>NC_137077.1:30916339-31598109 GCF_951640355.1 Cnephaeus nilssonii
AAATCAGCAGTGCGGACCCTGCCTGCTTTTATAGACTTGCGTTCCACGCTGCAGTTTCTTCTGCTAATGGCATCGACAGCTATCCTCCTTCCCTCTTATATTAATTGCATTTAAAAATAAGTACAGATCTGTGCATTGTGTTCCTTAAAAGAGGCTGGGATGAAATGCAAAAAGCTGTTTAATAAAATGTAATAAAAGTATTTCACATTCATTTCTCAACTGTAATAAGTGGAATTACTGTGGGAGAAGGAAACCTCTCACAGCTGGACAAGCCCTAAGACTCTTTTCGTTATTCTCCACTTAAAACTATCAATTTAGAGCTGTCCTATGTATTGCCCTGTGAATTGAACAAGCCTTTTCAGTCTTTAATTAAGGGTGAAAAACTCTTTGAACATCGCAGCATTCATCTGTTCATGTGTGGAAAGCCTGGTGTAACAAAAGAATTTAATCAAACTACAAGCCTAATAGAGACTACATTGCCTGAACTAAATGATGTTATTGCAGTCGCGGCTCATAGTTTTACATTTAAAAAAGCGGGTCAGAGTGTTCATTCATCTTGATTAGCAATGCCAACCTAATTACTTCTGGAGGAAACAGTAATTAGCTGGAGTCTCACCTCATTAATCATGACATTCTTGTAGCAGACTATTTTTATCTGATAAATGGCTTGGATTGGAACAAGGTGTATATTTGAATTCTAGTTAATTGTACACAGCTTGCTGCATAACATTTCACATTTTTATCATTTAACTACTTCCTTTCTGTGAACCTCTGGAGGAGCCTTAGTTAGTTACTTGCCTTCTCACAGTGGGAAAAAAAAAATCTGACTTAATGAAAGGGTCAGTTGTTCTTGTTAGTTAACGTATCAGAAATGGTGTCTCAGGGAGGCAGAGGAAAGGATGAAAGATCTCTATGGGTAGATTAAGTCATTCAAATTACTATGGGACTGATACTTACTGTCAAGTTTCTGCAGTCGAATCAAAGAGAATGATAGCATTTTATAACTTGGCATAGTAGTTTCCATGTAGTCAATAACAATCATGGATAACATGCAGTGCTATTATATATGAGGCAGGGAATCATAATAAATTTAGTCAGATTCTCAGTGTTCCTAAACCAGTGCCAAGGAGTACACCATATTTAAAAGTGGGAGTAATTGGAATCCACAGTCTACTTAGTTATGGGCATTCTTTCGTGAAGTTATACGGCTCTAACCACTTCTCTTTCCCTCAGACTTGCATTTCTAAGGATTAATCCTTTGCACTGGCTTGCTTTTTTCTCGATTCCTTTATTCTAATGCTAACCCTGTCGATCACACTCGACATCCGAGTGCAAAAGGTTAAAACATAAAGTTAATCAAAGCATCATATTTGTGCTTTACCCTGGTACCTTTCCAATTCATGAGTCTTTCAGTGGAGCCGGAAATGAACATCTTTGAATACAGAGAGAATTCTTGATTTGTGTCTTTTAGAAATGTAGGATGTTTGCTTGCAACGAACAGCAATACCAGGGTATTACTAGCAGGGAATATTAGTAGTGATTGCACAGGATGGCCTCATTTATCTTTGCCCACAGTCAGGCTCCTCAGTCTTGCATTGCTAACAGAAGAAGCGTGGATCTAGCTTCTTAGTGCTGACTCACACTCACCAAGTTTAGGAAGACTGATTTATACAATAAGAATGCCAGTTTAAAAAAATTTCAGTGAGAAATGGCTTCACATACATGGACACAGGGTTCATGTGGATTTTCTCTATTGTCCAGCTAGACAGAAAGCAAAATAGCAATTAGCCAATTTAACAATATACAATGTGAAATTGTGGTCATAAGGACCAGGTTTATCATGAGCTTCATCAACGTAGCGTTATGTCTCTGTAGGGATTTCTACATAGGAAGCCAGATCATAATTGGTTGGTTGCTTGTTAAGTAAACAGAGTAGGAAGAGTTAGATAAATCTCATATTAATGGAATCAGCCTAACATAAGATGTTGTTGTTGGTTACTTGCCAACTTGCTATCTCTCTATTAGTCTTGGCCTCATCAACAAGGCTAGAATACTCAAAATCCATTAGTCTCATCTCCTCTTTCCTGGACAATGTCAAGGTAGACTCTGCCAGACTTTGCCTCAATAATTCTCTTATTTCTAGGCTAAACACTGCTTTTGGTCTAATTTGTTCTTTCCTTTGATATGTTAAAATAGTTAATATAGTGATAATTGAGTGTTTGCCTGAGAACCATTCTGACTCCTTCAGGTGACTTTGCATAACTATGCATTCATTACCTGGTCTTATTTTCCTTATTTCCAATGTTTCTGGGCACCTCAGTGAGGCTAAATTTAGAAGTCCCTCCACTTACAAAAAAGTTGTTTTTAAGTCCATTTGCGCATACATCAGAATGACACTACACTACTTCAAACATGAAAAGAATAATATAGGCTGTAGGATTAGCTATAAAATGAAAAATAAAGCCACGGCAGTATTCCAAAAAAGGGCTTAAGCTTCATTTTTTCAAGTGCATTCCCACAAAATGTAAGTTTGAAAAGTTGAAACTAGCCACGCTATTCTCCCAATTAGTATGTAGCCTATCAGACATCTTTCCCCAAAATATGGGTTTTGTCTACATTGCAAATCTATTGGGGCCTTTGAAAGCTGTCTGCCTGATTCTCTCCATAATTAGCGTGGGAGATCTCCTTAGTGCTTCAGGTGGATTTCTTACCACCTCTCAACTCCATAAGGAAATTGGGCAGATTCAAACAAGGCCTTGACCAATGGACTCATCCATGGTTTGTAAGAAAGGTTTCATTTGCAGCCTATTGACCATGTGTGGCATTTAAGTTCTCAAACAAATAGTCAGTTACAATGAATGACCATTAGGTTGCCAGATGTGCAGCTTTGATGCTCATCATCTGGCCATATCCTCAAAGTTGTTTATGGTCCTTATTCACTTTTCCTCATCTGCTGCTGATTATCACAGATCAAATAGGCCTGGCATTTTTCAAATGTCACCTGTATGTGTAACTTCTCATCATCTTCCCTCTACTTTGTTAAAATTTTTTCTCTTTTTATTTCCATTATAATCCTATGCCTCTTATTTCTATATTATACTTTAAACTTACTGCTTTTTAACTGGACATGATGTGGCTAATAATAGCTTTAAAAGTATAAAATATCTCAAAAACCAGACACAGACACAACAAACAGGTGTTCTCTGAGACTAAAATGAGTGTGTATAACCACCTATACCATCTCTTCACAACAAAGTTGATGGTTATTTTCTTTTGAAGTGGAGTGTTGCTTTGTTCTTATCTATGAAAATTTGTGAACAAATAGGTTGAAAGTTGAGGATTTTCTATTCTGATCATACTATTGGGTTGGTGATAGTTTTTTTTGGTGTTGTTAATCCTCATTGAGGATATTTTTTCCATTGGTTTTTAGAGAGTGGAAGAAAGGGAGGGAGGGAGGGGGCGAGGGAGAGAAACATCGATATGAGAGAGACACATTGATTGGTTGTCTCCCCCACTTGTCCTGACCAGTCTGGAGATCGAACCTGCAACCCATAGAGTCCCTTGACCAGAAATTGAACCCAAGACCCTACAGTGCATGGGCCAACTCTCTAACTGCTGAGCCACACCAGCCAGGGCTGGTGATATTATTTTTTACTGCCATTGAGAATTTATTTAATGTTATAAACAACTAGGGGCCCAGTGCATGAATTCATGCACCTTGAAAGGAACTGTGGGCCGCGAGGCTGTGGTGGGCACAGGGGTGGGTCTCAGCCTATCCTCCATGCCCCCTTCCACTGTGGCCCCCGGTCCCCTGTCTCCCGGCAGCCCTGCTCCCACTGCTACTGCTCCCACATGCTGATGGCGCCGGCCCCGTCACCAGCAGCAGGTGCAAGTGGGGCCGGCGCTGTCAGCAGGTGCAAGCGGTGGCTGCTGCCCTGATCGCCCCTCAGGAGCAGCGGGAGGTGGAGAAGCCCTCAGAGGCGATCGGGGCTGGCAGCCACCACTTGCACCTGCTGATGGTGCCAAGCGTTTGGGGCCGGTGCCGGGTGCCAACAGCAGGTACAAGTTGCCGCTCCAGTGCAGGCAGTGGGTGCGAGTGGTGGCTCTGGTGCCAGCAGTGGGTGTGAGCACTGGGTGGGACTGTGGCCTGTGGGAGCAAAGAATTTTCAGTAACCACCAGAGGCTCACCCCGATGACAGCGACCGGCACCCCGCCTTGGTCTTGTGCCCCCACTCACATGCTCCACCATCCTTTCATGGCTGATGCCCGCCATGTTCCATGCTCTGCTGCCTGTTGCCAATGCCCATCATGGTCCGCGCGCCCACCCCTGTTGGTCAGCGTATGTCATAGCAACCGGTTTTTCAGTTGTCCCACCATTCAGTCTATTTGCACATTAGGGTTTTATATATATAGACTAGAGGCCCAGTGCATGAAATTCGTGCATGGGAGGGTGGTTCCTCAGCCTGGCCTGCACCCTCTCTCAATCCAGAACTGCTGGCTCCTAACTGCTGGTATACCTGCCTGCCTGATTGCCCCTAACCACTCTGCCTGCCTGCCTGATGCCCCTAACTGCTCACCTGCCTTTTTGATCACCCCTAACCACCCTGCCTGCCTGCCTGATCACCCCTAACCACTCGCCTGCCTGCCTGATTGCCCCTAACTGCTCACCTGCCTGATCACCCCTAAACCACTCGCTTGCCTGCCTGATCGCCCTTAAGCACTCTTCTGCCTGCCTGATCGCCCCTAACCACTCTGCCTTGGTCCCCGTGTGGCAGCTTCCTGATTGCCCCTAACTGCTTCTGCCTGCCAGCCTGATCACCCCCTAAACACTCCCCTGCCAGCCTGATTGATGCCTAACTGCTCCCCTGCCAGCCTGTTTGCCCCTCACTGCCCTCCTCTGCAGGCCTGGTCACCCCTAACTGCCCTCCCCTATAGGCCTGGTCCCCCCCAACTGCTCTCCCCTGCAGGCCTGGGTCCCTCCCAACTGCCCTTCCCTGCAGGCCTGGTCGCCCCCAACTTCCCTCCTCTGCCGGCTTGATCGCCCCCAACTGCCCTCCCTTGCAGGCCTGGTCCCTCCCAACTGCCCTCCCCTGCTGGCCTGATCACCCACAACTGCCCTCCCTTGCAGGCCTGGTCCCTCCCAACTGCCCTCCCCTGCTGGCCATCTTGTGGTGGCCATCTTGTGTCCATATGGGGGCAGGATCTTTGACCACATGGAGGCAGCCATCTTGTATGTTGGAGTGATGGTCAATCTGCATATTACTCTTTTATTAGATAGGATAGAGGCCTGGTGCACGGGTGGGGGCTGGCTGGTTTGCCCTGAAGGGTGTCCCAGATCAGGGTGGGGGTTCCCTTGGCATGTGGGGCGGCCTGGGCGAGGGGCCTGTGGTGGTTTGCAGGCCAGCCACATCCCCTGGCAACCCAAGCGGAGGCCCTGGTATCTGGGGTTTATTTATCTTCTACAATTGAAACTTTGTAGCCTGGAGTGGAGGTCTGGGCCGGCCAGGGTGAGCAGAAAGCTTGGCTTCCTCCATCGCTTGGCTTGCTCTGTGGTGGCAGCCATTTCTGTTTGGATTTATGTATCTTCTATCATTGAAACTTTGTAGCCTTGAGTGGAGGCCTAGGCCGGCAAGGGCAGGTGGGAAGCTTGGCTTCCTCCATTGCCGGGGAAACCCAAGCCTCCCTCCTGCTCTCTGTGGCTGTAGCCATCTTGGTTGGGTTTATTTGCATATTTGCTCCTGATTGGCTTGTGGGCATGGCTTGTGGTTGTAGCGGAGTGATGGTTGATTTGCATATTACTCCTTTATTAGATAGGATAATAATATTTACTAATTCTTTTGGTGTTTACCAGGGTGCAGGCACTATTCTAAGTGCATTACATATATTAATTTATTTAAATCTCATATCAACCTTATGAAGTATATATCATTTTAATTCCCATTTTACAGATGAAATTAAGTAACTTACTAAAGGTCACACACTGAGTAACAGTAAAGCTGGGATTCGAAGCCTGGTATTTTGGCTTTAGAGCCCACTTTTAACTGCACTTTTAACTACTTTTCATATATGGATTTCTTGTCACAATGCCTAAAAATACAGAAAACTCCAACGAAAGAAAATAATGTTGACTGATTAACCCATTATTCAGTTAAACTATCATTTTTATTTTGATACATTTCCAGAATAAATTTTCTGTTTGTTTCACTCAGAAAATATTAGGAGTACCTTTACATGAGTATAGATATATTTAGTATATCATTTTTAGATATATTATTGCATTTTAGTATTTTTAGCTATCATATTTACTGAAACAATTTGTTTCCTATTATAAGCAATGACATGATGAATAATCTTGTGGAGAAACCTTTGTTCACATACTTATTTTCCTTTAGGAAAAGCTCCAGAAGTGGAATTACTAAATTGAACAAGAGAATGCATATTTTGAAGGCTTCTTATACCTTTTGCCAAATTCCCTTCCAGAAATGCTATATCAGTTTATACTCCCACCATTAGCATATGAGATGTCTGCTTTCCTATGCCCTTAGCATCACCGGGTTTTAGCATTCCCTTCTTTTTCTTTTTTGGTTTTTAATTTGAATTTGTGCCTTTTTTTGTTTTCTGCTTAAATATATTACTCTTCTGTTGTATTTACTTTATCTCTCAATGCTTCAGTTTAGCTCTGTAAAAATGACATTATAATAGTAACTATATCAGGATTGTAGGAATAAAAGTTGTTCATACATATACTAGTATATTGCATAGAAAAGTGCTTGACACACAGTATTTGCCATCATTGTCATTATTTATTACTTTCTCTATTTTTAAAAAACATTATGTTAGATAATATGATATTTTTTGGTTATTTTTAATTTTAACGTATTCTCCATGATGTAGCCACATCATCAATCCATTTATTCTTTTTTATAGTTAGATATTCCATGATTTTTTCAAATATTCATATGCAAATTCATTTTTATACCTAAATAGGGAACCATTTCTTTTTTTAAAAATATATTTGTATTGATTTCAGAGAGGAAGGGAGAGGGAGAGAGAGAGAGAAACATCAATGATGAGAGAGAATCATCAATAGGCTGTCTCCTACATGCCACACACTGGGGATTGAGCCCACAACCTGGGCACGTGCCCTGACCGGGAATTGAACCATGACCTCCTGGTTCATAGGTCGACAGCTCTACCACTGAGCCATGTCGGCCAGGCAAGAACCATTTCTTTACAGTTGAAAAGGAAAGTATCTACTGTTGTTTAATCTATATTATAATATTGGAGATAATATTCTTTACAAATAGTTCTAAGAGTCATAGAGTCATGGACTTATTCCCTAGCATCTGCTGCTCTTCCTTCTCATGGTTGGAAGGATCCATTACTCCATTCCCCATCCTCGCCCCCTCCTCTCCAAGAGACACAGTTTTGTTTCAGTTGCTGGGCTAGTTCTGGTGGTGGGACTAGGTGTATCTTGAGGCCAGTTACATCCTCAAACTCAAAGTCTTTGGTAAAGTTTAAGATCTGGTGACTCTGTCATAAAGGGTGAGGTTCCACCTAACTTCAATAGTGGCCTGGCTGTCCTCAAACTCCAAACTAAGACCAAAAGATTGGGACCTTAGAACCCAAGGTCTCCTTTAGTTTTGTCCTAGTATTTCTGACTTCTTTATTCTCTACAACAACTCTAGGTCATCAGGTGAGGACTGCCATATTGTGTCCCTAGCCCAAAGTATGAAACTCAAGTTAAAAAAAACAAAACACCCTATGGTGAAGGCTTGGGGCGGGGGGCGGGGAAGGCTAGAAGTCAATGGGGCAACATTGACTTCAAAAAGGGGAACATATGTAATACTTTCAACAATAAATATATAATTAAACAAAACAAAACAAAAATAATCCTAAAAACCATATAGTTTATTTCACTCCCATATGAATTCCTTCTACTATATTTCCATTAACCATTTGTCAAGCCTTTGTTTGAACACAGCTTACAAATGTCAGAGTCAACTCATCTTTAAACAGCTCTAATTATGAGGATGGGTTCAGGTAAAACTGTACATCTTGAAGCCTTTACTCAACACAGTTCTGTTCTGTAGAAGTATATTGTCCCATTTGCATATTTGGATAGTTTTACAAATATTTGGAGACAACTGTTGCGCCCCCCTCAATCCTCCTTCTGTAGCCAAAGCAGATGGTCCTAGTTTCTGCCTTATATCTTAACATGCCCAGGTTGCTGGCTTGATCCCCAGTGGGGGGCATGCAGGAGATAGCCAATCAATGGTTCTTTCTCATCATAATGTTTCTATCTCTCTCTCCCTCTTCCTTCCCCTCTGAAATAAATTAAAAAAAAGTATAGTTGACATACAATATTACATTAGTTCAGGTATTAATACAACAGTGATTCAACATTTATATTCTTTATGATGTAATCACTACAATAAGTCTAATAACCATCTATCACCATACAAAGTTATTACTATAATATTAACTATTTTCCTTATGCGTATATTGTATTTTCATGGCTTATTTTTTTTTTATAACTGGAGGTTTGTACCTCTTATTCACCTTCACCTTTTTTTATCCATCTCCTAACCCCAACTATCAGTTCATTCTCTGTATCTATGAATCTGTTTTGTTTGTTTGTTTTTATTTTTAGATTCCACATATAAGTGAAATAATATGGTATTTGGTTTCCTCTGTATGACTTATTTTACTTAGCATAATATCCTCTAGGTCCATCCATGATGTTACATTTTATTCTTTTTTAAAAAAATATTTTTTTATTGATTTCAGAGAGAGAGATAGAAACATTATGATGAGAACCAACCATTAATTGGCTATTTCCTGCATGCCTCCCACTGGGGATCAAGCCAACAACCCGAACATGTGCCCTGACCTGGAATTGAACAGTGACCTCTTGCTTCATGGTTCCACGCTCTACCACTGAGCCACGCTGGCTGGGCAGGATTTCATTATTTTTTATGGCTGAGTAATATTCCCCTGTGTGTGTGTGTGTGTGTGTGTGTATCTTTTTTATCCATTCATCTGTCAATGGATGCCAAGGTTACTTCCATTCTTAGCTGGGTTCTATAATTCTATTAATGTCTAAGAAATATAAGAATTTTTTTGGGGTCAGCTACATCACACTGTTGATTTATAATGACATTTATGTCAAAATCTGAAGTGTTTTTTAAATATACACAGCTATTAACTTTTCTCCTCCCTCAGTCTACCCAATTTTGCACTTGTCCTTCCCCTCCCCCCCCCCACTTTTAGGACTTTATATTTTATGATTCAACTTCATCTTATTAGAATCAACTCATGGTTGCATACACTTGAAATCTTTTTGGATTTTGATTTTGTAAGGTGACATATTGGTTATCTCTTCCTATTCTATAGCATTTACAGTTTTGAAAAGTGCTACCCAATTTTTCAAACAAGTCAATGCTAATGAAGTTAAGGGAAGTATTATGGACAGAGGTTTGTGTTTCCCCATTGGAGACCTCTCTTCAGGTCAGTACGCTGTTTATGGGTATGGTTGGTCAAATAATTAGGACACTTTCTAATTGCAGATTTTGCGTATTTTTGTCTCAATAAACCAATTTCCAAATTTTGTTTCAAGAAGATGTACATAATCAAAATTGGGTGCCATATTAACAATGTTTAGGAGATACTGCATACTACATTTCCTTTCCGGAGAGCCACAGTGCACACTATGATATCTATTACTCTTCAAAAATTACATTTGTTTAACTCATGTTTTCCATATGTACTTGTGTATGAACCCCACTCCCTGCATACCTATGAATATCCTGTAGAAGTCTATTCTTTGCAGACACATATTGGGAGAATACTCTGAGCCTGTCAAATGCCTTGCTGAAATTCAGACACATAGGTCCAAAGGATTTTCCTTGTATCCTGCTCTAGTAATTTTATCAAAAGAGAAAAGACTAGGTCTGGCTTGCATTGCTCATCACAAATCTATGTTGGCTCCATACTCATCCTATTTGATTTTGTCAACTCCTGCCTTGCCCAGAATCAACACAGAATTTAAGAGTTCAATTAATGAAACTCACTCTCTCTCACTCCTCATCTTTTAAGTATGTTAAGTCAATATTAGTTCATCTCTATCTGCTAGTGCCATTCTTCTTCTCCAAGTTTCCTCCATGCAAATTCCAGTGAAGTTCAGCCATTTCATTTTGTGATTTTTTTCCCCCAGAAGCCTGAAATGGAATTCACCTAGTCAGAATGCTTAGTTCATCTAATAAAACTGCCTGCCATTTAACATGATTTAGCCCAATTTTGGTCTTTAATTCCACCTTCTGAGATCCCTTATTGCTTTTCTGAGCTTACTAGCATTTCCCTTGACAGAGATACACACAAAACAGGAATTTATATCCCTGATTTTCTATCATTTCTTCACTTTCAGTGGCCCTCAGCCTCGTATCTCTTTTTTTTCCCCCAAAAAAATTTCTTCTGCTGCTTCAAAGACAAAAAGCCCTTTTTGTTGATTGTTAAAAGCCTTCTCCTGTTCTCAGCTTTTAGCCTGACACTGTTCTTTCAGTTCCGTGACACTTGTCTGTGGTTCGCCTACCTTTGACTGCCATGTCTTCTCTTTTCTCTTCCTCAGCTGTTATTTGACATTGTGTTGTCAGAATTTCCTGTGTGTGAGCCTTCCTTCCCTCTTGAGCTAACCCCCTTCCCAGAGTTTCTGTCCAAGGAATACTACCCAACTAATCATTTTGGAATCTATTTTCTTAGAGTGCTGATCTTCCCAACTCTGGCTGTAACATATCCTTAAACGAAATGATTGCATTTTTCCAGGGGTCCTCCATTCTCAAGCCAGTTTCCCTTCTTTTTAAAAAATATGTTTTTATTGATTTCAGAGAGAAAGGGAGAGGGAGAGAGAGGTAGAAGCATCAATGATGAGAGAGAATCATGATTGGTTGCCTCCTGCACGCCCCACACTGGGGATTGAGCCCTCAACCCTGGCATGTGCCCTGCCAGGGAATCTAACCATGACATCATGGTCCATAGGTCCACCCTCAACCACTGAGCCACGCCAGCTGGGCCAGCTTTACTTCTTAAACACAAATAGCCTCAGCAGTTCCATGTCTCCATTATTTCTTCCTACAGAGAGATGAGGCGATTGGCTGCACATATCAAGAACCCATTTTACCAACAGGAAATAGCTTCCAGTGTTTATCCTGATAGAAGAAATTCCTTAGCCATTGTCCAGTAAGAATTCATTTTTGGCAGACAGCCGTATGTTTTATCTTACCATACAGTGTTAGAAAGGTATGAGTCTTGTAAGGGAAATGCTATTAAGAGAGGCACATAAATAAATAAAGTTAATTAAAACAGGTTTGTTGTGATAATTAGTTTGGTTTACAATGGGGTATTTGGATGTTAACAGGTCTTAGAATGCTTTAGGGCAATATCTTTTATTTCTAGCTCTTGAGGAATTCTGTGAATATATTATAGTGAATGAGTTTTACTAATTGATTTTTTGTTATAAATTATGTAGTTCTGGAAAACACAAGAATGCATTTAATTTACAAAATACATTAATTCTTTTAGTTGTGGTTATTGATCATTTGTTCAGCAATGGTGGCTGATGAGAGGCTTAGGAGCTGTCTGATGTTACCAAGAACAGATAAAGGCTCAGCCAAGAAATCACAGGCCACCTGATCCTCCCTTCAGATACTGTGATGTTGGCAGTGGGAAGGGCTGCTGAGAAAATGTTATAGTTTAACAAAATTCTTAGTGCTAGATAAATAAGATAGATTAATGTCTTGTAAAATTTGGCCCCCAAAATAATAGGCTTTATTTTTTCTCACAAATCCCTTATTTTGAAACATTGTCCTTGGCACTGTCATTGTTAAGATGATTTGCTTTTCTGTTATTTTAAATAATATATACATACAGTAAGTCATCCTCAAAAGTTCTGACCAGTATGAGATAACTGATGATAGCTCACTCACTTGATGCGATCTTACCAGAAACAATTAAATTTGATGTTTTACTTCTTCTTTCACGGGCTCTCAAGAAGCCTAATCTAGAAAGGCTGTTTTTTCTTTCTCTAAAATATATATTCATTGATTTCAGAGATGAAAGGAGAGAGATAGAAACATCAATAATGAGAGAGCATCATTGATCAGCTGCCTCCTGCCTAGCCCACACTGGGGATAGATCCTGCACTCCAGGCATGTGCCCTTGACTGGGAATCAAACCCGTGACCTCCTGGATCATGGGTCGAAGCTCAACCACTGAGCCACGCTGGCCAGGCCAGAAAGGTTGTATTTTCATTGGTCATTAGATACTCAGATTCTTGTCATGATGCAGAGTGTCTGAAACCAGTTATTTTTAGTGCTTTTGGTTAACAAATGACAATGTAAGGCACATTTAGAAAACTAAAATTAGATAATAAAAGAGCCTTACTTTTGCAAATTGTCCCCTCCCCTCCTTAGAAGGCATTCTGACTACTTAGTATTTCCTCATATACAGTTTTCATATGCTCTTTTCCATGATGGAAATCTAAAGAAGAAACACACAAAACATGTGTGGCAAGAGGAAGCGGCAGCCAGTGAGTCACCAGAGAGACACTTTGATCATCCTCCTTATAGGACAGGCTCAGAATGACTGCAAGTCTTTCTGCAGTTATCAAGCTAGGCCACTAATTGTGTATTTTTAAATATGTAAGGCAGGACATCCTATTTTTTTCTGAAAAACAAAACTATTTTACTCAAAGCTTTCATTATTAAGCAATATTTTATTGGTGTGTAATTATCCAAGTTGTAGTTAATACTTTAATTTCTAAAAGTACCAGTAATTGAACTAGAAATAATGGAGTAACAGCTACCATTTTAAAGTCTCCATTATATAGAAGGCGTGTCACAAACATTTTTCTAGTCCTTATAGTCCAAGTGCAAGGCAGCTTTTATGCGCACCTAAACATTAGAAAGCTAAATTTCAGGAGCTTTAGCAACTTGCCTAAATGTCACATAGCCAGAAAGCTTCGAGTTTAAATTCAACCTCAGTACTTCAAAGCCCACCTTCTTTTTTCCATTCACTATTTGGTTTCTCTTTGCAACATGGACAGTTGTGTAGCTCTGGCTCTTGTTAAGGCTTTTGGTTTCACATAGGCACCCGCCCCCTTAACCCCCGCTCCCCGCCCCCGCCAATATAGTCGTTTCACATCCCCAGGGAGGTTTTGAATCCTTTGGATTTTGAAGAGCCTCGAACTAGATATCTCTAACACTTTAAAGAAAAGGCCATTGCTCTTATGAATTTTGATCATAGAACTAAAATGCTTTTGGGCATGCTTTAGAAAGGAACCTTAAAGGAATTAACTTTGACTTGAAAAGAAAAAGACAAGCAAGTAAGTAGTAAAAATAGATGTGAAAAAAGAGACACAAAGAAGAGCATCACAACAATCAAGGGTCCATGCCATTGGGAGTGGCAGTGGTGGTTCCATGATTTCAGGTACGGTTTCTGATTGATAGGCCTCTAGGCTTGATTCTCTAGTTTTCTTATCTGTACTTGCCCAGCAATCCTTAAAAAAATTTCCTTTCTGTCTAAGCGAGTCAGGGTTAGTTTTCAATGGATGCAAGTAGGAGGCTTGACCGATACTTGGCAACTTTTCTGGAAATAACGATCAGAACTCACATCTTTGGTTTTACTGGTTAACCTGCAGAAAACATAGCTTCTCATTTTCAAAACCTTGAAGGAAATTTTCAGTGGTAAGTTTCCACTTTGTAGACCAAGATGATCTTTCCAAAAGGCAAATGTTTCAATTTGTGCTATAACATTGGCACAAAACCTGTCTTCTGTTCTAATTAACATACTTTAAATGGAGAAAAAGCTAGAATAGGTGACCTACATAGTTAAACAGTTTTTTTTTTTTTTTTTTTTTTTTTTTTGCCTGCTTGCTCTGTTAGAGACAAAAAGAAGTTTGAGGCTGGGGAATTGGGATTTAAGATGTGAGATTTCAGTCCTAGGATTTTAGAGGGCTCTTTCTTGAGCCACCCAGGTGCTGAGGGACTAAGAGAAAATTGTCTCCTATGAGTCCTGGTACAAGTGACACCACAGAATGTGGTGGGCCTGAACATGAGCATGGTGGTACTGCTCCTATTCATGGTCATGCACTGTAGTGTATCTCTACGAGGGCCCAAAACTTCCAGGTGGGTAGCTCTTTGAGTGCCTGTCTTCATTAAGGATAAAATGTGGAGTGTTTTGAGAAGTAGACAGATGGTTCACCCTTTAGCCAAGCTTTTAAAATATTATCATTGGCAATTAAGTTGTGATGAAGAATTTGAGGTTAACTTTCTGGAAAATAGCTGGGAATCAAATGTTCTTTTTTGATGATCAATAAATCACTAGTGGGAGGCAAGTTTGACATCTTCTTGGTAAAGAAAGAAACCTAACCAAGTCACATGCCTGAAGAGATGACCACACCATCTCAGGGAGAAGAGGTCAAGGATGGATCTGGAGTCAGGGCCAACAGAGGGGCTGTGACGTCTGGACCACAGCTCTATTCCTGAAGGGTGAGTTGTTAGGGTTCTGTCACTGTCTACATCAAGAATGGTGGCTGGCTCTTATTATCTGTGTTAATAATAAAGGGGGGTAAATCCAAAATAGTAGTGTGTCTCCAAATATTTTAGAAGATCTTTTAAAGAAGTAAAATACCGTATTTTCCGGCGTATAAGATGACTGGGCATATAGAAGATTTTCCTGGGTTAAAAAGTCGTCTTATACGCCGGAAAATACGGTAAATCTCAAAAACTTTGCCTCCTCTCTTTATATTTGGACATAGGTGCATCTTATTTAGGAATTGAAATATAGTAATAACAGCTCCCATTTGTTGAGTTTCTACCAGCGGGCTGGGAACTTTTGCTATGGTGTCTCATTTAGTTCTTATAAAAGCTCCTTGAGGAAGTTACTGTTTTTCTCACATATAATTACGTAGATTTAGTGTGAAGACTTTGCCCAGGAATCTGTTACCTAGTGTCCCCAGTCATGCCAATAAACCAAATAAATAGAAAAAACAACTGAAGTAGTCACAAAAATTTAAAATGAAAATTGCTTCCAGTTACTTAGTAATTAATAAGCAAACAGGTTTATTTATTATCCTTAACACTACTAATAATCAGCTCATAGGTATGTGAAGATTTTTTCATACTGATTATTTTCATAGAAAATTTCATGATGACTGAAGAGGAAAGAAAATCAAAGCAAAAACATTTCAGGGAGTATTACTTTGATTGTGTTCAGCTGTGTAAAAACAGAATTATAACCAGATATACCTGTTAATTTTTTTTTTTCTTAACCATATTGACTCTGGGCTGGGAGTGTTTATATCAGCCTCATCCTTTATGCTCTTTAATGTGTCTAAGTATAATGTCGACATGTTAATTATCCCAATTTTTAAATCAGTGGTGATCAAACTTTCATATATATAGAAATCAGCCAGATGCTTGTTAAAAAGGTACATTGGTAGACCTTACCCCAGAGTTTGGGATACATCAATTCTGGGTATGGTACCACAATTTCCATTTTTTCAAATAACACAGCTATTTCTTTGAATATATTTTTATTGATTTCAGAGAGGAAGGGAGAGGGTTAGAGAGATAGAAACATCAATGATGAGAGAGAATCATTGATTGGCCACCTTCTACATGCCCTCTACTGGGGATCGAGCCTGCATCGTGGGCATGTCCCCTGACTAGGAATTGAACTGTGACCTCCTGGTTCATGGATTGACACTCAAACATACCGGCTGTGCCAGTACAACTATTTCTTTTTTTCTTTTTTAAAGTATATTTTTATTGATTTCTGAGAGGAAGGGAAAGGGAGAGAGAGATAGAAACATCAATAATGAGAGAGAATAATTGATTGGCTACCCCCTGCACTCCCCTTACTAGTGAGTGATTGAGTCTGCAACCTGGGCATCTGCCCTTGACTGAAATAGTACAACTATTTCTGATGCAGGTAGATCTGGGTCTTCTTCCTGGCAATCTCTCCTCAGATGAGAAATGACAGTGCTGTGCAATGATGGGGGTGTTATCCATGGGTCAGATAATGGTGGAATATCCATAAGGCACCTTGTTTATTTGAAGCCTTTCCCTCCTATTTCCCATTTCCCCCCAAATCTCTGGAACTACCCATTTTCAACCCAAGTTCTCAATAAACTCCTCTCCTGCCACCATCAAATCTGGTTAGGATACAAGAAGCAAAGTCTTGCTGGTTGATCATCCAGGGTTAGCTTGTCAGTGAAGCTGGAAGCTTAGTTCAGGTATTTCACCCATAACTTGGTCCCAACAATCAGAAATCTAACTCTAAATGAATAATCATTCTGAATTAATAAATTATCCTCCTACTTCAAGCATTTTTAGCAAATGTGGATAAGTATTCTGCCCTGGAGTACTGAATTTTAATTGGGACTTGCTCATTTACAAATTACGTAATTTTGAGCATGCAGTAATTCATGCTCTTAGAGAAATAGTTTTGTGACATGCAAAATGGAAATAATAATCCCTTGTTACCTAGTTAAGGTAACTCAATGTTGTCTTTCATTCATTCAACAAATATTTATAAATATTTATTATGCAACCACCATGTGTCAGTTACTAGTGGGAATGTAGTATTAAACAATACAAAGTCCCTGCCCTCATTGGAGCTTATATTATAGAGAGAAAGGCAGACAAGTAAGCAAATAGATTATATAATACTGAGTAGTAATTAAACTCTATGAAGATAAATAAAGCAGAGTAATTAGAAAGTGTTTGCCATGGGTGGTGGGTGGTAGGGTGGGGTGATGGGGCAAACTATTTTTGATAGGCTGGTGAGGGAAGGACTCTGATATAACGTATGTAAAAGTAAATACTGTGTAAATGTTCAAGTAACACTGATTAACTTTGTACTCACCCAAGCCTTCCTTGTTTCCTTTTCACATTTTCTCCTTCTGTGTATGTTAACCATGCTTACTATCTTTTTAAAAAAATTTCTTTATTGATTAGGTATTACATGTATGTCCTTATCCCCCCATTACTCCCCCATCGCCCCCCCCCCCCACTCATGCCCTCACCACCCTCTTGTCTGTGTCCATTGCTTAGGCTTATATGCATGCATACAAGTCCTTTGGTTGATCTCTCCACCTTACCCCCACCCTCCCCTACCTTCCCTCTAAGGTTTGACGGTCTGATCGATGTTTCTCTGGCTCTGGATCTGTTTTTGTTCATCAGTTTATGTTGTTCATTATATTCCATAAATGAGTGAGATAATGTGATATTTATATTTCTCTGACTGGCTTATTTCACTTAGCATAATGCTCTCCAGTTCCATCCATGCTGTTGCAAATGTTAAGAACTCCTTTTTTTTTACTGCAGCATAGTATTCCATTGTGTAGATGTACCACAGTTTTTTAATCCAGTCATCTGCTGATGGGCACTTAGGCTGTTTCCAAATCTTAGCTATGGTGAGTGCTTATTATCTTTTAACTATTTAGTTTCCTGACAAATATAGTCATATGAAATTAGCATTTATAAAACTTTCTAGTAATAATAAAATATGAAACATCACTTGTCTACAACCAAAAAGGACATACACATTAATTTATTTAATTATCTAATATTAATTAACTACCTTGGTATATTAGGCACTCTGTAGGTATTGCAGACACAGAGTAAACAAGACTGATATGGTCTGAATCTTCATGAACCAGAGATTCTAGCAGGCGTGGCAGATGTTCAACTACCAGGAAAGATGGACATTAAACAACTAATTGCACAATTAATTATTGAAACACAGTCAGTTCTAAAAAAATTAAAAATGTTCTGTAAATAATACAACAGGAATATCTGACCTAGTTGTAGGGTGGCAGTGGTGGTGGAAAACAACAACAACAACGTACTCGAGGAAACAAAAGTTGAGCAAAGCTTTAAAAGGAGAATGTGAAGTAACCAGGCCCAAGTAAAAGGGAGTGGGATGGGCAAAGAGAGAGGTTACAGGGAGCAGGTGAACATGTCCCCTTGAGCAGGGAGGAGCATGATATTTCTAAGGCACTTAGAAATCTTTAAAAAGATTAGTCTGATGCGTGTGGCAATGGCCTGGAAGAGGGAGTTTGGACTAGAGAAGTAGCAGAGGAGATGGACTAAAGCTGTTGGAGTAGAGATTATGGAAGAGGTAAAGTGAACAGATCTTATTGCTTGTTTGAATATGGCAGGTGGAGGGGGACAGGTATTGACCGTCTCTCATGTTCCTGGCCCTCCGTGTACAATGGGGAAGAGATCATTCTAGGGAAAGAGACCATTCATCGCAACATTGCTCATATTGTCTGATGTTGTCCCGTTGCCCGGAGGCGGTAGGAGTAACTTCAGTGGCTGTATTGTATTTAGCCTGGCATCACCAAAAGAGCAGTGGATTGTAAGTCAAAGAAATCTATGTCATAATACCAACTCTGTCACTCACTAGCATCTGATTTTGGGCAAGTCTCTTAACCACTTGGTGTGAATTCATTTTTATCATCTGTAAAATATTGGATTGTAAAGTGTCTAAAATTTTTGTTCTACATTTTTATGGTGGTTAATATTGGTCTAATGAGGTTAAATAAATTAAAATTTAATTAAACAGTGATTTTTTTAGTACCTATTAAGTCATAGCAATCTACTTAGTCAAGCTAAAAATCTAGGTATTATCCTTGAATCCTTTCCCACAAATGCCATATCTGGTTTAGCATCAAGTCTTGTCAATTCTACCTGTAAAAGTCTATCCATTTCTTTTTATTGCTGCTACTACAGCCCTAGTCCAAGTTACTACTTATTGCTTCCTGGACTACTGTGATACTATCCTAACTAGTTTCCTTCCTTCCACTCTTGCCTGCCCCACAACCCACTCTCCATGCAGTAGGCAGAGGGATCTTTTAAGAATATAAATCAGATCATGGGATTCCAATGGCCACAACCCTCTGCTGACTTCTTATCACCCTTAGAACAAAATCTGATCTTCTTCTTCTTTCTCCCAAAGTCCTCTTAACTTGTACCCTGCCTCTGTCTTTCCCATCATCCATTAATTCTCTCTTCCACACTCATGCTCTGGCTACATTATGTTTCTTTCTTTTCTTGGAACATGCCAATCTCCTTTGTGCCTTAACAGACTGTTCCTTTGCTTTGAAAGTGCTTTCTTTGCATGCCTGATTTCTTTCTTTCCTTCAGTTCTCAGCCTAAATGTTGCCTCATCAGCAGATCTTTCCCAACTACCCAATCTAGTGGCTGCTTGGTAACTCTCAAGTACTTTGTCCTATTTTAATTCTCTAAAGAGCATTTATCATCCTCTGCTTGTGTACTCCCATTAGAATATCAACGCTGTGAGAAAAAGGACTTTGTCTATTTCTTAGTTACCATGTCCCTAGATCAAAATAGTCTTTCATATATTAGGTACACAGAAAATATATGGTAAATAAATGAATGAATGGGGACATGTGAAGAAGCAAGACATAATTCTCCCACTTAATGGATTTTACAATCTTGCAAACAAAGTGCATAATTTATTATACTCTGAGGGCTTATGAGTTGTCATGGAGCTAATATTTCATAACTTTAACCTTAAAGGTCTTTTCCATAGTCTTTGCAGCCTCTGTTTAGTTGCTTCTACACTAAATACTCATTTTATTTCTTTCTGAGTAGGGTAGATCAGCCTGTAAAAAAGAAATAGCTCTTAAACTAAGACAATGATGAAAATATTATTGGACTCTTATAAATAATCTGTGTCCCTCAACTGTTAGTATTGCTTTTAGTATTGATGAATAGCAATTTTAGTAACATCTCAACTATTTTTTCAGTATTTAACGAAGTAGTAAAGCAACATGATCTAAGAGATCCTATAAGGCATCCTGACCTGGGCATAAGAGAAATACATAACAATATGTTTTGCCTCTAAACTATCCTGTGATCTCTGACTCCCTCTGTCCCTTAGTATCCCTATCATGAAGACTACATAATATAATAGGAATCTCTAATTTTTAGGGAAGAGAGAGGCAGAAAGTTAGATTTTTCTAGTTTCACAGCTACTCCCTAGAGTTCATTGAAGAGTCTTGAAGAAATCTATTGGCTCAGCTGGTGAGAGTCATTTACTGCACCACTGTTCCAAGGGCGGGCTGCCATCCGGGATCATATGAGGGCATTGTAAGGTCTTATTTTTCTTAATGTTTATTTTCCCCACCAGCCTTCCAGAATGTCTGAAATGTCTGCCACAAGAATAGCTCCTTTGGGTTAAGAGGTTATCTCCAGGGAGACATGTTTAAAATGAGCTCCATGTGTAGATAACACATGAGCGCCATTAAGCACATCTGCACTGATTGGATTATTAGAATAGAAGTTGCCTTCTAGAAGAACACTTGAGCTAAGGGAATGGGATATGTTATTTTCTGTTCTTTTCTTCCATGCATGCACCCACCCTTAAAGCAGTTACAGAGTACTTCTATAATCAAAACCTCTGCTAGACCATAAATAGAATTAAAAAAAAAATAACAGCCCCTTCCTAAAAGAACTTTCAGTATAGTACAGCTGATGAGCATAGAAAAGTTAACTCTATTACCAAGGTGAAATGAAATAAGGTGAGATTATAAGGACAGGAGCAGCTTATGTTGACTAGAAATATTGAGAACAGCTTTGCAGAGAGATGGCATTTTATTTGGGCTTGAATTAGAATTTGAAGAGCAAGAAGAATTTCAATAGACAGAGGTAGAATGATAGGGAATGAAAGGAGAGAGTTTCCTAATCTGAGAGAACAGCACAAGCAAAGGCACAGTAAATTTTGATGAAGATTAGGATATAAATCCGTCGTTGGTTATGGGATTTAAAACTATTTTCTTCCGGTCTGTGGCTAATTTTGACAAATTCCAGTCTATTAACTTTTCTTTTTATAGATCGTTATATTCATATTTCTCCTCATTTCTAAGAAATCTTTGCCTAACTTAAGTTCACAAAGATTCTAATTTATGTTTTCCCTTAAGAAGTTCTGTACTTTTTATCTTACGTTTACATCTATGATCTATTTTAAAAATGTTTTTTAACGTCATAGTTTTCTTTAATTGGTTACTTATATAGTCATTGCAAATTGAATGTCAGTTTAACTCACAACTTTTACCCCCCAAATGAGTGAGGAACATCGCACTCCTCTTTATTTATGCGCTGCTATGGGGGAACCATCCCCTCTGGATGCAGTCAGTTCCTCCTCCCTTCTCACCTCTTCCTCAGAACAAAAGACAGTCCATAACATCAAGCTGCTACCTTTAATCTCGATATCTCATTTTTACAAAAGGTGTACTTATCTGAATTCCAGAAGGCCTGTATTCGCAGCTATTTGTAGCAAAAAATTGCTTGCAGAAACAAAAGCAGAATAATTTTTTAAGAACATAAATTTGGAAATGTAACAACCAGTTTTCCAAGTACCTATTGAAAGGTCTGTTATTTCTCCAACATTTTTAATAAGGCGGTATCACTTGTAGTTACCAAAATGATTTTTAGAGAGAGAAAGAGAAACATCCATTGGCTGCCTCCTGTACACCCCCTACCAGGGACTGAGCCCATAACCCGAGCATGTACCCTGACTGGGAATCCAAGTGGCAACCTGTTGGTGCATGGGATGACACCCAACTGAGCCACACTGGCCAGGGCCGGTCTATGATCTGTTTGGAGTTTATTTTCCTATGTGGTATGAGGTATGGATTGAAGTTCATTTTCAAAAATGATTTATTTGTTGAAAATGGTACCATTTATTGAGAAGATTATCCTTTCTCCACTGAACTATCTTTGTATCCTCCTTAAAAATCGGTTGTCCATATGTGGGTGGGAACATTTATAATTTTTTGTTCTCTTTCATTAGTTTACTTGAATATTGTTAGTCAATAAAGATAGTTCTATATATTTAAAAAAAATTAGAGTTAGTTCATCAACTTTGTTTTTTCCTTTTCAAAGTATTTTGGCTATTCTAGGCCCTTTGCATTTTCAGAATCAGTTTGCTAGTTTTTACACAAAAGCCTTCTGAGATTATATATATACTAGAGGCCCGATGCACGAAATTCATGCAAGAGTAGGCCTTCCTTCCCCTGGCTGCCGGTACTGGCTTCCCTCTGGTACCGGGGATCCGGCCGCCAGCAGGCAACCGGGACCTGGGCTTCCCTCGCAGCCCCAGCTTTGTCCAGAAGATTGTCCAGAAGGACATCCGGAAGGATGTCTGGTCTAATTAGCATATTACGCTGTTAATATATATATTTCAGAGAGGAGGGAAGAGGGAGAGAGAGATAGAAACATCAATGATGAGAGAGAATTATTGATTGGTTACCTCCTGCATACCCCACACTGGGGATTGAGCCCATAACCTGGGCATGTGCCCTGACCGGGAATCAAACCATGGACTCCTGGTTCATAGGTCGACACTCAACCACTGAACCATGGTGGCCGGACTTGATTGGGTTTGAGTTGAATCTATAGATCAATTGTGGGGTGGGGAGAGACATTTAATATCTTAACAATGTTGAGTCTTCTAACCAATGAAAAATGTGTATGTCTACATTTATTTAAATCTTCTTTAATTTCTTTCAGCAATGTTTTCTTGTTTTCATTATACAAGTTTTGCACATATTTTATGAGATTTACTCCTAAGTATTTTATGCTTTTTTGATCCTATTGTAAATGATATTTTAAAATATCACTTCCATAGTTTATTAGCAGCATATATAAATTGAGTTTTGTATTTTGGCCATTTATTCTAAAACTTTTTAACTCACTTATTCTAATAGTTATTTCTGAAAATATCACTGGGTTTTGTAAATAGATGATCATGTTGTCTTTGAAGAAAGATAGTTTTATTTCTCCCTTTCCTATCTGAATACCTTTCCCCCCTTTTTCTTGCCTCAGTGAAGTAACTAGACCTCTAGTACAATGTTGAATAGAACAATGAAAGCAGACATCCTTGCCTGCTCTTGATCTTAGGGAAAAGCTTTATTTATTGCCATTGTACTGGGATGAATTGTGTGCTTCCAAACCTCATATGTCTGAATCCTTAGCCCCAGGACCTCTGAATACGACTGGATTTAGAGATAGGGTTCTTAAAGGAACAGGTAAAGTAAAATGAGGTCATATGGGTGGGCCCTATTCCACTATGACTGGAATCTTTAGAAGAAGAGGAGATTATGTCACAGATATGTACAAGTACAGAGGAAAGACCATATGGAGACAGAGAGAGGACCATCTATAAAACAAGGAGTGGCCTCAGAATAAAACTAGTTCTGCTAACACCTGGAACCTGGACTTGTAACCTTCAGAACTGTGAGAAAATAAATTTCTATAAACCACCCAGCCTGCAATATTTTGTATGGCAGCCTAGCAAACTAATACAACGATTCAATATGATGTTAGCTGTAGGTTTTTATGGATACTCCTTATCAGGTTTTAGAATTTCCAGTATATTCTTAATTGCTTTTCTGAATCTATTGAGAAGACCATGTAGTTTTTGTTTCTTAGTTTTTAAATATGATGAATCAAATGAATTGCAACAGTGATTTAATATGCCAGAAAAATTCTCATGTGCAGGAATTAATGATATTTTTTAGCTCTTTTGATGGTATCAATGAATCAAAAACTTATTAGATACAAATGAGCCTATGTACCTTGGTAAAACTCTCAGTGGGGTTTCATAAACTACAAAAGAAAACAGTGAGATTGAGTGATAAATAATTATACCTAAAATTGACTGTAATATGAACCCTGAATTAACTAAAAAATGTCTGCACTTGCCTTCATCATAGGAAGAAGATAATGGGAAAATAGGAAATATAGCAATGACAAATAAATCTCAAATATTCAAAATATGGTGTGGGGTTTGGTTTCCTTTTTGTTAAACTTTGTGCCTATATCTATATCTAAAATGGGGGTGTGAAGAATGGGTAGTTGTGTGGGTGTCTTCCTCCTCTGCCCAGACTCCTCTAATGCTGTATTGGCAGTCTATTTCTTTGGTTTAGCTTTGCCTCTTTTACAATGAGATTTCATTTGGGTAACCAACACTTTGGGCTTTTTAGTGTCCGCTAACAGTTTCAGTTAATTTACTTTCACTCAGGGCCATTTGGTTGAGACCAGCATACAACAGAGATAAGGATCTTATTAAATGAGGGAAGAATAACTGAAGCACAGAATAATCTCATCACAGGACACTGCCTGTGTGGGGGTTTGGTGGTCAGCAACATGAAGGCATAGGGCTAAAGGTGGGGCAGGGGGCTGGTGGGAAGGAGAAAGGGATGCATTCCAGGAAACAAGGTGGAGTTTAGAAAGGGAAACAGGAGATCATTTAAGGTGTTATTTGATAAAGCAAATACTTATGAGTACTCGTAGTGCCAGGTTTGGGTCTGGACATAAATGTGAGTAAGTCAGTACCTTTAAATGGGAGTGGGGGTAGGAATGGTGCTGAAAAATGGTGTGTGAGTGAAGCTGGAACATTGGCCGGAAACAAGGGGGTAAAGTTCATTGCCAAGGGCTGTTACCAAGGTGTGTTCTAAGTCCGGCTAGAGCCTGATGGAGGCAGCTGCTGAGTGGCTGAAAGAGGGAGCTAGTTAGGAAAGCCCTAGGGAGAAGGAGACAAATGAATAGTTAGTTCTATATGGTTTCGGGATGACTGGATATTCCCACAGGGTATTTATATATATAAAAAGCCAGTAGCCAGAACACTGTAATGACCGGAATGATCGGTAGCTATGATGCCCACTGTGGCCAGCGAACTGTCCTGATCGGGGGGTGGGGATGGCCAGCCAACCTCCTGCAACCCCTCCCCCTTGCTGACTGGCCGCCCCCCCCCCCATGGGCCCCTACCACCCCAATCGGCCCACAGCCCCTTCCCCTGGCTGGCCCCACCCCCGATGGGACCCTACCACCCTGATCAGCCCACAGCCCCTCCCCCTGGCCAGCCCCATCCCTGATTGCCCCCCAACCCAAATAGGGGGTGGGGCCAGCTGGCCAACCTCCTACAGCCCCTACCCCCAGCTGGCCCCGCCCCAGATGGGCTGCCACCACCCTGATCAGGGGCAGGGCCAGCCAGCCAACTGCCTGCGGTCCCTCCCCCTGGCTGGCCCTGCCCCTGGTGGGCCCCCACCACCCCAATCAGCCCACAGCCCATCCCCCCAGCCAGCTCCGCCCCCATTGGCCCCACCCACACCAATCGGGGGTGGGGCTGGCTGGCCCACTGCCCACAGACCCTCCCCATGGCCAGTCCTCCCTTACCGCCCCCCCTTCAGGGATGGGGCCCACTGGCCAATTGCCTTCGGCTCATCCCCCAGCAGGCCGGTCCCTAATTGGGCCCCGATAGGGGTAGCCGGCTGGACAACCTCCCTCCATTTCCTCCTCCCAAAAGGCCCAGCCCGGATCCACCAATTAGGGCCTGGCTGGCTGGACCCCACCTGTGCACGAATTTGTGCACTGGGCCTCTAGTTTAATTATAAAGGAAGACCACATTATTTTCTGTATTCTGTGTTTACTAGGGCAAGATGCAAATAAAGGAGAAAGCTTGTAGAAAGAATGGAATATCCTCATATATCCATATCTATCTATCTATCTATCTATCATCTATCTATCTATCTATCTATCTATCTATCTATTATCTATCTTTCTACCTATCTATAATGAATATTGGTGTATTACAGAACACAAGTTTAGGTAAAAGGCAGACTTAAATTTCAATTCTGGCTCTCTTATGTACTTACTGAGCCTCAGTTGTTTTTAAATTTCACAATGATGTAATAGGCTTTGTAAGGTTGTTGTGAAAATTAAATGACATAAAACATACAATATTGCCTAATCAATTATATAGTTATTAATAGGCACTTTATCGCTATTGTCTATTATTATTACACTAGAGGCCTGATGCATGAAATTCATGCACGGAGGGGGGGGGGGTTCCTCAGCCCGGCCTGCACCCTCTCCAATCAGGGACCCCTCGGGGGATGTCTGACTGCTGGTTTAGGGATCGGGCCTAAACCGGCAGTCAGACATTTCTCCTGCAATCTGGGACGACTGGCTCCTAACCACTCACCTGCCTGCCTGCCTGATTGCTCTAACCCCTCTGCCTGCCAGCCTGATCGTCCCTACCTTGCCCCCATGCCTGCCTGATCGCCCCTAACTGCCCTCCCCTGCCGGCCTGATCTCCCCTAACTGCCTCTGCCTCGGCCCCCACCATGATGGCTTTGTCCAGAAGGAAGTCAGACGTCTGGAAGATGGCTGGTTGACCCGGTCTAATTAGCATATTACCCTTTTATTAGTATAGATATCTTTTAATAATCCTTTTTGATAATAGTTCTTTTAGAATAACCACATAAAGCTATTGTCATGAAGTATTAAAAAAATGTTCCAGTGAATATAGTGATTTCCTTTATACATTATAGATTGGGCCAAAGTATCACCTTTTTAAAACCGAGCTGTTCATTTCTATCTCTATTTCAAGGAAGAGCGAATTTAAAATACAATATATGGTAATATGGTTTGAGTACTTAGCTGAAACCTAGCAACTTATTTATTAAATCTTATGATTGTTTTCTTACAAAATTATGGGGCATCCCTTATTAGTGGGGAAAACATAGAATAAATTTCATTAAATGGTATTGGTATTAGGATAATAAAATAGTCATAAAAGAAGACTGAGCCCTGGCCAGTGTGGTTCAGTTGGGTAGAGTGTTGTTCTGTGCACTGAAGGGTTGTGGGTTTGATTCCCGGTCAGGGAACATACCCAGGTTACAGGTTTTATCCTTGGTCAAGGTGCATATGGGAGGCAGCTGATCCATATTTTTCTCTCACATCAATGTCTCTGTCTTTGTCTCTCTCTCTCTCTCTCTTTTTCTCCTGTCCCCTCTCTGGAATCAATGAAAACATATCCTTGGGTGAGAATTAAAAAGAGTAACAATTTGACCAATTAAAATTTATATACATAGCAAAAACTTCAGTGTAAAAACTATAATAAGCTAATCAAAAGAAAAATAACATATCAGGGAAAATTATCTGTAATTCTTATGAATAAAAGATTAATCTCCCTAATATATAGAGTTTCAAGAGGTTGGTAAGAAAAAGAGTAGATGTGTTTTTTAAAGTGGATAAATAATATCACAGAAAAGGACATACAACTGGATCTTAAAAAATTTAAAGTATATTCAAAATATGCATAATAAGATAAATGCTAATTGCACCTATAGCATAAAAGCAATTTTTCACCTAACAGCTTGAAATGGTACCATTTCTATAAAGTGCAATTTGGCATTATCTATCAAAATTATAAATGCATTTCTCTTGGACCTAGCAATTTAACTTCTGGGAATTTATCCTACTGATAAAATTGCACCCAAAAAAGAACGACTTATATACAAGCTTATTTGTTGTAACCTTGTTCATAACAGCAAAAGGTTGAAAATAACCCAAGTGCCCATCAATAAGAGACTGACTTAAAAAAAATTGGTCTATAGCCTACAATGTAATACTAGGTAGTTATAAAAAAGAAAACATTCCCTATCTACTGAAATGGAAAATTATCCCAGAAGTATAAAATAGTAAAAAATTAAAAGGTCTGGAACAATGTAAATAATTTTCTATATTTTGTATAAAAACATGGAAAGAATAGGAATATAAATTTACATTTCATTCTTTTAAAAAATGTATATTTATTGATTTCAGAGAGGAAGGGAGAGGGAGAGATAGAAACATCAATGATGAAAGAGAATCATTGATCAGCTGCCTCCTGCACACCTCCTACAAGGGGATCAAGCCTGCAACTTGGGCATGTGCCCTTGACCAGAATTGAGCCTGGGACCCTTCAGTCCACAGGCCGACACTATCCACTGAGCCAAACCAGCGAGGGCATAAAGAAACCAAAGACATACACAAGAAACTAATAACATTGATTACCTTTTGGAGTGGCAGGTGGTGAACAGGGCAGACAGAAGCAGAATGGGAGTGAGACCTTTTACTGCATTGTTTTTAATATTATTTTAAGTTATAGCCAGGTATATCTATTTCCTACTCAAAAATGAAATGACACAAAATTCTTCTGTCTCTTGAATCAATAGTTACAATCTTTCCATGATCATGGAAAGTTACAAATAATGAGTTATTTTTCTTGAATTAATTTTGTTTTGTCATTCTCTATTTCAACTTCTTATTAATTTCCCAGAAAGCCTCAGAGAATATAATGAACCCAGAGCTCATCAGGAGGTGACCAAG
This sequence comes from Cnephaeus nilssonii, assembly GCF_951640355.1. Classification (NCBI taxonomy): domain Eukaryota; kingdom Metazoa; phylum Chordata; class Mammalia; order Chiroptera; family Vespertilionidae; genus Cnephaeus; species Cnephaeus nilssonii. The sequence goes on from NC_137077.1 coordinate 30,944,584, forward strand.
TGCTCTGGTCAGCCACAAGCAAATTAGACCAATAAAAAGATTTTTTCTCCTGATAGTTTAATTTTCTTTGTTAACCCTATTTCCCTGAAAACCAAATAACTCAGATGGTATAATTTAGCATCAGTTGTACAAATGCACAATGGACAGGCAGTTGTGTTACAACAAGTTCTATTATAAACCATCTTATGGCAAGCTAGATAATTTCTTACTTGATTATGCACTTATGATTGGAATAGTGCTTCGTGTCATATATGAAGTTCAAGAGCTGGCAAATGGAAAAAAAGATTTTCATTATAAAATATTTTACTGGAAAAGGCCAAATGTTTGATATTTTTGGCATGCAAAGCTGATTAGCTCGGGAGAGTCAAACAACAGCTTTAATTTTATCAAATTAACCCATGTTAAATGTACAGAGTAAAAAATGATTTTCTCCTATTTATTAATGTTTTCTATTGTAATTTAAAATAAAATGCAAAGTTCAACCTTGTGATTGAAAGACTAGACGAGGCTTGAACCAGTAAAAATAGATTTTTTTAAAGGAAAAGTTATTTTGAGTGGAGTGCTAGCTGTACTAGACAAATTCAATCGGGCCTCCTCTTCAGTCTTGTCAAAGCTTAGCACAGTCCAGAAGGCACGACTGTGTATGCCAAAAAATCAGAGCAGCAGCAGTTAAAAAAAATAAGTGCACTAAGAAATATTAAATGGAAAGCCAATGCCTATAAATAAAAAGGCAAGTGAGCACTAATCAATCATAAGTAATTCTGAACAGAAAATAGGAGTTGGAAGGGTGAGAGAGATTTCACATACAACATATGAGACTAGATACAAATGATTTAATTAAACTGCGTTCCTTCTACACAAGACTCAAAATCTCTAAATGTGAAGAAAAACTGGAGTTTAGAAATGCACCGTCTTGCTCTGCAATCTATAGCGGATGAGTAGCAAGGCATATGCCAACAGCAGAAATAGAAGCAGTTGATGAATCCTGGGTGAGTGGAAGTGTTTCATTATCTGTGTCTGTTTCTTGCTATTCATCTCAGCTTTATGGCTCTTACTAAAGAACTAAACCCTTTCCACGATGAACAATAGCAGCCTCCACACACTTCCAGTTTGCGGTAAAAATCATTAGAGAGAATACAAAACTAATTTGAATGAATACAGGGTGGGGCAAAAGTAGGTTTGCAGTTGTGAGTATGCAAAGCACAGAGTTTATTCTTGTATTATTATTTATTAATTATTGTATTATTTTTCCGTATGAATGGCTGTAAACCTACTTTTGCCCCACCCTATGTTGAATAAATGCAATAAAGTTAAAATAATTTAATCAATACAAAAAATGTTGGAGAGACCAGAGGGAAGGGAGAGGAAGGAAAAAGAAAGGAGGTTAGTAATTTTAAGTGTGAGGAGAGGAAGAAGGTGTTCATGGCTGCCTGCTGGTCACCCTCAAAAAATAGGAAGTTAACTCTAGACATTGTCTGGTTGACCTTTAAGGCCAGTCTTGCCTTAGGAAATTATTTGTGCTGCACAGAGGAATTGTGCCATATGGCCTTCTTTGTAGAAGGGAATTGAATCTTTTCAAGTAAGAGGTCCTCTCAGCACTATGACATTTAGATTCCAAGAAATAGATGTAGGCTGATAAAAACATGCTCCATAGGCTTCTTGGATATCCATGATTTTATGTATTGAATTAATTATACATAAGTCAGAAAAAAATTAAGCTTTAAAGTAAAAAGGTTTTGAAATGTTGGAATTAAAATCTGAGAGATTTTTCAAGCTTTATTTATCTATTATCTATCTATCTATCTATCTATCTATCTATCTATCTATCTATCTATCTATTGATCACTATCTATCTTATTTATCTCTATCTATATATCTATTGATACATATAGCTCAATACCATTGTTCATTCTCAATTCTATGAAATTTGAGAATGTGACAACATACTAGAGACCATAATGAGTTTGTTTCTTATCATAAACATGGGAAGGATAAATCTAAAGCCACATATCAAAACTGAAAATCAGTTTTCCAACCTAATAAATGACAGCCAGGATTTTTAAAAGCAAAGATGATTTCAGTGGTTGGTAGCTGTGGTAATGGGTAGCAAAAATGGCTCATGGGAAAGGCTCATGTACTGCTAATAGACTGACGGAAAGGAAAACACTGTTATTGGTGTTTTTCCCCCCTACCAGATCCAGTGATATCACGACTGCAATCTGTTATTTATGTTGGAAGGCAGTAAACAGTGGAAAGGAGAGTATCTGTACGGGAACATCTTTGAGAAGTTGCTTGAAAAATAAGCATGTGATGAATATGGGAGAAGCATTTATGCAGTTGGCAGCATATAAATTCTCAGAACAGTAGGGGATAAAAGTGGGTTAGATAAAGAAAATGAAGGATTAGATCCAGATAAACAATGGGATGTTTGTAACATTTAATGAAAACATTGGGAATATAGCATACACCTTAAATGAAAGCCAGCCTGAAAAAAAATTTAAATTAGATTTGGACTAAAATTTAAAACTCTAAAATTTCACTTTTAGCTCATATTGTAATATATAATTTACAATTTATATATTGTACTTTGCTTTTGTGCTTTAAAACAATGAAACACACCCTCTCTATGAAGATCAGTTTAAATTAAGGTTTCTCGGCACTGTAAACATTTTGGGAGGTAGGACGTTGAGCAGCATCCCTTGCCTCTATCAACCAGATGCCATGATATCAGCCCATTTGTGACAACCAGCAATGCCTATGCATGTTGCCAAGTGTGCCCGAGTGGCAAAATCTCCCCTAGCTGAGAACCATTAGTCTATATCTCCTAAAAAATCAAGCAAATGTACGTTGTAAAATGGCCTTTCAAATGGCACCTGTATGTAATTTTTAAAATCCCTCATCTTAGTCTAAAACGAATTTGTAAGGATGGTGTGAATGATAAAACAAATGAAAATATGGTTGAGAAAATTTTCCGTAGCAAATAAAAAAACCCTCAGATGGAGCCGTCACCGCTAAATGTACTAGTAGTCACTCAAAACCAATCTTGCTCTCCACTTCTTTTCCCTATTGATTTATATAGACTGAGTTCGCTCTGATTTCCAGGCATAACAAAGTGTCTTCAAATGAGCACTTATTCCCCCCCCCCCCCTGGGTTGGGGGGCAGGCAGGAGCTAGATTTTCACCTTTGCCTCTCCCTGGGGCAGAGGGATGTCATCAAAAAACCTCCCTATTTCTGTTTCTCATTGCCGGACAAACCTGCTCTTGAGGGAGAGTCTCAAGACTTTCTTCCTGATCGCTGTTGGTATTAGAGATTGCTCTGATCATTGTATTCCCCGTTTAGTAATTAATATGCTCAGTTCAGTGTGGCATGTCCCTCCATCCCAGCTTGTGTCTGAAAACTGGCTGCCTAGTTAGAAGAGAATGGCCAGCTACTTTTGTTTCCCTGCCTAGAGCTTTTATTTCCCTTCTACCTGTCCGCCTCCCCACCACTAGGCTGATTTTGGACCCTCCTGGAATTGCAGCAGGAAAATGAGGAACTAAAGGGAGCAGAAAAGGCTTTACTTGACTGATACTGTTGTTGGGTAGTGTCTGCCTTCTTTGGACTTCTCTCTTAACTCTGGCTGATTTCTTGTTTTGTTTTTAAATGGTGCCAGCACCCAGGGTCAGGGAATCAGAGATTTTAAATTATTTTATTATTTATCTGTTTGTTTTTCATCATAATTTTTTTTTTAAATCCTCACCCGAGGGTATTTTTCCATTGATTTTTAGAGAGAGTAGAATAGAGAGGGAAAGACTGAGAGAAATATTAACGTGAGAGAAACATTGATTGGTTGCCTCTTTCACTCACCCTAGAGCCTGCAACCGAGGTATGTGCCCTTGACCAGAATCGAACCCGGGACCCTTTAGTCCTCAGGCAGATGTTCTATCCACTGAGCCAAACTTCTTGTTAACTCCTTTCGTAGCCTCTAGGTACGTGGTGGGGCCTAGCCCTTCCAAGACTCTCTTCAACGGATAAGACAACCCCTCCTCTTTGCATACCCCACATCTGGAAAGTAGCAAATACTCAAGGATTCTTTCCCGGATAAACCTTGGATGTGAAGGGCATCCCCAGTGCTGTCAATCTCTTTACTCCAGCAGCAGGGCACCAGCAAGCCAGTCCCTTGCCCTTTGGAATGTACAGGACATATAAAGAGGCAGGCAGCATGGATTAGGGAAAGATGTCTAATTGTAAAGCAAAAGATACTTGGACTTATAAAAACTATTCTCCCACCCAAAACAGAACAGGACAAAAACATGACAGTTACAGTGGCAGAAATATGCTGTTAAAGTCTTTCTCAGAACTAAATGGGACTGGGGATAGGAGTGATGGGGTGGGATGTGGCAGAGAAGAAATAGGTGTAGCATGAAATAACATACAAGGCTCTTGGTGATAGCCTTAATGTTCTAGCCAAGGCTTCTCTTTCTCTTGGTTCCCTTTCATCTAATATTATTATTAATATAGTAAATATGCCACAAAGGGAGTAGGCTGCAGAGATTCATATCTTGGGATCTAGTACATACCATAGTTCCCGTGGTAGGTTTAGAAAGTTGAGAGTTTTAAGGGCTCTTTGAATAGCTTGTTGTGAGGTACTATAAACTCGACCTTGGCAGTGAGACAAATGACCATTAAAACCACCTGCCATACATTTTTAAAAATTACTAATATTTTGTTAAAAATATAAAGTTCATATAAAATGTTGCTACTTTTTACAAGTCACTACAACTTAGTGGCTTAAAACCACACATTTAGTACCTTATAGTTTTGGAGGTCAGATGTCCAAGATGGGTCTTAAACCAAGCGCTGTGTTCCTCCTGGAGGCTCCAGGGGAGAATGTGCTCCTTGTCTTCTCCAGCTTCTGGAGGTCGTCTACATTCCCTGCCGCCTCACTCCCGTGTCTGCTTCCACGGTCACATCTCCTGTTCCGATTCTGATCCTTGGGCCCCCCTCCCATAAGGATCCTCATAATTACACGGGGCCCACCCAGAAAATCAGGATAATCTCATGTGAAGATACTTAAGTAAATCACATCTGCAAAATCCCTTTGCCATGTAAAGTAACGTATTCACAAGTTTCCAGGATCAGGACGTGGACATCGCTGGTGGGGGAAAGTCTGGCTATCCCTGGTTGAGGAATACAGCTGATTTGGTTCATGAAAAGTTATAGGAAGCAAAGCCCTGAAACCATTATCCCGTAGAATAATACTATTGCATCATGATTGTACTTCTGTATCTAAAACAGGACAGAACGGATTCTTTAGGTTTTATTACGGACTTTCAAAATTTTGAGATGTATGTAATCATGGAAGTTACAGTGGCAGGAAAATGCTGTTAAAGTATTTCCCAGAATTACATGGGACTGGGGGATAGTCGTGATGGCGTGGGGTGTGCCAGAGAGGAAATGGGTGTCCCATGAAATGTTGTTAATGTTCAATATGATTAGTAAGAACAAAAATGAAATGCTCTTCTAATTTATGATGGGGTAGAGTACCAAGGCACAGAGAGAGACCGCAGGAATGAAACATCTGGGAATTTCCAAAAACAACCTTTGGTCAATGTTTTATTTTGTGTTGGTGGTTGTTTTCTCTACCAAACTTTTCATATAGACTGCCAATTTGTATTCAAATTGTCTGGTTTGAATTTTATTTCTATTTCTATGTCCCTATATTCTTGACTAGGAAACTCATAGTTATCATTAGGATTAATTAGGAGGAAGAGAAGCAAATGTAAATGGGATAAACTAACTTTGAATAACCAAGAGTTAGTTTAAAACATTATTTTGATGCAGGAGTGGAGAATAGCCTGTTAAATTCAAATAGTCATGGCACTTTATATTAATAACCACAAAGTCTGCACTGCAATGTATAAATCCCGAGTTTCATATGGTCTACCTTAAATGGTATTTGAAACAGCATGGCCTTGTTACTTAAACTGAATCAACACAGCTGTTTTCTTGTTGCTGCCTTTGCATTTTTAGGAAAAGATACTTTTCTGCGTCAGAAGTATTAGCCCTTGAAGGTTGTCTGGCCAGACTGTAGGTATTTACTGTGAAAATGTCATCGTTCTATCTAATTGAACTTCCCAGACAATTGCAAAAGTTTACAGCTTATTTAGTAATAGGAGTTCCTTAGTACTACATATTGAGTTGCGTTCCGTTAAATAAGTCAGCCCAGGTTTGCTGCAGGACCTTTCACTTCGATCTCAACAAGTCATCGCCTATTTATAAGGCGCGCCAAGTATGCACCAAGTATGTAGCACTGTGTTACATGCTGCAAGAATAAAGAGTGATGTGGTTGGCAAATGAATCATGGGTTCTCAGCTGGAGGCTGTTTCCATATTCAAAATGTACTCTTCATCCCTAGCTGGTTTGGTTCAGTGGGTAGAGCGTTTGCCTGCAGACTGAAGGATCTGGGTTTCAATTCCGGTCAAGGGCACATATCTGGGGTTGCAGGCTCAAGTAACCAGTAGGATGTGTGCAGGAGGCAGCCGATCAATGAATCTCATCATTGATGTTTCTATCTCTCTCTCCCTCTTCCTTCCTCTATGAAATCAATAAAAAAGAAAAGTATTCTTCAATATCTGGGGAAGGATTGGGGGGCAATGTACCCAGGAAATAGCATGTATGTACATGTCAGAAAGACTAATGTTCCTATTCCAAATTTGCCATTTTTAAAGAGTAGGTATGTCATACCTACAGTATAGTGTAGCTATGAGAATTATAGAAACTATTAAAAATGGACTCTCAAGGCAAAACTATGGAGACAGTAAAAAATCAGTGGTGCCTGTGGATTGGCTGGGGAGAGATGACTAGGTGTAGCAGAGAGGAGTTTTAGGGCAGTGAACACACTGTTTCTGATACCACAGTGATTGATACATGTCATTATACATTTGTCCAAACCCATAGAATATAACAATAGCAAGAACGAACTGTAATGTAAACTGTGGACTTGGGGTGAATATTACGTTCGTGTATGTTCATCAGTTGTTACAAATGTACCACTCTGGTGGACAATGTTGATAGTGGGGGAGGCTATGCCTGTGTGGGGGTACAGTTATATATGAAAACTCTCTGTACCTTTCCTCCAGTTTTGCTGTAGATCTCAAACTTCTCAAAACAAACCTGTCAGGCACTATTATTATCCTCAGGGTACTGATAAGGAAACAGAGGCACAGAGACATTAAGTAACCTGCCCCAATTCATATAGCTAGCAAGTGACTGAGATAGAATTGTCACTTAGATAGGGTTGCCAAATTAAATGCAGGGCACCCGGTGAAATTTGAATTTCAGATAAACAACAAATAATTTTTAAGTATGTCTCTGTATTTTTATTGATATAACTGGCAACCCTCACCCAGGAATTGTTTGCTGCTTTCTGCTACCCTTTGCTGTATTCTAATTAAAAAAAAAAATCTTTTAGAGAAGGAGGAAGACTTACCCTTGGTTCTGAAGTCTCAATAAGTATTCCTGGATGCAAAATTTGGTATGCTTTGTACAGTATATAACATGCACTTTTTTACCTCCCCGCTCAAACAAGGCTATTATTGTACATCATCGTCCAAGTGGGCTTGTACAAGTAATTCTCTTCCCCTCAATTTATTCATAAGAGATCAAATATACAATTACATATGCAACTGCAATTCTCTAAGGCTTACCACAGAGGCCCTCATATCTAGACTTTAATGACAATTTGACTTTAGGTAACACTTAATAATCACTCGTTATGCTTTTTTAAAGCCCAAATTAATTAACATGTATGTTTCTACAATGAGTATTGTTTCTAGATTGTTTTTTTTCAAATTCCCAATATAAATAGCTTTTTATGTAGATAATTAAAACCATCTGCTTCCTGGTAGCTCAGTTAAATTTATAGGAGCCCCTTTTTATTTGAGGAATTAAACTGCCATAAGTTTTTACTTTAGTGGATAAAATATCACAAAAATGCTCATGGCAGTATTATTCCTCAAAAAGAAATGGAGACTATTAAATATTATTGGAAAAAAATGATTTCAGTTAACTCAAAAAGCCTAGAGTTCTGCATTTTTCTAGGTATGTTTAAGCCCAAATGCATAAATAAAGGTTCTGATAAAATGTGGCATTCAAATGAAACCCCTTAAATCACTTTATAGCTATTACTCTAATAACATTTCTCTGAGTTAGTAAAGGTAAGATACTTTTAGTAACCCAGAAAAATTTGGTGATTTCATAAAATATTATAAAACCACCAAATGAGTTGAATAAATTGGAACAAGTCACACAAAAGTGAGGTAGGATTGAAGTTATAAAAAATGTCCTCAGTCTCTGATTCCAATCAAAGCCCTCTCATCCCTCCCCCTCTTGTCTCTTGGAAAGGACATCTAAATGAATGCTCAACAATATTTTTTAGGATATTTAATTTCTTTTAAAGTTCCATTTTTATTTTCAAATTGAAATCCTGCCTAAAATCCCCCAGTCATAGAATTTACCATCATGGCAATGTCTATAAATGCTGATTATATTTATTGGAAAAAGACCAACTTGTCAAAATGAATGCTGGAGTTTGGTAATTAAATTGTGCCACTCACATGATACAAGAACTTTCAGTTCTTTTCTTCATTCCAGAAAGTTCTATATCATAAAGCATACGCTATTTGACCCTATTGTTACTTGAGCATTTAAGGAAATTTCTTTTGAATAGAGAAATATTTCATAGTAAAGCATGTAAGAAGCTTTCTTAACATTTATTTTTAAAAAAAAAACACAGTGCAAAATCATGGCCCAGTGATTGCTAACAAAATAAGAAATTTTGAGTGCAGTTTCCAAACTTTCATATCTTTATAGTCTGAATGTGGCATAGAAAATGTTCTTATTTGAATTAAACCTTAAGGACTATATTGTACCTATGAAGCTAAGTTCTTGTTCTCTTGTTTAAGCTTGTGTTGGGAGGAATTTGATAAACAGTCGAGGATATACCTATTATCTTATTTTAGGGTCTTGTCCTATTTTAAATATTTCTTTTCTTAACTCATTCTGCCAACAGTTGCTAGAACTTGCTGCTAGGTCTGTACAAGTCTCCTGTTTCCTGCTCTTGGTCCTCAAACAGGCCTGTCTAAACCCCGTACTTTCTGCCTCTTTACATTTTAGCCTCTACCCATCCCCCCTGGTGTTACTGAAAACTCACTTAATCACTTGCCAGGCAACACTTGCATTTCAATAGGGGACTTTCAATACCTTCATCTTATATGAAAATGGGCAAGGATATTAACATGATTGAGTGCCTCTGCTGTGAGTGGCATTGTGCTTTAAAATTCACCTGATTTTACATCTTATCATGACCTGATACGGTAGGAATTATAGTCATCCCTCAGTGTCTGCAGGGGATTGGTTCCAGGACTCTATGTAGTTTTATACCCTGGTATAAAATGTCATAGTATTTGCATATAACCTACGGACACTCTCCCGTACCATCTCTAGCTTATTTATAATACCTAATGCAATGTAAATGCCAGGTAAATAGTTGTATTATTTAGAAAAAAATGATAGGGGAGAAGTCTGTACATGTTTAGTACAGGCACAACCCTTATAGGCCTGAAAAGTATACATCAGTAATGAAATAACATTTTTTTTCTGAATATTTTTCATCCACAGTTGGTTGACTCTGTGGATGCAGAAACTGTAACTATGGAGGGCTGGCTGTATTAATCTTATTGTACAAATGAGAAAAAAAATTAAGAAAATTTTAGTAATAAAATTTAAATAAATTATTAATGGATCAACAAATAATAATCTGGCAGAATCAGAATTCAGATATAAGTCTAACAGAGAAGTCCATAATTTCTTGGGTACACTGTTTTTTTGGGTATTAGTAGAAGACCAAAGGGTCAGTTTATCTTAGGGCATCTCATGCTATATAAACAGTAGGCTATACTGTGAAGGAGTCTTCTCTTCTCCGTAAAATAATGACATTGTCATACCTAGATAGCTGTTCAGGAAATTTTTAAGAAGACCCAATCTGTAGTTTGGGTTGATTTGAAGTATGTCTTTTTCTTTTCTTTTTTTAGTATCAAGGAGGGATATTTTGTGAATCCCAAATTTATTTATTTTTTCCTTTTTCTTCAACAAAAGTAATTGAAGTTCACAAGAATGAAGATGATGACAGCAGCCTGGGCTTTAACGTTTGAACACTTTCCAGTTTTATGTCTTATTAAGCAGTATTATAAGTAATATGCACATATTTCAATAAAATACATGAAAAACTTTGCACATTGTTAAGACATTTTTTCACAGTATGTTTCGTCAGTTCTGCAAGTCTGTGAGAATCTGGCCAACTGTCAGTAAGTGGGGGTAACATGGGAGGACACTAAAAATGAAGAATATCTGATTGGGTAATGGGTAGGAAAGTTTAGGGAGCATGTTAAAATAAAATATAAAGGACACCAGCATGCATTTCATTTAAAACATATGTCTTGGTATCCTTTAGAATGCTTTTTCCCCCCCATTTTAAAGAAACAGGAATGTATGTATTACATTTGTATGAAATAAACATATTAATATGCATTATAAAAGATGTCTTATTGCAGAATACTGAGGTTAAAAATATTCTTTAAATCCAACATTGAGGTATGGTATAAATATAATTCCTATTATAAGATGTGTCAAATGGTTTCTATTATAAGATGTAAAATTTGGTAGAACTTGTTTTATGACATGTATTGTAAGCATCTCACTATCACACACACAGTGAAATATATTGTTTATGATAAAAATAGCCATATAAGTTTCACTGAAATGAATTGTCTTCAGTATTAAGCAGTTTGGAAAGCTTTACAAAAGAATACACACACACACACACACACACACACACACACACACACACACACACACTAGTGGCCTGGTGCACGAAATTCGTGCATGGAGGGGGTGTCCCTCAGCCTGGCCTGCACCCTCTCCAATCTGGGACCCCTCAGGGGATGTCTGGCTGCCGGTTTAGGCCCAATCCCTGTGGACCGCTGGCTCCTAACCACTCATCTGCCTGCCTGCCTGATTGCCCCAACCACTCTGCCTGCCGGCCTGCTCACCCCCAACTGCCCCCCCCAGCTTTCTCGCCCCCAACTGCCCCCACTTGCTGGACTTATCGCCCCCAACTCCCCCCCCCCCCCGCTGGCCTGCTCACCCCCAACTGCCCCCCCTGCCAGCCTGATTGCCCCCAACTGCCCCCCACTGCTGGCCTGTTTGCCCCCAACTGCCCTCTCCTCCTGGTCTGATAGTCCCTAACCACCTCTGTCTCAGACCCGCCACCATGGCTTTGTCCAGAAGAACATCCAGAAGGTCTCTCGGTCTAATTAGCATGTTACACTTTTATTAGTATAGATTCATGAAGAATGAATATATATATTTCATGCCCCCTGCACTGGGGGAGGGGGTTCCTCAGCCTGGCCTGCGCCCTCTCGCAGTCCGGGAGCCCTTGGGGCCATCTGACATCCTTAGCGCTGCCATGGAGGCAGGAGAGGCTCCCACCACCGCCACTGCACTCACCAGCCATGAGCCTAACTCAGGGCTTCTGGCTGAGCAGCGCTCCCCCTGTGGGAGCGCACTGACCACCAGGGGCAGCTCCTGCATTGAGCGTCTGCCCTCTGGTGGTCAGTGCGCATCATAGCGTCCGGTCATTCCTCTGATTTGCATCACCTGGAAATGATGGTAGAGAGACACTGTGTATAGTTATGCAACACTTCTTCCTATGTCATGCAACTTCATATTTGATTCATGCCTTTTAAGAAAAGTGTCTTAAGCAACCTAAGTATCGCTTTTCTAACCTATCAAATGGGGTGACCAACAACACTTGACTCATAGTAGCATAGAAACAATAGGTAAATTAATTTATAAAAAGCACTATTTCAGAACCTGGCCCATAGAAAGCACCAGGGAATGTTAGCCACTTGTATTACTTGCCCTATTCTCATTAAAATAGAGAGTAGCAGGATACAAATTTTTATTTAGTTAGAATATTGTTATTGTAGGTTTTACTGTGTCATTTTTATACCTGTATATCAATACTGCCTTTCTTCAAAGAAAAAAAAATTAGCCTACATTAAAAGGATAGATCAAAGTGTGAGTATTTATTCAGAAATAATAATGATGCTGAAGCCACACCATGATTATTGAATGTCCATGTTGCCAGCTGTGTGTTTGCAAGCTAATGATTATCTTTCCTACAAAGTCTGTAAATTAAGCAATAGCTTTAATTGCTAGATAACCAGAGAAGCTAAAGGTGAATAATGCCTATTTACTTTTCTATCTTTAATTATTTCTGAAGAAATTTCATGAATACACTTTGACCTCAAGGAACACAAATGTTCAAATTTATGTAAGGATTTAGTTTTTTGAACAGTAACATCTTTTCACATTTTTTATACAACCCTCCCTAGATGCAACCTTTCCTACAAATTTGTAAGCTTAGTCCTCTCACCTCACATATTGTTAAGCTATTTGAATGGCAGAGATGTCACTCAATCCCACCAGAATTCTTAACTGTATGGGGTTGGTGAGACAAGAGAGAATAGGGGGCACTTGTGCAGGTGGGTGGATGGGTGAACTGAGCAAATTAAATCCGCTGGTTCCTATAGGGTATATACTAGCTGTCACACCCAACTGTGAGCCTGGTGCATCCAGTGGGAAGGGCTGTGCCATAAAAGGAGCTGGCTTATCTCTCTGTTTTTCTTTTTAACAGCCATAGTCTCCTTTTATCCACAGGGGACATGTTCCAAGAAGTGGCTACCTGACACCATGGATAGTACTGAACCACATGCTTTTTCTTACACGTACCAATGATAAAATTTCATTTATAAATTATGCACAGTAAGAGGTTAACAACAATAACTATAAAATAGAACAGGTGTAACAGTATATTGAAATACAAGCTATGTGAATGTAGTCTCACTCTCTTACTCTCAATATATCTTATTGTACTGTACTAGACTTTTCACTTAAAGGAAGCGCTTTATGGCTTCTCTTTGGCATATCCAAATTGTCAGCCTCACTACTCTGGGACTTTGGGACCACTATTAAGTCAAATAAGGGTTACTTGAACACAAGCGTTGTGATACCAAAACAGTCAATCTGATAACCTAGAGGGCTACTAAGTGACTAATGTGCGGGGAGCCTATCTAGTGTGGATCCAGTGGACAAAGGGATGATTCACATCTTGGCTAAGATAGAACAGCTCACGGTTTCGCCATGCTCCTCAGAACAGCAGGCAATTTCAAACTTATGAATTGGTTACTTCTGGAATTTTCATTTAATATTTTTGGAGCGCAGTTGATTGTAGGCCACTGAAACTGTGGAAAACAAAACCATGCATAAGGTGGGGGGGGACTACTGTATTTCAAAAGCCATTATATAAAGCAAAATTTCTCTGACTATCCCCTTCATGGAAACAACTCTTATTAAGTCACCAAAGGCCTTCACAGAGCTAAACCCAAATGATATTTTTTTTCAGTAATATCTTACTTGTCTTTTGATCACCTCCTTCTTCTTGAAATATTCTTTTTTATTTTATTATAAAACTACATGTTCTAAATTTTTTTCCTGCCCTTCTGACCACTCCTTCTTGGAGTCCTTTGTGTGTTAGTATCTTTCTGGTCATTATATATTAGTAAAAAGTCCATAAAAGAAAAAGCCAAGCCCACGGGGAAAATGAAAAGAAACTTATGGAAATCTCATACATGTGGGATGATTATGGGCTCAGATCCCTTAGGGGCAATGTTTACCAGTGCAGAGGTCAGCAATGAGCTCTTGACATGGCATCATTACCTGGGTGATTCGCCAGTTACATGGTGGCAGGTTGATTACATTGGACCACTTCTATCATGAAAGGGCCAGTACTTTGCTTGGGCTGGAATAAACATTTACTCATGGTTTTGATTTTCTTTCCTTGCCTACAATGCTTCTGCCAACCTACTATCCATGAACTCCCAGAATACCTTATTTTTTAAAAAATATTTTTTATTGTTGACAGTATTACAAATATCTCCCTCCCCCCCTCCTCCCCAACCCCCACCAAGTCCCTTTTTCCCCTCCCTCCATGTGTTTGGATCTATTTTGTTTGTCAGTTTATTTTGTTCATTATATTCCACATTTAAGTGAGATCATGTGACAATTTAAAGATTATTTATTTTTTTATTAAGGGAAAGAGAGGAAGGGAGAGGGAAAGAGAGAGAGAGAGAAACATCAATGGGAAAGAGAAATATCAATCAGCAGCCTCCTGCATGGAGCCTGCAACCTGGGCATGTGCCCTGACCAGGAATTGAACCAGCAAGAGAACTTTCTGTGCGCTGGAGGTCGCCCAACCAGCTAAGCCACACTAGCTAGGGCATGGTGCATGTTTCTTTATGTTCCTTGTGCTTTGAGTTCGTCTGTGGTTTAGTTTTCATAAAATTTGGAAAACATTCAGCCATTATTTTTTAAAATAACTTTTAAATTATTTCCTTTGGGCATTCCAATCACATGTTTATTAGACTGCTTAAAGTTCTGCAGCTGACTGATGATTTATTCATTTAAAATATATATATTTCTCTTTGAGTTTAATTTTAGTTTCTATTCCTATGCCTTCAAGTTCACTATTTTTTTTCCCTGCAATGCATAAATAGTAGTTCATCTCAGCCAGTGTATTTTTCATCTCATACCTTGTGGTTTTCATTCTCATAAGTCTGATTTAGGACATCTTTTTTTTTTTAATGTCTTCTGTGTCTCTACTTAACATAGTCTTCTAGCTTTCTAAACATGTGGAATACAGTTGTCATAATTATTTTAATGACTTTGCTTACAGTTTTATTATCTGTGCCATTTCTGAGTTTGTTTCAATTTATTGATCTTATCCTTATTATGCATTCATATTTTTTTTCTTCTTTACAGTTCAGGTCATTTCTATTTGTTAGACATTGAAAATTGTATCTTCTTGATTTCTGTATATTTTGTATTTCTACAGTATTTTTGTGCTTTGTTCTGGGATGCGATTAAATTACTAGAAAACCATTTGATCCTCTTCAGTCTTGCTCTTGAGCTTTCTTAGGTGGGTGTAAAGCTACATATAATGTAGAGCTAATTTGGACTCATTGCTGAAGCAAATCTTCCTGAGGCCTCTGCCTGAGGCCTCTGAATTATGAGTTTTTCTACTCTGGCTGGTGGGAAGAGGGACTAGTTCCAGTTCTCAGGTACCTCCCAGGATTGTGTCCTTCAATTCCACCCCCCTCCCCACAATCTTGGGTAGTTACCTCACATGCACATTCTGATCAGTACTTTGCTGAAGTCAGGAGGGGACTCCTCTGTTGATAACCTAAGTCCTCTTATTGTGCAGCTTTCCTCTCCACAGTTCTCTACCCAGGGAACTCTAGCTGTCTTGGCCTTTCTTGACTCTCAGCAAGGTCTCTGCAACTCAGGCAAACTATCAACTTTTCCTTGCATCCCCCTTCTCTGTGTTGTGGCCTGGAGACTCTTAAGAAATACACTGAAAATTTAACTGTGGGGTTCACCTCATTTGTTCCTCATCTTACAGGTTTCTCTGTCCTTTGTTTAGAACATCCAATGTTATAAAAAACATTGCTTCATGTATTTTTATATGTGTTTTCTTAAGTTGTTTTTAGAGGTAGGGTAAATTTGGTTCCTACTCTTCCTTGGACAGAAGTGAAAAACTCCCTCAATTATGTTTTTAAAGAGGAAAAACAAATCCCTACTCCTTTTAACCCATTTCCCCGTCTCTCTTCAATTACATTAAATGCACTCTGAGCTATAGGGAATGGAAGTGCTGTGATCATTTTGTGATGGATGTAAATATGCTGCTTTTAGCAATATTTTTTCCCATTTTTTTGGCTCTATATTATGCTGAGATAAAAGATAAAGTTGGGATTGATGATTTGGTTTGAGGGACTAGATGTTATCCAGACACCTAAGTACCTAAGTTTAGAACTTTTAGAATAAGAATAAGGCAGTCTCTCTCTCCCCCTCTATTGTACTTGTATGAATGGAGTTTTCTCCTTCTAAGGTTTCAATGATGAACATTTCTTTATTTTAAATCTATTTTAATCTAGATTAGTCACTTCACAAGTCTGGTGTCAATTTTAGTATTTTCTTTCAAAACTGCTTTGAAAACACCACAGGACATATTTTCTATTTAGTTTTGTGGGTATTAAAAAACCCATTCTGAATAAAGACTTTGAAATATTTTTATTTTTATTGATTTCAGAGAGGAAGGGAGAGGGAGTGAGAGCTAGAAACATCAATGCTTAGAGACAATCATTGATCAGCTGCCTCCTACACTCTCCATACTGGGAGCTGAGCTAGCAACCAGGGCATGTGCCCTGACCGAGAATTGAACTGTGACCTCCTGGTTCATAGGTCAAAGCTCAACCACTGAGCTACGCTGGTCGGGCTGAAATATTTTGTTTTTAAAAATCAAAGCATGTTCTCCTTTGTTGGATAGCAAATTACTATGGTTTGGATTCTTAATCAATAATTGAGTAATTGAGAAAAATGCTATTACCCCTACTGCTACTATATTGATAGCATCTAAATATTTATTAGTACTCTATAGGTTTTTTATTTTATTTTAAAATTACTGTTGGTGGACAATATTATATTAGTTTTGGGTGTACAACTCTATGATTAGACATTTATATGACTCACAAAGTGATTACCCTGATAAATCTAGTAACCATCTGACACCATATATACTGTAGTTATTACAATACTAGAGGACTGGTGCACGAAATCCATGCACAGGGTGCGGGGTGTATGTCCCTCAGCCCAGCCTGCACCCTCTCCAATCTGGGACCCCTGAGGGCAGTCGGACATCCCTCTCACAATCCAAGACTGCTGGCTCCCAACCACTCAGCTACCTGCCTGCCTGATTGCCCCTAACCGCTTCTGCCTGCCAGTTTGATCACCCCATAACCACTCCCCTGCCAGCCTGAGTGAAGCCTAACTGCTCCCCTGCTGGCTCAATTGCCCCTAGCTCCCCTTCCCTGCCATCCTGGTCACCCCTAACTGCCCTCCCCTGCAGGCCTGGTCACCCCCAACTGCCCTCCCCTTCAGGCTTTGTCCCTCCCAATTGCCCTCCCCTGCAGACCTGCTCCCTCCCAATTGCCCTCCCCTGCTGGCCTGGTTGCCCTTAACTGCTCTCTCCTGCTGGCCTGGTCACCCTTAACTGCTCTCCCCTGCTGGACTGGTTGCCCCCAACTGCCCTCCCCTGCAGGCCTGGTTTCCCCCAACTGCCCTCCCCTGCAGGCCTGGTTGCCCCCAACTGCCCTCCCCTGCAGGCCTGGTCCCCCACAACTGCCCTCCCCTGCAGGCCTGGTCCCCTCCCAGCTGCCCTCCCCTGCAGGCCTGGTCCCTGCTAACTGCCCTCCCCTGCTGGCCATCTTGTGGTGGCCATCTTGTGTCCACATGGGGGCAGCCATCTTTGACCACATGGGGGTGGTCATCTTGTGTGTTGGAGTGATGGTCAATTTGCATATCACCTCTTTATTATATAGGATAATAAAAGCCTAATATGCTAAGTGTCTGGTTGACTGGTTGGCCATTCAACCAATCAAAGTGTAATATGCTGATAATATACTAAGTCTGCTCAACCGCTCGCTATGACATGCACTCACCACCAGGGGACAGAAAGTCGACCAGTTGAACAGTAGCTATGACATGCACTGATCATCAGGGGACAGATGCTCCAACTGATAGGTTAGCTTGCTGCTGGGGTCTGGCCAATTGGGACTGAGGGAGATGGGCCAGAGAAGTCCTGGAGCCCTCCTGCAGGCCCTCCCCAGCAGGCCAACCTCCCACGTCTCTCCCTGGCCCTGATTGTGCACCAGTGGGGTCCCTCGGCCTGGCCTTCACCCTCTCATAATCTGGGACCCCTCAAGGGATGTTGGAGAGCTGGTTTCAGCCCAATCCCGCAGGCCAGGCCAAGGGACCCCACTGATGCATGAATTTGTGCACTGGGCCTCTAGTATAAGCTAATGTTCATAGAAGAAGTTGCTGAAACCAAATAAGATTTTAAATTTTCAACCAATTAACTATCTTAAGTTATGGTAAAAAACTCAAATGCCTCAGGTCCAGGCAGGTATTATAAATAAATGAAACTGGCTAGAAAGCAAGTAAGAGGAAGTGTGTGTGTGTCGGGTGGAGATCATGGAAAACTAGAGTGGCTACTCTATGGGAAGAGATCAGTGGCTGCAACCCAGTAACAACTGGCTGTTGCCAGAAGAAAATGCAGACTCACTATTGGCCAGTCTTATGATTTTATTATTGTTATTATTTTAATCCTCATCCGAGGATATTTTTTCCATTGATTTTCAGAGAGAGTGGAAGAGAGAGAGAGAAAGACTGAGAGAAATATAGATGTGAGAGAAACACATCGATTAGTTGCCTCCTGCATGCACCCCGACCAGGGCCTGGGCCGGGGAGGAACCTGCAACCAAGGTATGTGCCCTTGACCTGAATCGGACCCGGGACCTTTTGGTCCACACGCTGATGCTCTATCCACTGAGCAAAACTGGCTAGGGCCAGTCTTAGGGTTTTAAAAAGAAAATAGACATTCTAAAGAGAAATCTGCATTTTTATGTAAAATCCCTTGATGTACAAATATTGGCAACCAAATCAAGATATTAAAAGAACATTGAAAGACCAACAAAACACATCTATAGGCTAAAGTTGGTCTGATGACCTACAGCTTGTAACATCTGATCTATGTTCTATCAAGTTTTGGGGTAATCATTAACTCAGTGATGTATGACCTTCTTAATCTTTTAAAAAAATCTTTAGCATTAAACATTAATACAAAGCTTTTATTTGCACATTCGTCCTGCCTCCGGTCTTTGTAAACTGTTTTCCACACAGCTGCCAGAATTATAACAAAGATCTTAACTAACATCATCTCTCCTATGGTAAGTTCTCAGTGCCTGCAAGATATTTCCCAAACATTCAATGGCTTTTGCAATCTGATCCTAGCCTACCTTTCTGAATTTATCTCTAGCCATTCCTGCTCTTCATCCTATGTTCTAGTCATACCAGATTACTCATCATCTCTCAAAACTAGTATGTATTATCCATTCACATGACTTTGCTAATGTTATTCTCTTTTCCTGGAATGCTTTTCCTCCCTATTTCTGGCCAACTTAAATATCTCCTGCTCTTTTTCATCTCTCTGGTTCATCCATTCCCAGGCAGTTCAGTTGTTCCACATTCCCGTTAATGAAATACATACCCTCATTAGGGAACTGAAGATTTGTCTTTGTGTTTGTATTTTCAGATAGATAGTGAGCACATTGAAGGCAGTGTTAAATCCTCAGCTCTTACAATTGTAGGTGCAATTTATTTATTAACTCAAGTTTGACACAATACTATAGAAAGAGAAATAAAGATGTCATATATTTAATCCAGTTTTATTCCCAAAAAGTTGTTTAAAAACACAAAATTTATAAATTAAATTACACTTTTTATACTGAGAGAGTTCTTTAAAAGCATTTCTTTGTAACAAAGAAGAATGCCATTGAAATACCCAGGGCTGGTCATAGGCTAAATGGTATAGGTACCTATCTATACATTGTCATTTGAGGTGTAATAGACCCTCCAATATTTTGTATCTATGTAAAATAGTGCCCGATCATCTTCAATACTCCTTAAGTCTGCACCATCTAAATTCCAATGAATAATAATTTAAAAAAATTAAACTTCAGTTCCTCAGTTATCTGGCCACATGCTTCTAGTGGTGATCATATTGGACAGCACAGATAGAGAACATTTCCATTATGGCAGAAAGTTCTATTGGAGAGCACTACCTGAGGGATTTTATCAAGATCTAAGAATTATAAATGTAGAAAAACGCAATTTATCTTCTAAGGACGATGATGAGTTAGCTGGTACACTCCCACTCTTCCTAAGTAACCGGAGGAGAGCGTGGGAAGAGACAGTTATAAACTCACATTGCTGCTTGTCTGAGGGCCTGCAATGGTTTCGGGTTGCAGACTGAAACAAGGGAGCACAACTCTGTCCTTGAAGCAGAAAGGGTCCCGGCAGATATCTGGGCTTGATGCACCATATGATAAGCATACATGGGGCTTCCCAGTCATTATCCTCTATTTCACAATTAGTGAGAACATATCCAAGCAATGCCACTGCTACAGTGTACTATGGGAGAGGCATTGCCAATCTTTAAAGGGATAGGTATTTTGTTATTGAGCATCAGAAATTCTCTTGATCAGCTTTGGGGGCCCTGAGGGAGATTAAGTCAGGGTTGAAGATAAACACAAGAGTTCAGAGAAATTAGCACTGCTCTTTCTCTGTTATACTGATTTGGGGGCAAAATAGGGATTTTCATTCTCAAGGATCACTATTGTGATAACATCTGTCATAACAAAATAGGTGGAATTTAAGATAGAAATGGGGGCCTTGGAAAGCTTTGCTAAGGATATTATGTACTGGGCCTTATATTTCTGTGAGTTTCTCTTCCTCTCTTCCTTCCTTCTACCCTCCTGTCTCTCTCTCTCTCCCTCTCTTTTCTTATTCTTTTCCTGGAAATATTCTAATAAATTGCATAAACCACCTCCTAAAAAACAGGAAGATATTAAATTGGACCATGAGAGATACAAGGCACAAAGCAATTTTCCAATATATCTGAAGGAAGGAAGACATAAACAGAGTCAAATTCTTGTTTACATGTGGACCAGCAACTCATTATACCCCCTCTGTGATGTTCTTTTTTACCATCTTGGAGGTCCCTTTATTGTTGATATTTAGTTGTTTCATCAGTTACAGTCATTGATATCTCTGCTTGGGACTATCATATAACATCAACATGCGGTTCTCATGTAACTATTAAAAATTTACTAATAAAATATCAAAAGGAATAGACAGAAAACTGTTGAAGTTTTCAGTAGGCTCTCCACCTCCACCCATTTCTCCAAATAATAGTTTGGCTTTTTTTAATCTGAAATTCAAAGATAAGGGTCTTAGTGACAGATTAAAGGAGGGACTTAGTGAAGTAAATAAACTATAAATCATTAATTAAATACATTAACTTATAAACCACCCAGCTTCCTTCCTTCGGCAATTGTCTGATTAACTTGAAATCATTCAGTTAAAATGCCTATTGATGTAAATCTATTGATGTAAATTTATTTAACATTACTTAAATTCCTCTTAATTAAAATTTACTCAGTTTTTAAAAAATACACAGTAAAAAGATGGTTTCTAGTGTGTTTAGGTAAAATTCAAAATCTTTAGATTCAAAATTCTCAGTTGAAAAACAAACTGAAGTCACGGTATGTCTTTTTCTTGAGCCCCTAGTTGGACACAGAATACTAAGGCAGATTAAAAAAGTATAACATTTATTAAATACACATGTACCCTGGCTCTTTAGGAAATGACATTTTAAAGTAGACATTTTAATAAATAAACTTTTAAATAATTTTAAAATGCACTGGGGAATCCATGGTGAAAAGACAAACAGTAAGATGACTGCACACTGAATGGAGAAGAAATAAGGGGGTAAAGGTCTCTTGATTATCAAGTTGTGGTTTCTGCATGTGTGTGCAAATACTAACTTGTGCACATGTGGAACTCAGACATATTATTGATTTGCCATTTTTGATATGTATAGCACATTCAACTAACATGGGTTCTATTAGGATCTGCTGTCTTGAGATTCTGGTTACCTAAGGTCCATATATTCATCACCTAACTAGTTGCTCCAATGACTAACTCAAACCTGTCAAGTTAGCTGGGCTGGATTGAGTCCTATCTTCACAGAACATACAGAATACCTGAGCCCAAGTCAGAGTTACCTGTTTCTGAAGTCCTTCCCAGGTAGTAGAAAGTGGGGCTGAAGTCTTGCTTTGATTATGAGTTTGACTATCCTTTTTCCTTTTGTGGATCTTTGGGTTCTTATTCATCAGTCTTGTTTTGTTTTTCTTTCTTGTGCTGCTTGACTTGATTTCTAGCTTGCCTACTTGAGTTCTGATACTAAGCCTTGTTCTTGTCTTTACCTGGATGTGTTCTTGCGCCTGGCTACTCCCCTCATTCAGGAATTTCAATTCTCCCTGCCTGACCATACATTTCTGGGACAGATCTTCCCTGTTCCTGTGTTTATCTTCTGGTATTTACTCCTAGCCTCACCTCATCCTCTTGACTCAGAGTCTTTCCTGGGCTTGATGACTTCCTACAGTCTCAGCCTGATGGCTTCCTATCCAGCTATGTGATGGTATCCCGCTACTGCATTATTGACTTGCAGCACCCATACTCTCTGAGGCTCTTTTCCTTGTCTGGAGCTGAGGAGTTGGGTTAGGTTCTTTAAGATTTCTTCCAGATTGATTGTGTAATGATTCTGTCTACTTTAGTCACAACCTACAATAATAAGGATAAGGGGAAGGTTTTAATAAAAGTTACTATAACTGTAAGAACTTGACCCTGTGCTAGTAAGGAGCAAGTTGGCTTTGTGGGTCTCTGGCTTTTCTGGTGTGCTCTTTGGTCCTAACTTGTCTGCACTAAATGTGACAGTTGTTGCTGGTGAGGATGTGGGGAAAAGGGAACCCTAGTACATTGCTGGTGGTAATGTAGACTGGTGCAGCCACTATGGAAAACAGTGTGGAGTTTGTTAAAAAAAATTAAATATGTAACTGCCATTTGACTAGGCGATCCCACTTCTAGGAATATATCCTAAGAAACCAGAAACGCCAATCAGAAAGAATGTATGCACCCCTATGTTCATAGCAGCACAATTTGCAATAGCTAAGATCTGGAAACAGCCCAAGTGCTCATCAGGAGATGAGTGGATAAAAAGCTGTTGTACATTTACACCATGGTATACTATGCAGCTGTCAAAAAGAAGGATCTCTAATCCTTTGAGACAGCATGGAGGGACCTGGAGAGCATTATATGCTGAGTAAAATAAGTCAGTCAGAGAAAGACAAGTATCATATGATCTCACTCACATGTGGAATTTAATGAACAAAATAAACTGATGAACAAAATAGATCCAGAGACATAGAAGCATGGAACAGACTGTTGAATCTCAGAGGGAAGGAAGGGGTGGGTGGGTGGGTGGGAAGAGATCAACCAAAGAACTTGTATGCATATGTGCATAACCCATGGGTACAGACAATAGGATGGTGAAAGCCTGGGGTGGGGGGTGGAGGCAGGCTAGAAGGGGTCAATGGGAGAAAATGGGGACATATGTAATACTTTCAACAATAAATATTAACAAAAATGTGACAGTTGTATATCAGCATTTGTAGTGTGGGTTATATGGATGTATTTTACTGACTTGCAAGAAGCTTGCTTAGAAAGATGTTCAAACAGCGATTTGAAAGTTGGGACTGGATTGTAGAGTTTCTTAAATAAGTAAACCATGAAAATCTTGAAATAGTTCCCTTTTCATTATTCTATTAGAACTGTGGGTTTATGTTTTAAGCAGGTTCACCAACTACTTTCACACAAAGAGCTCCCGAAGTTGGTTTCTCTTTATTGTGGGAGGATATTATGTTTTGTTTTATTTATTCACCTTCACAATAATCACATAAGTGTTCCAAGTAACCTAAAATAGGTTTTATAAACTTCACAAAATTTATAAAGTGGTTTCCTATCATTTTCACCATTTTATGGTTCAGTAAAGTACAATGTGGCAGATTATGATTTGGGTTGAATTTCACCAGTTGTCTCCCAGTAACAATCAGTTAGAAACAGATATCATTGTTTCTCTCCTAGAAATTTCACCTTGAAGCCAGTCCTAGGTCATGTCATTCCTGGTCGCTTCCAGGCATATAAAAGTGGACCAATAATTTTCAACCCTGAGCCATATTCCATTAACCTCTCATGTAAAGTGCCTATCCCAGGGCCAGACACAAAAACAGATGCGCACAATAAACACTAGTTTTATTTCTCTTTTATTCACTTTTAGTTACACTAAATTCCAAAAGGCTCTCAGGATAATGGACCTTTATAATCCCCTGGAAAGGCAAAGCCTGGGTCCAGATCAGGTAACCTGGAACACTTGGAAAGCCTCAGATTTGTACCTTACCTGAGGCATAAAAAACACCAGCCTGCTCCAGGTGATGCCTTTGCCAAGACTTTGTACTTGAGAGGTTCCCAGTGTACATTAGAATGTGTGTCCCCCCCCCACCAGTTTTTGAGCATGTTCATGACCATGGAATGTTATTGCATAGACCAACCTAGAAACATTATTTAAGGAGGCAAAATCTGCAAACAATGCATTTAAGTAGCCTCCTCCCCTCTCTCAATATATTGGCCATTTATAAGTCATATTAAAGTGGAGAGAAAAGTGTATAATAATTAAAGTCAAACACTAACTTTTATTGTATACAACCTAAGTAAATGCTTAATTTAGAATTATATTTAGAACTATATTTCCATTTTTTATGAGAACATGAGAACATTAGAGTTGTAAGTTTAATGCTTTAATATAGTATAGTTAATTTTAAAGTAGATAAGTAGAGGTAATTAAGTCCACAAATATGAAAAGCACTAAAAAGTTTGAAATACATTATAGAAACAGATTTAAGAAAAAGAAGGTAAGGTTAGCTCAATAGGTTTTAAATTATGTTAAGTACATGTTGCCAATTTTATCACTAAAAGTTAAAACTTGTGACATATTAGTTATCTCAAATAAAAATACATATAATTTAAATTGAAATACAGTTTCTTGTCTGATAAAAATCTGACTGACACAGCAGCAACAAACATCTTTTGGGAAAGGGAAAATCCAGAGTTGGGAGAAGATGGGGGAATATTTTTCATTGTCCACTAGATGTCAGTACTGAACTGGCAAAACATCCACTCTGCTGCGCTCTTAGACAACATGCTATTAATTTATAATAAAAGGTATCTGACAGCTTTATTCTGATGAATTATGGGAATCCAAAGCATAATTCCCAGCCTTTGGTTTATAAATTGTCATTGATTTTAATGTTCTTTGTAAAGTTGTGGCATGCAACAAATTTTCCTGCCAAGAGCTGTTAAATAAATAGTCATCCTTTGCTCTGAGTAGTACATTGAACTTGTTAGACTGATGAGCAGAACCAATTGATGGTTATCCATAAACCATTTATGACAGAATGCACAGCCTCAATTCAAACAATTATTGAATGCATTTATTATACATTTAAAAAAATCTCAAGTGAACCGAAAGGAATATCACAGGTAATAGACAGTAGCAATGCCACACAATTCTTTATAAGATACTTCCTGAGTGACAGGTGACTAGAATTGTTGTCAGACTTGTTGAGGACTCATCAAACTTTGCTGGATTTATTGGGTTTCCTCTGTTGTGCAATTTGGCATCCCAAAAGCATATTGCTTGCCTTTTCTAAAGAAAGATGGTTATTGTAAAGACAGAAGCTTTTGTTCATGTGAAGATCTCTTAGAAATTGGTCTCAGAACAAAAGAAAGCTAATGCTTGAGATATAATTTCAGTGCATTTGGAGACGTGGTTTACGTATGTATAGGAGACCATGAAATTTGGGGGTCTATGATGGCCATTCACTACTTAATCACTTTTAAACAGAGGTTCTATCTCCTATGAAAATTGTCCACTGGCCGTATGCTGTTGTGTTTGATTCCACTCTCTGAAAACACTTAACATCCTTGGTGTTTTTCAGAAGGACTATCATTCATCTTTGTTCTTTGTTTGAAATTGTCCTGCATGTTCACTTGCTATTTCAGGGACCACTTCTCCCCAGAAGTGGCTGTCTTTCAGAGATGTAGCCTCAAGTCTGTTGTTTGTACAATGTTTTAAGACTTCTTTGGGATCAAAGGAAAGTGACCTAGGCATGTAAAATTCTGTTAATGGTGCTATTTGTGAAAGTACACCCGCAAACTACCTTAAGGCACTGGTAAGTAGTGAAACAGTACATTAAAGACCAAGGAACTGACTTGAATGTTCTACCCTTGATTTCTTTTTCTTAAATCTTGCGATTGCCCTAAATGGTGTTATATGACAGTTGCACACAAACTGGAAATGATCCTCTGGTTTCTCTTTGAAAAGTAGAAATCTGCAGGCTTGAGGATGTCAGAGTTTAGACTGAATTCCTCAAAAAATTTGAAAGATAGCTCTCGTTTAGTGCTGTTTTCTTCAGATTTAAAAATAAAAGATTCTTAAAGAAAAAAAAACATTAGGAAGACTGAGAGCTTGATACACATATGGCTGCCTTTTACAAGTCATTTTGATCTGTCGCATAAATACTGTATTTACTGACATTTCAAAATGTGGACTCTAATCTCCACACGCATTTATTTTTTTTAATAGCTGCTTTTCATTGCAAGCTTCAGTCCAACAATTAACATTAGGAAAACATGCAACATGGTCCACAGGTTCAACTATCAATGTCATTACTCTTTAAAAGGCTCAAAGACGGTCGATCGAGTTCAGAGTATAAGCATTTAAGCCCAAATTGAGTTAAGTTAAATTGAGTTGGGTGGAAAGTTAGTGAGAGGAGTCATTTCAAGCACTAATACAGTTTTTCAGTGTAAGGGATGAATGGGGGCTGTGTGCTGCAGTGTATTTTTCCAGAGCTATTTTCATACTGCTTCCTTTACCTAACTCTCAGACTTTTGCCATCTCCTGTATTTATCAACTGTGAGAACGCTTGGGCTGCATTAATTAGCTGTGGTAGCATTTCAAACAGGCAGTATTACTCTGTGCAGTTACCACAGTGTTTAAGAATTTATATTCTTTGTCCAACATTGTGACCACCTGTGACCAATCCATTTGATATATAGACTCAGCAGCTCTTTCTGTGCCCAGGGTCACTCAAAACACTGTGTTACTCAGGCTAATGCTCTTGGGGACCATGGACTCAAGGGAAAATGGATGTCTTGGGGAACAAAGGTAGAGTGGAATGAGAGTTTTCAGAATTTTGTTGGGAGTGTGACATGACAACTTGTGCAACTAGTCTTTTGGATAATTTTTGCCTAAGTAATTTATCCATGTAACTTCTTTGTAATAAATATTGCAAAAATGTTGCATCCTAATGCGAGTAAGGCTAAGAAAAACAACTGATCAATTCAAGAGAGAGAAAAAAATAATCAATTTTTTTGACAGGCTAAAATGTTCACTTTGAATTAGTTTATTCACGCAGTCAACCAATAGTTATCAACAGGCCAGATACTATTTCTGGTACTGGGTATATAGCAGTGGATAGAAAAATAATTTTCTCCCTCATGGAACTTGCATTTTGGTGGAGGGAGACAAGCAATAAACAAATACATAAATAAGAAGTCATCGGAGGATGAGCTCCAAGGCAAAGAAAGGGTAAGGAGGTTGGAGAGTGATATTTATCCGGGCCATGTGCTCTCTTAGGGAGCTGGGGAAGCCCCTTTGGTAGACATCTAAGTGGAGACCTGAACAGAGTGAGGGAGTGAGCCCTGTGGATAACCAGAAGAAAATATTCCAGGCTAAGAAAATAGCATGTGCAAAGGCACTGAGGCAGGAACAGGCTTGGTGTATGAAAGGAAGAACAAGAGCAAGGAGGCTAGTATGGCCAGAGTGTGTGATTGAGGGAGGAGCTGTGGCATAGGAGATGAGACAAGTATGGAGGGATGTGGTCAGATCATGCAGAACTTATGGGATACTGTTAGACCTCTAGCTTAAGATTTTTTTAAAAAATAAGTTTTTATTTATGAGAGAGGAAGGGAGAGGGAGGGAGAGAGAGAGGAACACCGATCAGCTACCTCCCACACACCCCCTACTGGGGGTTGAGCCCACAACCCAGGCATATGCCTGGCCTGGGAATCATAAAGTGACCTCTTGGTGCATGGGACGACACTCAACCAACTAAGCCACATCGGCTGGGCTAGACCTGCAGCTTTTTGTTCTGAGTTATTTGAAGAGGGTTTAGAAGAGAATAACGAGGAGAAGTGAATTGGATTGTAAAAGATCACTGTTTTCTCTGTGAAGACAGAGGGGTTTAAGGAACAAGGGGACAATTAAGGAGATCAGGCAGGAAGTAATAGCAATAACCCTGGCAAAGGTGATGGTGGGTTGTCCAGGAGAGTTAATAAGAAATGGCCCTATTCTGGATATATTTTGAAAGGAGAGCCAACAATATTTACTGATAGATTGGAGTGGGATCTGAGAAAAAGGGATGAGTTAAGGATGATGAAGCATTTGGCTTGAATAGTTTTGCAAGGGTTGGTGTCATTTGCTGAGTTAGAGAACATTAGAGAGGACAAGGTTTGGGGGTTGAAAAGAGAATCAGGAGATGCTGAACAGCAAGTAGATCCACAATCACAAATTTGGGACAAAATCAGGTTTTATCAGCTTTTAGACATGATACAAAACCACGGACTGAAAGAGATGCCTCAGGAGGGAAGGTTGAAGAGGTATAAGACTGAGCCATCGATCAAACCAAGTTAAAGGTCACGCAGAAGAGGAAAATCCAGCAAAGGAGACTGAGAAAGGTGCTATTCTAGAATGATGTTCCTCACAGGTGGTTGGTGAACCTGCAAGGTCAGTATTGCCTGGGAGCTTTTTTAAGAAATGTTAATTCTCAGATCCTATCCCAGATCTACTAAATAAGGAAGTATCTCTGGAGATGGGCCTCAGGAGTCTTTTAACAAGCACTTCGGGTGATTCTTCACACAATGAAGCCAAACAAAGGAGGCGCTTCATATATATCAAGTGAACAGTAGGTGATGACTCTGTTTATATATAAAGATTATTTCATCTTTGAACATGTACTATTTTTGTTAGAAATCTATGCACTATGTTTATTAGTGGCATTTTGGGCTTTGTATTCCAATATGAGTTCAGAAACCCAAAGTGACCAGCTAAGAATTATTATTGCTGAAAGCATCGCTAGCATTAATCAAGATGTATATAATCAGCAATCAAAGAACTATTTGGATTCAAGATCTGATCTGTTAGAGTCTTAATTTTCACAGTAAAGGATAATCAAAACAGTGGCTAACCTCCCAAGCCCCCTGGTTTTTGCCCCTTATGCACTGCAAATGCACTGACTTTACCCTTATACCATATATCATGCAGTAATTGTTGACCGGGGGCATGGATGGAATTGAATTTTTTTGAACATGAGTCAGGTTGTGGCCTGACTAGACTTTTAGCATCTAGGTTGCTCTTCATCACTCAGCGGTGAAGAATGAAAATCAACAGAGCTTTCCTGGCCTGCTGCTTCAGCAGCTGCTAACAGGCCCAGACTGCCCAGCCTCATTAACCCATTAGATGCTGCTTTAGCCTACGAGTCATCCTTAATGAGGCTCCTGCATTGTAGAGAAGCCAGACACACACCAAAATGTTGGGGCATTAAAGTAAGAACCTTAAATGTGAGCCTATAATGGAGTTGCTATTATGTAAGAAGCAGATACATCAGCGAGCACTCTGAAGGCGGGTAAAGCAAATGAT
This sequence comes from Cnephaeus nilssonii, assembly GCF_951640355.1. Taxonomy (NCBI): domain Eukaryota; kingdom Metazoa; phylum Chordata; class Mammalia; order Chiroptera; family Vespertilionidae; genus Cnephaeus; species Cnephaeus nilssonii. The sequence continues at coordinate 30,974,016 of NC_137077.1, forward strand.
ACTATTACCATCTCTCAGTTTATAGTGCTTTAAAAATATTGGGAATTTTGAATTTAGGAGGAACTTGGAAGCTTTCTATTTCTCCAAACATCTTGTCCCCCTAATTAGCAGCTCTGTTCTCTAGAACAGGCAGCGGTATACAGTATGATGTCTTAGATTTAATCCAACAGTTGAAAGCAGTCTTGATCTCTCTAAATATCATGGTTCAGAATTTTCTCGGGGCTGAAAGATAATGATTGTATGCAAAACACCCCTATCTCTTTATAGCCTGAAGGCAATAAAGATTCTGTTTGTGTCAACAAAGAGTTTTTAGGGCTGTGTCAGTAAGACCTCCAAGCAACTTGGCCACATCACCGCTTCACAGATATTCTGGCTGTGGAGTGAATTTTTAAGGCTTTTAATAAATGTATGCTTGTAGGTGAGTGTTTGATAAAGCTACTAAGGTCCAGTGTTACAGTTTCTCCATCCCTAAAATCTCAGCAATTACCCTCCACTCCAGCTCTTTATTGGAGAAAATGATTGCATTCTAACTGTCTTTCTACTGCTTTCACTTACCTTCTCCTGTCTCTCTGTTCTAATCAGGTCTCTACAAACATCTGAATTTTAAAGAAATTAAAAAGCTCTGGCATTCTTGTCACATTATATTAAAGGAGGAAAGCCATGCTTTTACATTTTCCATGTTCAAGAAAATGCTGAATAAGGTTTGCCATCCATTCCCAGAAGCAGAAACCCTATTAAAATTTTAGATTGTAATCTAATAAAATTTCATCTTATCCTATTGCTTTTCTTACCCCCGCCCCCCAGCAATCAAGCATATAGTCTTAGTATCTAAGGCTAAGCAAAAATGAGTTCATATATTGCATAAGTGTTTTCTAATAAATTTTTTAAAACTTGGAGGAGATGGGAGGGGGGGTGCTTCATGTAATTTTATAGGACCTCCGAGGCCCAGAGTTTTTAAGTAATCTTTTTTGATGTTTTTAGACAGACCATTAAGCTGAGGATAAAAGTCCCTGTGTTCAATATCTGGATACATTAAGCCTTAGGTTTAAAATTTACAGCTTTCATTTTGACAAGGGAAATGACACGTTTGGTCTCAAGTGCTACCTTGAACTGTTTTTCAACAGTGAGACAGGTTGTCAGACTCAGGGTGGAGGTCTGTGCTTTTAGCCCCTTTGTCAGGAAATGCTGGCTGGGCCCTCGGCAATGGACTGGTGTCTGGGTGTGTGTGAGTGAGTGTGTGTGTGTGTGTGTGTGTGTGTGTGTGTGTATCAATGGCAGGATGCCATGCAGATGCTCGTCCCCCATGGGCTGAGGTCTAATCTAATGCCTTTCAATGGGAATGTAATTGATACAAAGGAGGAAAAGAGTATCCCAAAGAGAGTGCCTATATAAATGGGTGGACCTCAAATACACTTCCATTTTGATTCTGCCCATAAGAGATTCTTCACTGGAGCCTCCTCTTCCTCTGACTTGTTACATTGTATTTGGGAACTGGAACTTCAGGGCATTGTCTGAGCCAGTGGTCCCTTCAGGGCATTGTCTGAGCCAGTGGTCCCTTCAGGGCATTGTCTGAGCCAGTGGACTCTTTGGCCCCTTGAGTGTGGCTCTTCCACAAAATACCACGTGCGGGCGCGCACGTACAGTGCGATTGAAACTTCGTGGCCCATGCGCAGAAGTCAGTTTTCGGCTCTCAAAAGAAATTTCAATCGTTGTACTGTTGATATTTGGCTCTGTTGACTAATGATTTTGCCGACCACTGGTCTGAGCAAAGTGAAGGGCAAAGTAAGAGGTGGAGGGGGAGAAGAAGGAGGAGTCAGGGGCAGGAAGGCATTGGAATGTGAGGAGAGTGTGGTGCCATCCAGGTGATACAACTCATGTCAGGACTACAGACAAAGATACAACTTTCCTGCCGCCTCCCACCCCATTGCAAGAAATGAGGTTGGAGAAGGTCAGGGAAGAGACTGGAAAGAGTTTTACAAGGCAGGATAAGGAGTGAGCCTTATCTCTTGAAGGTGTAGATGGAGATGATGAGATTCCTTGTTTGTTCTGGAAAATCACGATGGCTTCCTCGGTGAAGAATGGACTGGCGGTGGTGGGGGAAGCCAGGGGCCGACAGCCTGGTGGGAGGTGACTGCAGTGATCCAGGCAGAGGCAGTGAGCTGGTGGCAGAGCTGCCCAGAGCTAGGGAGAACTGGAGCTGAGGGCACAGGTGTCGGGGGCAGTAAGGGGCAGTATTCCCTGGGGGGTGGGGCCTGATGGGGTTTGGTGCTGGATGTGGAGAATGAGGGAAAGAAAGGCCATCTGGTTTCCTTATTTTATTTTTCAATTTCCAGAAGATTGGGAGAAGGTCAGGGAAGACACACAGCTTCCCATTCATGGAATAGAGACTATTTTAACTTTCCCCTTTTCACATCCTCCCTTCCATACTACCTCCATCCCCAACCTCTTCCTCATCCCTTTCACTAAGTCTCTGATGGAATAGAATGCTTTTGCTGGACTTTTGTATAACTCTGCCTGTTTCTGCTTTTTTTGTTTGCTTCTCCTGCTACTATGATACTACTTATATTTATAATATCTTTATCCTATTGAAAGTGCTGTTGCCATAGCCAGTTTGGCTCAGTGGATAGAGTGTCAGCCTCCGGACTGAAGGGTCCCCAGTTCGATTCCGGTCAAGGGCACATGCCTGGGTTGTGGGCTCCATCCCCAGTGTGGGGCGTGCAGGAGGCAGCCGGTCAATGATTCTCTCTCATCATTGATGTTTCTATCTCTCTCTCTCTCTTCCTTCCTCTCTGAAATCAATAAAAATATAAAACATTTTTTAAGAAAGTGCTGTTGTAAATTACATACACTTAGAACTCAGTACCTACTCCTGTACCTCCCCCTCCCCATTCTGTTTCCTCCTAATAATTTAGATACACTTTAATGTTTTGGAGACTTACATCCTGTGAATCCCTTTCCTGTAAAGAGCATGTATCAGTGGCAAATGGTGTTGTTCTACAAAATGTACACAATTAATTCAACATTTATTCCTGGCATTGTGGTTTTAAACAAATATGGTATGAAGAAAATAGGTGATATCAGATCTGTAGTGTCTAGAATAGGCAGATTGTACAACTGATCTAACTATAATAAAGGTAGAGTTTTTTTTGTGTGTGTGTGTTTTTTTTAAAATTTAAATCCTTACCAAAGGACATGATCTTATTGATTTTCAGAGAGAGAGGAAGGAGGAGAGAGAGAGAAACATCAATGTGAGAGAGAAACATCGATTGGCTGTCTCCCATTTGTGCCCCAAATGGGGACTGAACCTGCAACCTAGGTATGAGCCCTGATCTGGAATCGAACCTGCAACCTCAGTGTACAGGATGATACTCCAACTACCTGGTCCATCTGACTAGGGCTGAAGGTGGGGTTTTAAAGGAAATTTGCTGTGTTCATTTGTATCTAGGTGTGTGAAAAGGGGCTTATCAAGAAACTAGAGGCCTGGTGCATGGATTCGTGCACTGGTGGGGTCCCTCAGCCTGGCCTGTGCCCTCTTGCAATCCGGGATCCCTTGGGGGATGTCAGAGAGCCAGTTTCGACCCGATTCCCGCAGGCCCCATCCAGATAGGAGGGAGCCTGATCCTGTGCATTGAGTGTCTGCCCCCTGGTGGTCAATGCGCATACGGTAAAATGGCCAACCAGTCACTTAGGCATATATCTATATCTATATCTATATCTATATCTATATCTATATCTATATCTATATCTATATCTATATACATTTTTTAAAAGTGAAGGGATTAAGAAGTACAAATGTGTTATTTAGATCAAAATAAAATAACTACCATATAACAATAAAATAGCTATAATATTTGCAAAAGACAAGATATTTGAAGAAAATAATGACTGGGATTTGAAAAGAATAAATCCCTTCCTCTTTTCCTAGGTTTTAGAGAAATATTCATACCATTGCTATACTTTCAAGATCAAATTAATGCAAGAAAGTATCGTCTTTAAATGTTAAAACACTGTTAAAAGCTGAAACGTCCTTAGCTAAAGAGTAATTGGAAATTATGTGGAAGATTCTTGCAGGACTTTGGTTCATGTATACAAAACCTAATTGGAGGAGAAATATTGGGAAAGATAGAAAAGAACATGCTTTAATTCTGGGAAGGACAGCTCTTTGGAATTTCCGTTCTTTTTTATTATCGCTCTATGAGAATGCTGAAGAAGAAAGCCTGGCCACTCAATATCCTGTTTTGTAGTTGTGTTTAAAACAGAAGGCAAAAATTGGCAATAAATTTTGGGCAGTGGATTTCCTTATTCTCTCTTAGAAGCTCATCAATGAAGTTGGATCTCTTATTTTACCATGTACAGTGAAACTCCTTTGCCGTATCTCCCCCTCCCTCCTTCTGTCTATACACCCTTCCTCTGTGTGGAGTTAGACTCCATAGTTAGGTGATGTTGGGTAGAAATACCAATGAGAATGCCTTTTAAGAGTTCATGCATATTCTGCTCTGTATTTCAGCCAGTGAAAGAGCAGCTCTGAAAACTGACTTACAGTTCTACCAGAGGTTGGTTTACCACTCAGTGCCAGGATTCATTTGTAGCTTTGAAAGAAAATGCCAGGCATATTTTCAGGTTTCCTTTGCTTATTGACAGCAGTTGACTGAGGTAGCATGTCAGTTATCAAGGATTACTTTTATTTATTTTAAAATCTATTTTTATTGATTTCAGAGAGGAAGGGAGAGGGAGAAATAGAATGATGAGAGAGAATCATTGATTGGCTGCCTCCTACAAGCCCCACACTGGGGATCGAGCCTGCAACACAGGCATGTGCCCTGACCGGGAATCAAACCATGACCTTCTGGTTTATAGGTTGACGCTCAACCACTGAGCCACGCCAGCTGGGCAAGGATTACTTTTAAATTCTTAATATTAGAAAAGGACATAGGCATTAGATAATCTTATTCTATACTTTGATTCAATGCACTATTTATATCATCTCTTGCTTTAGCTGTGAACTATTTCATTTGATAATATTTCTTTTTCAAAGTATTAGTTTAAAAAATTTATTTATTTTTTTACTCTAATAATTCCTAGTACTAAAACATAAAACCACGAAACATTCTTTAGAAGTCAACTCAAGCGTTACCCTCACTAAAAACTTCTTCCCACTATTATAAATCCCTTTTTACACCAAGATAAATTTTTATTCATCTTTGATTATTAAGGTTTTCCAATTGTCATGGTATCATTTCTTGGACAATATGCTCAATTCAGATTTATCTGCTAATCTCTGCCTCTAGATGTTTATAGTGGCTCTCACCACAGAAATTTGCTGTTGGTGAAAATAGGCTATAATTTAACCTATAATTAAAAAGGAAATACTCTTCCTATGCACCAGAACCGTACATTTTTTATATCAAATTTGAGAGAATTTATGATGCTTAATTATGATATTTCAGTCAAATATAGAAAATGTTACTATCTTATTAACATTTATATCAGTTTCAGTCCCCATAAGTAGTTCTTTATAAGTGCATTTTTAAGTGTTTAGACCATTTGTTGCCTTTTTAAAAAATATTTTCTATACTATATTGTTTTTGTGTCAGGGGACTAAAACGGAGCAGAGCATCCTGATTCAGTGTTTCTTTGTTCCATCCTTCCAAATGACCCTTTGTGTAGCAACACATTGCTAAGTCACAATTCTCAAACCTATTTTCCCTAGGCCAGAGGGTAAGACACTAAGATGTGACATAATGAAAACTTACAACATTATGGATATTACAATAGAGTATTTTTTGAAGATAAAAGCAGCTAATTGGGGTCTTTTAGACTATAATGTTTTTCAAACTGCAATGTTACATAACATTGCAGTTGTGTGACATTGCAGTGAAGTGTCAAACATTTTTGACAAAGACCCACTGTGAGAAATACATTTTACTTCATGTCCAGAACATATACCTACAAACATGCAAAGTTTAAGCAAAATTTTAATGAAACAAAACTTATATTTCTTGCAATTCACTTTTGATATATATATTTTTGTTTTCTAAAATGTTAATTAAAATCACCAAATCAATCCTGTGACCTTTACAAGGTTGCTAATCAAATTGAAAAATATTGAGAAAATAAAGAGCTTTATAAGGTATATATACAAATATAGTACTTAAAAATACAAAAGTTTTTGTAAATATATTTGTGTGTATGTCCAATTGTATTTCTCACCATACACCACTATGAAAAGTGTTTGCAAGCCCCTGCCTTAAAGACTAAGAGCATGGAAACTTGCCTTCACAGGCAAGCGGGTGAATAGAGTGGCAGCCTTGAGAAGGTAGCAGAGTGTAATGTAAGCAAGATTTATTTTTTCATTTTTACTTATTAATTATTAGGTAAACCTATAACATTGTTTTGTCTCCTTCCCTCACCTAATGTTTTTTTCTCAAGCGTTATAACCTATTTATATAGGGATCCAAAAACTATGTTGAATATTAATGACAGTGATGGAGTTAGTTTCTTGATCTTTATCATATGAATAACCCTTTGACATAATTTTGTGAATGTAATCTTTAAGGAATTTGAAGATTTTATTTTTATGTCTTTGGGTGCTCCTTTTTCAGCTATTATGAGCAAGGGTTAATGCACATTCATGCTATAAAATGGGCCCTCTATAATTGTTCCTATATTATAGATCCCCAGGGCTATATTCATGACAGTTAAGGAGATACATTTTAAAAGCTTTCATGAGGATTGGCATATTGTTCATATAATGTTAAATATAATCTTAATGACTGGATACTTCAATGACTCAGAAATATAAGCCCATTAACATCACAAGCAGACTAAGTGCCTGACCGGGTACATGGCTGCACGCAGTACTCTGCTAGACTCACGTCGAAGCAAGCAAAACCTACTCTTTGCCCTTTGGGGGTTTATACTTTGAAATAGCAAGTTGAAAATTATATATATACATATATACACATATATACATACACACATATGTGTGTGTGTATATATGTGTATATATGTGTATATATGTATATGTATATATATATATATACACACACATATGTATATGTGTATGTGTATATATATATATACACATACACATACTGAGTGGCCAGATTATTATGACCACCCCATCAGTACTTTGTTGAGCCACCTTTTGCCTTCAATACTGCGGCGATTCTTCTTGGCATTGATTCCACGAGATGTTGAAAGGTGATGCGAGGAATCTGACACCATGCCTGATGAATAGCACTGTCCAGTTCTGTGAGATTTGATGGTTGTGGAACCAGCTGCCTGATGGCTCTTTTAACTTTGTCCCACAAATGCTGGATTGGATTGAGATCTGGTGATTGTGGGGGCCACCTAAGCAAGGTAAAGTCTCCCTCATGTTCTTGAAACCACTCCTGCACAATACGAGCACCGTGGCATGGCGCATTGTCTTATTGGAAGAAGCCATCTCCATTGGGATATGCCATCAACATGATAGGATGAACTTGATCAGCAACGATACTTAGGTATGTTATGCTATTCAGACGTTGTTCCACACGAATTAAAGGGCCCAAATCATGCCAGGAAAACATGCCCCAAACCATAACACTGCCCCCACCAGCTTGAAGGGTTGTACTCATGCATGTGGGGTGCATGCTTTCATGCTGTTTCCGCGAAATTCTCACTCTGCCATCTGCATTATGCAACTGGAAACGTGATTCATCAGACCACATGCCTTTTTTCCAATGTTCGACTGTCCAATCCTTGTGTTCCTGTGCAAGTTGGAGATGTTTTATCTTGGTAACTGCAGACAGCAAAGATGTTCAAACTGGCCTTCAGCTTCCATATCCCATATGATGCAGTGTACGGCTAATTTGCCTACAAATTTCAGGTGGTCATAATAATCTGGCCACTCAGTGTGTGTGTGTGTGTGTGTGTGTGTGTGTGTGTGTGTGTGTGTGTGTATACACACACACACACACACACACACACATTTGCCCTAGATCAAAGGAAAAAGTAGGAGATAATGTTTAGTGGCATTTCTCATTTGATAGTCACCTCTCCTATAAAAATCCTCCTCTTCCCTTCCCCTCCCATCTCTCTGACCTTTTATTCATCACCGTTTCCCCCCTTCTCCCTCCATGCCCTCCCCCACCCCAAACTCTCTCATGCTGCTTTCTTCTGATTGTGGTGGACAGGAACCCTGTCTATCCCACTTGTCTCACCTCTCTCACCTTTCCCTAACTGAATAAGAACGACCCAGCTATTGAGACCGTGGGCTCCAAGTAGACTGTCAGTGCTCCAAGCTCAGCACTAGCCGTAACCAGCTTTGCAAACTTGGGGCAATTTATTGCAAGGAATATAAAAAGTGTCAAAGTAACACGATCTCTGAAATCTACTTTCAAATAGATTAGCCAAAAAAAGTTTTGTGTGTACATATAACTATACATAGTATACTACTATCTATATACTATATAGTATATACTTTACTATAGCATATATATATATATATATATATATTTCTAAACTTCTGGGCTTATCTGTGGCATTTATTCATTCTGAATATATTTTCCTTTTTAGAGATTTTAAAAGGCCAGAAACTGAAGTTAACTTAATCCAATTATAAGAGTTTTTAAAAACTTTCTCTATGTCCTTAATTGTGATAGACACTGGGAATAGTCAATTTTGTATAAATTCAATAGTGATTTTTGTATATATGCATATAAATTATATATCTATATCTATGCTCTATCTATCTAGAGAAATGTAGAAGTATGTTAATAACTGGTTTATCAAGGCATACCGTAGAAGCATGTTCATTGTACTATATTTTTTAAGTGTTCTGTAGATGCAAAAAAAAAAAATTCAAATTAAAAGTTGGGAAAACTGGAAAGAGCATTTCCTGCTACATAATGAGTGCTCAATAAATGCTAACTATTTCATTATTCCTGCTGTTGTATCTGTGGAAGACTCCCCAGCCTACTCCTAGGTAATGCAAACGTGTAGCTCTGGCCTTTTAGTGACAAGACCAGGATTCTCCTTGCCTGTCTCCTGTAAAAATGGATTGGGATTTTTGCATTCTGGCAGCCTTCTGGTATAATCACTTAATTATTCATTAGGTACAGTCAGTTCTAATTTTACAGAGTTGAAAGTTCACTCACACTGCACAAATTCTTTTAAAAATCTTTAAATTAAAGTATAGTGGACATAAAATATTATATTAATTCAGATGTACAACACAGTGATTTGAAGACATTTATATATGTTACTAGAGGCCCGGTGCACAAAATTCATGCAAGGGTAGGGTCCCTAGTCCTGGCCAGCGATCAGGGCTGATCGGGGCCTTCCGGCTGCTGGCCGGGGCCTCCCTTCCCCAGCTGCCGGCTGGGGCCTTCCTTCATTCCATGCTTTCCCTTGGTGGTCAGCGCACGTCATAGCGAGCGATAGAATTCCCAGTCTCCCGGTTGAACTCCTGCAGGGACACTTTGCATATTAGCCTTTTATATATATAGATGATGTGATTACCACACTAAGTTTAGAAACTCATTTTTTGTTTCCTGTAACTGAGCTAATTGCCCTTTGAGTGCTTCACTCTTCAGAATAGTAAAACACATGCATGTGCACACACACACACACACACACATCCCTGATCAATTAACCAAACCTTTAGTTTACTAAATAATAGGAAATCACTTTCTTCCCATTTAAGTAGTTTTTTAAAAGTAAGTCTTTAGAAAATGTAATGTTCAATACCTTAGAGGCTTTCTTCCCAAGGTGGTGTCTGGTGTCAGAGAGAGCTCAGGAATCCTGCTTGCAATGGGAGCGAGGTGGCTGCTTCATGTGCAGCCTTTTCCTTCGAGGTAGGGTAGATCATCAGGTCTCATGTCTGGACTGCCATCCCCCAATGTGATCCAGTTAGATGCCCCTGAAGCACCTGAATGTTTGTATGACTACCCTAAAAGAAACCCATATTTTATGTAGCTACAGGGCTGATATTTCTGAAAACCCTACCCCAAGTCTGATCCTGAGAGAACCGTGTGGGGAACAAAAGATGTCCCTTAATTATTCCGATGTCCCAGTATTCATGCTGTTGTGGAATCCCCGTGCTTTGAATGTGAGTGGCACCTGTTACTTGCTACAAACCAATAGAATATAGCAAAGTTGATAGGATGTTATTTCCATAATTACACAAGATTGTAATATCCATACTTACTATACACTTTCCATATCAACTCTCTCCCTTGCTGGCTTTGATAAAGTAAGCCACCTTATGGAGAGGCCCACGTGTGAAGAAGCTGAGGGTTGTGTCTGGCCAACAGCTTGCAAAGAACCAAGGGACGGGATTATGAAAATAACCATGTGAGCTTGGAAAAAGGTTCTTCTCCAATCAGCCTCAGAGGAGATCCCAGCCCTGGCCAGGCCCTCATTGCTGCCTTGGGAGCGATCCTGAAGCAGGGCACTTTGCTCTGCCCCGAGTGGATCCCTGAGTCACAGGAACTCTGAGATAATAGGTGTGTGTTGGTTTAAGTTGTAGGTTTGTAGTAATTTGTGATATGGCAGTAAATAACTCATACATAGCTTTTGCCACAAATTGGGCAACCAAGGAAGCTGATAGAGTCATGAGTTCCCAAACTGCTGAAGTTATCAATGGTACTTATTTATTCTGAAGACACTTTCTTTTCCTAGACATTTTAAAAGGCCAAAAACTGAATTTAATTCAATTTAGTTCAAGCAAAGTCTACTAAAATTAATTCAGCAAGAGTTCCTAAAAATGTTCTGTATGTCTCTCATTGGGATACACACTGGGAATAAATAGTAAGTATAATGCAGCCCTCAGCACCAGGAGTGTAGCTCTGTTGGAGAAGATACATTTGTAGGACTCTTTACCATAGGGCATGGTATTTTGCCTATAACTTTTAATATAACTTTAAAGCACTGAGATGGTTAATTTTATGTGTCAACTTGGCTGGGCCACAGTACCCAGGTATTTGGTCAAACATTATTTTGGATGTTTCTGGGATGGAATATTTATAGATAAAATTAACATTTACTCCAGTGAACTTTGAATAAAGCAGATTACACTTCATAATATGGGTGGGCCTTATCCAGTCATTTAAGGCTTTAATAAAACAAAGACTATAAACTCCCCCAGCAGAGAGGAATTCTGCAAGCAGATGGCCTTTGGACTTGAACAATAACATTGGCTCTTCCCTAGATCACCATAGTCACGAGTCAATTCCATAAAATAAATCTCTTTCTCTTAAATTAAAATCTTTAAGTTGATTAGCTTCATATTTAATCATGAGTCTTCACTTACAAGCTACTTCACATTTGTTATTTGATTCCTTCTCTGACGGTCTCACTAGATTGATTGTAAGTTTTTTTAGGACACCTGGATGTTTTTCATTTGTGTACCCCTAAACTGTCTAACATAGCTGAAACACTTATTAGCTATGTAACTTTGGAAAAATTACTTCATTTTATTAACCTTCAATTTTCTCACTTGTAAGATGTGGATAGTAAGAGTAAACTACCATTTCATAGAATTGCTGTTAGGGTCAATTGAGATAAGATTATTAAAAATTTAGTATAGTTCCAGTACTATACTAAGCATTCAATAAATCTCATTTTTTTTGCATGTGTGATTATTATTATTTTTACTGGCAGAATAGTTAGTACTCAATGAATATTCATTAAATACAAATTTAAAATGATAGCACAGATAGAAGTTATCATGCCCACGATGAAGAATATGAATACTAGATAGAAGCTTTAATCAGTACATTTGAGAGATGTGGGTACTTGCTGAAAACATCTATATATGTAAAACCCTAATATGCAAATAGACCAAACGGCGGAACAACCGAAAAAACGGTCACTATGATGTGCGCTGACCACCAGGGGGCGCGCATGTAACATGGCAGGCATCGGCAGTAGGCGGCAGAATTCGGAACATGGCAGGCGTGGCCGCGCAGGATGGTGGAGCAGGTGAGCCGGGGTGCCAGACTAAGCTGGGGTGCTGTCATTGGGATGAGCCTCTGGTGGTTACTGAAAATTCTTTGCTCCCGCTTGCTGTGGTCCTGCCCGGTGCTCGCACCTGCTGCTGGTGCTGGCCCCGTTCACACCCCCTGCCGGCGCCAGAGCTGCTGCTTGCACCCACTTCCGGTGTCTGGAGCCGGCCCCGATCACTTGGCACCATTAGCGGGTGCGAGCAGTGGCTGCTGGCCCCGATCGCCCCTCAGGGCTTCTCCACTCCCCCTGATCCTGAGGGGCGATTGCGGCTGGCAGCCACCTCTCGCACCATTGCCGGCGACGGCTCCACTGGCACCCGCTGCTGGCACCAGAGCCGCTGCTTGCACCCACTGGCGTTGGCCTGCTCACCCATAGCCAGTGCCTAGTGCTGGTCCTGATTGCTTGGCGCCATCAGCAGGTGCGAGCGCCGGCTGCCGGCCTGATCACCACTGAGGGCTTCTCCACCTCCCCCTTCTCCTGAGGGGAGATCAGGGCAGCAGCTGCTGCTCGCACCCGCTGATGTCGCTGGCCCTGCTCACATCCACTGCTGGCACTGGCCCCAATTGCTCTGCGCCATCAGTGGGTGCAAGTGGGGCCGGTGCGGGCAGTGTGTGGGAGTGGCAGTGGGAGCGGGGCTGCCAACAGATGGGACTGGAGCCGGGCTGGGCAGGGGCGTGGAGATGGGCTGAGATCTGGCCCTATGTCCACCGCAGCCTCGCGGCCCACAGTTCCTTACAAGGTGCACGAATTCATGCACTGGGCCCCTAGTGTTTAATATTATAAAACATGATTTTCAGGTACATCTCATATGCAAAACAAAATGTAGAACAAAGAATGTTCTCAGATGTTACCAGTTATGTAATTTAATTTTACGTGGGTTTTTAAAATGTTTTGATGCTGCTTTAGTTTGTTCATATCAATTACAAAGATTTTTTTCTAAACTCCACATTTAGGAATGAATTCAGGTATTCTGAACTGGCAATTATGAAGAAAAAAGGGGAATGTGCTGGGATTATAAGGTTATAGTTAAATCTTAGTAGGCTAGAACTAATTTTTCCATTTGTATTTTTATTAATGAGTGATAAATGTTTTTGAGTTAAATTATGTAGCTCATCAGTGGAAGAAAGAATGCAAAATTGAAGATTAGTTTCTGGATAATTGTTTTTTTTTGTATTTAAAGAAAAAGAAGCAGGAAAGTAGTGGTTACATTTTCACTCAACTTGCTTCTTAGTCTAAAAATTTCAGCTTGTCAAACATACATTTTGGAAAATTATACAAAGCAGCAAGGCCCGTATCTTTTAAAAATTTGCAAACTCAACAATGATTGCGGGAAAACAGTGGCCTAACCTTTCAACACTGATTTAATAATAGTGTACTTGGCAGAGGTCTCTCATTGGTAAGATTTCATTGCTCAAAAACAGCATTGGTGTTCAGGACACCTACTGGAATACGAAAGACTTGATTAATTATAATTAAACAACACTGGTTCAAGCATTTTCTTTCTTTTCTTTTGGATTATTTTTATCACGTTTAATATCGACACCAGTGAAGCTGCCATGGTACAGGCAATCTATTTTAAAATAGGGCAGGATCTCCTCTGTATTCAGGGTAGCAAGGGGATTAGTATGGTGTGTCAAACGATTACATTTATGATTCTGTTATGGCAAAAATTTACATTAAATCAGTGTCGAGTTTAGGGATAATTATCAATCCCTTGTTTTGGTGACATGGAAATAAAGATTTGATTTTTTGATTGATTGCTTCATTTCATACAGTGTCTTCTAAATATAATTTTATATTTCTAGTCATCTTAAATAATGATTAAATCTGTCGTGTCCTAAATGGTCCAGAGTCTTCCTGTAAGTAGCTCACATTTCTAGCGGAGAAGATAAAATGAAGCACAAATAATAGTAATACAAGGTAGTCCATGTAATGAGCGTTCAAAGCAGGGAGAGATCACCTTTAGGTAGGTGGGCAAAGGACTGTTTTATAAAGGAGGTGATGGAGGTATAGAATCATAAATTGTCAGAAGTGGGAGGGCACTTATGCAGCACTTTCATTTCACAGATGAGGAGACTGAGGCCAGAAGGAGTAAAAGATGCCTGGAGTCATGTTATAAAAATAGGACAGCATCTGGGTTAGAATCCAGGTTTCACACCTCCTTGTCTAATGAACTGTTTAAACAGCAGCTTTATTGAGGTATAATTCGCATACCATAAATTTACAGCTTTAAAGTGTACAATTCAATTTTTAGTGTACTAAGAGAGTTGTGCAATTGTTAACATTATCTAATTCCAGAACATTTCATCACCCTAAAAGGAAACCCTAAGCCTATAAACACTCGCTTTCCATTCTTCTCTCTTTGCAGACCCTGGCAGCAACTAATCTATTTTCTGTCTCTGTGGATTTACCTCTTCTAGACATTTCATATAAATAAAATCATAAATATGTGGCCTTTGTTCTGACTTGTCTTACTTAACATAATGTTTTAGAGGTTCATCTATCCTGTAGCATATATCAGCAATTTATTCTCTTTTTATTGTGGAATAATATTCCAATGCTTGGATACACCACAGTTTGCTTATCCATTCATTAGTTGATGTACCTTTAGATTGTTTCCACATTTTGGGTATTATGAATAATGCTTCTGTGGACATTCATGTACAGGCTTTTGTGTGGACTTATAATATGTGTCAGAGGAATGATCCTCATTTACTTCCCTTACTAGAGAAAGATTTCTGGAAGATATGATTTGGGACCAACCAATCAAATGCTGAGGTTGGCTCTGATGAGTTATAGATGACTATGGGGGTTCATTATTGGGAGCCACCATACTCACCTGTATAAAAAAAGGACAGATTTGAATCTCAGTAAACTGAAGTGTGCAAAAAATATCTCTCCTCCTCCTCCTCCTCCCCCTCCACATCCTCCTCCTTCTCCTCCTTCTTTTTGTTAATCCTCACCCGAGGAGGATATTTTTCCATTGATTTTTAGAGAGAGTGGAAGGGAGGGGGAGAGACAGAGAAGGAGAAACATGAATGTGAGAGAGACAAATTGATTGGTTGCCTCCTGCACTCACCCTGACCAGGGCCAGGGATGAGCCTGCAACTGAGGTATGTGCCCATGACTGGGAATCAAAATGGGGACTCTTCAGTCCATGGGCTGGTGCTCTATCTACTGAGCCAAACCAGCTAGGGCAAAAATATCACTTCTTAATCTAACACAACTTAATTGATGAATTTGGTACCCCACCCAGAAGGGCAGATGGGACATTCTATCTCAGCTATTACTTGAGCCTTCTATCTTTCTCCTTCTCTCTTGCTTCAGAATTCAGAAGGTCTATGTGATACCTACAACTCATGAGAAGGGTTTCTGATTTCCAGTCTGTCATAGTAGCTGCAGAATTCTCATTGTTCAAATAGGTAGTGGTGTCAAGATTGGGGAGCTCTCTGTTCCTCCAGCTTTGCATCTGTGGGCAGCTTTGCCAAAGCTGGGCAAGTGCACACATCTTAGTGCATGCTGTTAACCACCCCGAGGGCTGGCTGCTTGCAAGGGGCACTGCCATTCTTAATTCCCTTCTAGCCCAAGGCATTTCTCTTTTCTGACTTCTTTACCTTATGCTGTCATCTCTTCTGATCTTTCACAACAGACTGCCAATGCCCTTTGAACACAAAAGCCAAATTGTTAGCAAACTAAGAACTACCTCTCTTCATGGGCAGGGAAGTGAGAAGAAATATTTGATTCCAACCTTCTAGTGTAGATGAGAAAGCGGAGAAAATCATTATATTTATACATTAAAAGTGTCTGAGCATTTACTCTTTGCTACAGAAATGCAGTGGGTTAAGTACAACTTTGAAATATAAACCCAAGTCAGAAAGCTCTTTTATGTTGGTCAGTGAGAAATGCTAATTAACATTAACTTTTGAGATCATTATAACTATTAGATTTATTTGCAGTAATAATAAACTTATTAGTTATATAAAGCCTTTTACATGAACTATTTAGAGCAATTACTTTTCATGTTCACTAAGGATAACAGAAGAGCTCATGGTCTTAATGGGAACAAGCAAAGATTTGGCTTTTATATAATAATTTATATAATTTGGTATTTATGTAAATACCAAAATATAAGTCTGGGAGTGTCATCATGACTAACAGGAAGAGGAACAACATGAAGTGTCATCCTGAGGAATGTCTAAATTTTCTTAGGGTGTGACTCAAGCTTGGCACAGTTCCATAGTCTATTGATGTCACCCTGCTGTTAAGGAAAATTATTTAACAGCAGGAAATAAGGAAACAGGATGATTGCATGTCCTTTTAATGTCATACTAAAGCATTACCTACTAGGCCCAGACAAGGAGATATACTATTGTTTTACTTCCTATTGTTAAAAAAGAAGCAACAGGTCCAAAATGGAGTCACATGTGTTAAGCCCCAGTCACAAACCAAGACTTAATTGCACTTACAGCCTCTCCCAAGAATGTGACCTTTAGCCAGTCTATGTGGAATTATCTGATCAGCACTAGTGAGGTAATCTGCCTGATAGACCCTTCCCCTTCCCCAAAGGAAGGTGATCTTGGCTGAGATAATCCCCTCTTTGCTAGAAGCTTCCTTTGTTTCCCACCTCCTTCTACCTATAAAAGCCTTCCATGTTGTACCAGGCCTCAGGGCTCCTTTCTATCTGCTAGAGGGGACGCTGCTCAACTCATGAGTTGTTGAATAAAGCCAATTAGATCTTCACATTTACTCAGTTGAGTATGGTTTTGTTTTGTCTTTTTTAACACTTTTTATTATTGACTAGTGGCCCAGTGCACAGATTTGTGCACATTGAAAG
The DNA here is from genome assembly GCF_951640355.1 of Cnephaeus nilssonii. Classification (NCBI taxonomy): domain Eukaryota; kingdom Metazoa; phylum Chordata; class Mammalia; order Chiroptera; family Vespertilionidae; genus Cnephaeus; species Cnephaeus nilssonii. The sequence goes on from NC_137077.1 coordinate 30,990,841, forward strand.
GAAAATAATTAGAAGAAATACTTTAGTATTGCTATTTGCCCTTTCTCTGTAATGAACGTGTCAGAGCCGCTGCTGGTCAGCGTCTGCGGGGTGATGGGTACGGGTGATTGAACCCTGCCCAGATCCCTTAGTACCTGGGATCCAGGTGGTGGTCCCACCTCCTGCCTCTGCCATTGGTCGCTGTCTACGGGGTAATCAGTGGGGCGATCAGCCCTCCACCCGGCTCCCACTCACACTCACCTTGGCCTGGTGCTGCCTGCTCACCTGCTCCACCATCCTGCCGCGGTCCTGCTCTTGTCAGGGCTCATTGGGGCTGGCAGCGCCTCTACTGCCAACTGCCAGCACTGTGTCACCGATGCCCACCATGTCCCGCGTTGCCCTCTGGTGGTCAGCGCTCGTCATAGCAAGTGGTCGAACTCCTGGTTGAACTTCTGGTCGAGGGGACAATATGCATATTAGGCTTTTATTAGATAGGATTAGGACATAGACACTGTGAAGTTACTTGTTAACTTGAAAATTTTCATCTATTAGAAGAAAATGATTCCTACTAGGTAAAGACACCAAAGTTTATGGTTTTATTACCTGGCAGGATACTAACTAGTCTTTCCTTTAATTGAGAAAATTCATTTTAATGTCCTTTTCTAACTGATGGTGTAAACCTATTTCTTGAGTTCTATCTTTGAAGCAGCTTTAATATCTTGCTAGTTCCCTCTTTAATGAATTAAATAAATCTTTGATATGCTCTCATTCTAAATTTGTATGAAAGTCTTGCTTTTAATTTTTTTTTTTTTTTGCAAATAATTATACTTTATCACTGGGTATCAAAGTCAATGATTTTGTGGTAAATTAAATGTGTGTGTGTGTGTGTGTTGAAAGAGAAGTGCAAGCAAGAACAGAAGAACAAAAACAAAAAAGAAATACTGCTTTGAAAACTTCCTTACATGTATGATTTTACCCTTTAATATAAAAATGATATATTTATATCCATAATCCTAAAAATGTATAGACACATGCACACATTCTGTAGGGCTATCCAGGTATTCTGTCAAGTTGAAAAAAGCAAACAGCAGAGAAAAGAGTACAAAATGTCTATACTGTGACTCAACATTGGGAAGATGCAAACAAATATATATATATATATACATATATATATGTACATATATATATGTATATATATATTTGTGTTAGTCTTTACTTTAAACATACTTTTATTATTGATTTTGTTAGAATAAAGTGTGAACTTTCTGGAAAACAAACAATTTTTAAAATTTATATATGCGTATATATAAAAGTTTCTAAAAATAAAATATGAACAACTCAGCAGTAATGGTCACGTATTTGTGATTGCTTTGCAACAAGTTCTTCAGTTATGAAATGATGGAGAGGCACTATTCAAATATGAAACACTAAAATTCTATAACTGGCTGAGAACTGTTCCTTGAAATTTAAAAAATACTGTAAAATTGACTTTTAAAATGTCATAAAGTAGAAAGAAGGAAAGAAGAAAGTAATCAAATGGAGAAGAAAAAAAGAAGAAAATAAGTTAGGAAGGAAGGAAGGAAAGAAGGAAAATTGGAAGGAAGGGAGGGAGGAGGGGTCACTTAGATGTTGCTGTTGTATTGCTGATTTGTATACAGCTGCTGGGACATCATTAATGCTGCATATTCTCCTTTGTCTTTCTTCAGTTGTCTTTATGGTGATAGCATTATTGCAACAAAAAGTTTGTTCCTTTTTTCATGCAAAAGATTCACTATTATGATGTAAATCAACTGGTTGTTTTGGCATCCATGTACATTACTTTTTCTGCTAAGGGAAGTCAATATTTTCCACTAGTGATAAGTGAAATTTCACAACTGACAAGCACCTTTAGTGTTCTCCCGCTATTGTTTTGTAAACTCCACTCCTTTTGTTTTAGGTGTTTTGTCTGGTTTAATTATCCTAAATATTTTCAGGATTAAAAAAAAATTAGGTTAATTTCTACACAGCTTATTGGGCATTTGCTGACTCAAATCTCCAAGTTACTTAGCTTTTTCTCTTGTTAATTACTGGAATAAAAATATAAATAGAAAACTTAGCTTTTATATTTGATACTTCCATCAATCATAAATAATAAACTACATAGAGGATGAAGGAATTTATTAATCATATTTTAATTAGTGGCTAGGAATAGAACCTGCAAGCTAAAATTAGAAATTATTATAGTATTATTTTATACTTGCACATTAAATAGAACATATCATATTTTCATCTATTTTACCCAGATATCTGTAATACGATGTATTTTATTTCTGATTTAAGGGGTAAGCTAAGGATGAACAGATGCTACTGGTAATTTCAACAACACCCAAGTTCCATATGTCTCTTCTCATATATAAGCCAAAATTAAATACAGATTAAAAAAAAAAACAACACACGCGTTATTCTTTTAATCAGCTAACATCTCTACTCACTGATCACTTCTCCTATTTTTAATCTACCTTTAACTAATCATACACTTACATAGTAGCACTTTTCCTTGACCCAGTAATTAAACACTCAACAGTTAATCCAAGATGCAAACACCTAGACATACAGTTTTTAAAAAATATTTTAATAATTTTTAGTAAAGTCTTCTCTTAAAATAAAAAAGCAAACGTAGGCCAACCTTGAACTTTTCCTGAGCAGACAGGACCATTTATTTAGTCATACAAATAAAGCTTAATTTAGCTTATTTTGCAAGACTAACTTGACCTTGGTCATTGCTTGCTTATACCTCTGGAAATCGTAGGCAAAACCTGAACTGTTTCTCAAGGTCAATATGAGATAACCACCGCAGATTCTAACACTGTAACCAATCACTGTAGAGAATAAACACTCACTGTCTTCTCACTATATAAGCTGCTTTATAACAATACACCCCTGAGCCTCATCCCATGTTTTGGTCTGAGTGCTCCCGGTTTACAAATCGTCTTTTTAGTTTGTGCACAATACATTTTTACTAATTACTACTTCAGCGATTCATTGGTTTTTACCTTGGGTATGTCTGAACCTTTGACACTTCCAATTCATTTTCCATTTTTTTGTGGTGAGGAAAGAGAAACCAGTTCTCTGCCAAAAGCATTCCATGTTGGCTATTAAATGAAGTCAGGTAGCAGCTGTCCAATCTGAACTTGGGTGGATAATTTGCAGACCCAATATCCAAAAGAAACAGGTAATTGTTGTGATGCGTGAATTTGTTGCCAGCCCGGGTGCTTTACAGCTTGCTGTCTTTCCCTAAAGGGGGAAACTATCTAGAGCTTTGAGTTGTAAAATGCTGTTTTCTTCCTGTTTTAAGAGAAGGGCTGTTTCCTTTGGGGATGTTCTTGGCATTCAACTATTTATTTTTTCCATCTTCTTCATTTTTTTTTTTCTTGATGATGCTCAGAACAACTATGAAGTATGAAAATTTCACTCGGGCAGGAATGTAGAATTTTGCCTAAGCAGAATGGAGCAGTGCCTGCTTGCGCGAGGGAGGGGCAAAGGGAGGCTCCCTGAGGGAAAGTGGACGGATGGAGGAGAGCCAGGCGGAGGCCTGGAGGAGGGCATCGGGCAGAGGGGACAGCCCTCAGAGGGGCAGCAGCACGAGATAGAGGCCAAGGGGAAGGGGGTCAGGGCTGGGTCGGGGGCACATCCTGCAGGGATCAAGGGCCCGTGAGAACCTGGCGTCCCCTGAGTGCAGGGGGAGGCACTGGGGCTGTAGGTGAGGACCCGCTGGCTTCTGAGTCAGGAGCAGACTGAGGGGGAAGAGGAAGCAGGGAGACAGCAGGAGGCGACAGCACCCTCCCCGAGGGCAATGCGGAGACAGTGGGAACTGGGGCAGCCGAGGTGGCGGCTTTGGGGTGTACTGGAGGGAAGCCAGAGCTTGAGGAACCGTGTGGCAGGAGGGGCGGGGGGAGGGGGCTAGGAGGGGAGGGAGGAGGAGGCCCCATGCTCCATTCGGCCCCTGGGAAGGCAGGGTCTTTGGAAGCTGCTGGCAGGGGGCTGTCTGTTTTGAGGGTCTGACTGTCAAACCCAGACCTTAGTTCGAGCTCCACACGAGGGACGTGGAATGTTCATGACCAGCCTCCCACCCTGAGGTCCAGGAGGCGGGTCATTCACGTCTGGCTGCCCTAATCCCTCCATGCCCCCCCCCCCCCCCCCCCCCCCCCCCCCCCGCCCCAACACACACACACAAGCTCTCTTCAGTGATGACAGGTACTTATTGGAAACAAGCAAATGGTTTTATTTTTGGTACAAAAAACCAACAAAACAGAATGTACAGTATTATAGAAAGCAAATGTTGAAAACAAGGAAAATGAAGCCCCTTGTGGACACACAGATCAGCTGTGCCCGGAACCAGGTCATGCGTGACACAAAAGGGCTCAGGGTCCAATGCAAAGGGCTTGCCCAGGTGGTCCGACTCCAATCCCGGACTCCAGTTTCCAGGACAGAGAGGACCCCGCACCACAGGACAGAACAACGGCGGCAGAGACCAGCCCCAAGTCCCGCGGCCTAAGGCAATGCTTGCAGTGCTTCTGGAGAAAGAAACGCTCCTGAGACGCTGGGACAGGGCGATCAGCATCCAGATCACTGCCTCTAACTCCACCCGGGGTCTGTGGTGCTCCCAGCTCTGCCCCTCCCTCCCCCTCACACATCCCCTCCCAGGTGAACCCAGATGGCCCTTCCCATCTTCCACCCTCCTCAGCTCCGATGGCAGGTAGGGAGGATGGGGGGTCATGTGGGGAATCTGAGGGCCTCGAGGAAGGGCCGCTTGAAGAGCCAGAGACAGTGTCTGTCCACCCGCCCCCCTGGATGAACCCATTAACAGAGAGGCCTCATGAGTGCGTATTTAGAACCAGTCCCCCTCCCTCCCTCTGACTCTGCCACTGCGTAACTTGGCTGTTTTGGGGAAGTCGACCTCTGGAGTGTTAATTCTCTCTCCTTTAAAATAAGAACAAGAGCCTGGCAGGCATGGCTGAGTGGTTGAACGTAGACCTATGACTCCCTGTCAGGGCACATGCCTGGGTTGTGGTCTTGATCCCAGTGTGGGGTGTGCAGGAGGCAGCCAATCCATGATTCTCTCTCATCATTGATGTTTCTGTCTCTCTCCCTCTCCCTTCCTCTCTGAAATCAATGGAAGATATCCTATATAATAAAAGCCTAATATGCATATTGTCCCCTCTACCAGGCATTTGACCGGGAGTTCAACTGCTCGCTATGATGTGTGCTGACCACCAGGGGTGGTGTGGAACATGGCGGGCGTTGGCAACAAGGCACTGGCAGCAGGTGGCAGTAGAGGTGCTGCCGGCCCCAATAGGCTTCTGGGTGAGCAGGGCTGCAGCTGCCAGGACCACAGGGGCCAGTTGGTCTCACTTTGGGTTTGTGCAGGAGCCGGTCTGCTGAGGCCGGCTGGGAGAGAGCGCATTGCCCTCCCGGCTTCCATGCAGTGTGGCTGGGCGGCCCAGAGGCCCACGCTGCTCCCAGCCCACAGCGTCTGTTTGCGCTTACCACATCTCCGCGTGGGGACTCGGGAGCTATGACTCAGGTGGAGGGGAGTACATGGGGAACCAGGGGGCCCAGGTGTTGCCTAGGGCCCAGAGGTCAGCTGGGACCTGCCCTTCTATGCCAGACGCTCATTCTTCAATCGCCAGCCAGGCCTAGGGATCACACCTGTGCATGCATTTTATGCACTGGGCCTCTAGTCTATTATATAAAAAGCCTGTGATCGTCACGCCGCCATGCCGTAATGACCGATCAGCAGGAGGCTGCGTGCACAGCGAGGTGCGCGCAGGTGGGTGGGGACTTGACTCTGGAGGACTTGACCGGAGGCACAGGTGAGCTTCTGGGTCCCATCGGGGTGGCAGGAGGGTTTCTGGGTCCCGCCGGGGTGGCGGGCAGGTTTCTGGGTCCTGCCTCCTGTGGTGGCAGTGGCAGAGGTGGCCGTGGGACTCTTTCTGGTTCTTGCTGAGTCGCGGGAGTCTGGGTCCTGGGTCTCATGTGATTTCGCGCACTGGGCCCCTAGTCCTATATAATAAAAACCTAGGTGGCGTCATGACATCATTGCAAGATGGCCGCTGCGAGGTCATCACAAGATGGCTGCCATGACATTGTCACAAAGATGGCCACCGCAAGGTCATCACAAGATGGCTTCCACAAAATGGCCTCCACAAGATGGCTGCCCCTGACGTCATCACAAGATGGCTGCCACAAGATGGCTGTACCCACATCATCACAAGATGGCTGGCAGGGGAGGGCAATTGGGGGCGACCAGGCCTGCAGGGGAGGGCAGTTGGGGGCGACCAGGCCTGCAGGGGAGGGAAGGAGGGGGCAATCGGGCCAGCAGGGGGGGCAGTTGGGGGTGATTGGGATGGCAGGGGAGCAGTTAGGTGTCAATCAGGTTGGCAGGGGATTGGTTAGGGGGTTATCATGCAGGCAGGCAGGTGAGCAGTTAAAAGCTAGCAGTCCCAGATTGTAAAAGGGATGTCTGACTGCTGGTTTAGGCCCGATCTCTGTGGGATTGGCCCAAACTGGCAGTCAGACATCCCCCAAGGGATCCCAGATTGGAGAGGGTGCAGGCCAGGCTGAGGGACACCACCCCATGCACGAATTTTGTGCACCAGGCCTCTAGTATATATATAAAAGGCTAAGTTGACTTGCGCATGTGCAATACATATAAAGCTCTTGCTGGCACCAATCGTGTATGTGTGTTTCAATCTGTCGTTGTTGATTGTGAATTTGGTTGACACTTATAGAGAAAGGGTGAATAGCGATATTATAATATTTCTTCTAATTAATTTCCTTTCAATGTGCATGAATCCGTGCACCGGGCCACTAGTAAATATATAAGTTCTTTGGCTTATTTCTTCTTGTCTCCCCAACCCCACATTGAGATATGTCAGTCTGTTCCATGCCTCCATGCTTTGGGTTTATTTTGTGTCAATTCATTTTGTTCATTAGATTCCACAAATAAGAGAGATCATATGATATTTGTCCAACTCAGATTGGCTTATTTCACTTAGCATAATATTTTCCAGGTCCATCTATGCATCTCCATGGAGACATAATATAGATTTCTAGGTGCTTAGTTTAGGGGAGTAAGAGTAGGAAGTGAATGCACATTGATAGAAGGTTTCTCTTGGGATGACAAAAATATTCTGGAATTAGGTAGTGGTAGTGGTTGCAAATTTCTGTAAATGCACAGTACAAACCAGTGAAGTTTAAGTTATGTAAATTATTATAGGTAGAAATATGGGTTCTTGGATGAGGTAGGTATTTCCTTTCAAGCCTCTTTCTATCATAGAAATAAATAAATAATAGTAAATATCCATATAAAATTGAGGGATAGATATCTCTAAACAGTAAAATGGAATAAATGTATTGTGATATATACACAATCAGAGTGGTGTTTTAACTGTTATAACTTGCATTAAGCAATCCAAATAGGAGTTGGTCCAATCAGAATGACATTGACTGAAAGTAGCTGCAATGGGCAGACATGTTCCTGAATATCAGCCCTGCATAGAATAGACTATTGCACAACAATGTTAATCAATGAACGATATACATAGAAAGTAGCACATATACAAATTTAGAAAGAAATCAGGACAAAATAATTCATAGTCTATGGTTCCATTCCTATAAATTTCAAAAACAGGCAAAACTTAATTATGTTGTTTAGGGGTGTGTTTCGTGTTGATAAAACTATAAAAAACTCCAAGAATCTATATATATAAAGATCCAGGGTCCGTAATGACCAAACGGACGCCCGGTCCATCCCCTGGCCTTCAGGGTCCATTGATCAGGGGATGGCTAATGGGGGAACCGGGTCCCTCAGGCTCCAACGAATCTATGGCAGCAGTGACTGGTGAGCTGGTGGAAGGCAGACCACTTGGTCCCTCCCCTGGCCTGCAGGCTCCCAGTGATCAGGGGATGGCTAACAGGGAACTGGAGTGAGTGGCATGGCAACGACTGGTGAGCAGCTGGAAGGCAGGCCTCTTGGTCCCTCCTCCCGGCCCTCAGACTCTAATCAATTGGTGATGGAGGCGGGTGGAAATGGGGACTGGCTTCCTTAGTATTCCTGCAGGTACAATCTCCAGAGGACAGAACAGGCACCAACGAACCAGTGCCGCCGGCATGATCCTGAAAGCGCTGCCGGCCTCCTGGAACTCGGCCTCGGGCACTGCGGCCACCTCCCCTCCCTAGACGCTCCACAAGGAAGAAAGGATATCGCCAGCAGCACCAGGGGCGACCAGCGGTGACTGACTGCTCTCCCCATGCTTCCTCCAGGTCACTCGAGCCGGCCCCCACCCACCCCGCTCCAGATGAAGTGTGATCACTGCACACAGACGGAATGTAGTAAAAAAACAAAAACCGATGACCAAGAGAATGCAGCAGTCAACGTCCGGAGTCCGGCTCAGGAGAACGGAGAGAAGGGAGAATTCCATAAGCTGGCCGATGCCAAGATATTTCTGAGTGACTGCCTGGCGTGTGACAGTTGTGTGACCGCAGAGGAAGGAGTCCAAGTTTCTCAACAGAACACCAAGGACTTCTTCCGTGTTCTGAACCTGAATAAGAAATGTGATACCTCACAGCACAAGGTGCTGGCAGTGTCTGTGTGTCCTCAGTCTCTGTCTTATTTTGCTGCTAAATTCAGCCTCATTGTCACTGATGCATCCAGAAGACTGCGGCTTTCTCAAAAGCCTTTGGGCGCACTGTCTTTGACATGAAGATAGCTGTGGACTTCAGCATCCTGGAGACTCAGAAGGAACCTGTGCGTCGGTACTGCCAGCACCGTGAGGAAGAGCCCCGGCTACCCATGCTGACCTCCGCCTGCCCCGGCTGGTACCTATATGCAGAACGTGTGCTGGGTCACCCCATCACCCCCACCTTTGCACAGCTAAGTCTCCCCAGCAGATCATGGGCTCTCTGGTGAAGGATTACTTCACCAGACGGCAGAACCTGTCCCCAGACAAGATTTTCCACGTCATTGTGGCCCCGTGTTATGACCAGAAACTGGAGGCCCTTCTAGAAGATGTTCCCACAGCTTTGCATAGTTCCCAGGGTGGTGACTGCGTGTTAACCTCAGGTGAAACTGTCCAGATAATGGAGCAAAGTGACCTCGCCTCGAATGACGCCACCGTGGACACTCTGTTGGGAGACATGAAGGAGGAGGAGGTGAGGCTCCACGAGGGTGCCAGCTCTGACGGGTCCCTGGCGCACATCTTCAGGCACATGGCCAAGGAGCTGTTCAACGAGGACGTGGGAGTGCTCACCTACTGCACCCTGAAGAGCAAAGACTTCCAGGAGGTCACCCCTGAAAGGGACGGAGAGGTTCTGCTATGCTTTGAGGCTGCTTATGGCTTTTGGAACATCCACAATGTGGTCCTGAAGCTGTAGAGGGGCAAGTTCCCCTGCCACTTTGTGGAGGTCCTGGCCTGCGTCGGGGATGCCTAAGCGGCAGGGGTCAGGCCCAGGTGAGGACAGGCGTGCAGACAGGGCATTGCTGTGGCAGATGGAAGGCATCTACGCTGCCATCCTGGTGTGGCCCCTGGAGACCAGCACCCATGTGCAGGAGCTGCACCAGGAGTGGCTAAGGTGGTGGTGGTGGTGGAGGGGGGAGGCACGACTCCCCCCGGGCCCAGGTAGCCCTGCACTCCACCTAGCAGGGCCCAGGGCAGCCTGCCAGATCAAGTGGTAAAGGTCCAGCAGACACCCTGGCCACCTGAAGAGGGGTGTCAGACACGTGAAGGGAAGGCTTAACATCTCTGTCATCGCGTTGGTTTTCAGAATTCCCTGCTTCCCATCTGTCGGCTCCCTCCCTCTGAGGGGCACTGTCATCACATGGGTGCAACTAGAATATTGTATCTCGAGAGGCTTGTCCCAATGTACGTATCCTTTGATCCGACGACGAAAAAATCCCAAAGAATAAGAATGGAGACAGACTACTGTCCTTTAGGCTTAAAAACCCCTAGAAGTGTCCTGCGAAGAGCTGAGACTTGGTTCTACCCACGTGCCTCAGAGAGATTGGATGAGGAAATGGCCCGGCTTGGCCCTGACTTTACCCACTTATGTTACTTGTGAAGGTGTCTTTGCCACAATGTGAATAAACTGCCACCTTTTGGAATAGGGGCTCACACGAAAGTCTGCATTCCCAACTTTTCTTGAAACAGATCTATGTTCTGCAGCTGTGGCCACCGTCCTGTTGACCAGGTCGTGTCAGTGGGAATCAGGGGGCACTGGAGTGGACGCCCCCCCATGCCCTTTTACATTTAGGGATCGAGCTGAACTCACTTTGGGGGAGGCCTGGCAAGGGTGACAGGTGTCACAGATGGAAGGATGGAGAATGGAGAGGCAGACACCCTGCTCGGTCCCTCCCTGGGTGGGGTCAGGCCGATGAAGGCTGGCCAGCCCGCCCCACAATTGGGTGAGATAGCATCCTCTGTGTCCACCTCTCACCCCATGGGTCTGGCCACTCCCCTCAGCTCTGGGCAGCCCTCTGCGTTCCATGACAGTGCAATCTGCCCTCACTTGCTGCTCGCTTTAAGTGAGAAGGAAGAGAGCAGTTGGCCCACAGACAACTGCACAGAAAGATAGGGCTCACGGCTGGAGAACCCAGTGGCAGTGGCGGGAGCCTCTCCTGCCTCCATGGCAGCGCTAAGGAGCAGTGAGCTGAGTGGTAAGGAGCAGTGAGCAGGTGGCAGTAAGGAGCGAGGGGTCCCGGACTGCGAGAGGGTGCAGGCCAGGCTAAGGGATGCCCCCCCCCCCCCGCCCCCAGTGCACAGATTTCATGCACCGGGCCTCTAGTATCAATATAGGAATCAAGCTGGTATTACCTCTGGAGAGAAAAGATGTGATCATTGTAAGGGCACATGGAGTGCTTCACTGAGTTGTGGGCAGTATTCTATTGTTTATCTGCCTAGAGTTATCATGACATTTTTCCATAGTTATTTATTACACTGTATGTGTTACCTTGATACAATAAAGAAAACAAAAAGTAAGTGAAGAGACCAGAAGACTGTTTAACATTGTGACTATACCACTTACTAGTGGTATAGATTTGTTCAATTTACTTTGCCCATCAGAGCTTCAATTTTCTTGACTGTAAAATGAGGATGGTAAAATATGCATGACAGTAATGTTTGAGGATTAAAAGAGAAACTATATGCAAAAATGCCAAGTACAGGGCTTTGCCGTGTGCACGTGCTCGTGTGTGTGTGTGTGTGTGTGTGTGTGTGTGTGTGTGTGTGTGATCTTACTATCTTACTACACCGGAAAGTAAAGTACTCAACAGAAGGATTATTGCTTAAAGGAAATGAGGACCTAGTGTGAGGGAGTCCTCGGCTCTGTAGAATTAGAGCTGCCCTAAAGGATACAGCTAATAAGAGGTATGGTCACAATGTTAAACCGTATCTTTAATTTCTGAATGCTGGAACCAGAAAGGTTCCATAAAAGGGCAACTAAAATGAGAAGACAGATGCCATGTGTGAAGAAATTAAAAACAAAATTTTTCTCAAATCCGAGAAAGTTGAAGGTTTTAAAATTTAAAGAGACACGGCTTAAATTTATAAATTTTGGAAAGGGATACAAAAATTGACTTGTTTATTAAATCTAAAAATTTAGTAATGTAAGCAGAAAAGAGTAAGAATAACAGTAGAAAATAATCTTTTAAATATGTGAAACACCGAAAGATGATAATGAACTCCAATAGTGTGTGCAAGCTTCTTTTCAATGACTGAGGCTTCTTAGAGAAGTTGGGACCAGTCTACCCTTTCTGGGTGACCTCAAACAGCATCCAAGCTCTTCAGGCATGTCTCTGGGGGGTCACTGTCAAACTCAGAATCCTGGATTGCATGACCCGCATCATCTTTTGGGGCGATTCTTCTGGAAAAAAAAAAAAAGATATGAAAGCATGACCTTATTATTAGAAGCAGGATTTTTTTTCCTCTTCTTATGGATACTAATTTTATCTCCTGAAATAATTTTGAATCTTTTAAAAATAAAATCAATTTGTCAGAAACTGCCGTCCATAGCCGTGGGAAGTATTTTTGCTCTAATCAAAGCTAAATTGCTGAAGCAGATTCTTTCCAGTTACTTTTTTGACATTCCTTTCACCTTCTTGTCTCAAGCCCGATTTCCCTTCTCCTAACAGATTTCTGCTCAAACTTTCTCTTTGTGTGATTTCGTAGGTATGCTAGCTAACACCACTTAAAACAATGTAGGTGAAGAAACAATGCAGACTCTCCACATCGCTCAAGTCTTTACATTCTGGGATCCTTCCATGCATGTTCTCCACCTGGGGCGAAGGCCTCCTCATGTGGGCTGCAGGAGCACCATCTGCTACCCAGGTAGAAAACTCCACCGGCCAATGTGTGGAGGGAGTGTTGGTCCTCAACAGGGAGGGACTACAGTGAAAATTTCAAAACTACTTTCTATTGATGGCTACAACGGAGGGCTTTGGGATGTGAGCTTCTCTTTGAGAAAGAGCAGTGTTTCAGCAGAAGAGATGCCTGGTGGACTGATGAAGGTAGAGAGAGGCCAGGTCTCTTTAAGGGTGCTTCAAAGCCTGCCCAGGCTCATTCACGTTCTGTATTCCAAAACGAATTCCACTCTCAGCTGGAATGTCTAGTATCGGCAGGGCCAATAGCTTTTTATCCTCTACCCACAGCCCTAGTGTCCACATTCCCATTAAACTCATCTCATTCAAACGCCGAGGGAGGCACGCACAGCTCAAGCCCAACTCCCAGCGTAATTCCCTCTGTCTTTTTAAAAGCTGCTCTTCCAAAACGAATTATAAATCAACCACAGCTAATTTTCACATTGAACTGTTTATGTGTTTTTAAAGAGGAGCTTCTGGGAAGAAGCAGGACGAAGATTTAATAAACGGAGACGCTGCGCAGCTTTCAAAACACATAAGTAAAATTAAGAGGCAACACGTGACTCAAGATATCAGGAAAATAGATACAGGGCAACGATGGGTAACTTCTTGTGCAAATGGAATAAGCTGAGCCCTCTTCCAGCCTCCTGGCAGGTATTGATCATGGCCTCCTCATTTCTACAGAGCCGTGGGCAACGCTGTCCTGCTCTGAGTCAAGGAGGCTCAGATTCCGGCTTCAGGTCAGGTGCTAGACAAAACCACCACCCAGACAATGTCCAGGATGATCTGCCTCTTGCCTCCACAGTTACTGTTATGGGCGCTCTTGTTACTCACGATTTATGCTTTCTAAAAAATTAGCTTATTTTTTAAAAACATAGTTGGCATACCATATTATATTAGTTTCAGATATGTAACCTAGTGATTCCACAGTTACCTACTTTACAATGGGATCAGCACATCTCCAGTAGCCATCTGTCACAGTCCAAAGTTATGATGATAGTATTGACTCCATTCCCCGTGCTGTACATTACATCCCTGTGAGTTATTTATTTTATAACTGCAAGTTTGTGCTCATTCCCCTTTACGTTTTTCACCCTCCAGCCCTCTTCTTTGGCAACCATCAGTTTGTTCTCTGTACCGACGAATCTGTTTGTTTTGTCTTGTTTTTGGGGGTCCCACACATAGGTGAAATCCTATGGTATTTGCCTTTCTCTGTCTGACTTACTTCACTTAGCATAATATTCTCTAGCTCCATTCATGTCCTCATAATGGCAAGATTTCATTCTTTTGTATGCCTGAATAATACTCCATTGTATTAAAACATCTTTATTCATATGTTGATGAACACGCAGGTATTTTGACTAATGTAAATAATGCTGCAATGAACATACTGGTGCTTTTATCTTTTTGAATTAGTGTTTTTGGTTTCTTCGCATAAATGCCCAGAAGTGGAATCACTGGGTCATTTGGTAGTTCTATTTTTAATTTTTGAGGAGTCTTCATACTGTTTGTCATAGTGCCCGCACCATTCTACACTCCCACCAACAGTGCGTGATGGTTCCTTTTTCTCTGTATTCTTGCCATCGCTTGTTATTTGTTATCTTTTTGATACTAGCCATTCTGACAGGTGATATCTCATTGTGGTTTTACTTTGCATTTCCCTGAGGATTAGTGATGTTGAGCATTTTTTGTGTCTTTTGGACCTCTGTATTTGCTTGGAAAAATGTCCATTTATGTCTTCTGCCCATTTTAAAATCAGATTGTTTGTATTTTTGATGTTGAGCCATATGAGGTTTTTTAAATGTCTTTCGGATGTTAATCTCTTATTGGATATGTTATTTGCAAATATTTTTTTTCTACTTAGTGGTTGTCCTTTCATTTTGTTGATGGCTTCCTTTGCAAAAGCTTTTAGTTTGACATATTCTTATTTTTGCTTTTGTTGTCCTTGCCCGGGGATACATATCCAAAAAAATATTGATGAGACTGATGTCAAATAATTTATTGCCGATGTTTTCTTCTATGCATTTTATGGGCTTACATTTAAATCTTTAATCCATTTTGAGTTTATTTTTGTGTATGGTGTAAGAAAGTTGCCCAGATTGCTTTTTTTCATGCATCTACCCAGTTTTCCCAACACTGTTTATTGAACAAACTGTTATTTTTCCCATTGTATATTCTTGCCCCTCTTTTTGTAGATTATTAACCATATAAACCTGGGTTTATTTATGAGCTCTCAATTTTGTTTCATTGATCTATGTGTCCATTTTTCTGTGCTAGTATTGTATTGTTTTGATGACCATAGCTTTGTGATATAGTTTGAAATCAGGGAGAATGATACCTTTAACTTTGTTCTTGTTTCTCAAGATTGCTTTGGCTATTCGGGGTCTTATGTGGTTTCATATACATTTTAGGATTAAATGCTTCGTTCCTGCTCTCCCTAGCACCTCTAGGGGCATCATTGGGTCACTTAACTATTTTGTGTGGCATCATTTCTGTTTTTAACAAATTTATACCTGCATTTATCTTCTCTGCAACCACCTTCCCCCAACTTTAAAACTTTATTTTTGTTGCCAGTACCCGGACTTTTACGGATCGCTGGGACCCAGGATTTCTGCCTTTGAAAAGTCATTCTGTGAAAGCTCACATCTGCCAAGTTGAGAGATACATTGCACATGGAATCCTTTGTGATCAGTGTCTGTGGAGTAAGCCGGTGCTATTCAGAGTGTGATCCACAGGCCACTGCCCACCTTGGAACTATGCATTACGGTCTGAGATGAGGTCAGTCGAGAAGTCAAGAGCAAGCACTTCACGCTTTTACAGAAATCTGGCATTGGCACTGCATCTAGGCACATCATTGTTTTTCCTAATAATCCATTTTAAATTTATTTCACACATGTATCCGTCTGTGGGGGATTGCACATTTTAAGAAAGTTTCCCCTGTAAGGACACTCCTAGCTCAGTTCTTCCAATTCAGTGCGTGAGGGCAGGCTGGACGGCAGCACTCTGGGCTTATGCCCATACTCCGTCCCTCACTTCGCTGGTCATGCACTATGGGTTTTTTTTTTTCTTTACTCTACTTCCATAAATGCATTTAATCTTCCAAATTTTGGGCCTTGTGGGAAATATTTTGTATTTTAGTTGAATTCACACAGGGCCTCGATACCCCAATGTTACTCTTGCCCTTCCCTTTTCTTCATTATTTTAATGTACACACTCAACTCTATGCCTTTTAAAGCCATAATAGTCTTGCCCTTTGCCTCAGGTCTCCATGTCCTGTTAGTTTTTGCTCATAGTTATGGGGAAACTCTGAGCTTGCCTCTGCACTCCAGACTTTTTATTCCCAGAGGATCCACTGTATCTAAATAGGTGTGAAAAGGGCTGGATGGCACACTCCTTCAGTTGCTAGGCTAATTCCGGGGAAGTTACATTTGTTCCAGGTCATGGTTTTCTCTGACTTTTAGTAAAAAGTTAAAATCCACTCACTTGAAAATAACTTGATTTTGCAAATGCAGAATGACTTGACGGAAAAAAAAAATAAAAGCACCATTCAGAGCCTCTCTACCCTAACTATTTAGCGAAAGCTGTCACGAGAGGGATGAGTGACATATTTGAACGAGTTCTTGGGGTTTTCCCTGCACGGGGCAAACCCAGGATCCAGCAGGAGGCAAACCAGCTGCAGCTTGTCATATATTAGTCAATTACCCTAACGAATTTCCCCCCACTAAAAAGCACGAATCCAGGTTGCTCTGGTATTTTTATGAAGATTTTACTTTCTTTACTTACAGATATTAATTGGATTCTCTCCATGTTGATTCCAGCTTCTGAGGTTTGGGGGTCACTGCAGGTGCGTGAGGGCTGGTGGAGGGGGAGTGGAGGCTGGCAGGAAGTGCCTTCCTTCCCCGCATCTCTGTCTCCTGCTCCTGCAAGGACAGCATTTGATTAGCCCTTTACAACCTGTCTCCCCTCAGATACAAGGAAAATACTGGAAACCACTGTGCCAATTCTGGCTGTCGCTTCTTTGAACGCTGTGGGATCTGCTAGAGAAATGTGAAATAAATCCAAAAAAGGCTGCTTTATGGATCTTTGAATGTGGTATCACAGAAGGAAACTGTCTTAGAAATCATAGCTAAAATTGGATAGTTTGTTAATTCTATGGCAGTTTTTTTGTATTAGAATTAATCTTTAACCGAGTAGTCATTTCCAGCCAATGCCCTCCACTCCGTATACAATGACAGTGTTACTGAGATATAATTGAAATCTTAAGACCCAGATTCTGACCTCTCTCAGTGGCCTCTCTTCTTTCCATGGTCTGTGTAGCCATCATTCCAGTGGTAGGAAGTAATTGTATCAAAGTTCTGTGCAAATGTTGATGTGAATGACTGCTTTACCCCCCCGCCTATTAATTCCCCCCTAGATTTAAATAAATATTATTAAATTTTGCTCCCCATTCTAACCCATCATTGCTTAGAAATTTGCTCAATGTTACATTGATGACTGGGCAAGTCTATTAAATCATTAAAGGGCTGGTATTGTCAGTTTCCACATTAAACAGTGTCCCTAAACTCTGCCATACCATTGCCTCTGATAAGGCAGAATAGAATGCCTAAGTCAATGCAAATTTTACACCACTAATAAAAATGTATCTTAAAGCACTTGACCCATAAAATGTTTTAGGAGCATTATTTCCATATATCAAGGACGACATATCCATACACTTTGGTGTTTTGTTATTGAATCAAGTGGCATTTCAGAAAAAAAGGCATACTTGTATCATTCTTTACTATATATATATATATATATATATATATATATATATATATATATATAGTTTAAAGTATTACATACTAGAGGCCCAGTGCATGATTGAATCATGCACGTGTAGGATCCCCTACACGCTTTCGCTTTCGATCGCTGGTGCACCAGGCCTTTCAGAAGCCTCCAGCATGGCGGAGGCTTCTGAAAGGCCTGGTGCCTGAGTGGACAGGCACCCAGCTCCCATGCTTTCGCTTTCGATCGCTGGTGCACCAGGCCTTTCAGAAGCCTCCAGCGTGGCAGAGGCTTCTGAAAGGCCTGCTGCCTGAGCGGAAAGGCACCCAGCTCCCAGCTTTTGCTTTCGATAGCGGGGAGCTTGGTGCCTGTCTGCTGGTGCACCAGGCCTTTCAGAAGCCTCTGGCGCGGCAGAGGCTTTTGAAAGGCCTACTGCCTGAGCGGACAGGCACCCAGCTCCCCGGCTTTTGATGGTCCGCGGTGGGAAGTGAGCTCACTGCCCCAGAGGCCGCTTCTGTGCCGCAGCACAGCCATGGCGCCCACGCTGAGCTTGGGCCGCCGCTGGCGACGCAGCTCAGCGTCCCGCCTGCCCAATCAGCCATCCCTGCCACCCCGAGTCCCGCCCCCCCGCGCCTCCTGACCAATTGCGGGCATAGCAAAGGTACGGTCAATTTGCATATTTGTCTATTATTAGGTAGGATGATTCCTTTTTCCCTTGCTTCTGCACTTTCTCTTCCTGCCCAGCCCCCCCCACCCCCGCCACTCCCACCCACCAGGATAAGCCCCCACCACCCCAGTATTCGTGTCCATTGGTTATGCTAATATGCATGCATACAAGTCCTTTGGTTGATCTCTTACCCCCCACCCCCACCCCCCGCCTTCTCTCTGAGGTTGGACGGTCTGATCAGTTTTCTTAGTCTCTGGATCTATTTTTGTTCATTAGTTTATGTTGTTCATTATATCCCACATATGAATGAGGTCATGT
Organism: Cnephaeus nilssonii; assembly: GCF_951640355.1. Classification (NCBI taxonomy): domain Eukaryota; kingdom Metazoa; phylum Chordata; class Mammalia; order Chiroptera; family Vespertilionidae; genus Cnephaeus; species Cnephaeus nilssonii. The sequence continues at coordinate 31,008,963 of NC_137077.1, forward strand.
GATATTTATCTTTCTCCGACTGGCTTATTTCACTTAGCATAATGCTCTCCAGTTCCATCCATGCTGTTGCAAATGGTAAAAATTCCTTCTTTTTAATAGCAGTGTAGTATTCTATTGTGTAGATGTAATCCACTCATCTGCTGATGGGCACTTAGGCTGTTTCCAAATCTTAGCTATTGTAAATTGTGCTGCTATGAGCGTAGGAGTGCATATGTCCTTTCTGATTGGTGTTTCTGGTTTCTTGGGATATATTCCCAAAAGTCGGATTACTGGGTCGAATGGGAGTTCCATTTTTAATTTTTTGAGGACATGCCATACTGTTTTCCACAGTGGCTGCATCAATCTGCAGTCCCACCAGCAGTACACGAGAGTTCTTTTTTCTCTGCATCCTCTCCAGCACTTATTGTTTATTGATCTGTTGATGATAGCCATTTTGACAGGTGTGAGATGGTACCTCATTGGTGTTTTGATTTGCATCTCTCGGATGATTAGTGACTTTGAGCATGTTTTCATATGTCTCACGGCCTTCTGTATGCCCTCTTTTGGAAGTGTCTATTTAGGTCCTTTGCCCATTTTTTGATTGGCTTGTTTATCTTCCTTTTGTGAAGTTGTCTGAGTTTCCTGTAAATTTTGGAGATTAAACCCTTATCGGAGATAACATTGGCAAATATGTTCTCCCATGCAGTGGGCTTTCTTGTTGTTTTGTTGATGGTTTCTTTTGCTGTGAAAAGCTTTTTATTTTGATGTAGTCCCATTTATTTATTTTCTCTTTAGTTTCCATTGCCCTAGGAGCAGTATCAGTGAAGAAATTGCTTCGGCATATGTCTGAGATTTTGCTGCCTATGGATTCCTCTAATATTTTTATGGTTTCCCGCCTTATGTTTAAGTCCTTTAGCCATTTTGAGTTTGTTTTTGTGTATGGTGTAAGTTGGTGACCTAGTTTCATTTTTTTTGCATGTATCTGACCAATTTTCCCAGCACCATTTATTGAAGAGACTGTCTTGTCTCCATTGTATGCTCTTGCCTCCTTTGTCAAATATGAATTGAACATATGGCTTGGGTCGATTTCTGGGTTCTCCGTTCTATTTCATTTGTCTATATGTCTGTTCTTGTCACAGTACCAGGCAGTTCTGAGAACAGTGGCTTTGTAATATAGCTTGATATCTGGTATTGTGATCCTGCCAACTTTGTTCTTCTTTCTCAGGATTGCTGTGGCAATTTGGGGTCTTTTTTTTTTATTCCAAATGAATTTTTGGAGAGTTTGTTCTAGGTCTGTGAAATATGCTGTTGGTATTTTAATGGGGGTTGCATTGAATCTATAGATTGCTTTGGGTAGTATGGATATTTAATGATGTTGATTCTACCAATCCATGAACACAGTATGTTCTTCCATTTGTTTATGTTTTCCTCTATCTCTTTTTTCAATGTCCTGTAGTTTTCCGAGTACAGGTCTTTTACCTTCTTAGTTAAGTTTATTCCTAGGTATCTTAATTTTTTTTTTGTGCAATTATAAATGGTATTGTTTTTTTAGTTTCTCTCTCTGTGTATTCATTATTGGTGTATAAAAAAGCCATAGATTTCTGGGTGTTAATTTTTTATCCTGCTACATTGCCAAATTCATTTATTAAGTCTAGTAGTTTTTTTTTTTTGATGGAGTCCTTAGGGTTTTCTATGTACAATATCATGTCATCTGCGAATAATGACAGTTTTACTTCTTTTCCAATTTGGATGCCTTTTATTTCTTCTTCTTGTCTGATCACTATGGCTAGCCCTTCCAGCACTCTGTCAAACAGGAGTGGTGAAAGTGGGCATCCCTATCTTGTTCCTATCCTTAGAGGAGATGGTTTAGTTTTTGCCCATTGAGTATGATGTTGGCTGTAGGTTTGTCATATAAGGCTTTTATTATGTTGAGGTATGATCCCTCTATTCCCACTTTGCTGAGAGTTTTTATCAAGAAAGGGTGTTGGATTTTGTCAAATGCTTTTTCTGCATCAGTTGATATGATTATGTGATTTTTGTTTCTCAATTTGTTTATGTGATGTATCACATTTATTGATTTGCAGATATTGTACCATCCATGCAATCCCGGAATAAATCCTACTTGGTCATGGTGTAGAATCTTTCTTATGTAATGCTAGATCCGATTTGCTAGAATTTTGTTGAGGATTTTAGCATCTATGTTCATCAGGGATATTGGCCTGTAGGTCTCTTTCTTTGTGGTGTCTTTATCTGGTTTTGGAATTTGGGTAATGTTGGCTTCATAGAAAGAGCTTAGAAGTGTGCCTTCCTCTTGAATTTTTTGAACTATTCTGAGGAGGCTAGGTTTTAGTTCTTCTCAGCCTTTACTTTTAAAAATCATATTTCTTTTCCCTTCAGTGTCACTACTTAAATAGAAAGTACTTGTGGCAATACAGTAGTTCTATCTAAGGGGGGTAGAGTGAGTAGCCAAGGCATGATTCAGTGGGAAAAGCAATGGAATCGGATTCTACAGAACCCACTTCTGATATAGCCTCACCTGCTAAGAAATGGAGCCAGGGGTGAAACAATTGATGACTCTGTCCCAAAGTTATTGTTTTTAAAGGGATAATGATCACTGCCTTTGATTGTTTACAGAGTTTCATGTTAAAATAAAAAGAGTAAATGTGAAAACTATAGAGTGGGCCCTCAAAAACAGGAGAAACCAAACCTTCCAGTGGAAGGTTCCATGCATTTGTTAGGGAAGGGAAGCTGATGTGGTATGGTAAATGAGGAAGGACATACTTTATTCCTTGAATGTACAGGATAATTTTGTTTGGTCCTTCCGGATTATTTCTCTGCTTCCCCCTGTCAGCAGTGATGATCTCCCTTCTAGTATCTGTGTTGGTATAGGGAAGGAAAGCAAAGCCCTTACAGCACCAGGTGTTGGGCAGGAACAATGAGATTAGAACATGCTTCCCATCCAGGCGGGATGGATTTCTCATCACAGGACTAGAGTGACATATTGTGGAAACTTCATCCCCTATGTTAGACCCCATGTCAGCTCATGTAACCTATCTTCTTCAATGGATTAATAAGAAACCTTTATGCTGCAAAGATTCAACTGGGTTCAGAGGGAAGGAAAGGGGTTCTGAGATAACTGTGATCGACTAAATGTGGTAGCAGCTCTGGGAGTAAGAGGAGATGCTCATCAGCATCACAGAGATGTAGCAGTGGCCCAAACCACCCAGCAACTGCCAGACCCAGATCATGAAAACTCAAATGCATACAGGGGCTAAAGAGAGAAAAAAAAGGCGATGAATTATAGAAGAGTAATAGGGATTGGTGGGAAGTATAGCAAAATGGAGCTTGTGTGTTTACTCTGCCCAGTTGTTATCAGGTGAAAATAGGGACTCAATTACAACTGAGCTTCCATTTTTTAAAGAGAAATCAGAAATCCAGATTTTTATGTGAAATAGGCTAGTTTTAAAGGTGGTATCAGTAGTATTGATGATAATTTTAATAATATACACTGTACACCAAGCATGTCAACCTTGCGGCCCACGGGCCGCATGCGGCCTACATCAAATATTTTTGTGGCCCAGCCAATATAACAATATGTAAGAAATGTTTTAATAAAAATTTTGTAACTTAATTTTTACAATATCCTGTTATACATAATTACTAATAACGAACTACAACATTCGCTAATGCCTGATTACTATAATCGTGTGGCATTCATTTCCAACTGCCAGGTCATTAGTCTTGGACTGACTTGTTTGGTGTGTGCCATAGGAAATACTTCGCTTTTGGAGAACAAGAAAAATAGGTTTATTTGCGTTATGCTTATTTGTGCAGTTATTCGGTATCTGGTAAGTTAATGTTCAAGAAAAAATATTAATTTTTATTAAAATATTCTAGTACTTAATGTTAACGATTACTCATTTTGTTCAGCCCTTTGTATTTACCATGTCTCTATCAAAATAAACCGATGTTTCTATGAAAATTGAAGCTTTTGTTTTTTTGTGGCCCACATAAACTTAAACCTTGTTTATTTGGCCTGTGTTAGCCTTTGGATTTGATATGCTTGCTGTATATGTAAAACAAGACATATCTGAGGGCTGAATTTGTCTGTGAATGGCTAGTTTGTGACTTCTGCTGGATCTTCCTTCGCAGAGCAGCTTGGAAGCCCCTAAACCTATTCTATGCCTCAACAGGGACAAGTGGCTTGAGGATGGGGGCCACATTGCATTATTTCAAATATGCTGTTGGTGGCCCAGTATCTGTTGATTAGTTTGTTTTGCCATTAAACAGCTGCTTTACTGCTTTGTTTGTCCTTTCCTAGGTAAATAGCCAGAAAAACAGATGTTTTATCTATGAAAATGAAGGCACTAACTCTGTGTATTATTTTTTGATACATCTGGTGCTAATCCTAAAGAGATAAACTAGATCAGTTATTTGAACAGGAGTTTGTAGGATAAAATAGTGTTACCTCTCTTACTCCCAATGTTTTTGGATATGCTGTAATAAGTATTTCTTCCAAGTCCATGTTTTCCTTCTCTAAATTAAAAAATATGATCAAGTAATGTTTCATGTAAAACATGTACACTGTGACTGGACATTTTAGCCATGTATTTAAATGAGGTTGACCCCCTCCCTGTTCTAGAAGTGAACCCCAATTAGGCTAAGCCAGTTAGAATGAAAGGTACTGCCTCTGTGGTTCTAGGAAATGTCCTAGATTTGTCAACATATGTTCAGGTTCTAGTAACTGGAAGCCTAATTCAAACAAGCTGACAATTAGGACATTTGTTAGTTTCCATAGCGGAAAATCCAGAGTGGAAGCGTAGGCTGAAGGCATGGCATGGTCAGGGCCTCCAGGTCTAATTCTGTATCATGTCCCATTCTCCCCATGTGACTTACTTCTGGCTGGCTGCTCTGAGTCACAAGGTGACTGCTAGTAGAAGCAGAAGCACATGTTTCCTTGTTCATGTTCATATATATCTATATATATAAAAGGCGAATATGCTAAGTGTCGGACGGTCTGACCAGTCACTATGACATGCAATGACCACCAGGGGGCAGATGCTCCACACAGGGGCTACCGTGATGCGCACTGGCCATTTACAGAGAAACAGCACTGCTGACCTGTCATCGATAAAGCAACACTTGGCTTCCCCCAAGTGCAACACAGGCCCCGCCACCACCCGGGAGCGACAGCCAACCAAATTGCAGCCAACGCTGCCAAGACCCCATGGTGCAAAATGTGGCCCACAGCCCAGCCAAGACCAGAAATGGTGGCTCTGGGCACCAGGGAATGACATCATGCAGCAACACCCAGCTTCCTCTCCCTAGCAACTAGACTCCTTGCAGTTTCTTCAGCCCAGGAACACGACTTGCTTTATAGCCAGGTGGAAATATTTCACACTTTAACCAAATATCTGTGAAGCCTTTTCCTGTGCCTCATCTCATTTGATCCCCACAGAAGTCCTGGAGTAGGTAGATAGGAGACTCAGTGGAATCCTATTTTCTTTACATTAGCCAGAAAATGGAGATTTAGAAATCTTAGAAACTTGACCTGACTGAAAAAAAGTAAGAAATGGTGGACCTTGAAAATAACTTCAGGTTTTATCACTACACAGAATATAGTCAAACACTGCTGCAGTTAAGTATTTTACCCTTTGTTCTCCCTGCATGATCTACACTAATAATCTGCTTCGTGTTGATATTTACTGCTGTGTTACTGACAATTATCTGAAAGAGAAGTTGGAGTGCTTCACTGGGCTGGAAAAAGTTTAGCTAAATCATAAAGCAGGTCTAGTTAAGCAAGTTTATCTCTCTATATATAGCTCTCACTGGTGCCAATGGCATGCGTGTGTTTTGATCTGTCATTGTTGATCATAAATTTAGTTGACACTTCTATTATAGAGAAAGGACGAATAGTGATATTAAAACATTTCTTCTAATTAATTTCCTTTCAATGTGCATGAATTTGTGCACTGGACCACTAATATACTGGGGTTTCTCAGCCTGGCCTGCGGGGATCAGGCCAAAACTGGCTCTCTGACATCCCCGAAGGGGTCCCGGATTGCGAGAGGGCGAAGGCCAGGCTGAGGGACCCCACTGATGCACAATCAGGCCAGGGAGGGACTGCAGGAGGGCTACAGGGTATGTCCAGCCCATCTCACGCAGTCTCGATTGGCCGGCCCAGCAGCAAGTTGACCTACTGGTCGGAGCGTCTGCCCCAGTGGTTAGTGTGCATCATAGCAACTGGTCAAATGGTCGAATGAACGGTCAGACGCCTAGCATATTAGGCTTTTATTATATAGGAGAGAGATAGAGAGAGAGAGAGGAAGGGAGGGCAGGAGGACAGGAGAAGAGGAAGGGAGGAGGAGAGGAGGAGAGGACAGTGCATCTCACCAGCCCACTGGGATGCTAATGTTTCAGAAGATGCATATGAGCATGAGCAACCCTGAGGGTCACAACCCTCTCTTAAAACCTTACACTAGAATTTAGACACAACCCTAAGTTTACTTTTTAAGAATTGGGAGCCCAAACTCAAAAAGAAATGATTATGGAATAATAAAGAATGTTGCATTTTGCACACCTGTGTTTGTGGCCTGCATTTCATGTCTTGTATAGAATATTTGTTTTCTTTTTCTTATTGACTGAATTCCCATGGAGTTACAAGGGGACATAACTTCTAGGTGGATAAAGAATCTTTATAGTTATAATGGCAGTCCACAAAGTGTTCATTGTTGGATAAGCAGGCTTCAGCACACCTGGTAATTAAGTAAATCTACAAATCTTGGCCAAGACCAGGTTTTCCAAAACAAGATGTGGAGAGCCTATTTTGTTATTATGAAAGCAGCTTGAGTAAAAACAAACCAAATACTCTATCAGCACTAGACCCGCTAATATTTTCTGTTTATCCAGTGGAAAGTATGCAGATAAAACAGTGTGTTAGTAAAATTTCTGGTCAGAAGAAAATCCTGCCAATTCCAGTGAAAACTGATTTGGGGAGCTGGGAATGTATTTTATTTAATAAGTAACTTTTAGGCCCCTTGTTGCTGCCACAAAGGGAAGGGAATTAGAATTTTAAGATTATCTCACATTGGTGTGTATTACATCTTTGTGTTGCATACTTGGAACTGGTATAGATCTTCAACACGCACCATTGCTTTATAGTCCAGAGTTTCATTAATACATCGGATTGACATAAAACAATATCAGAGTATTTTTAGTAGGTGATTATCGCAGGAAATTGGAAAATCCTTCATTCCCTAACCACTAATTATTGATCTGGCTGATTCTGTTGTTCCCTCTGACACCACTTCTCCAATTCTCCAACATCAACTGGGTGTCCAACAAGTCAATTCAGTTTTGACACTACCTACTTGGAATTAGCATCAGATCCCTCATTCCTGCAAGACTGTGTTCACTTTATTTATTTATTTTTTTAAAATATATTTTATTGATTTTTTACAGAGAGGAAGGGAGAGGGATAAAGAGTCAGAAACATCGATGGGAGAGAAACATCGATCAGCCGCCTCCTGCACACCTCCCCCTGGGGATGTGCTCGCAACCAAGGTACATGTCCTTGACCAGAATCAAACCTGGGACCCTCGAGTCCGCAGACCTACGCTCTATCCACTGGGCCAAACCGGTTAGGGCTCAACAATATATTTTTTTTATCATCAGTCCATGTTACTGTATACATTTCTAGTGCATTACTTCATAGCATTCACCCACCACATATTACTTACTCATAACAGTGGAGATGGGTCCATGAGTGATATTCAACAATCTCTGTCCACAAAGGGGCTGCAGGGAGGATTCTTGTGCATGCACCGTTGAGGAACTATGTCTGCGTTCCTGAGGGGAGTATATGTATTCAGCAGGGAGCTTGCTGGTTCTTAGGCTATGCATACTTAATTTCAGAAAGCATTGCCAAATTTCTTTCCTAAATAACTTCACCAACCCATACTCCCAGCACTGAAAGTTCCCTTTTCCCCACGTGTGTTCACATGTGGCATTTTATGATTTTCTCTCTTTTTAACAATTTGAAGAGTATAAAGTGGGCAAAATTTTTTTTATGCATTTCTTCTTCCTAGTAAGTTCAAGCGTTCATTTGGTTTCTCTCATGTGGATTACCAATTCATTTCCTTTGCCTTCTTTTTTTTTTGGACTGTTCTCTGCCCTCCCCCCACCCCCTGCCCTTGGTTAGCACTGCTTTCTTACTGCTCTAAATAGTATTTCATCATTTATTTTGCCATTTTTATTTTTGTCTTCTCTTAATCTGTCAAAATCATTTTGTGTTGTCTAAAGTGAGCTCTTTTAAACTTAAGTTCAAGTTTTCTATATTTCTAGTGACATTTGTGGCATAATTTTTCAGAGATTATCCCTTTTGTTTAGGTTTTCTTAATTCATTACCACATTGTTGTTAACATTATTATATTTTTTAAATATCGAGTGTCTGAGTTTTCCCCTTTCATTCTGCACTTTGCTTATTTTATTTTTTATCTAGTTTTATCAGAACTTGACTGATCTTATTAATGTTTTTAAAGGACCAGTTTTTGATTGATTAAACTTCACTACTTGTTTTTCTAATGATGCATTTCATTGATTTTTGTCCTTATCTTTATGATTTTCTTTCTACATAACTCTTTGTTTCCTTATTGCTCTTTCTTTCTGGTTTTATTTCTATTCGAATGCTTTGCTCACTTGTTTTCATGCTTTCTTGGTTTCAAATAAATGTATTAAACATGTAACTTTTCTTTCAAGTACTGCTTTAGTTGCATACCAAACTTTTGATGTTTTATTACTACTTAGTTCTAAATATTTCATAACTTTTCTTATAATTTCCTCTTTAATGATTGTTCAATAGTATGACATTTTTGTTTTTGGACTTATGAGATTTAAACATCTATCCTTTGGGTTGATTTTACATTTTATTATATTACTAGAGGCCGGATGCATGAAATTCATGCAAGAGTAGGTCTTCCTTCCCCCAGCTGCTGGCACCTGCTTCCCTCTGGCACCCGGGACCCAGGCTTCCCTCGCAGCCCTGGCTTCGTCTGGAAGGAAGTCTGGAAGGATGTCTGGTCTAATTAGCACATTACCCTTTATTATTTAGATGATTAGATAACATAATCTCCATGATGTTGATTCTGTGGAATTTATTGAGACTTTATTTGTTACCAAATACATAGTTAATTTTGTGAATATTCACATGTGTGTTAAAAAGAATGTGTGTTATTTTGGGGGTATAAAGTTTTATATATCAACATACTGAAAATTAACAATGTGTTACTTAGCTTTTCCATTCAGTTACTTGTTTTGGAGTCTGATCTATCAGTTTCTGAGAGGATCTTAAAATCATAAAGTGAAAAGCTTGAGATCTACTCAGATTTTTGATTGGTCTACGTATTTTGTGGACATCTTGTTTGGGATATATGTTCATGGTGATTATTTCTCCAGGACCTATTTTTTTTTTCTCTTAACAGTATATTACTTTGTGTTCATTCTGCAATTAAACATATTTTATCTTAAATGTTATGTTTTGCATATCTAGTATATCCATTTGGTTTTTCTTTATGACTTCTTGTTGTAGCTGCTGGTTTGCATTATCTTTCTTATCTCCCTGAGACTATTTACTAGTATTAAGGTTATTTAAAATTATTCTTTGGTTTTGTCCATGCATTTTGCTTTCTCTGGCATGGCTTGTTATTTTGTTGCCTTCCTTTCATGTTATTATTTTAGCTGTTATTCTTCTAAGATGGAGTCATAATTTTCTTTGGAGTTCATATTTCTTAGAGGTATTAGCATCTTCTTGTGATCTATGTGTTGAGGCTAGGGCCAACACCTAACTTTAGCTGTGTCCTGCCTGTGGGTTGGTGCAGAATTTCTTCAAGATCAAGTGCCTGCGGCCTGGAATTTCTCTCTTTTTTTTTAAAAAAAAAATATGTTTTTTCGGAGAAGAAGGGAGAGGTAGAGATAGATAGAAACATCAATGATCAGAGAGAATTATTGACCAGGAATTGAACTGTGACCTCCTGGTTCATAGAGCTATGCTCAACCACTGAGCCATGCTGGACAGGCATGGCATTTCCCTTTCTAAAAGACATCTTGGTCAGTTGCAATCACCTGGTTCTGGGAAAGGAAAGGCTCAGAGCTTGGCAAATCCATTCATTTTTTTCTAAAAATGATTTACTTTCCCCTAAGAGGCCTACATTCCGCTTTCTTTTTCCCTAGTAATATGGTATTTAACCCTGAATTCTATGCTACCTCGGGGGAGTTACTCATTTTTCCCTGGGGATCTCCCATGTATATATGAGGTATACATGTTAATAAATTTCTGTTTGTTTTTCCCATGTTAATCTGTTTGTGTTTCAGGGATTTAAGGTAAGAACCCAGAAAGATAGGGGAAAAATTCCTCCCTTTCATCACCACAGAGAAAGACATTCTCAATCCCTTCAATAATTTTGCACCTCTTCCTCTAAGGTGCTTCTTATAAAGACAACCCACTGAAGTATTTCTCTTTTGCTGCAAATATGTGAATAGTCTAACCTCGTTCCTGGCACAAGAGTAGGTATGCAGCCTGGCCAGTGTTGCTCAATGGTTGAGTGTGGACCATGAACCAGGAGGTCATGGTTCAATTCCCGGTTATGGCACATGCCCAGGTTGAGGGCTCAATCCCCAGTAGGGAGGGTGCAAGAGACAACTGATTGACATTTCTCTCTCATCAATGTTTCTATCTCTCTCCCTTCCTCTCTGTCTAAAATCAATAAAAACATATTTTAGAAAACAAGTAGGCATGCAGTACAATTAATCTATTATTACTTTAATGTTACTATTTCTTTTTTAAATATATTTTTATTGATTTCAGAGAGGAAGGGAGAGGGAGAGAGAGATAAAAACAACAGTGATGAGAGAGAATTATTGATTGGCTGCCTCCTGCATGCCCCCTACTGGGGATCGAGCTGGGAACCAGGGCATGTGTGCCTTGATCAGGAATTGAACCATGACCTCCTGGTTCATGGGTCCACACTCAACCACTAAGCAACACTGGCCAGGCTACATACCTACTCTTGTGCCAGGAACACCAGGGCATGGTGCCCTTGATCGGAATCGAACATGAGACTCTTCCGTCTGCAGGCTTAGCCACTGAGCCAAACCAGCTAGGGCTAATTTCTTTAAAGCCATCCTAAGGTAGTAATTTATAGATACCAATCAATAGATAGTAATTGCAACATTCCTAATTGATTATATGATTTGGAAGACAAAAAATATATATAAATTTATATTTGTATATTGACAATTGATTTGTCTTTGTATATGAAAATGAGTAAGCAGGACATGCGTTTTGAATATTTTTGTAACATTAATGATGGGCTTATGTTATTTAAAATGCACCCTGGAGTTTATCAGTGATGGCTGTGTAAGAACATGAGCTCCTGCCTGTGTTAATGGACTCAGCCAAAGACACTGGCTTAACTGTGGGTTGAAGTCTTAGCTTAGTTCTCAATAATATTGTAGGATGATTTAAGAATTTCTTAAAGTTGCAGTCTTTGTATAGTTTCTTTACTTCTTATTATTTAAATGTTTTATTGTCTTTTAAAATGGGAAGAAAAGAAGAAGAGCATTAATATTCATGGAATGCATACTTGGTGCCTAGTACTCTACTTGCTGTTTTCTGCATATGCTCTCATTTAATTGTCACAACAAACATATAAACCAGCGATTACAATTTCCATTTATAAAATGAGGAAATTGGAGTTTCAAGAGGTTATATAATTTGCTCATTCACAAAGTTAAGTGCCAGAGCTATGATTTCAACATGGATCTGTCTGCTTTTCATGTTCATGCTCTATTCCAATGGTCCTCAAACTTTAATGTCTAAATCACCACCTGAGGATCTTATTAAAATGTAAATTTTAATTTCATAGTCTGAGGTTGGTATGGGATTCTACAGTTCTGTTGTGTTCCCAGATATTTCTGATACTGTTGATCTATAGATTACACTTGGTTTGTTTTGCAGTGTTTTATCCTCAAAACTTATTTTAATTTTGCATTACAGTTTACATTCAGTATTATTTTGTATTAGTTTTAGTATGCAGCATAATGGTTAGATTTTCAGTACACCCGGCACCATACATAGTTATTACAATACATGAAATTTGTGCATGAAATTACAATGCATGAAATTTGTGCACGGGGGGGGGGGGGGGGAGTGTGAGGTGGGGTGGGGCGGGGGGGAGGGTGTATCCCTCAGCCCAGCCTGCACCCTTCCCAATCTGGGATCCCTCTCACAGTCCAGGACTGCTGGCTCCCAACTGCTTGCCTGACTGCCTCCCTGATTGCCCATAACCACTCCCCTGCCAGCCTGATTGCCCCTAACTGCCCTCCCCTGCAGGCCTGGTCACTCCTAACTGCCCTCCCCTGCAGGCCTGGTCACTCCTAACTGCCCTTCCCTGCAGGCCTGGTCCCCCCAAACTGCTATCCCCTGCAGGCCTGGGTCCCCCCTAACTGTCCTTCCCTGCAGACCCAGTCGCTCCCAACTTCCCTCCTCTGCCGGCCTGGTCACCCCTTACTGCCCTCTCCTGCAGGCTTGATCGCCCCCCAACTGCTCTCTCTTGCAGGCCTGGTCCCTCCCAACTGCCCTCTCCTGCTGGCCTGATTGCCCACAACTGCCCTCCCTTGCTGGCCATCTTGTGGTGGCCATCTTGTATCCACATGGGGGCAGCCATCTTGTGTGTTGTAGTGATGGTCAATTTGCATATTACTCTTTTATTAGATAGGATTATTGACTATGTTCCCTATGCTATACTTTATATCCCCATGGCAATTTTGTAATTACCAATTTGTACTTCTTAATTCCTCCCCCTTTTCACCTACTCTCTTAACCCTTCTCCCCTCTGGCAACCATCAGTCTGTCCTCTGTATCTATGAGTCTGTTTTAATTTTGTTTGTTGGGTTTTTTTGTTGTTTAGATTCCACATATCAGTGAAATCATATGGTATTTGTCTTTCTCTGACTAACTTATTTAACTTAGCATACTACTCTCCAGGTTCATCCATGCTGTTGCAAAAGGTAAGATTTCTTTTTTACAGCTAAGGAGTATTCCATTGTGTAAATGTACTACAGCTTTTTTATCCACTCGTCTATTGATGGATACTTGGGCTGCTTCCATATTTTGGCTATTATAAATAGTTCTGCAGTGAACATAAGGATGCATATAGTCTTTTGAATTAGTGTTTTGGGTTTCTTTGGTTGTATAACCAGAAGTGGAATTGCTGGGTCAAAGGCAATTCCATATTTCATTTTTTTGAGAAACTTGCATACTATTTTCCAGAATGGCTGCACCATTCTGCAGTCCCACCAGTAGTGCATGAGGGTTCCTTTTTCTCCACATCCTCACCAGTACTTGTTGTTTGTTGATATATTGATGATAGCCTTTCTGAGAGGTGTAAGGTGATATCTCATTGTGGTTTTAATTTGTATTTCTCTGATGATTGATGACATTGGGCATCTTTTCATATGTCTATTGGCCATCTGTATATCCTCTTTGGAGAAGTGTCTGTTCAGGTATAGACAACACTTTGAATAGCAAGAATCTATACCAGGTAGTGACAAAATCGTATTTAGTTTTTAAATTTATCTATGATTCATAGTAGCCATATATATAGTAGGATAGGGCTGCAATACTAGTATTGGGCAAAATCCAGTTACACTAACTAGCTTCATATGAAGTTCTACTACCTCTCTTGTGAAGTGGTTTGATCTCCTTATTATTCCTCTGAGTTCTAAGTAGCTTTTAATACAAATAAGGCTCAAGAGGCATTTTTGAATAGGCTTTCTTTACTGGCCTCCTGCCCTATTCACCAGCCCCTAATGTTTTGCTTAAAGAATATTTAGCCCGTGAATGGGGCCAGAATACAATCATGCAGTAGGTTTGGTTCTATTTTATGCATTCATACATTAATAGAAACGGAAACTTCTTCGACTTGATATACCTGTTCCACAGAACTTAGCTAGCACAGTAGTGTAATTGATCTCTAACAGTTTTCATTTTATCAGGTTCATGCCTAATGCTAGGCTTCTTATGTCTCATGTACATTATAATCACATATCAAAAAATCGCTATTTTGTTTTGTTGATTTAGTGGCCATTTAGTAGTTTCTATCTATTTATATTTTTCTGCAATTGTGGGAAATGTCACTTTATAAAGAATAGAGTATCTTGAAGTTATGCTGCGTATGACTTGGTACAGCTGCTCAGCTCTTCAATTAACATTTGAAAACATTTAAAGAATCAAAAAGCCTTGTAGGGCCATGCTCACATATGAAAGTGAAAATGTAGAGTTTTCACTGATGCATTTTCTAAGCAGGAGACTGATCAGAGCATGGTCATCAAGGATGACCACATTTCAGAACCCTGTGATGTGAAAATGAACATTGCCATTGGAGCCCTTGAAACCTCTAGAAACATCTCAAGTTTGAATTCAAGCATCACTATCTTTCTAAGGAGATGTTAAGTTAGACTGTAAGTTACTCTAGGAAACAAACTAACAAAAATCCCTTTACTAAATTGGAAAAAGGAATGATTCTTAAGGAAAAATGATATAGCCAGTTCAACTTTTTTGAACACTTAGGAGCACAATAGTTGATGTTTTCTGTTAATAGTAAAAAAATATTCTATTGGGAATTATTTTAAAAACCTTTTTAATCTTTACTGAAGTTATTTACATTTAAAAAGTATACATGTTTATGACAAACAATATTTTTAGGCCCTGGCTGGATAGCTCAGGTGGTTAGTGTCATTCCTGGTATGCCAAAGTTGCAGGTTCGATCCCTAGTTAGGGCATGTACAAGAGGCAACCAGTGAATGCATAAATAAGTGCAACAACAAATCAATGTTTCTCTCTCTCTCTTTCTCAAAATCAGTAAGTAAATATAAAAAAAAGAAAATATTTTTCCTACTCTTGTTCTATTCTGCACTTTACTACTCATTGTGGGGAAAGCAATTAAAAAAAACTTTATTTATATTTTATTTAAAACTAGAGGCCCGGTGCATGAAATTCATGCACTCAGGGGAGGGGGGTGTCCCTGAGCCCGGCCTGTGCCCTCTCACAGTCCGGGAGCCCTCGGGGAATGTGGGCCTAAGCTGGCAGTTGGACATCCTTAGATAGGCTCCTGCCACCGCGGCTGTGCTCACCATCCCAGCTTGTGGCTGAGTGGTGCTCCCCCTGTGGAGCACACTGATCACCCCAGCGGGCAGCTCCTGCATTGAGCGTCTGCCCCCTTGTGGTCAGTGTGACTTATAGTGACCGGTTGTTCCACCATTTGGCTGATTTGCATATTAGCCTTTTATTATATAGGACTTTTTTTTGAATAGGAGATATATAGTCCCATGTTTAAAAATTCAAAAGATGTAAGGGGGGGGTGTTCAATGAGTCTTTCCCCCCTGTATTCCTTAGATACCCACTTCCCTTCCTGAAGGGCAATAAATGTTGGCATTTTCTTGTGTATTTTACGAATATGTTTTAGTCTTATATAAGTACATATTTGAAATTTCTCCTAACTTTTTACACACATGGTCATATATAGCATTCACTGTCCTGCACCTTGCTCCTTTCACTATTGACAACAGATCTCAGACTCTCTTTCATCTTTGTATGTAAAGAGCTTCTCATTCCTCCCATGGGCTGTGGTGCTTCATTGCGTGGCTGAACCATGATTTAGAAACAGTTCCCTCTTGATGGACGTTTACATTGATTCACATCTTTTGCTATTAAAAACAATGCTGCAATAAATAACTTTATAAATAGGCCACTTTGTACCCGTGTAAGTAAATCTGAAGGATAAATTCTTAGGAGTGGATTGCTGGGTCAAATGGTACATAAATTGTAAATTTGATAAATGTTGCAAAATTGCCCTCCCTTGGGGGTTGGATGAATTTATGCTCCCACCATCAATACATGAGAGTGATTTCCTTCTACAACTTTGCCAATACTTTTGGTTAAAATTGACTTGGTCTATTTTTAATTTGCCTTTGTCCATGACTGAGGAGGAGCATTTGTTCGGAGATTTAAGAGTCATGCTTATTTCCTTTTTTTGGTGAATTGTTCGTATATGAAAGATGTAGAGACTAGTAGACTAGGAATCTTTTGAATTATAGAACTGGATTTTTATTGGAATAATTTCTATAATTTTACAAGGGAAAAAAAGTTTCCTGGGTTCTTGTTGTGTATATCTTTTATATTTTATTATATCTTTTTTTTTTTTCTTATCAAAGTGGTTTGGGGTTAGGTCATGAGCCTGTGGGGAAGGGATGAATACCTTTATTCTAAGAGTGTGGGTGATTACACAAGTGTCTGACATTGTCACTTAGGATGGTGACGGTGGTTCGACATTCACAGGGAAAATGACTAAATTAAACTGCTGCTTCTCTTATTTCAGTGCTTGGGTCACAGGCAGCTTATCAGACTCACCAAGAGCTAGTCACGAATAGCACGTCAAATGGACAACTCTCCACTAACATTATTTTTAGCCAGGCTTGTTAACTTTTTGCTGTGGTTATTCTCATGCTCACAACAAGAATAAAACTGGCCCTAACCGGTTTGGCTCAGTGGATAGAGCGTCGGCCTGTGGACTAAAGGGTCCCAGGTTTGATTCCAGTCAAGGGCATGTACCTTGGTTGCGGGCACATCCCCAGTAGGGGGTGTGCAGGAGGCAGCTGATCGATGTTTCTCTCTCATCGATATTTCTAACTCTCTATCCCTCTCCCTTCCTCTCTGTAAAAATCAATAATAATAAAAAAAGAACAAAACTGATTGAATCTTGGCTCTGTCACTAACTGTGTGACCTTGAACAATTAGTGTCTTTGAGCTTTTCACCTCACCTATAAAATGGAGAGACACACTGAGCAGGGTGTTTGTGAGAAGGAAAGAAGACGATGTATACCCAGCACTTACTGCAGCCTTGGGTGTCTAATGACTGCTATTATGATTCCAGGCGAATATGCACAGACTCAGTTAGGCAGACCCAGGTTCATATCCGAGCTCTTTCCCTTAAGAGCTGTTGTGTCCTTGGGCAACCTCCTCAGTCCCTCCATGCCTCAGTTTCCTCCTCATGAAATGGGGATAATAACTATACTTTATCAGGTTGATATGTAAAGTGTGTAGCACAGTGCCAGACACATAAGTGCTCAATAAATGGTAGCTATTTGTTTTTATTATTGTCATTATCATCCTCTTCAGCAATTTTCTTAAGCTTCCTTATCCTGAGCCCTTCTGTTGAAAATTGGCCGCATGCTTCCACTATTATTCTTTCTCTATAGTCATGCTGTGACATTTGAGTCACTGTATGATTGAATCTGCCAGGCACTTCTCTCGCATCCGCATGTGGAGATGCGAGGATTCCTGCTGACAGGAGCCCCCGGGGACACTTCTTGGACCCGGCCCAGTGCCCCTTTCTTCTTTCAAGAGTTGCAGGGATTGGTCCACCCACTCTCTTCTGACTGCCACCACATGCTCTTCCCCACACGTTTTTCTTCTCTTAGGCTCTGGAATGGGACAAAGTAAACACATACCTAGTGGAGGCAGGGAAGGAGAAAGAATGCAGAGGATGGGATCAGGAGATGCGAGTTTTAGGACTGATTCTTACCAGAATTCACTTGTGCAAAAGCAGAAATTTCTGTGTAGTTTCACAATTCCTACCAGCTCTAACTTCGATGCTCTCCTGTGTTCATAACATTATGCTGTGTGTCTGGGCGGCAGCATAGGAATGCATATGGCACGGTGTTTGGTGCACACTGCTGAGAGGCAGAGTAGCCTTGTGGAAAGAGCACAGGCTAAGGATAAATTTACTGGTGGTGTCCCGCTAGGCCAGTCATTTAAATCTTCTGAGCTCTAGTTTCACAGTCTGTGAAATTGACATTGGATATAACATAGGTTTCAGTGTCAGACTATCCTAGGTTAAAATCTTGGCTTTACCACTTCCATACTGTGTGATTTGGGCGAATTACATAACCTTAATAGCTTCAGTTTTTCCGTAACAGACACATAGCACACACAATAAGAGTTCAGTGGGTAGTTATTAGCAGCTGTGAGGAGGAGAATGACAGTTGATGATGATGTTGTGCTGATGATTGTAACTTTGGAACTTGCCCTTTCTCTTATAGTTCTGTGTTCTTTTTAGTCAGCAGAAGTAAATATTTTAGAAATGTGGAAAAGAGCCAAAAAGTTATGGAACGTGATCCAAAACCTAGGGACTGTCTCATGCTCTTAACCACCCTGATCTAGATAGAGCCTGTTAAGAAAAGTTTTAGATATAATGGGATTAGTACTTCATTATTTTTTAAAGAATATTTTGGAGCATTTGAGATCGTGCTTCCTGGCACATCATCAATTTGGCTCAAATAAACTTAAATAAATTTATACTAGTTCTCTCTCTCTCTCTCTCTAAAAAAAAAAAAGTATGTTCTCTATATAAGATTTTTCTCCTAATCAACCCTTCATCTGCCCGGGGGTAGGTGTGGGTACAGGGTGGGTGGGAGCAAATAGGGTATATGTTACAAGAACAAAAAAAGAGAGTTGAAATTCAGCTTCTGAAATTCAAATAGGATTTTGCATCAAGATAATGGACTTGAAACTTGGGCTTTGTTGAACAAGAATAACAAAAAGAAAGGATTTTCTTTGACTCTGATTGAATATATAAAGAATTTAAGACAAGTGAACCAGATTTCAGAATTTTTTTTTACCAGAATTTAGGCAAGATAATACTTTCACCTTTAATGTTGAAGACACGAAGATCGCCCTTATCTGACATAGGAAGTTAAAAAGAAAAGGCAACTACTGGTTTTAGGGGATCCTGAGAATAGAAAGATAGAAGAAGTAAAAGTACATATCAATTCAAGTATCTCCTCCTAGATTTTGGTCAGGAGGGAGAGATTAAATGAATGGGAGGAGGTTTCAAGGACAGATGCCATTTGACTCATTTCACATTTGGGACTTTTCAGGAGATCACTGTGCACTATGGAGTGGACAGCATGGTTAAGATGGCAGAGTAGCATGATGAAGCAGTAGCATCAAGAAACATGGCGGTCTGTTCAACTGTGCCTTCTTTGGTTTTCTAATGACATGGGCATCGAGTCAAGGTCCATTGGGCCTCCCCTGGGGCTTGTGGTTGACTAGTGAACTGGAATGGAGGACTTGGCAGAGTCTCAGCAGGCTACATAGCCAGCAGGAGCTGAGAGAGACCATTCAGTCTCGATGAAGTTAATTAAGAATGACTGGTAAAACAAATGTATAAACACAGACAACAGATTGGTGGTTGCCATAGAGGAAGAGGCGTGGAGGAGGGCGAAATGGGTAAAGGGGGTCAAATATAAGGTGACGGAGAGAAACTACAGTTCTGGTTGTGAGCATGCGATCATGTATACAAATATCAAATGAGAGTGTTGTACACCTGAAACTTACTTAATATTATTAACCAGTGTTACCTTAAAAAAGCAACAATGACTTTTACACTTATTGGCCACAGTAGCCAGCAGAAACCCCATCCACAGAACTTGGTCAATAGGCCCCAACACTTGGGTTATGCCAAACCAGCCCAACCCTCCCCCAGAAGTGGGACCAGGAAGAGACCAGAGGGACAACTCCCAGATCTGAAGTCTCTTCACTTAGCTATTAAGATATCATGTGAGCTTTCTCCCTAATACACCTGAATGTTACCCTGTACAAGAATGTAAAAAAATAAGCAGAAATAGATGGATTGTGTAATTATCCCCAAATATTGGACCTACGTAAAAGAACAGTTTAAATGATCAGATCAGACTAGTTTTAAAATAACATGACTAGAAGTAGGTTTTTTCTCACTGCCCATCAATTAGAAAACTACAAGGATGACCATGGGGGCGCTGTTTCCAGTTTATGTCTGAGTTCGTGTCAGTAAATTTTTGATCCCTCTAAAATATGGACAAAACCTGAACACGATCTTTCTTAGTTTCTTGGTCTTGGTTCTTCTCTTGGTTCAAGAATTCCAATCCAGTTGCAGCCAGTTCTCCTATTTTCCTCTCCTGTGGGTTAATGTTCCTGCCCTTCAAATAGTTTCTTCCACACCTTTTCTTGATACTCTGTGGAGAAGCCTCCAAACTTTCTGTCAAGAAACCCCAACAGCAGAGGAATGGAAACCAGTAGATGTGAGCTCATGGCCGAAAGCAGTACTAAGCAGAACCCACATATCCAGAATAGTCAGACTGCCCATTACATTTGCATGGTTCTTTAAGATGTTATTATGTATTAATAGCACTATTTCCTGGTGTGTTTTTTTTTAATCACTTCCTCTGTCCTTCCAGGGGTAAAAGGGAATTTGATTTAGTAACACAGCACTTTCAGTACCTGTGTATACAAAGCATCATACAAATGAATGTACTTTGTCTTAATCTTTATATTAAACCATAAAACATAAGCATAGAGAAGAGTTTTATTGAAGCTCAATGATACTTTTTAAACTTATGTGTATACCCATAAAACTACCACTGAAATTAAGATCCACATTTCTATCACTGAATAATATCACCTCATAATCCTTTCCAATCTGTGCCCCATCTCCCAAGAGGTAACCATTATTCTGACACCCATCATCACTAGTTAGTTTTTTGTGTTCTAGGAATTTATATAAATTGATGTTTTATATAAATTGATGTTCACTATGTTTCTTTGTATCTAGAGCATTTTGCAGAACATAATATCTATGAGTTTTATCCATATTGTTGCATATGACAATAGTTCATTTTTGTTTATTGCTGTGTAGTATTCCCCTGGATGAATATATCATAATTTATTTATCCATCCTACTGTTGATGGATATTTGGGTTGTTTCTAGTTTGGAGATATGCTGCTATAAACTTTTTAAAGACAGATTCACTCATTTATTTTAGAAATAAACCTAGGAGTAGAATTGCTGGGTCACCATGTAGGCATATGTTTACTTTTAGTGAAAATTGCCAGAGTTTTTCATAGTTTTTGTACCATTTAAATTCCCACCTGCAATGCATAAAGGTGTCAGTTGTTTTATTCCTCTCTAATATTTAGTATTTCTATCTTTATCATTTTAGCCATTCTGATATACACACGGGCATTTTGGAGAAAAGTTATCCTTCATTTTCTTCAAAATGGTATGCTCAGTCACAAAACTCACCTAAGTATCATAGAAATAAAATGAAACATGAATGTACTCCTCTGAAATTTGTTAGAAACCATGAACAGAAATATCTATCAGGCAAGTTAAAACACACTGCTAGTAGCCCAAGGAGAAAAGGAGATTGAAGAGATTATTAGGCCATGTTTTAGAGTCATATGAATCATTCAGACCTTTAGAACTGTATGTATAGTACAGAGATATATGAAGGGATATTTCCTAATGTAGAAAATCCACACAAAGGGATAAACAGTTCTGTTTGAACTATCTTTATTATTGACTTAGAGCTATCAAATACATCTTCTGTACATAATGGGATTACAGCTTTTAGACTTATAGAATCAGCTTCTACAACTGTATTTACACATGACTGACCAATATCTGTTGAATTTTAAAGGGCCACACCAAAATCATAATATAAATTTATTTTAGCCCAAACTAATATGAGATGTGGATAAAATAAAACTTAGCTTAATGACAGTTCATTTCATACTGAGCATTGGGCCTGCCTCCTCAAATTGATTTTGGAAATAGGTGGGGTATATTTTATAAAGATCAATAACGATGCAGTCTGCTAAAAACTGTGTGCTAAACACTTCTATGCATGTTACACATGCACCATAATTAGCCTCCATGGTTTGTTTTATGCAGCTCTTGTTTAGGATATTTACTTCACTGAAGCTGCTCTGTACACCATAGTTTGTTTACTTGTTTGTTGTTAGTTTAAACATTGCTTCCCTTCAGGAATAAAAGTTACTTTTACTTTGAATCAGTGTTCAGAAACAGTGTGGATAAATGCTCTTAGAAAATAAAACATTGGAAAAGTGTGTATTGTTTTTTTACAATGCTTTTAATATTGTATACAGGCTGTCAGCTAATGAAAATAATGACCTCAGGGATGTATTTATTTTGCCCACTTACTTAAAATACATTTAGTCTTTAGCTTTTCCTTAGGCCCAAACCACATCAAATGGGCCACACACACAGACTCCTGAGGTCATTATCACTTTATGGTGATTTTGAAGAAGAAAAGGAAAGCAAACTGTCTCTTACATTACTTTTTAGGCCTGGAATTCCCACAGGAAGAGTGTTCATTTGTTTCTCTTTTCATTCTAGGTTACCTGGCAGGCCCACTTTTCCTAAAGGTAGATTTTTAAGCCTACACAATGAATCTTTAAAGCCAGTTTGAAGTGTACTTCACTCTAAGAAAAGCTTTAGAATCCAATATTATCTCACTAGAAAGCCACATCCTCAGAAAATGCAGAGAATTCCATTGGCTGTCATTCTTTTAACGTTAAGGTTTCAAGTTAACTCATGAACTTACTTATCTCTGAGAACCTTTTACAAGTCACAGTGTTCTGTAATCATCTCAAACTAAGTACTGTATCTATGCATCACTTCACAACTCCAACCTCAAATACTAAATATTGCAGCAGCACTTGTGATAGTATACAGAGGCCCGAGAGTAGGGAATGAATAATACAGTGGTTGAACCAAGCAATGATGGATGAAGCAGTAGGATAATTTCCATTTGGACAGCTTAGATGATCAGGGGCTGTTTTCTCTTTACCGAGAAGGTGCATGTGTGTTTGCAAACACCATATGTTGAAACACTCCGTTCTTACTCAGGAAAAGGTGTGCTACCATTCTTCAAAGGTGCCCAACAGCAACTCCTGGACCAACCTGCTCATTCTCCTGGATATCTCCCATTCAGAATGAATCTTTTGCCTGCCTCTTTTCAAATTTAATGAATTCACAGCCTGAGATGATGAGTTGCAGGCCAGAGTCATTTAAATACTGCCAATCCTACATCAGGCATCACAATAGAATCTTAAAAACACGTAATACATTTTCAGTATATGCATGGCATAGAAGCTGCGCTGCTAACTAATACAATTTAGAATTTAAAACTTTATTAAGTAATATAAAATATATGTTAAATATAAAATACGATGAGCCACATATTTTAAATAATTTTAGAACTAAACAAAATTTATTTTCTTCATTTTTTTTCCATTTGATTTTCCCATTGCCCTTTACCTTGAAGTCAAAATAATTCTTTTTCTAAGGACACTTAGCTTTTTATTCTAATAACATTTTCAGCTTCCTTCCAAATTTATGCCCATACCCTGTTGTTTAACCTAGGTGAGGCAGGATAGTGAGAAGCTAGAACAATTGCTTGGCCATTGGGATGGGGAAACTTGAGACAATAGCTAATTCAAATGGGCCTTATCCAGCCTTCACTACTGGCCTCCTCCTTTGCATGACCTCTCCCTTAAGCACTAAGCTTTCAGGACAATGAGGTTCTGATCAGCATCAAATAATCTTAGGAACAAAGCCTGATCACAGAGACAGAATTTTGGTCAAATTAGAGATAACATCAAGGACTCAGTTGTGTTTCAGCTCTGGCCCAGAAAAGCAGCAAAACCAGATGAAGCAACACCATGGCTGACATCAGGACCAGCTACATTGACTAATGATCCCTTCCCCCAGCGCTGACCAATCAGTAGAGACCAGAGCTCTCACCCTATCTGCTCATTTTGATGAATCAGCATATTAAAGGACCCACCCTGGGAGTCCTGCCAGTGTAGTTCAGTGGTTGCACGCTCACTCAAACACCAGAAAGTCATAGGTTCGATTCCTGGTCAGGACACATGCTCTGGTTTTAGGCTCTATCCCCAGTAGGAGGCATGCAGGAAGCAGCCAATCAATGTTTCTCTCTCTCTGAAATCAATTAAAAAAAATTTTAAAGGACACACCTGGAAAACAATGAATATTCTATTGAGAACCTCCCCTGAAACCTCTCTTAAAATTCCTGCCTTTAGAAAATAGATAAGAAAAGTCATAAGACAGAGGATCCAGTGAGCACTCTCTCAAGCATATCAAACTTGGGGCCCATGGGTCGCATGCCTCATTTATTTGGCCTGTGTTAGCCTTTGAGTTTGACATGCTTGCTCTAGAGCAGTGGTTCTCAACCTTTCTAATGCCACAACCCTTTAATACAGTTCCTCGTGTTGTGGTGACCCCCAACCATAAAATTATTTTTGTTGCTACTTCATAACTGTAATTTTGCTACTGTTATGAATCATAATGTAAATATCTGTGTTTTCCGATGGTCTTAGGTGACCCTGCTAGTGGTTCTCAACCTGTGGGTCACGACCCACAGGATGAGAACCGCTGCTGTAGAGCCTAAGACCATCGGATGGTCTTAGGTGACCCTGCTAGCAGTTCTCAACCTGTGGGTCACGACCCACAGGTTGAGAACCGCTGCTGTAGAGCCTAAGACCATCGGAAAACACAGATATTTACATTACGATTCATAACAGTAGCAAAATTACAGTTATGAAGTAGCAACGAAAATAATTTTATGGTTGGGGGTCACCAAAACACGAGGAACTGTATTAAAGGGTCGCAGCATTAGAAAGGTTGAGAACCACTGCTCTAGAGCATGACTTCTTTCTTCAGCATGTATCTTTGCTTTCTTTCTCTTAAGCTCTAAGGGTCCCCGGGAGACTTGCAACCAGGGGAGTAGTGGGCAGTGGCAGCTCACCCTGACATAACTCTCTGAACATGACTCCAAGGGCCTTTCCTTTGCCTCCATGACTTGTTTCCTGAGTTTATGCAGCCCAGTCAACTCACTTCTTCTTTCTCTATGGCTTTCTTTCTAAAAGGCCAAGGCTTAGCCTGCTCGATTTCTCTTGTGCTTTTACTTTGCTTGCTAAATAAACTTCGCTTTGCAGTAGAGTTCTTGACTCTGAATTCTTTCTTTGCCTAACTCAAGAACTGAGTAACAGAAGAATAGTAAAATATCTAAACCAAATTTACTTGAACAGAAGGAAGAGGCTGCTCACTGTAATTCTGCTAATAGTTTTCTTCTGTCTGTATTTCAAAGAGAAGTTTAAATGTTTATTGTATAGAAGTATAGGACATCCAGGAAAGATGATGAGGAAGAGAACACATTTCTTAATATGAAAACTTTATCACTGGTAAAAATTCTTTTATAACAAAAAATTGAGAAAGCTAAATTTTGATATGCTCTCAAAAAACAAAGACACACTGTTGGAGAGGGATAAAATTATAGCAATTACTAGTTCAAGGGTTTGAATGGATAAAAGTAGGAGGGCATTCCAGTTGGTATTATCAGCAGACATAGGTATAGCATGCTTGGAGAGGGCATTTTGAATAGTAAGAATGTAAATCACATAGATAGTATAAAGCTCACCCATTTACTCTCCACTTGTGAGCTCTGTACTTTTGTGCAAATTACTTATCTCTTGTACCTCAGTTACCAGATTTATAAAATGGAATTATTTATTCAAACCTGAATATTAAGTGAGTTGAAATAAGCAACATGATCTGACGTGGAGCATGTGTGCAATATATTTTACCTGTTATTATATGAGCAAGGATGATGCAGTGTAGGGGTAAAAAAAAAAAGGGATAATTCACATCTTAGCCAAAAAAAAAAAAAAACACAAAACAAAGTTGGACTAATCCAGTAGTTAAGTGGAAAAATGGGAAATTTTTGGTAGAGCAGAGGGAGGAAGTACCTTTCATGCCTTTCTGGCTCTGTTACATCTCAAGGAGTTAGCATTAAGCCTCGTATGAGGTAGGCACTCAATAAATATTCATCGAATGAATAGAATAATGTAATAGTTGCTTATTAAACATAATTGTATTTAAAGGATTTGGGGGATTTCATGACACTTTGAAATGTCAATATGATTTGGTCCTTGTCCTCAACTTAAATCTAGTGAACAAGATAGATATTTTTCAAATAGGTCTATTACTGTGCAGAATGTACAAAGTGCTAAGATAGAGCGCCATGGTAACAGGCATGGTGAGGTAGGGAACAGATGAATTAATTTCAACTGAGGAGATGAGGGAAGACTTGACATATTTTAAAAAATATATATTTTATTGATTTTTACAGAGAGGAAGAGAGAGGGATAGAGAGTTAGAAACATCGATGAGAGAGAAACATCAATCGGCTGCCTCCTGCACTCCCCCTACTGGGGATGTGCCCGCAACCAAGGTACATGCCCTTGACCGGAATCGAACCTGGGACCTTTCAGTCCGCAAGCCAACGCTCCATCTACTGAGCCAAACCGGTTTTGGCAGAAGACTTGATATTTTAATTAGACCTTGAAATCCAGGAAGGATTTAAACAGATTCAATCAGAAATGGGGGTAGGGGTGGGGTGATGAGAAGAACCTTGTTTACAGAGAAAATAGCCTCTGTATTGGTGGAAAGAGTTGTAGATGAGCAAAAAGATGAACCTAAAAATACCCCACTCATAATGCTATTCCCTTACAGATTCAGTTCACAATTTGTGGCGTCCTACTGCCAGCTCCTATACCTCTTTGCTTTGGGGCTTTCTCTGATCACAGGATAGAAGGACAAAGCTGGGAAATCTATGCATTTCCTTTCTCTTCATGCAGCTCTCAGCTAATGAATGGCAGAACCCCTGCTTCTTGGGTGGGAATACTCTGAGACATGTATTCTAGACCAATTTTAAGATTCCCCATGGGATTAGGCTATAATGTTCACAGTTGTAATTGCTTAATAATACACACTTCCTCTTGACATACATCCCTACTCTGCTCACATATCTTAGGATCACTCCACAGATAAATTACTTGTACTGAATCCTTCTATCAATGTCTGCTTCTGGGGGAACATCAACCAAGACAGTTGAAACTGGGAGTGGGGTCCTATAATTGGATAACTATTGACCAGATGGCATCCATAACCCACATTTCTGTTAGTGTGGTGATGATAGTGCTTGGTGTGCTGCAGAATCACAATTACCAAGACTCTCACCTATAATTAATTGTTTTGGGAATAGCTGGAGGAGATGTTCTGCTTATACAAGTTCTCTAGTATTTGAGAGATATGAGGGTGATAATAATTATAAAAATTGTGAACTTGGTTGCTTGTTGCTAAGTGCCAAAGAAAGAAAATGATTGGTTCAGGCCAGCCAGTTGTCAACTTAAGGTACAGTGTGAGACAGAAGGCCACTAGGGCAGCACTTAAAGAGAATCTCACGTTCTAAAGCAAGAGGGCAGCTGGCTGGTGTGGCTCAGTGGTTGAGCATTGATCTATGAAGAAGGAGGTCATGGTTCGATTCCCTGTCAGGGCACATGCCTGGGTTGTGGACTTGATCCCCACTGGGGGAGGAGGATGCCAGAAGGCAGATGATCAATGATTCCCTCTCATCATTGATGTTTCTCTCTCTCTCTCTCTCTCTCTCTGAAATCAATAAAAATATATTAAAAAAAATAAAGCAAGAAGGCAGATAATACTGAAAATTAAGCACAGGTCCTAATTGTGAGATTAGTGAAATTAGAAAAAAGGTGCAGTCATAGCTTCAATAAAATCTTCTATAGTAAAGGGAAGACCATTAAGGAAGGCGTGAGATGGTAGAGGAGTAAGATAGAGATATTTGGGTGCATTATACTTGAAAACCTTCAACTCCAAAATCAACAGAATAGATTCACTTACCCACTCCCCATTTCTAGAAGATAGACATTTCTCTTTGCTTAGATATTATGCTCTAAGTAACAATAGCCTCATAAGATGATACTTGTTCTCCATTTATCTGTCCTTACAGCTCATTATTCTAAACTAATTACTAAGATCAGGCCTTAGCATTGCCCAATTGGAAATTATTGTTCCTGTCATGGGAGGAAAGGGCTCAGTCATCCAAAAATCTTCAGGATCTGGCTAATACATACTTGTCAGGAACCAAGGTAAAATACCTTGGAATGGACTTCAAAATGCTGGATCTAAGAGACAGAATATAAAACTAGATAAGTGAGAGTAGATTGATATGGGGCATCCTTCCATGACTCAGGACTTAATGTTGTGACAAGTATACATGGAACCAATTCTAATGCATTGCTGGGATGGTTACTTGAAGCTTGGGAGATGCTGGAATTATCTTGGCTAAGAATTGAGAAAGAGGTAAAATAAGTGGGTATGATGCAATGGATTAATTATATGAAACCAGAAAACTTATCAGTTGACTGTTTCCCAGGTAGGTCTAGAGGACACTTAACTAAAGTGAAAAGGAATTAAATAGTTATGGTGTTACACTGGATTTCCTCTGTCGGGCAGGATTGGTGCTGGATGATGTTTTGAGGGCAGAGTTAAGAAATAAATGTATATTTTAAGACAAAATATGTCATGAACTCATTTTTTTTCAACTCAACTAGGCTTCTTTTTTTTTTTTTAACTCTCATGTAGCTTACATCTTTATCTACTTCCCCAGTTATATACTTACCTAAGAATCCCAGTTCTCAACAACACCACCATAAGTGTTTTAATCAATACACATAGAAAGTAGTCTCAGAGCAACAATATCAACACTTCCACCAATAATATGGTAACTGACAACAGCTTAATATGTTTTTGTAGTTGTTAATATGATTGAAGAATTTCACACTATGTTTTTGTTTTGTTAATCCTCGTCCGAGGATATTTATTCCAATGATTTTTTTAGAGAGAGTGGAAGGGAATGAGAGAGAGAGAGAAACATAGATGTGAGAGAGACACATCAATTGGTTGCCTCCCACACGCCCCGACCAGGGCCAAGGATTGAACCTGCAACCCAGGTATGTGCCCTTGATGGAGAATCAAGCCCCCTTCAGTGAGTGGGCTGATGCTCTACCACTGAGCAACACCAGGACCACATTAGTTTTTAATTCTTGTGTTTTAAAATCTGTGTGGTTATGCCACAAAATCAATATACAATTAAGTTCATTTGCTTTGTTTAGCTTTCTATTTTTTGAGATTGCTTTAAAAATTGTCTTATAATTATGTAAAATATGTATAAGATTCATAAGTCAAAGCTGGAAAACAAGGTATATTTAGAAAAGCCTAGATTTATCTCAGACCCCCCCCCCCACTACTCCATTACCTTCTTGTTCCTATAGGTAAATATTAGAAATAATTTTATAGTTTCTCCTTCCATTTTTAAATATAAGAGAGATATATTTATATTCATATTTATGCCTCCTTTGATTAATAAACTTTATACACTTTTTCTCCCTACCTTACTTATTTAGCAACACATCCTGTAGAGATCATCTCATGGGAGGATATAGAGAGATTCCTCACAACTGTTAACAGCTGCATATGACTCTTATAATGTATCATTTGTTAATTCCCAAAGTTTGTGGACTATTTTAAATTCTTGAAAGAAACACAATAGTGTTTTATATTTGTCAGACTCCACAAACAACTAGCTTGAGGTAAATCACTGTTTTAACATTAGAGTATGCTATATTCCTTTTGGTGATGTTATATTTTTGTAAAGTTAGGTTTCTGGTGATTGCTGCAACGGAAAGCAAATACCACGTGAAAGTCAATGAGAAATATAAAATGACAGAAATAAATTTTAATCTGATTTCAAGGTTTGAGAAGTTATGCAGTGCCTAATAGGTATACATATCTTCTTGCTAAATAATTGTGGTTA
Source organism: Cnephaeus nilssonii (assembly GCF_951640355.1). Lineage (NCBI taxonomy): Eukaryota > Metazoa > Chordata > Mammalia > Chiroptera > Vespertilionidae > Cnephaeus > Cnephaeus nilssonii. The sequence goes on from NC_137077.1 coordinate 31,038,597, forward strand.
TTTAAGAATAAAGTAAAAATATTAATTTTTTTATCTCAACTGATGTGTTATTATTTATTTTCCAATGTCTGTTAAGATGTTAGAACATAAATACTTAAAAAGTTGTTTGGTCCTAGATACTTAATAAACAGAACTGTTAGGTATTTCTTTTGGTTTCGGCATGCCATAAAGAAATTACTGAGTGATTAAAGATGCTGTGAATCAAGAAAGTTTGGATTTCTGGTTTCACATGTGAAGAGCTTGGAAGGTGCCGTTCCATCTAACAAGTAAAAAGCACTGGGGGGTGAGGGCATGTATGGAAGCGGGATGGAGGGGGGCAATGGGAAGATATGTACAAATGTAATACCTTAATTAATAAAAAAAATGATAAAAAAAAAGCAGAAGAGACTGAAAAAGTCAACAGCTCTTAGACCTGTAAGAGAAATGAGGATACAGGTTAAATCACTGCTCCAAAAATTGGAAAGGCAAACAGACAAATATAGAAGGCATTGCTCACGAGGCAGAAACTCACCAGTAGAAACAACTACAGAAACTAATTCTGAAATAGGAAAACTTTAATTGTACTTGATGAATTGCTGGGAGTTCAGTGTGGACAAGTTTGAGAGATAAAAACTTCAGGGAAATCCAGTCTTCAAGCGCCACCCACACTTTTGTGAGTTTTATCTCCAAGAGCTCAACCAAGGTCTCTCAGTAAATATTGGAGAAAAATCTCCTTGTGCTTCCATCAGGAGGAGGGGAAAAGGAGCCACCTAGTAACATGTCTGAGCACTGTTAACAAGGCCTGCCCTTAAGAGAAACTAATTAATCAGACCTCAGTCTGCTTGTGTATTATCAGAGTTTTACTGAATTAGGAGAAGGAAAAGACCCAACTCCAGCAAGCTGAAGCTATCCTGTCCCACCTAAGGTGGGAGAGAAAAATACTTAAGTTCACAGTCCAGAGGTATAAGCTCACTATATGACTGAGACCTAATCATAGGACTATAGAATGCTTCCCCTTCTCATACCTTACCATCACATTACTAACGGCCTATTATAGCATTTTCTTTTACCTAGTACATAATGTCCAACTACCAAAATAAGATTACTATGCTGACTAAAAGGCAAAAAACACAATTTGAAGAGACAGAACAAGCATCAGAACCAGACACAGCAGGGATATTGGAATTATCAGACCGGGAATTTATTTTTATTTTTTTTATCAGACTGGGAATTTAAAACAACTTGATTAATATGCTAAGGGTTTTATGGATAAAGTAGACAGCATGTAAGAACAGATGAGCAATGTAAGCAGACATGAAACTTAAAAAAAAAAGAGCCATAAAGAAATGCTAGAGATAAAAAAACACTGTAATAGAAATGAAAAATGCCTTTGATAAGATCATTAGTAGACTCAAGAATCTTTGATCTTGAGAATGTATCAATAGAAGCCTCCAAAACTGAAAATCAAAGAGAACAAAGATTGGGGGGAAAAAAGGAACAGAATATCCAAGGACTGGGACAGCACAAAAGGTATAATATACCCATTCAGAAAATACCAGAATGAGAAAAAAAGAGAGAAAGGAACAGATGAAATATGTGAAACAATAGTGACTGAGAATTTCCCCCAAATTAATGTCAGAGATCAAACCACAGATTCAAGAAATCTAGAGAACACTAAGAATAAATGCCACCTCCCCCAAAAGAACCACCACAAACTACAGCTAGGCATATCATTTTCAAATAACAAAAAATCAAAAATAAAGAAAAAATCCTGAAAAAAAATGCCATCAGAAAAAATACCTTACTTATAGAAGAACAAAGACAAGGATTGTAGCTTCTCCTAAGAAATTATGCAAGCAAGAAGAGGGTGGAGTAAAATATGTAAAGTGTTGAAAGAAAAAGAATCCCACCAATCTAATTACCTTATGAAATTATCCTTCAAAAGTGACTTTGTATGAATATACCATAAAATAAATGGCAACGCCTAATCTCTTTTGTAATATCTGTAATATTTTCCATAGTCATTATGTTTGCAAGTGACAGAAATTGCCTTTCCATAGTCATTATGTTTGCAAGTTAAACCTTGTCTTCTAATCTTCAGTGCCTCTGAAATTGTAACAGATAGGCACAGGTATGCAGAAGCAGAACTTAAAGTCCATATCCAGCTGAAGCACAGCTGGGTCAGGTGGTGAGCCGATATCATTGGGGCATGACTCTTTCTATCTCTGCCTTTGTTTTTTTCCAGGTTGGCTTTCTTCTCAGTCAGGCTGTCTCCATGCATTGATAAAGATGGTACCTGCCTGCCAGGTCTAGGATCACTTGGTCTTTAGTACCTTTTATTTCAGGGAGAGAGAGAGAGAGAGAGAGAGAGAGAGAGAGAGAGAGAGAGAGAGAGAGAGAGAGAGAGAGAGAATATGCCTCATTACAGTAAAAATCCCTTTGATTGGCCTTTATGAGTCATATGCCCAACTTTGAACCAATCAGGCAACAGGGTGGACCATGGAAACAGGCTGGAAGCCTGACTAAAGCCTGTGGATAGAGAAGGATAGTACTTCAAAGTTTCCACTTGGTATAACAGTTTTTATGGTGGAAGCTTAGTAATAGATTGTGGAATGCAGAAAATTCATTAGTTTCAACAATCTAGATTGTATGTGTAAATAGTATTATGGCTTTTCATGCCCCTTTCCTAACCCTACAAAAAGACATTAGAGACTGGCATACTGATGTATCTTAGATTTAAAACCTTTCAGATTTCTGAAAGGACATTTGGGTTCACTGGTAAAATAAATTAGCTAACTGTATACTTGAAGACATGAAATCTGTTTATTTCAGGCAAGTCATGTTGCCAACCACTGTGGTGAGAGGTGATGTGATCTCAGTGAACAATCTCAGAGCCATAGAGTAAGCTAAGCCTGCAGATAGCGTGTTGACAAAGAAACAAAAGGGAACTGTAGGGTAAACACAGGGCAAGATTATATGAAGAGATTAGTTAAAAATAATAAAAACACTGTGCAACAAAAGGACTCCTGTAATATAACAGACACTGTTAAGTGCTTTTCCAATTAAATCTTTGTTTTTCCATATTGGAGACACTGAATTTGGTTAAATCAATTCCAAAGTGCTGAACTCAAATCACCTTGAAAATGTGTCCTACCGTTGTTAATTCAAGATTTTTTTCAAGGTAGCTCCCAAGTTTTGACCCATCCATGGGCCTCCAATGAGCATTCTTAAAACCTTTCTTGAAACAACTTCATGATTGGTATTATTGTATCTCTGGAGCAGCTCATTTTTTATAGAAGCGGTTCAACTTTATACTTGATAAATCTTATAGAGCTGCTGCTTTGCCAAGGCTGGCAATGCAAAAAGCTCCTAGGGTGGATGACTGTTGTGTGTGAGTTTTCCAGCAACATTAGACAGTGGTATAAGGGAAACATATGTACTTCCCTGTGTTATTTATCTGGAACCTGTGCTTGTTAACGTTCTACTATTATTCCATTTAAATAGAAGCTTATTTTGTTATCACTGTTTATTTTATCTAAGATCTGAAAGGTGTATATGAGGAATAGGAGATAGTCTATGTTTTCACAGGAAATAAATTTGTCTCTAAAAACAGTTAAACCTAGTCTTCTAATCTTCAGTGCCTCTGTAATTGTAACAGATAGGCACACACCTGGTTGTAAGATAGGCACACAATGGTGGATGATTTTTAATTTCCTGGGGGAATATTTCCCATGATACCAAAGAGAATGAAGGCATGATTTTAAACAAAGGCAAGATTTTTTTTGACTAGCCTTTTCTTTTTCATGTTTTATTGTTGAAAACCAGACCTCTGTTAACTTGATAATTAGTACAAAAACATCAGTTTTAAGTCTGCATGCTAGTTCCACATACATTAAGTAGCAAGGAAGGATGAGAACTTATTGTTTTAAATGATCTCAGTGATAAGCTATCTTACTTTATATGTATACACATACGTATATATTAATATTAGCCCTTTGTCCAAAAGACAATTAGCCTTTACTTGCCTCTCATATACTTCTCCCCACTCCTTTGACTTCCAACCAGAATCCTTTTTTCCCCTTTGTGTTATATTTCTTTCATTTTGAATCTCCCAGAAATGTGGTTGATAGAATTCAGTAGATCTTACATTTGGTTTTTGGGGATAGAGACACAGTTGAGAGTACTGATTTGGAGGCAGAACAACTACCAATTACAGTGTGCTAGTAACTGACGCTGTGGCAAGTTACTTAATGTCTTTTAACCTTAATTTCTTAAGCTATTTAATATGATTAATACATTTCTCTGCTTAAATCACTGGGCTGGGCGTGTTGCACAGGAAAGAAAGTGGGAGTTAGCATTCAGAAGAGTATAAAGTATTTTATAAATGCAGGGTGGCTGCATTATTATGATGGTGATTATGAGCTATCTCATAGCCTGTAAAAACTGTTGAGACCACTACCTTCAACTTGCAAAGCAGGAGAAGAGAAAGAATATTAAGGACTTAAATCATTCAATAAAAATCTTACTCACTTCAAATTGTTCTCTGCTAGGGTTGTAAAATCAAATTAACTAGTTGCTACCAGTATAAACAATAATAGAATAGGCTAGAAAATATCAGGGTTTCTTTCTCATAAGTAAGGGCAAGTGCCTATAAGTGAGGATGAGTATTGTTTCATTAGACTTTTGTGTGTGTTGTGTATGTGTGCATGTAAATGCTGGGTTGTGGTGCAATACGTATGCTATAGACTGAATGTTTGTGTTCCCTAAAACTCATATATTGAAACCCTAATAAGTGCTTGTTAAGTCACTCAGTCTCTGGCATTTGTTCTAACAGTCTGAAGTGATTAAGACAATGCATATCTATCAGTGCATCACAGCCCCAAAGTTTTAAGAAGCCACTGCTCTAGGTCCTAGAGTCTAGGATATGGCTGTGTTGGATAGTCTTTAGAATTTTTCTCTCCCTATAATCCCCAGTCCTTCACATGCCTTGTACTTTCCTTTGGGTCAATTGTGGAGGAAGTACATAGGCATAACAAAGGAGATTAAGCTGGTTCCTTTAGGATAACTCATGTTATCCCAGGGTAGCTTGGGACAGTGGGAAGCTAATTGGTTTAAAAATCAGAAGACTGAATTCTAGACTGGCTATGTTTATTTTTGCCTCGTAGACCTTAGAAAACTTCTGTAACCATTCTGGATTTCATTGTTTATTTTTTAGATTGGAATTAATTAACTCATTAAACATAGTTATTAAGCATGTACCATGGCTTCCTACTTTGCTAAGAGCCAGGAGTATGCTTCCTGAGTCCCCTAAGAATGTAAGTCTCTAATTTTTTAAGTTGCTATGAAAATCAAATTTGATAAAATACATGCAGTGGCTTAAGAACTTCATTGTTAGATGTCAGATATGACATCCTGGCTTCTTATCATAGTTATCTTTGGTTTCAATCTTGGTGTTGTACATGGAATGGGTTTGAACAAATGTATAACAATAAATATCCATCATTATGGAATCAAACAGAATATTTTAAAAATTATCTGTGCTCTGCCTAGTCATCTCTTCACTACCACCCCCAGCAACCACTGATCTTTTTATTGTCTCCAAGTTTTGCATTTTCTAGAATGTCTTATAATTGGAGTGATACAGTATGTAGCCTTCTCAGGTTAGTCACCCTTATTTTTGAAGGTTATTTTTGTGACAAAGAATTCTGAAATGACAATTAAGTTTTCCAGATTATCTTCTCACCTACAATTGAGAATGCTCATACCTGTCTATGTTATTTAATAAGGATCAGATAACATATGGGTGGAGATACATTTGTAAAATGATTAGAATTGTAAGATCATAACTGACTATAGGAGAGTCACATCAAGCCTACATATAACTAGACTCTGCAAACTTTATTTAATGCTCACCAAAACAATTTCTGTTGACATGTATTAAGGTTATAGAGGTTAAGTATTAATAGAGAATAGAACAACCATGCAAGCAAATGAAAGATTTATAAGTCCTTATCTTTTCCTATTTTGAATGCCCAGAGCTTTTATGTAGCTTTTCCTTTTATTTCTTCCATTAATCCAGCATTGAAGTCCCCACAATTTAGCATGAAAAAAAGTTACTGTATAATGTTATATATATATAAGCATATATATGTATACTATACTTCATAGATAATTTGAGGGATCTTGAAGGATAACTTTGACTATTTAATTTTCACCTTACATGCTGAATTTAGAGTTCAACTCCACGTAAGTTTTGACTCCCTTATGCTCCCATCATCCTGTGCTCTCAAGGTGGCAAAAAGGAGAACATTTATATTATGCAGGAAAATCCCTTGAAGAGAGCAAATACATTTAAAAAAAAAACACCCAGGCTACAGTGGTTTTGTAAGGCTGATACATTCAAGGAATGTAGCACATTATCATCACTTACATTTTCGTTTTCTGAGAATAGAGGTGTAGTTTTAGGACCCCAGAGAGCATCACTTTTACATCAGCAGCGAGTTTCTTTATGTAAGGGCTGAAATTTAACCACACCTCATAGCTCTGCTTTCCAGGTCAGCTCTCAGAGCGTGGGTCACAAAAGCTTAAATGTGCTTCCAAAGGCCAAAGCCAGCTCTCTCCTATTGGAAACGAAAAATTCCATTTTTAATTCTTCTTCTTCTTTCTTTCTTTTTTTTTTTAACGGCCCAGCGGGATTTCATTGTTTTGTGAGAGTGGGTAGTTCACTTTTCTTGTGCTTGGAAATTATGCCACCCATTTATGTGTTCTCATAGCAGGTTTTGAAATGGGTACGAAAAGACAAGCCCTGGCTATTTTGGTAGAAAATTGAGAGTAGCCCCGAGGAGGGGAAGAAAGGATCAAAGCTGTTACGTAGCTGGATGTCAGGCCCCCTGCTGAGCCTTGTTTCTTGGTGGCTTCACTTCTCTGGAACCAGGAGACGGCTCACTCATGCCTAATTCATAGGTGACGAGACAAAGCCTCCACCCTCTACTCTTGGGATTCTTACTCTTTGCGTGTGTGCCCCGAAGTGGAGAATTTAGCAAAGAAATTGTTGGAGTTCATCTGAGAAAGGGGAGAGAGAAAGATAGTAAGGCATGTACCTTTATAAATGGTAAAGTATTTCCTCCCCAATTTTCTGACTGTTTTGTATGCCCTCATGCCTCTTTACACGAAAGGTTTGTGAGTCAGGATCTCGCTTCACTCAATATCACTGAAAATAGATCTGGTCGCAAAGAAAGCCGTCCTTTTTTTAAAAATATATATATATTTTATTGATTTTAGAGAGGAAGGGAGAGGGAGAGAGAAATAGAAACATCAATGATGAGAGAGAATCATTGATTGGTTGCCTCCTGCACGCCCCCTACTGGGGATCGAGCCCACAACCCAGGCATGTGCCCTTGGCCAGAATCGAACCTGGGACCCTTCAGTCCACAGGCCGATGTTCTATCCATTGAGCCAAACCAGCTAGGGCGAAAGCCGTCCATTCTGTATCAGAATGTTCATTTGAGGGAAGACTGCCCTGAAGAGAAAAATGGCAGGGTCCCCACGCAGCCCAGAGGATGGAGTTCCTTTGCTGCCAGGGACAGCTCCCTATTCAGGGGACTTGGCGTCCTGCACGCTGGGCTCCTACAGACAGAGGCGACCAACTCTGAGGAGCAAAGGTAGCACCTGTCTGCCTTGTGGCCATTTCTGAGAGCCACAGTTTAACAGTTTGCAAAATTTGGGAAGAAATCCCCCAGCATGAGGTCCGAGGCCTGTTAAGTGAAAGGGTTAAGGACACATTTCTAGATTCTTGCTGTGATCTTTGTCATAGCAAGACCAGACACATTGGAGTCTTAATTCTCTGCTTAGTGGGATAAAAATAGACCATTTAACCTTTTAAATGCTGGTAATGTGGAGGGGTTTGCCATTTTTAGTTCTCCCGAACACACGAGCTTCTGAAAAGCGAAGAGGATAGAAATGGCTAACTAACTAAATTTGGAACCTTAAAAAGGTCAGAGTAAATCTGGTGCTATCCCGTTTTTTTTTTCTCTCTCTTCTACAGAATGCATGTTATATTCCTTAAAATTGTGAAAAAGCTTGTAAAAAGGACAAGTAGAGACAACTTGAACTGTGAAATATTGTTGTAGGAGGAGATAAAAAAAAGGAATAAAATATCTCAGGCTGATGGCTTTTTGTAGATCTTGAAATTGGACTTCATGACCCATTGTTTCTAGTTTGAATTGGTGGGTAGAATGGGCAGTTTCTTAACCTTTTAATAGTTTCCCTATTTTCTGATAATCAAGGAATCATAAATGTTATAATCTTCCAGGCCTCCTTCTGTTTAGCAAAAATCGGGTTCCTCCGCCTGCCCCTACCTTGGTAACTAGTGATACTTCCTAAGGATGTTCACTCCTCTCCTGACGTCTCCACTTGTGCAGAAAAATGCCCGTAAAACCATGGGCTCCAGAGGGGTGTGCCCAGTGTAACATAGAATCACTAAGAAGTAGGGACTGCTTTTTGTATATGATACTTGTTAGTATTTGGAGAACACAAAAACACACAAAGACATGTTTTTCCCTTAAGGATTTATAATCTAATAAAAACATATCAAGCATGAAGAGATGAGCTGATTGAAAAATCTTCTCCTGGCAATAGATGTAAGATACACATTTTTTAAAGAGTGGGGGGGGAGGGGTGTAAAGAAAGTATCACAATTGGTGATGTGCTGTTAGAGGGCACGAGTCAGCTTTCCAGCCTTATCTCTGACCACATTCCACCATCCGTTCCATGCACAGCTCGCTTTCATTTCCTTGAATACACTCACTCTATTTGCTTGTGCTCATGTTGTCACAGTTGCTTCGCGTGCCTTCCCTCACATTCTGCCTGTTGAAACTCTACTCCTCAGTCATTGCTCTCTCCATGTCTAGCTCGAACTGATCTGAGTCCAACTTGTGTTGTCACTTGCATATGTTTCTTTTTTTTCACGCCACACTCTGAGCCTCTTGAAGGTAGGATTGTTCTTTTATTTAGCCTTACAGCTCATGCACTTATTAGGGGCCAATACATATTCATTGCAATAAGCGGAATTAAATTCTGCACGAGGAAGAGGAGCAGTATCTCCAAAATGATTCTAAGGGTAAAAGCATAAGAATCTGGAGGTCTATTGTGCCCTGATGGGAAAACTGAAGAGGTTACGGATTCAGTGTAAATTCTAGTGCTGAAGAGATATCTCTGTGGCCATATCTTATGGCAAATTGTACACATGGGGCTCAATAACGAGTGAGTGAGATTGGGGCTGAGACACAATATAGGAACTCATGATTAGGGAATATGATCGTGGCTTTTGATGGACACTTTAAAAGTGTAACTTTAAGAAAAATGCTTATATTTGTGATTTGGAGAGTGCAGAGGGAAACGGAATACCATTATGCTATTTCCCTCAAGTCAGCATTTTTTTTTTTTTCCAGTCAGGGTGATAGGTTTTTAAGTAAAATTACTGAGAGGTGAAGGCAGCTCTTTCTCATGAGACTTGGGCTATGTCCTTTGGATGCAGTGAAGATGGAGGAACAAGAAAAGGACCTTGTTTGCAATGAGTATAAAATGGAAGTACTAGTACAGGTCTGCTGTGCCCCTTTCCAAAGAATTCCTTTCTTGTTTTCTCTGCTTTATCCATTTTCATATTCTATATTGCTGGTTTTGTTAGTCACTAATGGCCTGATGAGGGGATTGGAGGAGCTACTAAAACAGCCATAAAAACTTTATTTTAGGTCCTTCTTTGAGAACTCTTTTTTTTTAAAAAAAATATATTTTACTGATCCCCCACAGAGAGGAAGAAAGAGGGATAGAGAGCCAGAAACATCGATGAGAGAAACATGGATCAGCTGCCTCTTGCACACCCCCCACTGGGGATGTGCCCACAACCAAGGTACATGCCCTTGACCGGAATCGAACCTGGGATCCCTGAGTCCGCAGGCCGACGCTCTATCCACTGAGCCAAACCGGTTTTGGCAGATAACTCTTTATTATTACAAGATGAGTGACATTAAATAACTGAAAACTTGCTTTCTCTGGAACTGGTGATGACAACATTACAATTCTTTAAGTTTCTTTTCCTTCAACTACGAGAAGTCCCAGCTCTTGCTATCACCTGCTTCTTCCTCTATGAGCCAAGGAGTTACTCTCAAAAGACCGTTCTTAGCTAAATAAAAAGGATGCTAGGAAGACAGGCTATCTCTCAGATAGAGATGATATTCTCCAAGGGGGGCAGGAGGGGCATGTACCAGACCAGTCTTTGTGTATTGATTGGTTCATTCCCTTCCCCTGGGCTTCAAGGAAGCTGAGATCATTCTGACAACTTTTATGTATTTTTATCTAATGAACTGGCAAACTGGTTTCATCTTAGTGGGTTTTCCTTGGACTAACTAAAAAAGGATTATTTAATTACCTTTTTTTCTTTTCTTTTCAAATGAGAGATCCACATGCTTATTCTTGCACATGAGTGCTTTTTAATTTTCAACACAGGTCATTTAAATAACTTCAGTTTCTTATGCATTTGGTGAAAAATCCACTCGGATTCATCTTTTGAAAAATGCAATCTTTGGCAGTACTGAGTTTTTCCACATTTGAAATCAAAGTAAGAAAATGCCTTAGGGATTCCTGGCTTCAGAGAAGAACTGCGGGCACATCCATGCGAGAGCCAACATTTCAGTAATGCTAATGAATGTCCCTGACTAGAAATTATTTTCATGGCAGTAAATATGACTCTCTCATACCTTGTTTCAAGGCCGATACCTATTATCAGTTTGGAAGAATTTTTATCAAAGAAAAAGATTTATTTTGCAACAAAATTGAGTCAGGACACAATTGAGGCGATTAAATGACCCCTGGATTATACTAAGCTGTTATCTAAATGTCTCTTAAAATTCTCCACAATACACACCATTGGAGACATTGTTTAACAGAACATTAACTCCAGTCTTGCTACTGCCAAGTGTTCTAGATGCATCCAGGTAGTCTATAATTAATGCACCTGGCGAGCTGCACAAAGGACTTCAGACGCTGGCCACTTCAGGGAAGAGTGGCTGGAATAGCACCTGCACAACAGGTGCAGCTCAGGGCAAGCACAAAAAGGCCAAGTTCCAACTAGATTACTGGAAAGCTAATCCCTTTCAGCATGGACTGACTAGCTTGAGGTTCCTTTGGAAACAGTCGAGTTTTATGCTATGAAAGATAAGGAGTAGGAAGTGGTGAGATTTAAAAAGAAAATAGGGAATCTGGTGACTATTAGTTGGAGAATTAATAGTGATGTGCAAGGGGCACTGAGACAAGAGGATTAGGAACAGGTAAAGGACACCAGGCCTGGGATGCCAGAGGAGTTTCCAGAAATGATAAGTGACATCTCCATCTTTATTCTATATTCAGATTGAACACATACATGAATGTTCAATGGCCATCAGGGAAATTAAAAAAAAAACACCACACAAAACTTAAAGATAATATTAGTTTTAATTTTTATGTCTTACTTTTGGGTTAATAGGTTACAAATACAGCTACTTACGAATTATTAAGAGCATTCATTCAAGAATCTCAAAATAATTTTGTAGCTCTATCTCATTCCCTATGTATATGCCATCTACTATTTGTAGGACCCTTCACATTTATCTTGTTTTATCTTCATGCACATCAATCCTAAAAGGTTGACTCGGAGAGTATAAATAACATGCCTGGGTCATGCCACCAGGATAAGGAGAGACAGCAACTCTAATGTGGGGCTAGCTGACATCACAGCCAGCACTCTCCAACCATAGCCATCCCGCTCTCCCCTGGCTTACTAGGCTCTGGTCCTATGACCCTCCATTTCTCAATGTGCTGACAAACTCATCCTCCTTCAGGCCTTTGTATCTACTGCTCTCTATGCTTGGAGCACTTTCCCCAGCCCTTCATATGCCTGGGCTTTTCATTCATTAAGATTTTGGTTTATGTCTCCTCTTTCTAGACTGTCTTTTTAAAACTCACATAATTGGTTACCAAATCTTTCCATTTTACATTCTTCATAGAACGTACCACAACCTGAGATTATAATACTTGTATATATACTGTCTGTCTAACTTCCCAAGAATATAAGGTCTTTGAAGACAGGGATTTTGCTTATCTTGGTCACTGCTGCCTAGCCCAGATGAGACAGAGCTTACCATGGAGTGGGCACTAAACAATTCTATTTAGAATTAATAAAATGTAACTCTAATTCTTGGGAGGTAGCTTGACATTAAGAGTAGTGATAATCTAATAATGAAAGAGTCAGTTTGCTATTAGAGATGGGATCAAATTTGAGTTCTTTATTAAAGACAAAATTAGGTGACAGGAAATAAAGACAAAATTAGGTGACAGTGAGGAAAAGATGGAATAAGAGAGAATGACAAGAGTAATAATGAGAAAGGAGAAAAAATAAATGATAAAAGTGTCACATAAATAATATTTTATATTGAACAAATGTTTATTGAGTATCTACTAGGGTAGGATGAACACATGTCCTTTTTACATCTGTTGGTCTATAACATAATTATTTTCAAAAGTCCCCTTTCACTCTTGGAAGTGTTCCTGCTTTGATGATAAAGCATATGGTTTTCTTAACTGTGGGCTCAACACAGTCCCTGATGCCATGGAACATACAGCACAGTAGAAGAGACATACATCAGTTCAATAATCAACCAATAGCAAGCTCCAAAAGTGAGAAGTGCCTTGCTTTTCAAAGTAACTTCATGTGCATAATCTCCTGGTCCTCCCGTCGATTTCACGATGGAAAATAATAATATACATTTTCAAGCAAGAGGAAAATGTTGCCCAGAGGTTACATGACTTGGTCAAGACAAATTAGCAGAGCTAGGACAAGTACTCAATCAAGAAAATGCCTCTATTCTAGGGATTCTTTCCACTTTGTTTTAAAGAGTAAGGCAAAAGAAAAATGGGAATTTTTATCTGACCTAATGAGGCTTAGAATCTTTCCAGACATTTTTGGAATTCCTCTCACTGATATCATCTTGAGGCAGCACAGTGCCATCTCTGCAGATTTCTCTAGTAGAAGAAGACAATTATTTTGGAAAGGATTTCCCATGTGCTTATGTTCAGTAGCTTATGTTCCTCCTTCAAACTGGACCCAAATCTCTGGCTCTGCAGTTTACAATATAAGCAACAAATCATTGTAAGTAGGAGCTATGATACTGGTCTCCAAAGGTGGGGCCCCCATGAATATTTACACTGCTGTGTAATCCCCTTCTTTGAATGTGGTGGGCCCTGGGCCCTGGGACTTGCTTTGGACCAAGAGGATGTGGAAAAGTGATGCTGCATGACCTTCAAGGCGAGATCAAGAGAAAATCTCCAGCTTCTTCTTGGGTCTCTTGGATTGCTCACACAGGGGAAAGCTAGATGTGACTATCATCTTGAGACCATGACGCTGCGAGGAAGCACAAGCTACCCACACTGACAGACTGTGGAGACAGAGAGAGAGGAGAGCCAGCCCCCAGCAATTCCAGCCATTCCTGCAGAGGTGCCAATTGTCTGAGTAAAAAACCATTTTAGATGTCCAGCTCACTTATGTCTTCTTTTGACTCTAGCCCCAACTGCTGTCTCATTGTAGACCCCCTAGTGAGAGCACTTCCTGAGCCCAGTTGTCCCACAGAATTGAGAGAAATAATATTAAATTGTTGGGTTCAACCACTAATTTTTGAGGGCAGCAATAGATACCAAAGCAATAGCATAAACTCAAGAGTCAGTTGTCTTGGGTTAAGTCCTGCCTTAGCTACTTGCTAGCATTGTGATCTCTGGCAGGTTACTTACATTTGTGCCTTAGTTTCCTCATTTGCAAATGGGTGTTAAACCTTATGGGTTTGTTGCAAGATTCAATATAATTTATTATGTGAATAGCAGAGTTTGGCAATAAAAGATATTCAGTAAATGTTAGCTATTATTACTATTATCTATATGTCTAGATAAATCATAACCCATTTTTTTAAAAAAGAATCTATGTTTTTCTTAACTGCTTCATGGATATTGAAAGAAACTCAGAATCACATTTGCACACTTTGGATTCACATGGGAACAAAAACAAGCATTGGATCTTAAGAGATCAAAAATTAAAAACCAACCTTAAGAAAAACATTTACATCCCAGGAATTTCTCCTGGGAAAGTCTTCATCTGCAAAATGTGGATAATAATAATACCACACAACCTTACCTGTGGGGCTGGAATAAATTAGTGAATGTAAAAATCTTAAAGCTGTGTCTGGCTCTGAGCAAGCACTCTGTATATTTTGTCTGTTAGTACTATTATTATCTCTGTCTTATACCTTTCACCCCAAGAACTGCCTCAGGATTTTCCCACCACTCATTAGAGACCAAATGGTCTAATCAAATGCTCAGGCTACTGACTCCTGGTTTTACATGGACTGCAAAGCGGCTCCTCATGCTGTTTTTAAGTTCCTTGACCTCCGTAAGCTCTTTTCAGTGATTCTCAGAGGCTGGAACAGTTGAGTTTCGGATATAGATTGGAGAGCTTTCTTACTAACTCCAATAAAATAGCTCAGAGTTTGGCTCTCACTTTTAAATACTATGCAGATGGCACTGAATCCCAGCCAAACTGGCGGCAACTTGATTTCCTCTGGTGAGTGCTGGTGGGGCGTCTACAGGATGGCATTCATTCTCATTCCTTGTCCCCTTTCTCTTCTCTCTCCCTTTCTCATTCACACACACACACACACACACACACACACACACACACACACACACTCACACACACACTCATGCACACGCACACACGCACACATTCTGTATTTTTTCCTTTTGGCCTGAGTATTTTTGTATAATGACACGACCAGCAATAATTAATAAAATCATTGGTTTCCTGCCTGAACTTGTACTTATGCTAGCTATCTCATCGTGTGGAAATTTTTTGCTTCAGTGCCAGATCAATAGCTTCCCCTTTGTGACTCCCCACTGCCAGGAGAGAAAATGTTCGCAAAAGGAGATCTAAGGAGCTTCCTACCGATTTAGAAGAGACAGAAGAAAGGACACTCTGTGCCAGCTGTGAGAGAAGCTCTTATATGCTGATAGGAATGTTATGAAATATCTGTAAATTTGGAGCATGTTTTTAAGAGCTGTAAAACCTAACCACATTGAGTGGATTTTTGAACACTCTTAAAATAAACATAAACTAAGCTTTGATAAAGGGACCTTTTTAAAAAAAATTTTTGGTTTGATTTACTGTTATGCTGTAACAGTGTAATATTTTTATATGCAGAAATGTAGGTTCAGGAAAATGTTAACGGAATAAAATATGTATAATGTGATACAGACACACCCGGTGTAGGAAGAGCCTGCAAGGGTAAATCCCTGCACCTGTGCTAGATTACAAACTTTGTGGACCCTATGCACACACCCTGGAAATAAAAACTTATCTAGTTATCCACATTCTTTGGCTGCCTGCATCGATATTTAGGTTGACATGGGAAACTGAGTAGACGTTGGTTTTGTTCTGCTTGTGGAATTAGAGACTGTTAGACTTGATATATACCAAGAGGGAGGATCTAACATGACCTCTCTCCTTATGTTTTTACATTTTATTTTGGCTTTGGAGTTGGTTTGGCTATACCATTCAACCCCTTTGTTACCTTGGACCAGTTACATAAATTCCCTGAAGCTCAGTGTTTACATCTGTGAAATGAACATTCTGATTTCTCCCTTCTGATCTTTGGAAACAAGCCACTTAGCATCCTGTCTTGCACAGAGTGGGTGCTCAGGACATAGTAGGTGTGATCACATTCTCTAGCAGATGGACCAGTCCAGAATTATATTGTCTTGACTGTCCCTTTTTTATGTCTAAGTGAGAGCTTAATGATTTTAAATTTGAAGAAAAAAAACACAGTTTTAGCAAATTAACATATGAACACTGTAACAAATAATACAGGGGACGTACCATTCAAAGCAATAGTCACAGCCATTCCCAGGTCCATGCCACAGAGCCAAAGTCAACCATGTGCATTTTTAGATTTTCTATTTATTATTACCTTTGTATTCCTGGATAATATTTCTTGATTTATCAACTTTATTCCTTATCCATTGAACACCTCCGGATAAAGTCACATATTTAGATCACTGCATGTTGACGGCTTTCCTCCCATTCCTATTCTCAATTAAATATTAAGTATTTATTATTATACATTTATATGATTTTATTGGTTATATATATAACATTAATGACACACTAAAATGTATTTTTTGTCCCACCAACTTTTGACAATATTTTCTCATCCCCCAAACTGAAAGATAAGGGTAATTATCTTGTGCTGTCTGCCATGTGCCATGGCCTATCAGCTACATTTTTACTTTTACACTGTCAGGGTTGTTAATGTTTACTTTTTATCCTGCAATCATAGTTAAGAATTCTGGGCTTTTCTTATATTCACCTAAAATTTGAGAACCAATAATTATATATGTGTACATACATAAAACAATTATGTATATACTAGAGGTCTGGTGCACGACATTTGTGCACTGGTGGTGGGGGTGTCCCCTCAGCCCGGCCTGCACCCTCTTGCAGTCCGGGACCCCTCGCTCCTTACTGCCCGCCTGCAGCAGAGGCAGGAGAGGCTCCTGCCACCGCTGCTGTGCTCACCAGCCGTGAGCCTGGCTTCTGTCTGAGTGGTGCTCCCCCTGTGGGAGCGCATTGACCACCAGGGGGCAGTTCCTGCATTGAGCGTCTGCCCCCTGGTGGTCAGTGCACGTCATAGTGACCGGTCGTTCCACTTTTCGGTCGATTTGCATATTAGGGTTTTATTATATAGGATTATTGTGATTTTGTATATATTGTTTCCCATTGGGCCAGTTACCTCAGGTTACATTTACATCTCTTCAGGTCCAATGTCCCAAGCCAATAGAACAACATTGCTTAGCATCAAGATAAAGTGAATTTTCTTTTTATATATCTAATTAATGACCACATTTTGGTTCGTTTAATAATTAGTATGAGAGTTCCTTATAAAATTTTTTTATGTTCAATGAAGTTTTTGACTTACCTCTTTGACATCATTTACTTTTATTGAATCCTAAAGGTTATCTATGTTGTGAATTATTTTTATCCTAGAGCTGTTCTTCACAATTTATGAAGCCCACCCTCCCTCCTCTACTCTGGGTTGTTCCTCTCTAAGGCCAGTTGTATTGCCATTTTCCAGGACTGCTCTACTCTTCCAGCTAGATCTATAGTTTACTTCCTCATTAAAATTTTTTAAAATTGTTTAAAGTATTACATGAGTCTCCTTCCCCCCCCCCCCAATTGACCTCTCCCCTGCCACCCCCTCCCCCAAGCACAAGCCCTCACCCCCCTTTACTTCCCCATTTTACTGGAGTGTATCTTCAGCTAACTTTCTAAGAAATATAAGGGGGGTTATATTTTCTGAGCTCTTCCATTTATGCAAGGCTTAATTTTCCACCCTCATATTTGATTAATTATTGAGCTGGGCATGGAATTCTCGGTTGGAAATAATCTTCCTTTGGACTTTTAAAGGCATTATTCTATTGCCTTTTAGCCTCCAATGTTGTGGATAAAAAGTCTAAATTTTATCCGATTTTTCTTCTTTTATAGTTATTTATTATTGTCTCAGAAAGCTTTTAGGATTTTCTTTTTCATTGAGGTGTGCAGATTTCTCAATAATGTGTTTAGGTATAGGCCTTTTATCATTTTATGTTCTGAACACTTAGTATACAAGTTCAAACTGCAGACTTGTAACTGTATTTAAGTCTGGGAAAGTCTGTTCTATTATTTCTTTGATAATATTTTTTGCCTCTACCTTTTTCATTCTTCCTAGGATGCCTATATTGGTATGTATGTATATGTGTGTGTGTATTATATTTTCACTAGAGGCCCAGTGCATGAAATTCGTGCATGGTAGGGTCCCTAGCGGCTGCCGGCTGCTGGCTGGGGCCTCCCTTCCCTGGCTGCTGGCTTCCAGCTGGGGCCTTCCTTCCCTGGCTGCCAGCTGCTGGCAGGGGCCTTCCTTCATTCCTTGCTGCCCCCTGGTGGTCAGCACACATCATAGTGAGAGATCTAACTCCTGAGGGTACACTTTGCATATTAGGCTTTCATATATATAGATTATTTTTCTCATTTAGCTTTTCCTTTCATTTCTCTGCTCTACATTCTGTAATATTTCCTTGACTTTCTTACTTAGTTTCCTTATTAAATTTTAAAAATTTTCATTGTGTTTTCATTTTTGAGAATTCTTTCTTGGTCTTGAGAGTTCTTGATTGAGCCTTTTTCATTGTAACCCATTTTTGATTCAAAGATATAATATCTGTCAAAATCTCTGAATATTTATTAGATTTTATAAATGTTCTTCTATTTCCTGAATGATATCTGTGGAGGTTTTCTGTTTGTCTTTATCTTTTTCTTCTATGCTACTGATTCTCCTAATATACCTTGTTTTGCCCTCTGATGTTTTAAGAAGAAAAACTATATATAGAACAGTGTAGGTTTTCTCTCCAGTTATATAAGATAGTTTTCTCATGAAGTTTCTCCCATAACTGGCAATCTTATGTCAAGTGGAGTAGAGTGGGATGAGCTATGTCCTTTAGAAGGCTTCATTTTAGAATAAGTGGGTAAAACGTTTTATTGATAGAATGAGGGCTTTCCAAATCCAGAAGAAATGCAAATATTCTGTGGGATCAGTATCCTCACTTGAATCTTGAGCTTTCTTCCAACATCTTCTGTCACTTATTTATAGGAAACATCCCCCCTCTCACCTTTTTTTGCCTGGAGGTAAATGCTGGTTGCCTAATGCATAAAGAGACCTTCAGTTAATTTTCTGATTTCAGTCATATTTAGAATTCCTTTCCTCCATAGGATATCTCAGTTCTGAATCTGAAGTCTGCCCAGTGGAACACTGGGCAGATCAGCATTCACTTCCTCTGAAGCTCTGAATATAGCATATTCTCAGCTGTAATTTTCTCTATTATTTCATTTTAAAAATTACTTCTGTGTTATAATAACAATGTTTTCTCCGGGAATATGGTTTTCTACAGTGTCTTCAATTTATCTCCTTGAATTAGAACTTGATATAAAGGTTTAAAGTTTTAATACTTATTTGATTTTTTAAAAGGATGGATCAGTAGTCACCTAAATAATGTTTTTACTAGGTTAAACAACTTTAATTTCCTTGCTATATTATTTATAAGACATATGATCTAAGCTTAATTTTTTATTTTCTCTCACTTTTTGAAGTATTATTTAAAAAGCACAATATACCAATATGGAGCTATAAAACAAGTTGAACTCTTTATAAGGAAAAAAATGATTACATTTCTAACACTATGTAAATAATTAAGGACATGAGCACTTATCTGAATCTATATCTAAATAGTTTATTTTTATAAGAATACTCGAATAAAAATTTTGATGTTTGACAAAATTACCGCCAACCAGTAAAGTCATAATGGTAGTTTATAGTGAGTTTAAAATTACATAAATACTGAAAAAAAAGACTTTATTAACTAAATCCATATGTCTGAATCAGGCAAAATACCTACTAAACAGATGTATGAAAGAATATAAAAGCCAATATAAGTTTGTCATCTCCCATTTATTGTCCCCATTACTGATAGAAGCAAATTTTAAAATTGACTTATGACATTGTTAGATTTAAGCATTCTTTGGAAATTTCAGTATTTCATGAGATAAAATTTTTCTGATATCTGAATTAACTTTTCTTAGCAATAGAGGTTCTGAAAAATATCTGACATAACTATGTACTCCTTCATGATGATAGGAGATAAAAGGGACAAAAGCAAAAGTGTTATAAATTTTTTTTTAATTAGCATGATGCTATTTTCGCTCATTCTTTAGATTTTAATCACTTAGGTAATTAATTAAAACTCTCCAAACCTGAACTATCAGTGACTCTGTTTTCCACAGAAAGTTTCCATGGATTGAGTTTTCTGAAAACGGCACCTAAGATTACCTGGATCTAGTTCATGCTGCTCATTTTACGGATAGCCAAGGGAGAAATTCAGTGGAAGTTATTGTCCCTCTGTTACACAATAATTCAGCAAGCCTGGAAATCTGTTATTTAGGAAATAATTTTTGCTTGCCGCTGAGGTTACAGAGCAATAAATGGCTCCTTTCTGTATCCTTAATGTTTACCCAGCGCATTTATGTGGCCATTTTTTTTTTTTGCCCTGTGTACTTACGTATGAGTTAAATCATCATGACTGTATCACATTTACATTAAACTTCTTTTCTTACTTCCTTATCTTTAAAAATACTTTTTCTCCCTCTCTTTTATGATCTCTGTTTCTGTTTTCATTTCTGTGTCTCCTATCTCCCTTTAGCTGCCACCTATGTTGAAGACAGTTTAAATCTTTCTGTGTAAGTTTTTTCAGTAAGAAAGGCAAAAAAATAAAAAAAATAAAAATTCTAGGATTAAGTCTTTGCTTTTATTTTCAATTAAAAAAACATACAACAGCTTTCTTTGAGATTGGTACTTTGTAAGTGATAAAGTAGCATGAGAATTTCACATATTTGTGTTAAGGCTTAAACAACATAGTCCATTCAAGTTGGTATCAGAAAATATTTTTATGTTTAGTTTGAGAGTCTTGAAAATTATGTAGCTTTTAATTAGTTTACTCAAGAAAAAAAATTAATAAGCATACCTCAATATCTTTAGTTTGATTTTATGATTTAAATATTATTATGGATTTAAAATATCTCTAAAGGATAAAAAAAACTAAGTACAAGGAACATAATAGTTATGCTAGATACAACACTCAATAGTTCTAACATCTATAATAATAAAAGTGTAATATGCTAATTAGACTGAGCAGCCAAACGACCTTTCAGACATCCTTCCAGATGAAGCCAGGGCTGCGAGGGCTGAGGCAAGCCGCTGCAGCTGAGAGGGCCGAGCCTCTTGCATGAATTTCGTGCATTGTGCCTCCAGTATATAATAACATGCTAGATAAGAAATACTACATACTTTAATTCCATATTATTATGTATGTTAGAACTGTTGAGCAGTTCTACATGGGCAAACAAAAATGTTCTTAAAGAAAAATAATATATTTTGTCTTTTTTAGTGTAGAAAGGTTTTAATTTTTTAATCCAGTTTCTTTGATAATTTAGACTATACTTTGGCCATTTTGGCTTAATATTTTGATGACCTATAAAAACCACTGGTTTTATGGAAAGAATAATACTTTTAGAATTAAATGCTAAGGGCATTTTATAATTTTTTATTTTTCACATATTAATTTTAAAAATAACACACTAAAATGAATTATAGTATGTAGTTTCCAAATATATTTTTAGGTATTGTTTCAGATTTCCATTTTGTAAATCTTTTCTACAGTAATGAAGATAGAGAATACATCCTTTTCATATATTTATTTTATCTTTCAGACTTGTTGACCTCTTCAGGTTCCAGAAAAATCATAAAATATTGAAGTGAAAAGACATTATTCTCTCATGGTTTACATTTTAAATTTGACATGTCACAAATGTGTTACTCTTACAAAAGTCTCCATACTGAGCATTCCAAATACAACTTATTCGTAAAAGAGTGGAGAAACGGATTGTAATAAATACATATAGATAGTAAAAGCAGCCAAGACCAGAACCTACGTATATGAAAACATCCTCCATAGACAACACCCAGGGGCAAACATTGCCTAGCTCTGCTACATGAAGCAGTCCTATTGGTGTGTTAAGGGAAAGCACCAGAAAGCAGGGGAGAAGCTTGGTGTAGGAGAAAAAGCTGAGATCTAGCCTGAACGTGGGCCCCGTGGTTCCCCCTATAGGTATGGCAAAATCACTAAAACCTGTTTGGTAAATGACCTATCTTACAGTTCTGTGTGTATTCCAAAATTGTTTGGATAACTATAAAGGACAAAATATATACAAAGTATTATTAGAAAAACATATGCTTAATTATAATAATGGAGTTAGAGACAAAGGTAAAGAAAAATTGTAATTAAAAAGTGAAATTAGAGCCAGGTTGGTGTGGCTCAGTGGCTGAGCATCGACCTATGAACCAGGAGGTCATGGTTCGATTCCCAGTCAGGACATGTGCCTGGGTTATGGGCTCAGTCCCCATAGGGGGTAGGCAGGAGGCAGCGGATCAATGATTCTCTCTCATCGTTGATGTTTCTCTCTCCCTTCCTCTCTGAAACCAATAAAAATATATTTAAAAAAATTAAAGAAGGTAAAAGCGTTTAAAATTAATATAATTTTAAAAGTAATTTTGGTCTGTACATAAAAATATGTGTGGATTTAGTTTTGCTGTTTTGGAATCAGTATAGTAATGCAGTTTATTACAGATTTTGATTCAGAGTTCGACTTAATAAATTGGCTTGAGTAAAATCATTAAAATATTTTTGCATATAAAAGGAACTTTCTGAAAATATTTTTGCCACTTTTCTGTAAAGGTTTAAAGAGTTACACCAGTGTTTTCAACTGGTGTGCTGTAAGAATTTTTAAAACGTGCAGTACCTGACTATTTAGTTAGGGGCACTGACCCCTTTTCATTTAGATTGTCAAATAAAAAAATGACCAATAGCCAATACAATAATAGGCATCTAGTGTGACCGAATCAAAATTATACCTGTGTTTTTTTTTGTCAGATGGGCAAAAAATATAAATGATTTTTTGGTGTGCTGCAGAATTTTAGGAATTAGTTTATGTGTGCCGTGAGATGAAAAAGGTTGAAAATCACTGAGTTAGATGAACACAGTAATAGAGATGTGATTACCAAGATACTGTGTTTTGAGGTACAATGCAGCATGAGTTGAATAGTAACTTTTTTTTTTCAATTTCACTTGAGAATTCCTAAACCAAATGTCACTCATTTGCTGTGCTGAGACAATCTAACCATGCTCTTTATGGGTTTTTGGCTATTGTGGCCAAACTTGCTTGGGCATAAAGAAGTCCAACAAAATTTGGTGGCATGAAGTGATTTTGTTGTTCCATCTTCAAAATGCCAATGCCTCACTTTATTTTGCTCTTGTGCTGTGGTTCAGGACACAATGTAGGTTCTGTTCTACCCAGAAGTTTTATTTCATCTTTCTCCATGATTACTAGGTAGACATGGCCAATTAAGCAAAGAAGAAGGCATAATGTAAGAAAAAGGTTAACATTTTCATTCCCATGACAGAATGGAGCTGCTACACTGCCTGAAATTGTGTAATGTGGTGTTGCTGGTGAAATAGTGTGTTGAGGGCTGCATCTACTTTGAGAGGACTGGCTATTTCTCCTCTCCTTACTGCATGGCCCATTTCTACTATACAGCTCCGTGCCATGTGGACCACATTTGTTGACATGGCTGGCCAGACGCCTGCTGTTGAAGCATGTCCAGCCATGTGGCTCATCTTCACCCACCACTTTATTTTTGTTGCACTTTCAACCAGATTTTTGTGGCTAATGATGATATAAACACTATGGCAGGGGAGATGCCAGTGGACTACTGTGCTTTTCTCAGTTGGAATAAAAAAAAAAGTCAATGTGTATTACATAGTTTTCTATCTATACTGAAGCTTCATGATACTTAGAATAAACCTAAGAGGAAGTATAAGAAAATAGTAAACATAAACTATTAATTAAATAATAACATAAGGAATTAAAAGAAAAGACATCAGGAAGGAGAATGACGGGAGATATAAAGTAAAGGCATGAGATTTGTTGATATTGATTCTCATGGCTCTTTTGCAGATTTTTTATTTCCCTTCAACCATCCTTACCTCAGTCCCAGTACCTGTAGTTATACATTAATGGGCTCAGAACATTTCCTATTCTCAACACTCACTTTCACATGAGTCTATTAAGCTCCCTTTATAGGCTGTAACTCCCTTTTAAAAATCAACTGTCTTTTTCATATAAAGTAACTCTGTAATACTTGTATTGTCCAACATATATTCATACAAATAGACTAGACTAGAAGTCCATTTAGTGAACAGGTAACTGATAACATCTTTATTAATTTAATAGAAGGCTGGACAAAGAATAAATATTCAATAAATATTTGGTGAATTGAGTTGAATTGATAGCATCTCAGACACTAAAGAAAGGTACAATGCAGCATGAGTTGAATAGTCTGGGAAGCTAAAGTAACAGGCAGGATTAGAAATATGAGCAAAGATATAATCAAACCTTAAGAGAAGAAATGGCCCAGCTGGTGTTGCTCAGTGGTTGACTGTTGACCCATGAACCAGGAGGTCATGGTTTGATTTCCAGTCAGGGCACGTGGTCGGGTTGTGGGCTCGATCCCCGGTAGGAGCATGCATGAGGCAGCTGATCAATGATTCTCTCTCATCATTGATGTTTCTATCTCTCTATTCCTCTCCTTCCTCTCTGAAATCAATAAAAACATATTAAAAAAATAAAGCAGCTATATCTTTCATTTCCTTTAAAAAAAGAGAGAGAGAGAGAAGAAATGGTGGCTGTGACAGTTTGCTGCCATATCAATTCTCTCTTCCTACTTTACAACCCACACCAAAATAAAGTAACTTAAATGATGACCATTTTATGTGCTCACAAATCTATGGATTAATAACTTCGGCTGAGTTCAGTTGGGTAGTTTTTCTGTAACTCTTGCTGGGGTCACTCATGTGACTGCAATCATCTGGCAGCTCAACTGGGTTTGGAAGGTTCAAGATGTCATCGCTCCCATGCCAAGCAATTGTTGCTGCCTGAAGGCTAACCCACGTGTCTTTAGGAGACTAATTCAGACTTTTTTACATGGCAGTTGCATTCCGAGAGAATAAATAAGGCCTGAAGCACACGCACTTTTCAAGTCCTTGTTAAGTCATTGGCCAATGTTCCATTGACCGAAGTAAGTCACATGGCCAAGCTCAGAATCAGTGTGGGAGGGAATGATACAAAGATTGTAATAAAGGAGGCATGACTTATTAAGGCATATTACTATACCCATTTTCCACAGCTCCTGTATTGTCTGATAACAGTAGTGTTGGTTGTTGCTCCTACTTTCCATAAAGAGAGTTACTAGGTCTTGGGATTAATATGACTACAATTCGAGTCCAAGAAATTACCCCTTACTTAGTAGCTCCTTAAACTGTCTTCCTAGTAATGCTTCTGAAAGTTCAATTTTACCAGTCATAAAATTGACTATAAACCTGAAATTATAGTGGCAGCTCTCCTTTATGATATATATTTTAGTAAATTGGGTTCACTATATTATAGTGCATTATAGATAGGGAAAAAACAGTGGTGGCAGTGTTTGAAAGATTTAAATTGGCTGCCCACACTTGTTTGTGTACATTCTTCCAAGCATGTCCTGGGATGATAACTAATAAATGAGCAAAAAATATTTAAAGAACACCAAGAGTATCTTATCAGGGGAAGGGAGAAAGTACCCACATATCAGTGTCAGCCTCCAGCCCCGTGATAGAGGGATGAATAGTTCTGTCAATCAGCCAAAAGTGGTTGAATATATACAGTTTGTGCAGAGTTAATAGTTCCCCTCAATGCCACCAACTGAGGGAGCTTGGATGCCATAGATGGTCTATCCTGGCCCATAGTGCTTGGCGACATGTTCCCATGCTGCACTAAGTCATGGTCACCTCTGAGCTTGTTCAGCATACACACTTAAAAAGGGTCACTAGATCTTTTCAGGGACCTGTAATTTGTTGGAGCTAGAAAGAGCTGCATTTGAAAAGTACAGCTTCCCTGCTGTAGAGATCAAATCCATTGTCCAGGCTGTGTTTTGTTAACTTTGTACATAGGATCTCCTTTAGCTACTCAGGAGACACAGCTGCTCTTCACATCTAGCAGAGAAAGAAATGAGTCTGAATGGAATATGTGGGCTCTGCTGAAAATGAAACATTTGCTTTACTGAAGGACTTGGGGCTGAACCCGGCATGTGAAACTTCTGCCACAGCTCAAAGTGGAGGGACAAAAAAGGCCGGAAGCTATATAATTTGTTTGAAGTCATCAAGCTACACAAAAACCGGCCAACAGATGTGAGAAACACGAAAAAATGATATTTAATTTCTCTATCTAGATGATTAGTTGGTGGACTGAAACAAAAGAATATGAAAGAGGAGATTGCCAGTGCTCTCCAAATCACCCCTATTTTCTGTAGCTGTTTGGGTAATGTAGTTGCTTCTGTGTTGCCATCAAGGAAAGATGAGAAAATGTGGGTGTTTGATCTGCATGTGCTTCTTTTAGGTCCATAGGGAATCTATTGTTCTAATAGGTTTAGAACCTATATTTGATATTTTCCCATCCTTTGGGGAAGCATAAACAAAAGGGCAGGAATCACAAAGCACTGCCTAAGGAAAGGATTCTCTTTGTGTTACATGTAGTGCCTCTTAATTCAGTCTGCACACGGGTCTGTGAATTCTCTGTGAACGCACCGGTTTGCCTCTGAGAGCAACTGAAAAGAAGAGAGACCTGAAAATAAGGGAACAATTTCATAAAAAATAATCGGCCAAACGAATCCATTGGCCTGACTTTTTTCCTTCTTTGCCTCCCATGTTTTCACTTTATTCTTAACTTTGATGGTATGTTTTACTCAATACCGACCAAATGTTAAATGCTGGCTGTTATTATTAGGAAAGTCTAGCTTGGGACATAATTTTTGTACCTAATTACTGATATGTTAGGATCAAAGGTAAATTATCGTAATTTTGTTTTATAAATAAAAATAAACACGAGACTACTTGGCGGAGAAGCTTTTCCAGACATTTTTAAAACCCACCTGCACACAAGAAATGATTTTAGTAAGGATATTGCATCAATAAGTGGGAAACTTTACCAAAAGGGTGGCTTCAGAGTGTTTTCTTTATTTATTAGTGAACTGAAACCAATATTTAGAAATAATTCCTATTTTACAAAAAACTTGTGTATCCTCCTTGAACCATTACTTATGCTACCGTTCTCCCAGTCATCACCCCTCCCCACTCCTAATGTCTTATCTTTACTGCCCTTCTTCTCCTGCCACCACTGTTGTTGTTTTTTTTAAACATTTGTTTTATTTCAGGAGAAAATGTTTCTTTTTTTAAGTTACTTTGTTCATTACTTACACTATAGTAAAGGGCATATAACAATATGCAGAACACAAATAGAATTTTTGGGGGGGTTTGGGGAAGAATGTTTCCAGGTTTTCCTCCAATTAAATGCAAAGCCATCAGCACCACTCATTGCAAATATGAAATCTAATCACTTAGCACATTATAAGAGCAAAAATAAGCTTCCCCATATTTCATAAATTGACTCACACTCTTCATATTTTATCCTCAATAATGTATGCATTTTCCAGCTGGCTGAGGCTGCAGTCTTCTTGCGTTTTGGACATTTGTCACTCTATTCAGCCAGGCAGGAGAAGCCCCTGTGAGGCAAGCTCTTCGCACTGCAGGCAGAGCATCTGTGAAGGAGTCACTGACATCTGATGATTCAAATTGCAGAAATGATCCAGGACAGATTATGAACGTCTGGGTAGTGCCCAGAGATTTTGAGCTGAAATGACTTTGCCCTTGGAGCCTTGCAGATTTTGGTGAACTCTTGGGGCCACACGCTTTCCTGGGCGCAGCCTCCACGGGACTTTGCCTCGCAGGTTCTATCCTCCCTGTGTTATCATCCTGGCCAGCTGAGTGCCAATTTAGCCTTCCTGGGTCTAAAATGAAAAGGAAGTGGCTCAAGTTTTAGCTTACAAACCCGCAAGGCAATCGGAGCTCTCTTTGAAATGTAAAACAGCCCTCTATCAAGCACTGCTTAAGGCATCATCCAACTATCAAAGTCAAAGATGATTTGATAGACCCTTACAAATCCCCGTAATCTACGGTAAGTAGTAGTAGCTAAGGCTTTGGCTCCGTGTTTGCACGTAGGGCAGAAGCAGGAGGATAATTTATCCAACTTTAGGGTAATGAAGTGTTAACAAAAACCACATGAAGCTATTATTACAACCACAGGCCACAGACTGCTAAGAGGGGGAACTCTCTAGAGATGTACCTATTTTCAAGGCATCTTGCATCTCCACTTACCTGAAGGCATTTGCTAAACACAAGGTGATGCGGCTGAAGGTCCATGATTCATTAGCCTTAATGAACAATGCTGAGCATATTGTCTCTAAAATATAACCCGCTGACATTGATCTATATGTACTTTAACTCATTCGTCCCAACTTTATTAGGTACATATGTCTGCAGCAGACACAAATGAAACATTCCACAACTAGGCTCCAAGCCAAAAACTAATTTATTCTTTAATGTGCTAGTGATTACTTGGTGGTTCCTTGAGCAGAGATGACAGGTCTGAGCTAATGGAGTTGTGCTGTAAGTTAATATAAATCATGACAGAGCAATTAATTACAGAAACCACTGCAAATCCCTTTGTTAGTTTTCCCCATCACCAGAAGGATTTAATAATATTCATTTTGCTAAGTTCCAGTGACATTTACAAGTCCTAAACCAGTTTTAATCAAATCAATATCACTGGCTGCTAAATTTAGTTGTGCTTTGCTTGCAAGTCCTGCAATACATCGATACTAATGTTTCCTATCTTCTGTTCCAATGAGTCAAGCTGAATACCCATACTTGCTCTTCATTTGTTTACATTGAATAATTGGGATCGGGAAAAAAGGTAAGACCCAGAGAACACTGACTACCAGCAAGAATGAATTAGCAGGTAGAGGAGGAAATCCATAAATCAGTGATTACACATGCATCCTTGTATCTAATGTCCTTCATCAGTTTCCCCTAACTAGTCTAAAAAACACACACACACACACAAAAAAAAAACCAACAACACAAAAACACCACACCACTTTGCGATCACGGAATTAGATTCACATTTCTGTAGACTTTTTCAAGTGTGGCAGGTTAAAAAAAGCAAGATGAGACTTAGGCACTGAAGCAATATGCTTTCATACCCAAAGAGCATAACACCCTTTCAAACACCAGCTCGGCTTAATCTCTGTGTGTTCTTTGTTCTTTTGACATCTATAGTCGACATTGCCTTTTAAAATTGAATAAGTGGAAATTAGTTGGCCGTATGGATGCAGAAACGCTAAATCATCTCTGTAAAGAATAATAAACAATTCTTAATCAGGAATTGATTGCATTATAGATTTTTGGAACAAAACAACCTGCTGTTCCTGGATGGCAGTGTTGCTAGATCAATATCAAGCCCTTTTTTGTTTCCATTTTCCCCCTGGAAAAGCTCTATCTCTGGAAAGAGTACAGCTCCCGCAGCAATGCGCCTTGCACACATTCAGTGGATTTTCTGTGCGTGTTTTACCTTTTATATTTGTCATGCTCCTGAGGTACTCAGCACTTCGGACTTTCTGCTGTGATCATTTCTGTTCCACTTTGTTTTCTTAGCAGATTATAAGTGCCTGTAGGACAGGGATCTTGCTTTATCCATTTTCCCTCTATACCTTAGATACCTAACAAAGATATTTTCACATGGTATTGCTCAATAAATGTTCAGTAGCCAGATGAACATATGCTTACCCAGATGGGAGAGTGAGGAGGGTGTAAAACTCAAATTAGTTCATCAAATAACTTGCAAGAGCTGTAGAAGAATAGGTTGGATGCAGGAAAATGTTGTTAACCTCGGAGGGATATTTTAGGCCTAACGTTTACAGTGAAAATCAACTTACTGGAGGCTAGCAAGGAAACCAGCACTTTGGGGTAGCTTGATGACCAGGGCGTAAAAGCTGGTGGTATCTGAACTGTTGTCAAAGTCCATCCTTGTCTTATGCTTCCAGCCCTGGTAACTTTGAGGTGGGGCAAGGAAGCCTGAATTGAGAGTCAGGGTTTGAACCCCATAGGACTTCTGAGCTTTGTGACTTTACTAGGGGTGGGGAACATTCAGGGTGCCCTTGTAATCATTTGGTCTGGCCCTGCCAAGGCATTAGGGGTGGGTTAATTAAATGTTTGACCAAATACAGCAGGCTAGTTTTTAAGTTGATACTTTTGTATGGCCCATGAATGATGTTATAAATACCCAAATGGCCCTTGGCAGAAAAAACGGTTCCCCACCCCTGCTTTAAATGAACCCAGTTATGGCTTTTGACCTTGGGGAAGGCACTAAAGCCTTTCTCAGACCCAATTTCCTCAACTTTATAGTAGCGATAAGCAATGCCTATGTTTCACAGTTGTGAGGATTAAGAGTTAGCATGGCCCGGATGGCGTGGCTCAGTGGTTGAGCATCGACCCTATGAACCAGGAGGTCACAGTTCGATTCCCCATCAGGGCACATGCCCAGGTTGCAGGCTCAGTCCCCAGTGTGAGGGGTGCAGGAGGCAGCTGATTGAGGATTCTCTCTCATCATTGATGTTTCTCTCTCTCCCTCTCTTTTCCTCTCTGAAATCAATAAAAAAATATATATATATATAAAAAAACAGTTAGCATATATGAAACTGGCTGGCACAGAGTAGTGGCTGAGGCTCCCTCCCAAGAGGCCTGTGAAATGGCAGCCATGGCAAGAAGGAGATTTTTAAACTTTTTTTAAGCTGCAGGACACAAACGGAAGGGATGGATGAGTAACAGCTTTCTCTTCCTGTTATTTACTCTTGTGGGAGTCTGACCCAGTGTGAGCCTTTCATTAGCTATAGGCTTGGTTTCCAACAAGGGGACCAAATTCCCTCTTTCTTTTTAAGGGAAAAATTAGTATAAATTGTATTACTTTCCACGTGTATCAAGATCAAGAATTAGGAACATCATCTCATTCAGGAAAGCAGGATCGGAAATTACTTTTCATATAACCAAGCCCTGGAGCTCCTCAAGTCCCCTTTCAAGATAGAATTTTTCAAAAATTTATTTTAATTGATTTTTTAGAGAGAGAGGAAGGGAGAGGGATAGAGAGATAGAAACACTGATAAGAGTGAAACATCAATCGCTGCCTCCTTCATGCCCCACACTGGGGATCGAGCCTGCAACCTGGGCATGTGCCTTGATGGGGAATCGAACTGTGATCTCCTGGTTCATGGTCTGATGTTCAACCTCTGAGCCACACTGGCTGGGGTACGATAGAAATTTTATAAGACTCTTTTCTTTGTTTACTTGAGACTGTATTCTGATATAATGGCTAAGGAGCTTACCTGTACCTTTAATTTTAGAAGGGAAATGAACTGTTATTAAAAATTATAAGGTGTCTCTAACAAGCTTAAGTATATACTGTTCCCATGTAGAAGGAGCCATAATCAAGTTTGTAAATTTTATTTTCCAGCAAAATACAAGGCTTGGGGCAAAATGATTTCTACTAATATCACTACTACCACCACTTCTACTACTATTACTATTATTATTATTACTACTAGTAGTGCTGCTGATGCTACCTACATTTATTGAGTACTTACTATGACTGTTGTAAAATTTTCTCATATATTAACCTATTTATCCTCACATCCACCCTCTGACATAGGAATCATTAGGGAAGTTGAGGCATGTTTTGTAAGTAGCAGGGCTGTGGTTTGAACGTAAGCAGTTTGACTCCAGAGTCTGTGCTCTTAGTGAGAAAAGGTCCAAGGTCTTGAGTTTGCAGATCCAGGTTCCAATGGGAAACCTTTGCTTAAGTAGCTGGATAGCCCTACAAATCCTTCCATTTCTTAGTGCCTCAGTGGTTTCAATTGAAAAATGCGAATAAAAACGACTAACTTGAAAAGCTTTGGTTCTCTCATGTCACAGTGAAAATACAAGTAGAATTAGACTCCACTTGTTTCTTGCATCTCTTGAATCATGCTAAGGAGAATCCAAGTCATAACCAGGGTGGTATTTTTAAGTCTCATCTTCATTTTCTCATCGATACATTTCCCATCCTGGCTGTGTCCCAGAGCATGACTCTCTCATCCCTTCACTCATTTTGTTTTAAAGGCAGATCAAGTTTTGTTTTATGGAAGGACTAACCTATGTTATTGCCAAGGCCTCTAGGTAAAGGCAGGAGAGGGAGAACTTTGATTCTCGGTCTCTTCCTTCTTGGACAGAGTCTTGATGATTTCCCCCTTCTTGGCTGGGAGGGGTCTTCACAGCGCCTGTGTGCTTCCTTGATGTTAGACCTGTGGGCCTCAGCTGGTCATTGAGGAGCTTTTTGTGAGCCTTGTCTGCCTTCAGCTTGTGGATGTGTTCCATGAGAACCTGCTTGTTTTTGAAAACGTTCTCCTTCATTTTCATGTACAGGCTGTGATCCACAGTGTGTCCTGTGAAGCCGGCACCGAATTCTCATCCTCCCCATCCAGGCTGCCTCGTCAGGCATGTGGGCACTGGCAGCACTCCTTCACGTACCCATGCCAACGTGCCTGCCCTTTGGCAGGCCCAGGTGTTTTGCCAGCATCCAGCCTGGACAGTCACAGGCTTCTGGATGATCGACCTGTTTTGATCCGTTTCTGGAGCTGCTAATAGGAGTTGGCATTGGCTATTTCCTTGGTCTCATTGAGGTCCAGCCAGACCTTCTTTTTGCCACAGTGAAGGACACTGGAGGCGAGCCTCTTGTGAAGCCTGAGCGTACTCATGGCCGTGGCTGCAGTGGTGAAAGAAAAGCTGGTAACATGGCTCTGGAATCTGCCCCCAAACTTATCCTTTAACTCAGGGCGGGGGTGGGGGGTGGGGGCTATCTTTGTTCCTTTCCCCACCACTCTTTCCTTGACTACCCTTTGCCCCAATTATTTTCCACACATTCTCCTAGTTCTTTTTAACAAAAGTATCTGAACAAGCCCTGGCCAGTGTAACTTGGTGGTTAGAGTGTCGGCCCACACATTGAAGGGTCACGGGTTCCATTCCTGGTCAAGGGCACGTACCTGGGTTGCAGGTTCAATCCTGGGCTCCAGTTGGGGTGCGTGTGGGAGGCAACAAATAGATGTGTCACTCTCACAGCTCTCTCATTCTCTCCCTCCTTCCCTCCCTCCCTCCTTCCCTCCCTCCCTCCCTCCCTCCCTCCCTCCCTCCCTCCCTCTCTCTCTCCCTCCCTCCCTTCTTTCCTTCTACTCTCTTTAAATATCAATGAAAATAATATACTTGGGTGAGGGTTAACAAGCAAACAAAAAGAATACGTGAACAAGAAACTAGACCTCTACTTTTGGGTGGGAGAGAGGGAGAAGCTAAGTGCACAAGTGAAAGCCTCCTGAACACGTGGGAGTGGGAGGTGGGCAGTGGACATGGATTGGAGGGCTGATTTTACCTCCTAGTCCCATGGAGGATTAAGAAAGTGGTTGATGAAGAAATAGCAGTATGTCTTAAAAGTAAGGCTCAGGATTTATTATGTGTCTTTGATAAGCATGATTTCTTCTTTGCTCTGTGACACACTGTACAATGAAAGTGACAAGGATGTGGTCGGCAGTGATGCCCGACTGGATTGTCATCTTCTTGAGGGTAGGGTCTGTTCCTCCTCATTTCTGTATCTATAAGGCCAAGTATAGTGTTGGCAGATAGCATTTGAAGGAATAAGTGAAGAAAGATAGAAACTCAGAGACGGGCCTGCTGAATTTGAATTTTCATTCTAACAACTGACCTTTCCATTCCATGAAGTGAGCTATTTAGCAATTCGCTAGCATATGGATTATCTCTGTCTATGGCATCTATTCTTCCTCCATCTGTTGAGGAATTTCATCCCCTTTCAAAGTCATAGAGGCCTTTGGTATATTCTTCACATGGTACAAATGGGACTTTATTTTATTTTTTAAAAAGGATGTAACAATATCACCTAGATTTGGCAAACATAATAAAAAACTTAATTTGGAGATTGCTTCCTGTTTTTTTATTTTCCCTTTTGACAGAATACATTTAATAGACAATATTAATCTGGTTTCCTGATACACATAAAACTTAGCAGTATTCAATATCTGGCTTGTTTGCTTTTATTCTTAAAGAATCTGAAGGGAGTTGACATTTTGTTTCATTCATTCACAGTCTCTTTATTCATATCTAATGAACACACGCCACAACAATGGTCCTCAGATCTCCACCATCTGCAGGGGACGGCACACAGGTCATAGGCTAAGAACAACACCACATCAGTATTGAATAAAAAAGTGGAACTTCAAAGGCAGAGCTGGCTATGAGGTCTATGCTTTCAAGACCTCGGAGCTCGCTCCTCCTGTTTATTTTTTTTTGTTTGATTGGATGATAATGTAGTATGTCATTCCATGGTCCATGACCTGTGGTCAGTTCCCTATGGAGGA
The DNA here is from genome assembly GCF_951640355.1 of Cnephaeus nilssonii. Lineage (NCBI taxonomy): Eukaryota > Metazoa > Chordata > Mammalia > Chiroptera > Vespertilionidae > Cnephaeus > Cnephaeus nilssonii. The sequence goes on from NC_137077.1 coordinate 31,072,724, forward strand.
GCCAGAGTGGGGAGTACTTTGGTGAGCATATTTGTCCTAGTCAGGAAATAATAAAAACAAGAAGGGTGAGTACAAAAGATGTCTGAGGAGAGGAAACAAAATCCTTTATTATTGAGGAAGATGATCTTGGGGGCTCAGCCAATAGTCTTTTTATCTGGATGGTGATAATGATAATGATTCTCTCTATAAATAACGTAGGCGAGAGGGAGATTTTTGTTAGTTTGCTTCTCTCTCCCTAGTCAATTGCCCTCTATTTTCCTTACTGCTGTGGCAGACACGTCAGACTCATCTTTACACTGTGTTGATTAGAGTGCATGTCTACCTCTGAATCACCCAGGCATCAACTTTTTAAAGTGTTGAACTGGTGCATTAAGTCTTAATGGAAAATTTTCCTCCTAATATAGGACGTCTCTGGGCTATGAATAATTAATGACAATTTATAGCTCAAGGGATGTGGCAAAAGAATCAATATAGTAAATTAACATCCATCTCCTGGCCACCCAACACCAATATCTTTTTTAGGTATAATTAAGTCTCAAGAAGTCCTATACCTTTTTTTATTTAACAAAATCTTACATATAATTAACATCAGCTTTGTTTTTATTGTATTCACATTTTATTAAATATTATTCTTAAAAGCTATGAGGTACCCAGGAGTGGTCCATGCTCTGATGGACCTATAAATTAAATGATTAGGAAGATACAGTTCTTACTGCCATGGTTGAGACTCTGGCAAGGCAGAGAGAATAAAATGAAAAGATGCCAGGATACATGTATTCTGAAACAATCCTCCTCTTGCCTTTCCTTGACCCAGTTCTTAAGAAGGAGTGAAGAAAGGTTTCTTGAAGCATATGTCTGTCTGCATGTCAAAAGAAAGCTCAAACTTTTGGTGATGGCGGTGACAATACCGTGGTTCCAAATGCCATTGTTAGGAGAGTCTCATCTTTATATCTCAAATTTTAAGTCCTTCCTGAACAGAGCTCTGGCCTGTGTTGCAGTATATTAGCTAGGAATGGGGATTACCTTGACAGTCTCTGTTCTGACATCCCGAAATTTCCTGTTTGCCCTGGTCTCTCCACATCAGCCCAAGCATTGCCAGCTCCGGCCTGTCTCTTCTTTTCGAGTAATCTCATCCATCATGGGAACTGTCAACTGGGTGCCTTTGAGTCCTGGGGCTTGCTGAAGATATTCTGAGGACAATGTCCATCTGTCACATGTTATTAGCAGTTTTCCTAAACCCTAGAGTCAGGGAGGAGCGATCCTAGCCTAGGGGAAAGTACAGAGAATCAGAAAAGGGTCTAAGATTTCTGACAAGTCTGATTCCTTTGCTGGAGCTTGCACCAACTTTTCGTTGTCCTCCATTCTGTTGTTCCCTGGACCGAACCAGAAGTGAATAAGACAGGGTTCCTGCCTTTAGAGAATTTCTTTTTAGTGTGGAAAGATAGACTTGATAACAAATTACTATTCTCCATGGCTATAAGACGTCCAGGGATCCATGGGTTGGGGGAGAGTGAGCCCAAAGCAGAGTGTTGGGCAAGGCTTTCTCAGGGAGGTGCTTGATTGTGTGTCTTGCAAAATGAGTCAAGACCTGGTGGGTGACACAGTGAGTGGCCTGGGGCATTCCTGGCCAAGAGCCGGAGCGGGAGGGCAAGCCCAGGGGAAAGGAACTGGAGCTCAGTCCTCGGTCTTGGCAGAGCTTAATTACTTGTTTCCTCCTTGAGCCTGAAGTTGGGACTTGGAGTTGGAAAAAACTCTCATGTCAGAGGCAGCTTTCTTTGCAGGCCTCAAAGTAATTGAAGTCCCCTAAACCTTCACATCTCTCTGGGAGGTAGTTGCTCCTATGGTTAAAAAGATCCCTTTCAGGGAAGGAGCTTTTGATGACACCATCCCGCCTTGAGTTCAGACACTGTTAGAAGGCTGCTTTCCGCTGTCAGCTGTGCTTGAACATTCTCTCTGGTAACTGCTTCTGCCAGCGCTCCTTACAGCAAGTATACCCGAGATTATTACACTTGCACGTCTGCTTTCTGGGACACTGATAAATGACCGAATTAAAACTTTCATTGCAAATACCTTTTCAAACCGTAACCTGGTTTCCGAAAGTGTAATCCCTAATAGACACTGTTCTATGGGTAAGGTCTTCTGATGGAATCGGCACTTGCCAGGTTTTTCTGGTGCCCAGATAGCTGTGCTGGAGAGTACACGTCTGCATAAAAGTAGGGTGTCCTCCCTCTTTCTTCAGAGCACCCACTCCTTATTCCTGGGAGTTTCCCCAAGGGGGCCCCCACATGTTCTCATACAACATACAAGTGCAAGCCAACGTCAGGGCTGTGGGTGTCTAACCCCCTCTCACCCCGTCCTCCTTTCCCTGGGAGCATTGGTTCTAGAAGCACACCGACTGCACCAAGTTCTGGCTCCAACACATACCAGCTGTGTGGCCTCAGCAAGTTTACTTAACCTTGTGCTTTCACAATGCATTCATTTGGAAGGTGCAATGAAATAGTATTTATAAGATACCTAGCCAATAACTAATATACAACAGAGCTTAATAAATGGTAGCTATCCTTTTTATCACTGTTAGCACAATTGTTGTGACAACCCATGTCCACTGCCTGCAAAGTTACTTGGTGAAGTCCCTTTCTCACTGGGTAGAGCAATATGCATGTCCAGGGAGCAGCCTCTGAAAGCTTCCCGTGTGCCATGGCCAGGGTACCCCAGTTACTGTTTTCCTGCTTGACAGTGCCCTGGATCTGAAGAAGCCTGACTTATACTTGGAGTTCCAGAGAGCCCCTCTCGAATAGCTTCTGGCCTTCATTCCCATAATCAAAGGTGCTTAACCCCAGTTCATAAACTTTTACCTTTTGTTTTCCTGTTTTTTTTCCTACACCAAAATCTCCTCTTTCCTCCTCTAAGGAAACCAGAGTTCTCAGGCATATAACAGAGAGAGAGAGAGAGAGAGAGAGAGAGAGAGAGAGAGAGAGAGAGAGAGAGAGAATGAGAACGAATGAGAAAGAGGAGAAAGAGAATGAGAATTAGGATGTGTGTGTGTGTGGGGGGGGGTGTGGATGTAGAAGGAGAGGAGCGTGCTTTACACTGGCAGCTGCCAGCCAAAAATGTAGTAATGCTGATTGTTCTATTAATAGAATATCCAGTTGGCACCACAGGATTTCCCCCCCCTCTTTAGAGCAGATTCTTAGATGAGAGATTTTTAACCTTTTGGAATTGAGATGACCAGTTCTTTTGAATAATACTGTGTGCTTTCAGTGTGCGTTTGTTTTGAGACTGATTTGAGAATTCCTCTCCATCCAGTTATGAGTTGAATTTTGGGCAGTGGTATGTTGGCATCCTCAGAGGTGAAGTCTGCAGGTAACTTTGAGAACAAGAACACGGAGTGGTGCCTCTGGCTTGGCACTGTATCGTGACTCTTCAGTCTGAGAGAGTGACAGTGACCTAGGGGATGGGCTGGAAGGCCATGGGAGGAGGGTGGATAGGTGATTTGTTCAGCATATGCTGGACTGTTCGATCCAGGCCTTCCCTATTGAATCTTGAAAGAGACAGCTTGAATTTAAATAAGTAAATGCCTTACCCAATAGTTGTCATGATGCCTGCTTTTATTATTTGATTTCTTTAAGTTTGTAGGCTTGCATTTTTAAAAGTTTATTCCCCCGTGGAACAAAACAATTAGGTTATGTTTCCAAGGCAAGTCAGAACTTAGGACCCATGGACCTAGCCAGCAATCTTAGATCCATATAGAGACAAAAATCAAATCTGTTTTACATTCTTATAAAAATACTTCAAAAGATAAGTCTTTGACCTTTAAGTATGTAAATGGTACAACTATTTTGGAAAAGAGTTTGGTTGTTTCTTAAAAAGTTAAGCCTACATTTATCATATGATTTAGCCATTTTAGTCATAGATATTTACTCAAGTGAAAGGAAAGTCAAGGTCTATACATGGATCTATATGTGAATGTTCACTGCTGCTTTATTTGTAACTAGAAGTCCAGTGCACGAATTTGTGCATGGGTGGGGTCCAGTCACCGAGCCCCAGTTGGAGCGGATTGGGGCCCGGCTGGCTGGGAGGAGGGGTCGCAGGCAATTGGCTGGTGGACCCTGCCCCCAATTGGGGTGGGGGAGCTGATTGGGGGTGGGGCCGGCCATGGGGAGGGGCTGTGGGTGGGAGAGGCTGATCAGGGGTCAGTGGCCAGGGGAAGGGCCGTGGGAGGTTGGTCGGCCGGCCCCACCCCCCAAATGGGCCAGTTTGCTGGCCGCAGTGGGCGTCATAGCGACCAGTCATTCCAGTTGTTCCAGCATTCCATTCGCTGGCTTTTTATATATATATAGATAGCTCCAAACTGTGGAAATAACTCAAATGTCCATGAGCCAATGAATGGATAAACCAATCATGCTATATATGGAATACTACTCAGCAATTAAAAGGAATGAGCTATTGACCCAAACAACACTATAGATTAATTTCAAAATAATTTCACTGAGTCATTGATGCCAGACACCCCCCAACCAAAAAAGAATACTATGATTCCATTATATAAATTCCAGAAACATGTAAATTAATCTATAGTGACAGAAAGCAGATCAGTGGTTGCCTGAGGATGATGGGGGTAGGGCGGGGAGGAGTGAGAGGGAACGATTACAAAAGGAATAGGAGGAAACTTTTGGGGTTGATGGATATGCTCATTATCTTAATTGTGGTAATGGCTATACGGGTGTATGCATATGTCAAAACTCATCACATTGTAGACTTTTGATATGCAGTTTATTATGTGTCAGTTATGCCTCAGTAAAGCTGGAAGAATAATTCTAAAGGAAAATAACTAAACTTTTAGAATCTTTCCATTTCAGAGATATCTACCATCACATGTTATTCTGCTGGCTCCTTTAGTTTTCATTCGGGGAACCTTAACTTCTATTCACATGACCCATGCTAGTCACACTAAACCCTATCACCTTCACTATAATAATAATGACAGCTAATATTCATTGAGAACTTCCTGTTGAGCAGGGCTATACCAGTGCCTTGCCTGTATTATCTCATTTAATGCCTGGAAAACCTTCCTAGTGTAGGTACTATTAACTCCATTTTACATAAGAAGCAATCAAAGCAGAGAGGTTAGGTAATTAGTCCAACATAAATGTGGAGAGTCCTGATTCAAAACCACAAACAGTCCTATCTAGGGCTCCTACTTTGTCACTAATAGGACACAACTACAAATTTATCTGACAGCAGCAAAGAATTATGACAGAAACAAGGGCATGATGCTGTCACTGGTAGCTGTTTCCTAGGCCCTTTGTTTGGCTTCCTGGCCTTCTATGACACTCATTTTTTGTTTCAGCTTTTAATTCCCGAGAGCAGTCTTCCTGCCTGTATCCTTGATTTCTATTGCCCTGTTCATCTTCCTAGAATCTGAGTTTGTTGCCTTTATGGTCTTAAATGCCTGCCCCATGCAGAGAGCTTTGCCTGATGACTTTGCTTTTTTTTCTTCTATTTTTTTTTATTTAAAAATTACAATTGACATTCACTATTATATTGGTTTCAGGTATACAGCATAGTGGTTTGACATTTATATAACTTACAAAGTGATTTCCCCCTTCCTGCAATAAGTCTACAGAGAGGAAGGGAGAGGGATAGAGAGTTAGAAACATCGATGAGAGAGAAACATCGATCAGCTGCCTCCTGCACACTCCCCACTGGGGATGTGCCCGCAACCAAGGTACATGCCCTTGACCGGAATCGAACCTGGGACCTTTCAGTCCGAAGGCCGACGCTCTATCCACTGAGCCAAACCGGTTTCGGCAATAAGTCTAGTACTTACCTGACACCGTACATAGTTATTATACTATTATTGATGATATTTCCGGTGTAATTTTGATGTGGTTGTGGGAGGCGGTGAGTACTGGCGTTTACCTATGCTGCCATCTTCCTGTATGCGTTCTTTATAAATTTTGGATATTAACCTCTTATGGGGTTTATTGTTGGCAAATATGTTCTGCCATTTGGTAGGTTGTCTTTTTGTTTTGTTGATGGTTTCCTTTGCTGTGCAAAAAATGTCTGAATTGAGTAGATACACCTGCTAGATTTTCAAGATAGAACAAATCTGTGCACAGGAAGGGATGGATCCTGTTCAGATCAGGACATGTGTAAAAGTCTCTGCAAGGAATACAGAGCAAAAGGACAAGGCAGACAGACAAAATAAAAGGAGTCAGGCCAGGAGATTGGCAGGGACTCGGGCAAAATCCAGTATAAGTGGTAGCAGAGTAGAAATATGAAGATTTGCTGGAAAGTCCACAGAGCACAAGGGCATCAGTGGGCCCTGCTGAGTGCTAGGCAGGTAGAACTGGCAGGAAGAGAGAGCAGAGTTGACAGAGAGGCCTCGGAGGAGCCCCTGACGCATGTCCTCAAGAGGCAAGCTGTCCACCAATGCATGCAGGAGCTGATGGCCCCGGGCCTGGGGCCAGCTTTGCCTGGATTGACAAGGATTGCCAGAAGGCCCCAGAAAATATGGCTTCACAGTCTTTTCACACTTCTGCCAGTCTCCCAGATTATTTTGGACTCTCTCTTTTTTTATTTTTAATCAGTAGGAGAAAAAAGAAAGATTACAATAAAAACCATATGGGGACCTCTTCTCGGGCTGAAATCTTATGATCTTTTCTTTAAACCAGTGATTTTTAACCTTTTTAATCTCATGGCACACATAAACTAATTATTAAAATTCTGAGCATGCCAAAACATAGTTTATATATTTTGCCAATCTGACACAAAAAAGGTATAATTTTGATTCATTCACATGGGATGACTATTGTTGTTGGCTGTTGTCATTTTTAAAATTTATTTAACAATCTAAGGAAAAAGAGGTCAGCACTCCTGACTTTCATGTTTTAAAAATTTTTGTGGCACACCAGTTGAAATGTAAATAGAAGAAATTAAACTTCCCACTCTTCAAGAATTCCAAATGTTTTCCAGCCTCTACCTGAACAAATATCTCAGGTAAATATACTATCACTACTGGCCCAGTGCACGGATTCCTGCACATTGAAAGAAAATTAATTAGAAGAAATATTTTAAGATCTCTGTTTGGCCTTTCTCTATAATAGAAGTGTCAACCAAATTCATGATTGACAATGACAGATCGAAACACACATGTGCGATTGGCGCCAGCGAGAGCTTTATATGTATTGCGCATGCGTGAGTCAACTTAGCCTTTTATATATATACTAGAGGCCCGTTGCATGAAGATTCGTGCAATAGGCCTTCCTTCCCCTGGCTGCCGGCACCGGTTTTCCTCCAGCACCTGGGACCCAGGCCTTCGCTCTGGCCGCCACCTTCTGTCTTCTCTCCGGCCAGAGCCTTCAGTCTTCTCCTCTCCGGCCAGAGCACTGCTTCTGTAGCTTTCTCCGCCCCCTGCCCTCCCACTCATAGCAGGTGTCCCGCCCCACCCAGCCACTCTGCGCCTGCGTATGCAAATTAACCCACCATCTTTGTTGGGTTAATTTGTATACTCACTCCTGATTGGCTGTGGGCATCAGGGATGTATGGTCAATTTGCATATTTCTCTTTTATTAGTGTAGACTGCAGAACAAGTGCATGAAATTTGTGCACCGGGGGGGGGGGGGTCCCCCCTCAGCCCAGCCTGCACCCTCTCCAATCCGGGACCCCTCGGGGGATGTCCGACTGCCCGTTTAGGACCGATCCCTGGGATTGGGCCTAAACCGGCAGTCGGACATCCCTCTCACAATCCTGGACCACTGGCTCCTAATCACTCACCTGCCTGCCTGCCTGGTCACCCCTAACTGCTCCCCCCTGCTGGCCTGATCGCCCCTAACTGCCCCCGCCCGCTGCCTGCCAGGTTGCCCCCAACTGCCCTCTCCCTGCTGGCCTGGTTGCTCCTAACTGCCCCCCCTGCCAGCCTGGTCACCCCTTACTGCCCCCCCCCCCCCCCGCTAGCCTAGTCGCCCCTAATTGCCCCCCTCTGCTGGCCTGGTCGTCCCTCACTGCCCCCCTGCCAGCCTAATCGCCGCCAACTGCCCCCCTGCCAACCTAATCACCCCCAACTGCCCCCCTTGCCAGCCTGGTCGCCCCTAACTGCCCCCCTGCTGGCCTGGTTGCCCCTAACTCCCTCCCTCTGCCGGCCTGGTCACCCCTAACTGGTCCCCCACTGCCAGCTGGGTCACCCTCAACTGCCCCCCCCCTGCTGGCCTGGTCACCCCCAACTGCCCCCCCTGCTGTCCTGGTCGCCCCTCATGCCCCCCCCTCACCGGCCTGGTCGCCTAATGCAGCCTGCTTGTTCAGTTGTTTGGTTGTCCCTCACTAACCCCCCTGCCGGCCTGGTCGCCCCATGCAGCCTGCTTGTTCAGTTGTTTGGTCGTCCCTCACTAACCCCCCTGCTGGCCTGGTCACCCCACGCAGCCTGCTTGTTCAGTCGTTTAGTTGTCCCTCACTAACCCCCCTGCCGGCCTGGTTGTAGGAAGCCATCTTATGAGGGCATGAGGGTTAATTGGCATATTACCTCTTTATTATATAGGATAGAGTGAACTTGCTTAATCAAACCTGCTTTCTAATGTAGCTAAAGATTTTTCCAGCCCAGTGAAACACCCCAACTTCTCTTTCAGGTAATTGTCAGCAACACAGCAGTAAATATCAACATGAAGCAGATTATTATTGTAGGTCATACAGGGAGAACAAACGGTAAAATATTTAACTGCAGCAGTGTTTGACTATATTCTGCACAGTGAGAAAACCTGAAGTCATTTTCAAGGTCCACCACTTCTTACTTCTTTTCAGTTGGGTCAAGTTTCTAAACTTTCTAAATCTCTGTTTTCCGGCTAATGAAAAGAAAATAGGATTCCACCGAGTCTCCTATCTACCTACTCCAGAACTTCTGTGAGGATCAAATGAGATGAGGCACAGGAAAATGCTTCATAGACATTTGGTTAAAGTGTGAAATATTTCCACCTGGCTATAAAGCAAGTTGTGTTCCTGGGCTGAAGAAACTGCAAGGAGGCTAGTCGTCGCTAGGGAGAGGAAGCCAGGGTTGCTACATGATGTCATTATCCAGTGCCCACAGCCACCATTTCAGGGCTGAGCTGGGCTGTGGGCTGCATTTTGTGCCATGGCAGTGTTGGCTGTGATTTAGTGGGGTGTTGCTCTGGGGTGGTGGCGGGGGAAGCTGAGTGTTGCTTTGTTGGTGCCAGGTCTGTGGTGCCATTTCTCTGTAAATGGCCAGTGTGCATCATGGCAGCTCCTGCATTGAGTGTCTGCCCCCTGGTGTTCAGTGAGCGTCATAGCGACCGGTTGGATGGGTGGAGGGACACTTAGCATATTAGCCTTTTATATATAGAGATGGTTCACTCCTTCATTTATTTGTTCAGACACTAATTGAGTACCTACTAAGTGCCAGTATCTATGCCAGAAACAGATGGTACCAATAAAGTTTCTCTGCTATTTTCTGCTCTGATTCCACAGTCTAGGTAGGGAGACAATGAAAACACAGTGATGCACCGGAATTTTGGGAGCCTTGAGAAGAAACAGTGAAGGGAGGGGTGGAAGTACAAGAGAAAGGGAGGTAAGGTTCAAAGAAGCTTCGCGAAGGAAGTGACACTAAAGTTGAGAAGAGAGTCATTCCTAGATCTCTTAGCAACTCAAAGTTTTCTTTTATAGTTTGGAGATTCTAATATCTTAAATTCTGCCAGGACTGTTTTCTGGAAGCCCTTATGTGAATCCATTTTTTTAAAACCACGGAACAATATAACTTAACCAGAATGAAAACTCAGCATACCGACAGAAGGACTTTGGCACATAGACATCTGTTTCCTAAATGTTTGTGAAGAAGCAGTAGAAATAAATATGATATGATGAACAAAGGGCATATTTATAAATGCTGCTGCTTGATTACTTTATGTAATGACAGATGACTATATATCTATTTCTTGTATAAAATAATGATCTTAAAAAGAATTTTTAACTAATTTCTCTACCTCGTCTTATAAAAATAGGTATCCTTTCTGAAAATCTATTTTACTTTTCAGTATGGAAGGGTCTATCCATCCCACAGTTCAACTTAGGACTCTGTGCTGCCAGTTTTATGAGATTGTGGTCTTAATGCTCTATGCTAATCTCCTATACATCAGGCTGGAAGCTTATCTTGACAGGAAAACTTGGAGCAGGCCTTGTGGAATGGTTTTGGCACTCCGCATGGGAGTGGAAAGTATGCACAGGCTGCAACAAAGTCTGGCGTGGACTGCTGCAGGGAAGGCAGCACTGTCTGGGAGACAGTTAGTACAGGAAAGTCCTGGGTGCCTCTGTAGGATGGTGCTACACCCAGACTGGCAGGGTCATGGAATTGTGTGTTTCCACAAGAACTGAGAGGAACGGCAGCCCCACAAGCCAAGTTAGAAAAAGAACACTACCACTGAGCACCCCCATAACCGTCTGTCTGAGCCAAAACTCTTCATGTGCAGAAGTAAGGTGCCAAGTGACGAGAGAATACTTGTTTCAGAGGTTTTCAATCTGAAGCCTAGAAAAACCCTTAGACACAGGTGTAACAACTGCTGGTGTGAGTAGGTCAAACCAAAACAGGGCATGAAACGAACTTCCAACTGTCTTGGAAAGGTTTTGAATCTATTCTATGGCAATTTTGGTAAAAATATAAGTGCTTTTTTTCTATTTACGAGCCTGTTGGGTGAGAAAAATCCCCCCCCTCCTTTTTTTGTGTGTGGGAGGCTTGGTTTTGCTTTTAATATATGTGAAGCTCTGAGCTTTGTCACTGAGAAATATTTAGCCATGCTGAGTTCTAGGAATAAAGACAATGTAGTATACATAAATTGACTTAAAGTTAAAAAAAAAAAAATGCTAGGGACTTTGTGACGACCTCTCGTGTTGCTGTCCCTGGAAGCTGTGTGGCTTTCTTGGAAACATGAGAACTCATGAACGTTTGCTCCACTGGACCCTAGAATTCTAGGGTAAAAATAACATTTGATTAAGGCAAAGTAGAAAATACAAGTTTACACTTCCTCCCTCTGCCAAACAGAGACACTTTTATAATAAAAAAAAATCCACACAATGAGGCCCGTTAGAACCCACAGATGATGATGGGTTGAATCATGGACTGTGCACAATTGAGGGAACTGAAGCAGCTCTCCAGCCACGTAACAGTAAGGGAGGGTGAACTGTCTCTATGCCAGAGTGTGGGGAGAGGATCTGTCTTTACCTTGCCATTCCAGTTATGGGAGAGAGGGTGCATGATATAAAAAGATCTGAAATGTCATTCAATGATCAATTCCTTTACAGCAAAGAGCATGATCTTCTCTATGCCTAGCATGGTTTTCAGCACATAGTGTTTATTGTTATGTTGAACTGGGATAACATTCTGGGTTCCACTGGGAATATCAAATAATGAAATGAGCTCCATACTTTGATTGAAACCAAAAAGAGACAGAAAATGTATAGAGTGTTGAATCTTTGCAAGGAGATAAAGAAATGGGCCTGGTAAATGACAGTAATAGAGGACACTCCTGGGGATGTTGGTAGTGCATTATGGTCCATAGGAACAATGGTTTCTAGGGAGGGCACTTCCAGTAGAACATAAGTGAGAGGAGCTGAAGTTTACGTGTTTCCTGAACAGATAGCTCAAGAATGCTCAGCAGTACCCAGAAGTGTGGCTCAGAGGGTTGAGCATCAAACTATGAACCAGGAGGTTATAGTTCGATTCCTGGTCAGGGCACATACCCAGACTTGATCCCCAGTAGGGGCCATGCAGGAGGCAGCTGATCAATGATTCTCATCATTGTTGTTTTTATCTCTTTTCCCCTCTCCCTTCCTCTCTGAAATCAATAAAAATATATTAAAAAAAACACTTTACAACATGTGCAGAAAATGCATATTAGTGCATTCAAACTAACAGCTCAGCACTGGGCTAATTCTACCATTCAGAGGCAGCCCTGGTCAGCTCTAAGTTCTTCCCTTAAGTCCTCAGGTTTCTCCCTCCAACATTCTTCTCAAATCACCTCACCACTGTCTGGAGTTCTGTCCCAGTGTCATATCTGCACTCTCCTTATACACTTAGTCCTTTCGGGTTGAGAGCTAGATAGACCACATCAAGTGGATTGGATTTGTATCAAGAACTTTTCATCTCATGCCTGAGAGCCATACAAATAGTACACCCATGTGCATACCCCAATATATGCTTTATGGCTAAACCTGTTTCTACCCTCATATCAAGACCTCCTTCTGCAGGGAGAAAATGATCAGAATGCTTTGTTAGAGTCCCAGCCTAAACTAGTTACTAAGAAAAGCAGACAGGTTGGGGGCGGGGGGGGGGCGTGGGGAGAGGAATTAAGGAATTTGACTCTTTTTCTACCATGATACAGATACACCCCCCTACCCCCCCACTCACACACAGACTTATTTGCCTCTTATAGCCCGTCATGATTCTTGAAAAGTGGTTTTGTTTTTCAGGCTTGATCCCCAGTAGGGGCCATGCAGGAGGCACAAAGTCCCTAGCATTATTTTCTAACTTTGAGTCAAAATATATATACTATATTGTCTTGATTCCTAGAAATCAGCATTGCTAAATATTTGTTTAATTGTAAAAGCTTCAGAGGTGATTTTTTTCTCTTTTTACTACTTAGGGCAGCTCCCTCTCTTTCCTCTTTAACTCCCTCCCCTTCTCCTACTTTTCGGAAAGCAATTCTGCCTCTTATTGAGAAAGAGCAAGTATAAGAAGAGGAATTTCTTTCAGTCCAGTGTTGCCAAAGGACACACATTAGAAATAGCAAGCAATCTAAGCTAAAATGAACCAAAGACGTTTTCTATTAATGCTGTGTTAAATCATTAGGGATGTGGTGGATTAAAACAATACACATTTATTTTCTTACATTTTTGGAGGTCAGAAGCCTCAAAATCAAGGTGTCAATAGGGCTGCATTTCTTCTGGAAGGAGGCTGTAAGGGAAAACACACTTCTCTGAATTTTCTAGCTTCTAGAGGCTGCCTGCATTTCTTGGGTTATGGCCCCTTCCTCCATCCTGAAAGCCAGCCATATAGCATCTTCTCTCTCTCTCTCTCTCTCTCTCTCTCTCTCTCTCTCTCTCTCTCTCTCTCTCTCTCTCTCTTCCTCCCTCCCTCCCTCCCTCTCTCTCTTCCTCTCCTCTGCTTCCATCATCACATCTCCTCTGACTCTCCCTCCTCCCTCTTTTCGTTATAAAGACCCTTGTGATTACAATGAGCACACTCAGATAATCGAAGGTAATTACCTCATATAAAGATCTTTAACTTAATCACATCTGCAAAATCACTTTTGCACGTAGAGTAACAAACATATCCACAAGTTTTGGGGACTAGGATTGGGACAAATTTGGGTGGCATCATTTATGAGGCTCTTCTTGCTATTTACTCCCTTTGGACTTCTATTATGCCATCAATTCAAGTTACAATGGATCCTGGAATTCTGAACTTTAGTTAAATATTTTTATCATATTTTAGCCAATTAGATTACTGAGCCCATACACAAAACAAGGTGTTAGATGCCAAATAATTATAACACTGAAACAACTATGTATGAGTGGCATCTTGATTTTTCCTTCTGCAAAATGCTGATAATCATTTCCTTAACTGTCAGAATGATTGCATCAATCCTGCTAAGAGTCTGGAACATATTAGAGACTGTCAGTTAATTGTTAAGAATTTAATAAGTTGAGGTCTGAAATTTAAAAATGTAAGATGCTTTCTGTAAATTAAAATGTTGCACTACCTTACAGATAAATGTCAAGAACTATTAAGAGTTTAAGATGTTTCTATACTTGCAAGTAAACATATTAACCTGCTATAGTTTCATTGGTGCTATTAGAAGACATGAGACCCCCGGGTAAGAGACAATAGATGGTTTATTATAGCAATAGCAGTAGCCAGAGTGTCTGCATTCCTTGCACCGATTCCCTGAACTCCAGTTCCCACAGGACAATACAAAGAGGGCTACATAACACCTGCACACTTAGTGGGTTATATTACATGAGAGGAATATTGAATTTAGGGAAGCTGAATCTTTTATAATAAGCAGTAAACATGCCTTCCCTTTGCTCTGGAGGGAGACACTCTATCTTCCGAGGTTGTTTGTTATGCAAAAATCCTTTAAAATATAGACTGGAACAAAGGGCAGTAACCTTGCTCACAGTATACACAGAAACATCATTATTCTTATAAACAAATCCTTTTAGGTATCTATACCTAAATGTTTCTTAGAGACCTCAAACTCATTGTGTTTTGAATTAAAGTCTTATTCTACTTCTACCAAACTTTTGCTCCTTTATTTTCTGTCTTAATTGATGGAGCCACTGTCAACTCAGTCTCTAACCTCAACCCTAGTATTCATTCTAGATTCTTCTATATTTTCCCATATATAACTGTAAAGAGTCTTTTTTTTTTTTTTTTTAGTAATCTGCAGCTCTTTTTTTTTTTTTTTTCTCTTTGTCCCCACTTTCACTAACAAAATTAAGGCTTTCAATTCCTATTGGCTCTCTGAGACCAACTGCTGAAAACTAGTGGATTTTCCTAAAAAACAACTTGAATTTTACCATTCTCATCCTCAAAATATTCAATGGATCTCCATTCTTTTTTAAAGGAAGAAAAGGGCATAGTGCAATAGGACTTAAGAGCCCCAGAAAGTCAGTGTACAATCCCTGTCCTGAGTGCTCCAGTTGTTAAGAGAGGGTGCTGCAGAGGTCCTGGTGCTATGGAGAGACCACCTTGTCATGGTCTCCATGCTGGCAGGGATAAAGAAAGGGCCCTAGGACTCTACAGAGCCTGGCTGAACCATGTCCCCTCTTCCTACACTACACTCAGAGCCTGATCACCACCATTAGTCTTGAAACTATCAGGACTAATCTCATTTTATCTTTTTCTTAAAAAAATATATTTTTTTATTAATTTCAGAGAGGAAGGGAGAGGGAGAGAGATAGAAACATCAATGACGAGAGGGAGTCTTTGATTAGCTGCCTCCTGCATGCTCCCTACTCGAGATTGAGCCTGCAACCCGGGCATGTGCCCTTGACTGAATTGAACCCAGGACCCTGTAGTCCGTAGGCCGACGCTCTCTCTATCCACTGAGCCAAACCGGCTAGAGCTCATTTTATCTTTTAACCCTATTTATTTCAGTACCCCAAGAATCTTAACATGGCCAGGTAATCCCACAACTCCACACACATAGCTCTGTAGACCTTCTTTCAACACTGCATGCCTGCCCCATTTCTTTCCAATACCACCAATACCTCCAGTCTGTCTCCTGGGATTCATAATCAGCAATCAGCAAACATCCCTTATATCCTCAACCTCTTCTGTGAACATTCCCTTTACTTCCAAATGCCCGTCAGTGTATTTCACTAGATGAAAACCTGGTTCTCCCATAAAGATGCTGCTTCCTCTTTCAGCTGAAACCCGTTTTCTCCCTCTTAGTAGTGTGGTGTGGAGGAGGTTACCAGATGCCTTCCTTGCTCCTCATTGCTCCTTCCAGGCGGCCTTCTTGCTGATTATAAACTCCAGCTTTGAGTCTGAAGTCATCAAACCATCAAACAACCTACTACTTTCTCCTTGCTGTTGTCACTGTCCCTGATTTCTTAAACATTTGAGTGCCTGGTTCACTGTTACTGACTCCAACGTTGTCTATCATTACTCTCAGTGTTTTCATTACTCTTCAGGACAGTCCTCCCACTTCCTTGATTCTCTTAGCTTCCTTTGCTTCAATGACCTTGTCCTCCGCTTCACCTCAGCTATTGGCTCTCTTGTCATATCCAGCCCTTCATTATGACTAATAAATATAAGCTGTCTATAGTCTCAATTCAAGTTTCTGTTCTCTGATCACCCCTTCTTAATTTTCATTCCAAAATTTCTCCCATCCCATAGATACTGCTTACTAGTCATTGATCTTATCATCTTATTACTGGAATTTACCCTTTCCTGGCTTTATATTTCTTCTTTCCTAGTTTATATTCTACTAGTGGCCCAGTGCACGGATTCGTGCACATTGAAAGGAAATTAATTAGAAGGTGGCCAGCAGGGCGGGACTGGGCAAGATGGGCTGGATATGCCCTGGAGCCAACCTCCCGTGGTCCCTCCCCAGCCAGTTGTACCTGGGGTGGCGCCAGGGCTCAAAGGGCATCTGCAGAGTGAGCGGGGTCCCTCTAGCAGGTGGGGTCCCTCAGCCTGGCCTATGGGGATTGGGCCGAAACTGGCATTCCGACATCCCCAAGGGGTCCCGGAGGGCAAGAGGGCACTCTGCAAAGTTGCTGTCGCTCGGCAGCTCCTGCATTGAGTGTCTGCCCCCTGGTGGTCAGTGCGCGTCATACCTACCGACTGCTTAGCCTTTTATATATATAGATGGTCTGAGTAGCATAAGAAAATGGGACCAGGGGGTGTTTACAAAAATTTGTTTAAAATTAACTTAGAGAAGAGATGAAATCTATCATTGTCTGGGGATAGGCAGAGGAGAAACACTCAAGTCTTTTCCCAGCCTGCCCCTATTGTCCAAGAATCCCATTTTGGCTTTAAACTGGTACATTTCACAGAGGAGAATCAAAGCTTGCCAAGGAGCTGGATCCTTAGGAGATAATTTAGTGCTCCCTGATACTCATATATACTGCTTCAGGAAGGGGCATAGTTTACCTCCTCCCCCAAGTAGCTCAAGTGTTTTTTTTTGTTTTTTTTTTGTAAACTACATGCAGTTCTCTTTCTGAGGGAACCTTGGTAAAGACTCTTCTCCAGAGATTTACTAAAATCCCAGGGATATTTCAGCACTCTTTATGGATTTAAGTCATTATTGAAGTTGCCTACCCTTGAATTTGGCTTTGGGAATTAGGGAAAGCTTCACACAGAAGAGGTGACATTTGAACTTGGCTTTGAAGAATTAATAGGTATTTGCCAAAAGTGAGGGGAGATTTTTTTACTGCCAAGAAAGATAATTACAGGCAACACTTTTTTTTAATGCTTCATAATATTTAGGAAAATTTAGACCTTTACTCCTATATATTCATACATCATATGAATATTTACAGCTCAAAGTAAATAGGATTAAGTAGATAAAACCCAACTTTATAAATCCTCTTTTTTATGTGCAAAGTAAATATTTTTAAGAAGGTTTGATTTATTTACATTTTTAATTAAATGAAAATTACAGATAAAAGATGCTATACCACTCATCTTCCTAGGAAAAGAAAATATGGCAATGTAATTAAAAGGACGCCTCAAATTATAATTAGATTTGAAATTTAATTATGACTAGAATACTTCATCCTTATGCACACTGACACCTTGTTGATACATAACCTTTAAAATATTTTTATTATATTTACTCTAAGATCTTAATCTGTGGACTAAATAAAATCCTTAAGGTTCCCAAGAAGTATTAGAAATTAGCATAGAATACAAGTGCTGTGTTTTTTTTTTATAGAAAAAAGTATTGTGTTTTAGAATTCCTGTTTTGCCATTGCTGAATCTTAGTACAGCTTTTTTTAGCTGAAATACATTCTAAAAATCTCTAGCACATATGGATTAGTATAATACCACTTTTTGTAGCTAGAGAGAGCATCCTTTGATTCATACCTGATAGAGTTACTGTAGTCTACAGGAATTTCACTACATATTTAGTAACCACATTTCCAGAAAGAGTCTTCTTATGGAATGTCGACTATATATATACACATAAATGTATTGCAGCTATTTGAAGGAATCTCCTCTGCAGAGAGCTCTGGTTAAGTACATTTGCTATAATTAAGTTCCCGTGGCACAATGTGACACTTCTTGCAGCTTAGAAAACAATAACTTTCACAGTAAAAATGATTTAGTTACAGCATAATGTGCCCTGATAGAAATGTTTTGAGATAAAGATCTCCAATATGCAATTATTATTAGCTTGATTTAGAAAATACTGTATGGTAAAAACTATTTGAAGAATAGCCACTTTAGCTGATTTGGTGTCAAAGAATGCACTTAATATAAATTGGCAGTCTTTATTCATGAGTCAAAGTCTGAATTCATAGCCTTTGTGGAAATCTTTAGTTTAAAATACTTGTTTGTTAAATAATAATAATAATAATAATAATAATAATAATAAGTCCATGTGCTAAGCATTTCCTAAATTTTGTATACTATATGGTGGCTCTAATTTAACCAGTTATTAAATTATCTTTATGGCAGTAAAAATAAACACTTGCTTTTAAAATCTCATGAGTAAAAATACAAAAAAAAAATTAAGTCTGATAATCTAAAATAGAGTCATTTTCATTGTAGTGAGTTTGAACTTACATGCCTCACTTAGCCCCTCCTTACTGAACCAATTTTCATCAGACAACTTCTGCTCCTAGATGAACTGAATTTCTACAAATGGCCTACCTCTGTTGTCCTCTGTGTATAGACAAACCTCTCATTGAAGTCCTTATCTCTTTTGAAAGGACTTCAAAGGCTCATTGAAATCCAAAACTTTCATTGAAGTTAAGTCAAGTTTTGCCTGTGTTAGGGCTGTGGGATTTCATCCAGAAAAGCCTGGGTGGTTAACAAGGAAAGAGCATGTTAACCTGGTTGGATTTCATCACACGTGGAATTTGGTCTGACAATTTTGGCTCCATTAGGGGGTTTAAAGCAAATTCAGCTCTGGAAATGATAAAAGGATCCCCCTACCTGGTTTTATAGCACAATAGCTGAAAGACCAGCAGGTATTTCCAAGCATCTTTTAGTGTACATCCCAAACTGCTACACCAGCTGGATCTTCCATGAATGAAACAACCCTGCTGTTAAAGCATTTGAATCCCAGTCAAAGTCGTTGACAGTAAAATCCAGGTGGCTATGCAAATTGGTCATTTCCTTAAATAGTAATTTGAGTTTCAGTAGGTGAGCCCTGCTAATAATGACAACCAATGTTTGGGTAGCATTTTTCAATTCACAGGACTGTTTTTATGTATAATATCTCAATTAGTCTAAAACCCTGTGAGATGAAGTGATGAACGTTCAGAGAGATGAGGTCATTTGCCCAATGTTTCACAGGTAGTAAGTAGTGAGTCTGGATTTGAACCCAGACATTTGAAGCCCAGACACAGTGGGCTTTCCATTAGACTAAGCATGACTGCTACAGTGGATGATTATTGATTCATAGATCTTGATTCAAAGAAACAAGAGCTGCTTTGTCTTCTTTGGGGAGTCCTATTTCTATAGGTCCCTTTGTGAAATAGGATAAATTATATTTTGAGCTTTGGGCTCATTACTAAATCTTCTTATTTTTTCAAGAAAACCTGGAACTTCTGATTTATGTGGACACCATCACAATATTTAAATGATGACAACTGCATTAGTTTGGGTCATTGCTCTCAACTCTTGATCTCTTCCTTAAGGTAGAATTACATATCCATTGCCTTTGCCATGTAATCTTTTAGGGCTTCCCAATAGAATAGAAAGCCCTTGTTGCTTTTGGATTTGGTCATGTGATTTGGATTGCCCAATGAAATGTGGGAAAACATGATCTGTGCTTTAAGAAGCAGGTTTTATCTCCCACCCAACGTGTCCTCCTGCAATTACCTTAAGAAAGGCTCTTTCTGCAGTCCTACATAGAGGAGACATGTAGAGCATCTGGAACGATCTTTCTTGCAGATTGTAACAAAGTAAATCCTATCAGATGCCAGTGGATTCCCATTGAACCCAGCAGAGCCCCAGCCAATAACAGGCTTATGAGCAAGAAATAAATATTTGTGGTTGAAGCCATTGAGATTTGTTCGTTCTGCAAATCCTGACCAGTTTAAACATTCAAGAAATAACACAAAACATTGCAGTCCAAGTTAAATAAATCTATAGACTGAATGCAGTCTATGGGCCACTGTCTGAGATTTGTGAGATGGAGCTTGAGCAGTATCTTTGCGAACCCTAGCATTTAGATCTCTGGGGAAAATTATGTCACATGTTGGGTGCATGTAATATTTAGAGCAAAGAGGCTGTTAGTGTAAGGTCTGACACCTAAATAACCTCTGTGCTCATTGTCAGGAGAGATATATAAACTAAGACATCTAACTAATTGAAGATGTGGGAGTAAAATGAGAGGCTTGGCATTTACATGGATTAACAGGATCAACCTACATTTTCCTCTGTCAGCATTATTTTACACATATAAGCCTAATTCGTAGAGAAGGAATTTGTTTTTATCATCCATATTTGCTACAGGCAAAGATTATTTTTAGAGTCCCTGAGAACAGTTAGACAGTTTGGACCTATATTTATCATTTCATTCTTCTTCACTCTGAAAGAGGAGTCGTCATTATTGAGAGTAATATCCCATGCTTTCTAGATCTTGGGGAATGCAGTAATTTATTTTACAGAGCAAACATCACCTGGGGAATTAAATAAGATTTACTTCTCTGCAGGATTCAGGAGGAAATCAACACAGGCAGACACACAGCAGAGGATGGCAATAATCTCCAATCCCAGATACAAGCCTGGAGATACCCCAGCTGTAGATGATAAGACAGAGGGAGTTACACCAAATCCTCTGGAATCAGTTGCTTCCCTTTAAGCAAAGCCTATCTAGCCTGGACATGACCAGAATCTTTCAACTGAGCCATCTCATTTTTATAAATATTTGATATATTGGCAGAGGACACTAGTGAGAACACACTCGAGCATGGATATATACTCCTTATTGATCCCTCTCAGCTTTCCCAGGCTAATGCAGCCTCATCTTCACATTTTCCTAATCTTAGATCAATGGAACTAGTAGAGAAGTCAGTTACCCAGACTTCCATGTGAGCCATGTTAGTAGGTCCTCAGTCCAGTTAGTAGGTCTGTCCTACTACCCAAATAATTATTTTATTTTGATTGCAAATGTCATGAAGGTGAAATGAAGGATGGTGAGACTGTTTTTACAGGCCCCAAACAGACTGCTACATCAAGGAAAGGTCACTAAATAAATGATATTTAAATGCACACTTGAAAGAAGGGTGAGTGGAATTTATCCTGAGAAATGGATGGGGTTATGGGATTATGTGGAATGGAGAGAGAGAGAGAGAGAGGAGAGAGAGAGAGAGAGAGAGAGAGAGAGAGAATATTTAGAATTCTGTGCATTTTAATGGGATTTACTAGATTTAAAAAGTACCCCATGAGATGATTCTGCTGTCTTCCTTATATCTAATTTAGAAACAGTGTTCTATGACATGAATAGAAAAGAACATTTGAAGAGGTTAAATATTGTTGGACAAAGTGCAAATAAAAATCAATAAGCATTATGGTTAAGAGCCTGGAAATGAATATCAAACAGACATGGTTTAAATCACAGTTCCCTTACTTTCTAGCTTTGTGACCTCGGGCAAGTTACTTGTTTAACCTTTCTAAACCTCATTTTTTTTCATCTTCCAAATAGGGAACATA
Source organism: Cnephaeus nilssonii (assembly GCF_951640355.1). Lineage (NCBI taxonomy): Eukaryota > Metazoa > Chordata > Mammalia > Chiroptera > Vespertilionidae > Cnephaeus > Cnephaeus nilssonii. The sequence goes on from NC_137077.1 coordinate 31,094,124, forward strand.
ATGGATATCTTAGAGTCCTGTTGTAAGGACTGAGTGAAACAATAGATGTAAACTGTTCGTCACTGTGACTATCAGATGGCGAGCATTCAGACATTGGTAGTGGAAGGGTGAGCAAATTCTGTAGATGGTTGGACCTCAGGGCCCAATAAATGGGCACTTTAGTTGGTTATAATATTATATTTGTAAAGGTCTAATCTATGTATATAATCAACTCATTTATTAAGAATTAAAATCTGCCTCTAATCTATGTATATAATCAACTCATTTATTAAGAATTCAAATCTGCCCTACAAGATTTTTTTTCTTTTAGGCAGGTGTTTTAGATTTCTAGGGCTACTGTACAAAACACCACAGATTGTGTAGCTTAAAACAACAGGTATGCATTCTCACAGTTCTGGAGGCTAGAAGTCCACAATCAAGGTGTTAGCAGGGCCATGCTCTCTCTGAGACTGTGGATAGAATCCTTCTTTGCCTTTTCTTGGCTTCTGGTGGTGGCATCAACCTCGGTGTACATTGGCTAACAGCTTCATCACTCCGATCTCTGCCTCTGTCCTACATGGTGCTCTCCCGGTTGGTCTGTCTCTTTTAAAGAAGATTTATTTTTATTGATTTCAGAGAGGAAGGGAGAGGGAGAGAGAGAGAGAGAGAGAAACATCAATGATGAGAGAGAATCATTGATCAGCTGTCTCCTGCACACCCTCCACTGGGGATCAAGCCCACAAGTGGGGCATGTGCCCTTGACCAGAATCAAACCTGGGATCCTTCAGTCTGCAGGCTGACGCTCTATCCACTGAGCTAAACCAGCTAGGACCTGAGTCTTTTAAATTTATTTTTTCTCAAAGTCTTCTTGAGGATTATCTTAGGCCTTGTCAAAAATTTCTTACCTCATATGCTAAAGAAAGGGGGATGAGGAGAAATATATACTAGGAGAAGTTATTTTTAAAAGTAATCATGCTGGAGGTAGGATGATATAAAACAATCCACTAGCTTGAATGTAGACTCTTAATGTAACTCATTTTAATGGATATTATTGGAAGGTCCATGATCTTGTGGTTGTTTTTAAAGTTAAACCTAAGTTATAGCACTGAGTGTTTCTGCTTTGATGGGAGCTCTTGCTGTCCAGCATTCTTTATTCCGTCAATGTTTTGGGGTTCACATGTAGAGTTTATAGTGATGAGGTCATATATACTTTCATAAAGAGATGAGAATTGATTTAGGATTATTAAAATTAAGGAATTATCCTCCTCTGGGCCAGATAATATGTAGAATGTGTTAATCATATGTAGAGAACAATTCCATACCCATTGGGAAAAAAAACAGTCAAGGGGTTTATAATACTCTTTTACTCTTTTAAAAAAAAACATGTATTTTTATTGATTTCAGAGAGGAAGGGAGAAGGAGAGAGAGATAGAAACATCAATGATGAGAAAGAATCATTGGATTGGTTGCCTCCTGCATGTCCCCTACTGGGGATTGAGCCCGGGACCCTTCAGTTCGCAGACCAATGTTCTATCCACTGAGCCAAACCAGATAGGGCTACTCTTTTACTCTTGAATGTATGCATTGCCTATATAATATTTCCCATCAATGTGTTCATGCCCTGTTGACTGATGATATGACCTACCCTGTCTGCCTGGCATGGCTCAGCCATAAGTAAGGATGGATGAAGACAGAGTGATGCTTTCAGTCTACAGCCAAGCCTGGGCAGGCAAATTTGGGGCTGCCATTCAGCGAGAAAAATGGGCAACCTGATTTCAGTTCTTCCTACTCCACCCCTCTTGGTCCATTAAAAATAAAATGTCCCCTTTAAATTCTATTCTTAGAGAAGTCTCATTTGACCTCAAATGAAAAGGACAAGCCCTTTCTCAATAGATTAGAAAGACTTATACTTAAGCTGGGGATTTTCACGTGTTATTTATTCTCCCTCAGTGCAGATATTTTACTGCAGTGGACAGAGTGACTTCAGTTGAAAAAATGGTCACAATCTGTGCTTCCTTAGGAAGGAAAAATCATTGCATGTCAGGAGCTTGGAGATTTAGTCCCAGGGCAGAGATTTTCCCAAGGATTCCCCTATAAACATAATATGAGAAGACAATACCATTCCAGCTGCTCAGCTGCGTTGCCACTGGGGGAAGATTTGTTATCCTGGAGACGTCACCTGTGGGTCTACTAGTTTACTTAGCTTGAACGTTTTAAAGTCAGAAGTTGAATTCTAGAAGGAATGGTAATGGGGTGGGGGGCTTAAAACATCACTGTCGATTTAACTAGGAAAAAGAAGAAATCCAACCTTCTTACCTAGGACTTGAGTTATCTTAGTAGTTGTCTTTTATCCCAGTCACAAGTACTCACTGTTGTTTTATTTTTCTTTAAGAAAAATGTAGTTTATTGGAAGCATATACAAACTCCATCTGAGCAGAGGTGTCTCCAAAAGGGACCCCCCTAGGGAGTTGCCCCCCGAATGGGAAAAGCCTGCTCTTTCTCTCTCTTATGGGGAAAAAACAACAACCCTCCTCACTATTTTTTTTAAAGAGCTCGGTGAATAAAAACAATGCAAAATAAAGATAATTACACTTTTTTGGGGGGAAATTTGGAGATTAAAAGTAAGTGAGGTAAGGCAATATAAAAATTAAAAGTGAAAAAGAACTTAAACTGGAAGGATTTCAGTTTAAATAAACAAAATTAAAAGAAATAATGATAAACATGGCTAATATGTTAAAGTATGAATAAAAGTTATTTTGTTTTTTGGTAAAATTACATTAAACCATTAAGCTAGGGAAAAAAATTAGAGGAAAGGAACAGAAGATATGTAAGAGAATTTTCAATGTTGATAGATTTAGAAGCATCTTTAAGAGTTTTTAAAATGCTGAAAGTTAATAAAATTTAGATAAGTAGAATGTTGTTTTTAATTTTGAGAAAAAAAAAACCCACACAAACTACTAACAGGCAGGCCTGTCTGGCTGGCATGGCTCAATTGTTAAGTGTCAACCTATAAGCCGGGAGGTCACAGTTTGATTCCCAGTCAGGGCACATGCCCAGGTTGCAGGCTCGATCCCCAGTGTGGGGTGTGCAGGAGGCAGCTAGCTGATCAATGATTCTCTCTCATCATTGATATTTCTCTTTCTTTCTCCCTCTCCCTTCCTCTCTGAAATCTATAAAAATATATTTTTATAAAGAAGGCCTAAAGGATGAGTTGTTATTCATATTCCAAGGACCAACATCACCATATAGGGGCAAATCAAGTCCTTAAAGTAAACCCACTCAGTTGCCCTCCTGTGGCTGGGAATTCCTGAAGGTTTCCTTGATGGGTTGTGGGTCAGTATTTTTAGGAGGGAAAGCCTTGGATATTAACCATTTTCTATTATACTTACTAGAAAATATTTGTCTTCAGTTCCAGGATATCTTACCTGCTACTTGCAGGCAAGAATGTTGTTTTATCACTGGTATTATTAATCACATATTCTATGATTTTTATTGTTATTAGTAATAGCAGTGTTGTTACTTTTGTTTTATAGATGAGACACTGAAGTTGAATGGGGTTAAGTAACTGTCTTAAATAATAGAGCAAATTAGTGGCAGGGCAGAGTCCTTCTACCAGGAACTCCAGACCCCCAGGGTAGATGTCACCTTCTACTCTTGTCTTCATCGGTATCATACTGCAACAGGGACAACTCTTAAGGAATGAGAAACCAGTTGAAATGAGCTTGTTTCAAAGTACATATCCTACTACTCTGTGTGTATAAGTCACTGAGTTAGGCATTGGGGCTGCAGAGAATAAAGTGATGCACATAGCCTAGTTGTATGGGTTGGACAGATAAGAAAATTTCTAACTAAAAGAACTGTTCATGTGTTGACATAAAGGCATATAAGAGGATGGAGAGAGATGCAGATGACATTCTGGAGGATGTGTCATTAGACCAGTGTTTTAAAGAATGACTAGGATATATTCAGGTAGAAAAGAGGGAGAAGGGCATTGGGAGCGAATCATACACATGATGGCTCAACAGCTCAGCAGGATGAAGGACCACAGAGGAGAGGGAATGCTTGTCCTTGATGTTGACAAGGTATCTGTGCCTGGTACATAGAGTGGCATGGCTATGGAACAACTCTGCAGGGCTCTGCGGAGAATTAACCCTACCCTATGGGCCACAGGAGCCCCTGGAAGCCGGTAGCAGAAGGTCCATGCTGTGATTCGCTTAAGGTGAGAGCACTCTGGCAGCAGTGTGAACTGTGGGAGGAGAGCAGCACTAGACCGTGCCAGCATCTCAGTTGATGGGGGAACATTAACGTCTTGGCACCCATCTTCTGGCTTTCCTTGTCCTCCTCTTTTCTTCTTACTTTTGCTGCTCTCCCTAGCTCCTCCTTTGCTGCCTGTTTCCTTCCCAATCTTCATCTTTGTTTTCTTCTATCTCTGTTGTCCTTCCTGTGTTCTTTTTCTCCTATCATAGTTCAACTTTCTTTTCCCAGTCTTCCACATCCCCTTTATCCAGTAGTAGACTGATGTATTTTAAAAATTTCTTACAGAATACATTGCCTGGGTGCCATTTCCTGTTTCCAGAGGAAAGAGGGTGCCACCTAGAACTAAGAAGACATTCATTGCCCTTGATCAGTTTTCTAAGTTGATTTTGTTCTGACTCGATTGTCGGGAAAGAAACCTTTGCCAACAAGAGAAAGGAATTCCCTAAATTCTAAAAGAACTTCTCTTAAAATATTGAGAACCAGAATTAAAGGACTGACACAGAATAAATCACGTATGAAAGAACTCAGGTTCTACTTAACGGCAACCCTTTCACTCAAACACTCTTTCTAGGGGAAGACAAGAAAACAGTAGAGAAAGATGGGAGAACAGACCCTGACAAGTAACTAAGTTACCTTCCATTGTCAAATTTAAGGACCCTGTCCTTTCCACTTCACCCTACTATTAGCAGGAGTGAGGACTCCAGAGCAAGAGGTGAATGAAAGAAAACACAGATAATTATGATCCTCCCACTCCATATCTACACTTACCTACAGGGGGAAGAATTAGAGGAGGGTGGCCAGGATATATTGATAATAGTCTCATCAGATTCACATTTCTGCTTGAGTTATGGGACACAGCTTCTGAAAAACCCTTTTAATCTCAATAAAACAACAGAAATATTCAAATCTTGCAAAGAAAATTCCATTTTATACTTGTCAATCAAAATTAGAATTTTAGTGAGACTCACTACAAAAACTAAAACTGTTGATAGTTTAGATAGGAATTAATTACTTACATCTCCAACTGATCTGATTATAAAATTGGAAAATCATAAGGTAACTGACTTGATAATTTTAATCGGCTGATTGAATATCAGCCACTAAAGTGGTACTTGACTGTGTTAATGACTGAGCAATAATTTGTAGGTTTTTATCTCCTTTATCAAATTCAAAACAGAAAAGTATGAAAATTATTAGTGGGCCTTCAAATACATTTTGATTATTATTTTGAAGGTGATATCTGGAATTTTTGGAAACCTGCTTCTGTTTGTTATGTGCCCATAGAGCAAATAAGTTCAAAGTAACACAGCTAATAATGGCAGAACTCTGTTGTGTAAAGTCTTTTAAATAACTCTCTGTGGCATTCAAAGTAAAATTTAAACTCCTTAGTTTTAGCACCTGACAACTTGTCATAATCTGCCTCTTCATTCCTTTCAGCTTCATCTCTGCCAAACTTCCACAAGTAATCTTTGCTCTAACGATACAAACCTACTGTCACCCAAATATGTGATGTATTATGTTTTGAATATGATTCCCTAAAAGGCCACATCTCTTTCCTGGTTTGTCTAACTAACCACCATTCTCTCTCTCCTGGGAAACTTTCCCTGACTCACAAGATGGACTTCCATGGCCCACCCCATTGTTTCTGGGGCAATTCTACATAATTCTATCATATTCTTATCCTACTCTCTTTTAAATGCCTCACTAGATCACAGCTCCTTCAGTACAGGAATTATAAGCCATTTGAATTTTTATAACCATAAAAACATTAATGATGATAACAATCGTTGCTAACAGTTTATTTTTTTATTTTTTTAAAATATATTTTATTGATTTTTTACAGAGAGGAAGGGAGAGTGATAGAGAGTTAGAAACATGGATGAGAGAGAAACATCGATGAGCTGCCTCCTGCACACTCTTTACTGGGGATGTGCCCGCAACCAAGGTACATGCCCTTGACTGGAATCGAACCTGGGACCCTTCAGTCCGCAGGCCGATGCTCTATCCACTGAGCCAAACCGGTCAGGGCGCTAACAGTTTATTAAATGCTTACAACGAGTAGGCATTGTTGTAATTTTTTATTGGTATTAACTCATTCATAAATATAATATATGGCAGAGAAACACTCCCTAGGTAGTTGCTGGTTGATTGCATACAGGAGTGAGTGCTAGAATGCTGGCCCCAGGAAGTCCCACTCCAGAGGTCTGGTAGATTCCACTGCTGGTTATCTAACATCCAGGCAGGTAGTAGCTGACGTGAAGGGCTCTTTGGCTGTCCTCCTGTGGATGTTTGAATCTATAAGTTCGAGAAAGTAGACCATACCTAAACCTCACTGATGTGGCTGCGATTTGGCTTAGAAATGACATATACTCAAGAAGAAGGTAGTGATGTTTGGCACTATTGTGAGAGGCGGCCACTATCGCGAGAGGTAACCAGCATCCTGAGAGGCATACATGAAATATAGCAACAGGCAGGCTCTATCTCGAGAGGCAGCAGCTACCCTGGTCGGTACTATCACTAGAGGCAGCTACAGGGGCTGGACTGTGTCTGGACAGGCATCTACATGGCCATTTCTGTGACAGGTAATAATAATAATAAGGGGGTGAATACAATATGGCCTCAGGGAGGAAAAGAGAAGGTATTGATGGAATCATTTATTATAGAAGTTTTCTGGATAAATAGAAACCATTTATTGTCTGGCCAGACTAATATAGATAGGTAGCAATTTTATACTCCAGGATTTATTCCAGCCTTGGCCGGTTTGGCTCAGTGGATAGAGCATAGGCCCGCAGACTAAAGGGTCCCAGGTTTGATTCTGGTTAAGGGCATGTACCTCGGTTGCAGGCTGGATTCCTGGACTTGGTCAGGGCGCGCGATGGAGGCAGCTAATGGATGTGAGGCACATTGATGTTTCTCTCTCTCTGTCTCTCCCCCTTCCTTCCACTCTCTCTAGAAATCAATGGAAAAATATCCTCAGTTGAGGATTAACAAAATTTATTCCAATTTCTTCATGTTTGTAAAACCTTCTATATGAAGTAAAATTATCAAAATTCTTCTTCCCTTCTGTCCTCGAGTCTCCATATTTCAGAGAAATTATGTATTTACAGTGCAAGGGAAATTATATAAAGAAGGCTTACATCTATAGAATGAGTCTGAAGCACCATTGTACATAGATCCTTCATCAAAGCATTTGGTGTCATTATTTCCTTAGATGTCTAGTGAATGAAACTGTATTGATGAAAACCAGCACACATTTAAAATGCTGTTCAAATGCCAGGGTAGATAAAATAATGTGCTAATTTTCAGTTTAAAAAAATCTCCCCCCAATTTTGCTGGCTTAGCCTAGAGTGAGAATCAATGCACGGGCTTCGGCAGGGTGGTCCATGGCCTTGCAATAGTGTGCAAAAATCTGTATTTGTATGCTTATTTTTAGGAAAGAGGCTTTTATCAGGTAGTCAAAGGGATCTGTGTCTCTCAAATGATTAAGAACCTGTGCTGTCAAGTAATTTTAGCCATTTAGCTTCCAAAACTCTGCAATACAGGTTAGAGAGCCCGCGTTATAGAAGTATTAGTTTCAAAGGCCATATTCAGCAAGTTAAATCAACTCTATGCTCAGGTGGTCCCACTTAGATCAGGGGTTAGTCAGTCATGTGCTAGAGCATCATGTTTGTTTTCTACATTGTAACAGAATTACCTAGTTCTCTTTCTGACCTTGACTTCTATTTAGATTTTGGAGGTTAAAATTAAATAGTTGTAATGAAAGGGTGTTTTTTTTTTTTTTTAAATGGGCTCTACTGAAAACTATCAATAATTCAGAAGCTATCAGGTGGCCTTGGGAACTGTCTGTAGAGACACAAAAGGAAAGTTTATAATCCTAGGTTCTGTGGCGGTGAATAAAGCCATGCCACAAACTGGACTGGTAACACTTAACTATGGTCATCCTTTGCATGGTCTTTCAGATTCATAACATTTATAAAACTTTCCTCGTGATTCCTTAGATAAATAAACATATCTATTTTTGTTGTGAAGCTCTGTAATTTTTTTTTTCTATTTAGAGATGGTTAGGGATATGAATTCTCTAAATCTATACCAATGTGGACATTGTGCTGGGCTTGCAAGATAAAAAAAGTTCAGAAATTCATGTTTCTATGTTTATTAAACAAAATGATGATTTATAAAGGCTAAATATTATTCTAAGAGCTCAAAATCAAAACAATCTATAAACCATGTTATCAGGTAAGAAGTTATTGTTTATCATTTATTGCCAAAATACAAGGCAAATAGGCAAATTATTCACATTTCTTATTCTAGATAAAAAGGCAGACCTCACAACTGAGAGATACAGCTTAACCTGCCTATGGCCCTTTTCTAAGAGTTTAACATTCAGATTCCTGATCAACCTTAAATTCAACCTTTATTTCTTAAAATGAGGTTTACCTGCTTTATGATTTATTTATTTTGCATACAGTGATTTTTGTGGTTTAGAAAAATGTTTAAATATAGAGTGAAATTTTTCCCAATATTGTTCGTGTTGAAATGTTTAAAAAGTACTTAGAGAAATTTACTCGTGGAACAGTCAGTACAAAAAGCATTTTATTTTATTACTAGTAGCCCTGTGCACGAATCTGTGTGCCAATAGGTCGCTGCCGCCCTCCTGTAGCTCCCCCCGCCCCCCCCATAGCTTGCTGCCCTGCCCGCTTCTGTAGCTCTCTGCTGCCCGCTTGTAGTTCGCTGCCCCACCCTCCTGCAGATCCGTGATCAGGTCTTTTTACGTGGTTGGTCGTTATGCCTCAGGGTGTAACAGATAATTAGCATATTCCACTCTTATTATATAAGACTAGGGGCCCAGTGCATGAATTCGTACACATGGAAAGGAACTGTGGACACGGTCCCATCCTCCGCACCCCACCGGGCCCCTCCCACCGCAGCCCCCGGTCCCCTGCTCCTGCCACTGCCCCCCCCCCCCCCCCCCCCCCCCCCCGCTCACCACCGTTGACTGTTGCTCCCACATGCTGATAGCACTGGCCTGTTTGCACCTGCTGATGGCATAGAGCGATTGGGGCCGGTGCCAGCAGTGGGTGCAATCAGGGCTGGTGCCGTCAGTGGATGTGAGCGGTGGCTCCGGCATCAGCTGTGGGTGCAAGCAGGGCGGGCGCTGACAGTAGGCATGAGCGGCGGCTCTGGTGCTGGCAGCAGGTGCAAGCAGGGCCATTGCCAGCAGCGGATGCGAGAGGTGGCTGCCAGCCCCGATCGCCCCTCAGGAGCAGTGGGAGGTGGAGAAGCCCTGAGGGGCGATCAGGGCCAGCAGCTGCCTCTCCCACCCGCTGACAGTGCTGAGCGATTGGGGCTGGTACTGAGTGCTGGCAGCGGGTGCGAACGGGGCTGGCGCTGGCAGTAGGTGCAAGCACCCGGCAGGACTGTGGCGTGCAGGAGCAAAGAATTTTTAGTAACCACAAGAGGCTCGCCCCGATGACAGCGACCAGTGCCCCGCCTTGGTCTGGCGCCCCATTCACCTGCTCCACCATCCTGCCGCAGTCAATGCCCATCATGTTCTGTGTGCACCCCCTGGTGGTTAGCGCATGTCATAGCGACCAGTTGTTCAGTTGTTCGGTTGTTCTGCCGTTTGGTCTATTTGCATATTAGGTGTTTTATATATATAGACTTTAAAAAAGTTTTTATTGAATTTATTGGGATGACATTGGTTAATAACATTATGTAAGTTTTAAGTGCACAATTCTATAATACATCATCTGCATATTGTATTTTGTGTTCACCACCCTGAGTCAAGTTTCCTTTCATCATCATTTATCCTCCCTTTGCCCTCTTCTACCCCCCACCCCCATTCCTACCCCCTTTCCTGCTGGTAATCCCCATACTGTTGTCTGTGTCTATGAGTTACTTGTTGTTGTTTGCTTATTCCCTTCTTCTTTTTCACCCTGTCCCCAACCTCCTCCCATTTGACAGCTGTCAGTCTGTGCTCTGTATCTGTTTATATTTTGTTTGTTAGTTTATTTAGTACAAAAAGCATTTTAATTCTGTAATGTGTTGATAAAAGGGTACTATAAAAGAAGGAAATGTCTGATGGTGGGCTGGAGCAAAGTATTTCAAAGGCAGCTTCTAGCTATATGATTTTAGACTTCTACCATTAGAAAAATTATGACTGTTTCCCACCAATCGTCTAAAGTACTAATTGAAGTTTATATCAGTGCAACACTTTTAATCTGAATTAGCAATGCATTGCTCAAGATAATTTGCTGCTGCATTCTTTATGTTAGCAAACAATTCAAAGAGCCACTTGAGTAATTTAGGTAAATGTTATAATCTCCTCCAGGGATTGAGTTTGGTTCAAAGATAAATAATCAAATAGAGTTAAAATAAGGAGAGAATTAGATACTTCCCATTCTTTTTTCCTTTGTCTGCCTGCCACTTGACTAATAGTCTGCTTCTATGCTTCAAGACTTTGAAAATAAATATGAATTGACTCACTGATTTGGTGTACTGGGTTTCTATTCCTCCTTAAAATTTGCTTTTATAACTGTCATGTTAATGTCTTAACCTATTGCTAGTGGGCCTACTTACCATATTAAGAGAGACTCTTAAAAAAAAAGAGAGAGACTCTTACAGTATACCTTGATAAATTAGTTATTTCCCCAATGGTTACTTATTTGCCTTTTCTTTTTCTAGTTTTTTTTTCTTCTATACCTGCTAAAAAAATTAACGAGCTTTCCATTCAAGGCTGATATGTTGACCCTATTTTTAGTGATGGTTTTAAACCACTTCTTTACTCTCCTCAAGGTAACCTTGGTGATATTGTTACATTTGTTCATTATCATTTTTTATGCAGCCACTATCTCTATTGATTTGTCTGTGGCCTTTGATTCGATGAATCACAACATATTGCTATTTGAGTGTCCCTCAATTTGGCAAAGCTTAACGATAGTGGAATGGTTCTCAGGCTACATTAGTGAATAAACCCCAGTCATTTTGTTTAATGGTGTTGAATCTGAGGTGAAAATGTTACATTCAAAGTTACCTCAGGAGCTAATTATGGGGCTTTTTACTTTTTCAGTTTTTATTAATGACCTGCAGACATCATATAGTTCATGAAATGCTCTGAATGTGTACATGCTGATGATATGACCTCAGACCTAGTAAGAACTCGGGCAGTAAGAAGACATTGTGTGTTTAAATTAGAGATCTATTGAGCTGTAGTATTAACAATGCAGACACAGATTTACATAGAATATACAGGCTCACAATCATTTAAATTACACAGAGTAATCCTTGAAAATTTTACTTTCATCTCCTTTAAAAATGGAAATAAGAGCACAAGTAGCTGAAACAGTTGATGAAATGCATATCTGGGCCTTTAGATACAATTCTATTCCCATATCAAATAGAATATAATATTAGTTGGTACAAACTTCATGTAAGAAGTTTGCTATAAACAATTAGCTTCTTTTTACCCATGTCTTTGAATGTAAAAGTGGAGGTATACTTTCTCCAGAATTTTCTTAAGTTCAGTTAATTATAAAGTGGCAAAGTTTTCCCACAGTAACAAAGAATTCTTTGAGACTAGTTTGCCAGATACAATTTTGTATTCACCCCCTTGCTAAAACATACACAGTCCTGCATTACACAGCAATGTTTCAGTCAATGACGCTCTCATAAGAAGGTACAATGGTGGTCCCATAAGATTACAACAGAGCTAAGAAATTCCTACCACTCAGTGACATGCAGCCATCTTAACGTTATAGCGCCATGCGTTACTCACCTGTTTGTGGTGATGCTGATGTAAACAAACCTACTGCACTGCTAGTCACATAAAAAGTATAGCACATAAAATTATGAACAGCACATAATACTTTCTAATAATAACGAATGACTTACTGGTATGTATTTACTATATTATACTTTTGGTCATTATTTTAGAGTTTACTCTTCATACTTATCAAAAAAGTATGCCATGTTATGCCAGCAACAGCCTCATACATCTTGTGTTTACGGTGTCTCTTGATTGCATCATTTCCTTGTGCTTGATTTAATATCATATTGTTTTGTAGAGTGACATGCTGTCCAGGCTTATAGCCTAGGAGTAATAGGCTGCGCCATATAGCCTAGGTGTGTAGTAGGCTAGATCACCCAGGTTTGTGTAAGTGCACTCTGTGATGTCCACACAACGATAAAATTTCCTAAGGATGCAGTTCTCAGAATGTATCCCCATTGTTAAGCTGTGCACGACTGTGTAAAGCTGGAATCTACACTGGGTCCATATGTTTTGGAGTAACTTCACAGCACGTAAAAATCCCTTTGCTGCCTTCCTTGTAGGGTAGTAGACCACATGTAGCATAGTAATTTTCCCATACTTTCCTTGGATCAAAGTGGAGGAATTTATTCTGTAGAGAGAAAGAGAATAGGTCTGAATAAATGGCCTTTGTGCTTGGATTGTCCGTGCATCCTGGGTTCTAGAGGAGCATGGATCTTGGGTTCCAGGAGTCTCTTCAGAAGTTCATCATAACCCTTCCTTGTTTATAGAAGCTGTGCATGTGCTGATGACATACAGATGAGAGGGATGCGATTTCTGTACCCAAGGAGATTATATTTCAGTGTGCTATGCAGTGGTTAACAGAATGTGCTCTGAGCAAGGTTACCTGGTTTCAAGTCCTGGTTCTATTAATGCCCTGCTGAGTAACATTGGACAAGTTGCTTATCCTCTCTGGCTTCAATTTTCTCATCACTGATATGGGATAATCATACCCATCTCATAGCATTGCCAAGGGTGAAATGAGATCATACATGTCAGAGGCTTACAGAAGTGACATACATAGAAAGTGCTGAATGAATGGTTAACTATGATTATTATTAAAGAAATAAGCATCCTATAATCAGCTAAGTGCTATAGAAGTGGAAACAAAATATTCTAAGAGCACAGGAGGAGAATCAGTGGTGACTAGATTAAAGAGAACCTCAATGAAGAGATGACATTTAAAAAGAATAGTCACTGCTGCACAGCTATTATGCTACAGGCACTGAACTGAGCACTTTAGAGATGTGATCTCATTTATTCCTCACAACGCCCTGTAAAATGACTCTCCTTTACAGAGGACAACGAGACTCAGGAAGTAATTTGTCCCAAGTCCCGGAGCCGGGAGGTGGTAGAGCTGGGATGCAGCTAGAAACAGAGCTAGATTCACACCGAGGTTTAAGCACACTAATGCCCATGCTCTTAATCACCATGTTAGTATGTCGTTCCCCTTGAGCTCATCTTGAAAGGATGTATGTGAGTTTGCTGGTTGAAGAAGGGAGCCAGGCAGAAGAGAATATCGGGCAGAGGGGAAAATATGTAAACATACAGAGGTGAGGAAATGTATGAAAGGGTTCTGGGACCACATGGGAAGGGCCATTTGGGCCATGCTAGAGTTTGGATGTGGGCTTGTGAATAGTGGGAAGCTGCTGAAGGATTTTAAAGCTATTGAGAGAGGTTGCATAGAGTAGTCCCCCTGTATTTGCAGGGATATGTTCTAAGACTCCCAGTAGATGCCTGAAACAACAGATAGTGCTGAAACCTATATATACTGTATCCTCTGTCTTTCCCTAAACACGCATACCAAGGATAAAGTTTAATTTATAAAGTAGGCTAAGTAAGAGGCTAACAACAATAACTAAGAATAGGTCAATTATAACAATATCTATAATAATAAAAGCGTAATATGCTCATTAGACCGCATGTCCTTCCAGACGACCTTCCAGATGAAGCCTGGGCTGTGAGGGAAGCCCGGGTCCCGGGTGCCGGAGGGAAGCCAGTGCCAGCAGCCAGGGGAAGGAAGGCCTACTCTTGTACAAATTTCGTGCATCAGGCCTCTAGTACTGTAATAAAAGCTGTGTAACTGCTCACTCATTTCAGGTGTTCACTTGCTGAAGTCTTTGTATAGATTCAGGGCTTTCTGGTGCAACATGTTGTCATCAATCAGAACATGTTTTCTGTTCATGTCTTCCACCCACAAATTTAATGCCTTTTCCAACTTAACTAAGCATTTATCACACACTGTAGTTGTAACTTTTGCAGTTTAAGATGCAACAGCAAAACTAGCACGGATTTCCTTTTTCCTTCTTCACAATTTCACAAATAGAAGATTTTTACTTACAGTAGATCTTAGCACTTCAGCATACAATATTTTTTTGTTTTCCTTATTAAACCGAGAACGTCTACTTTTTACTTAAAGAAAGCATGTTACGGCTTCTCTTTGGCATATCTGAATCGCTAGCATCACTGCTCTCATGCTTTGGGGCTATTCCTAAGCAAAATAAGGATTACTTGAACACAAGCACTGCGACTGTGACAGTGAATCTGATAACTGAAATGTCTATTAAGTGACTAACAATCAGGGAGCATACACTGAGTGGCCAGATTATTATGATCTCTGAACGCATTAATAATCTGGCCACTCAGTGTATTTGTATCTCAAATGGGTACCAAAAGTATTCTAGACTTTTGCTGGAGATCAACGACCTATTTGCCCTGAGCTTTCTACCAGCCAGTGCAAAGGGCAAAACTGATCAGGTGCACGATTTATAGTATCTTTGATATCAAATAAATGAGGTACTCAAGAGAAGTACACTGAGTGGCCAGATTATTATGCGTTCAGAGATCATAATAATCTGGCCACTCAGTGTATATACTGTGGGTACACTGGTAAAAGGGGTGATTCGTGTCCCAGGCCAGAGTGGGAAGGTGGGAGATTTCATCATGGTACTCAGAACAATGCAAAATTTCAAACTTATGAATTGTTTAATTCTGGAATTTTCCATTTAATATTTTCGGACTGTGGTAGACTGTGGGTAACAAACAATGAAAAGCGAAACCGAGCATAAGGAGGGGAGGCTACCGTAATCAGATTTGCATCCGAGAGAATGACCACAGACAGTGGTTCTGGATGGATTGGAGGATGAAGACATTAGAGGTGGGGAACCTCTGGGAAGATCTGGGCAAGAAATCGTCAGAGCTCGAGGTTAGAGAATGGCAGAGGGATAGAGTGGAAACAACAGATTTGAGAAGAGTTTCAGTGGCAGATTAAACAGGGCCTGATAACTGATGGCCTGCGTGAGGGAGAGAGAAGCTGAGGCTGACTACCGCAGCCTCTGTCTCAGTGGCTGGTAATTGAAATTAATGGAGATGGTGAATACAAGAAATTTACTTAATTTTCATGTAAGAATTTGCTAGATAAAGACTTAGCAAAACTTCAGAATTAAAACAGAAGAAGGAATGAGTCATAGCAAAACTTCTGAAGGAGATATTTAGGATATGAGGGAGCATTTTCAGAGATTTAAACTTGACAATGCAAACTTCTATTGTCTGTAAGAAGAGTAAAGGAGAAATTAAAGGTACCAGACCTTGGAAACTTTCCAATTGCCATTACAGGCTCTTAGAGGGTCAGTGGAAATGGTAAGTATGCACAACTTTCAATTACTGTAAAAGCTTACTGATTTGGATTAATTGGGGTAAAGGGCAACCTGACTAAATAAAAGTCTGATTTATAGAAAAAAAATTTAAATAAACTCCGTTTGATTACTTTTAAAAGTATTTTAAGTTAACTCTATTTACTATTAAAAATGATAAATTACTAAGAATGAGTTGTAAATGATATATAAAGGACCTACTCTGAAGGGCAATTATATTTATTAATTTATTCATACATTTCATAAGCATTTAGTGCCTACCACATGCCAAGCAATACTGAACATAAATGATGCTTCTAATTGTCACAATCACTTTATGCTTTAAAAATAACCACTTCCTTTTTCTTATAAGTCCAAACCTTGAAGAGGCTTAGATATCTGAAAATTTGGCCTCAAGGTGTGTTGCCTTGTAAGCCTTTGCTCTCTTTGTAGAAAGCAATGATTACAATTAGTGAGGTGGAAACTTTAGGAGGTTTTTCTGTAGCAGAGGCTCCTATTGGCCTAATTGCTCCTGTCTCACAACCCTTTTATCTATCTTTCTCTTTGCCCTGGGCATAGTTTATAAAATGTAAATCTGACCCTGTTGGTTCCATCCTGGACGTCGTCTATAGGATGATGTTCAAGCAAGTTCTTTGGGTTGGAATTTAAGACTCTGGTCATGTCTCGAACCTTATCTGTCTCCATGTAACTCACTCAGAATTTGCCCTTAGCTTGCTTCACATAACCTGCTGCTCCCTGGCTTTGTATTTTTGCATCTATCATTCCATCTGCTTAGAAGTGCCTTCCTGTTTTATCCTTGAACTTTTATTCATCCTTCAAAATTTGGACAGAAGGCATTTACTTCTTTATCTCACCCTCCTGGACCAAATGACTCATTCCTTTTTCTGTTTTAATTCTGTAATTCTGATTTTGCATGTGTCACGAATATTTGTTTAAATGTTTCTCTCCCTCTCTAGACAATAAATTTCTTAAGGACCTTGTTGCATTCATCCTTGTGTGTATGGTATGAAGTACAGCACCATAGATAATGAAAACACTAATAAAGACTTACTGAATTGAATTGAGTGGCATGTTGTTAGCCAGTGTGGATTCCATCAGAGCTTCTTGCTTTGCCTTTATGTCCTGGCTTATTCAATTTACTCTTACTTATAACGAAATACTGGTCATCATACCAGAAAGAGGGGGTGCTTGGTGAAATACAAAATCAGGTAAAGTGTTTCCTTGTTATAAACTTGTGTTGAAAGGGTGCTTTACAGTGTTGTATATGTGTTTTCCGACCTCTAGATTTAATTTTCCTGTGCATTCCCCTCTCATTCCAAACTCAGTTCACTCCCACATGTTTTTTCTATCACTGTGTATATAGATTTAAGTCAACTCTATAATTAGACTAGAACTTTCCCCTTAAGCCTCAGTTTAGTAATGTATCCTCAGAAGCTCAGAACTTTTCATGTTTGAGGGTTAGACATATTTAAGTGCGATAGTTCAGCTCCATAAATTCTTGCTGCATTTGATCTTCTGACTATTAGCTTTCTCTGCTGTCCAACTCTCCCAGCAATTCTGTCTTAGGGCACCTAACAATAAATGATCACTATGACAAGAAGAGGAGCAATTAATTAGATAGATGTTCAAAGAGTCCCCTAGAAGTTGTCAATACCCATATTTATATCATAATGTTGCATTTTGGCAGAGTTATTTGCTTTTTATGAAAATCCAATGAGGCAATTTTCAAATTTCCTAACATGAATCAAAAATTTGAAAAACACACAGATACATATCCATACTTCTGTTAACTTCTCTCCATTTTAAGTATTTCATATTTTGGGAATTGGGCTGGGTAAAAAAAATAACCAAATATTTTAATAATAGGTTTTCAAACACACTTTTCAGTCCAGTTTTGAAAAGGCCAGGCATTCTGATATGACTTTACTATTAAAACAGGTTAGTAATGGAGTTTACTTAAGCATTTTTTATCTTTGTGACGGATGTCAAAGTACAAAGATAATGATGAAAAGTTTTTTCTTAATATCTATAAGAAAGTAATTTAAGATCTTTCTAAAGTGATACAGGGTGTAGGATATATAAGGCTTAACAGACACACAGCATTAGAAGAGAGAATAAACAAAATGATTTATAAAACTAAGCAAAGAGAAAAAGAGGGGTGGAACTTCTAGGAGGTGCTTGTTCTGATATTTCTAATGAACATAAAGTCTGTTCCTTATTTCTATATGCCCAAGTGTTCTAGATGTTGATATTTAAGACAGTGCATGCAATTAGAGGTTTAAATGTCTGTGAAAATCGCTAATATTTTGACTGGGTGAACTCATTTTTTTATCTACAGTGACTTAGCAGAAAACATAATAGGTGTTTTATTAGCATTATCATATTTTGTTTAGAAATGCTGATCATTTTACTTTCAGTGTGCATTTTAAAAACTTTGACTTCAGCCTTGACCAGTGTGGCTAAGTGGTTAGAGTATTGGCCCACACAGCAAAGGCTGGTGAGTTCGATCCCCTCCCCTTTGAGTCCTGTGCTGGAGGCAACCAATCAATGTTTCTCTCTCTCTCTCTCTCTCTCTCTCTCTCTCTCTCTCTCTCTCTCTCTGTCTCTCTCTCTCTCTCTTTCACTTTTTCTCTTTCTCTCACCCCCTGCTTTCTCCCTTCCTCCCTCCCTCCCTTCAACTCTCTATAAAAAAAATCAATGCAAAAAATATCTTCTGGTGAGGATTAACAACAATAAAAAACACCCCTCCCCAAAACAACTTTGATTCCATTTTTAAAAAAATCCTTACCCGAGGATGTGCTTACTGATTTTAGAGAGAGGAAGGGAGAGATGTGAGAGTGAAATATGGATTGGCTATCTCTCATACATGCCCCAACCCAGGACTGAACTCACAACCTAGGTATATGCCCTGATTAGGAACTGAACCCACGACCTTTTGGCGCATGGGACGATGTGCCAACCAACTGAGCTATACCAGCCATGGGTCTTTGGCTTCACTTTATGTTACTGAAGAAGACATCTGACATTAATGAAAAGCTTTTGTGAAAGGCTTTCCCTCATCCTCGACTACTGTGTGCAGGAAGTTGATCAGTTAAGCCCATTTGGAAGGATCATAAGTTCTACAACTGGTGATGCCAGGACTATAGTTGGCCTTACTCTTTGTATTACTTCTCATCAAAGTTGCCTGATTACTAACTACACAGGACAGCAGGAGCAGGGAGCCCCTCCCTGGTCTTTGTTTAAGGGAACCTCCATTAGGCGTGCTCCTTAATGATAGTCTGAAAAATCCCAATCAATGCACAGACCCAGTTCTATATTTCAATTTTATTGATGCATAGTATTTTAGCTTTTGTAAGTGCAAAATGCATGAAATAATATATATCTAGGAACTGGACTTCAGGAAAATTACTCTGTGCCACCTGGTAAATGTCCATTTAAAAATAGGCAAGAAGCCCTGGCTAGCGTGGCTCAGTTGGTTGGAGCTACTGAAAGGTCTTGGGTTTGATTCCTGATCAGGGCGCGTACATGAGGCAACTTATCGATGTTTTTCTCTCACATTGATGCCTCTCTCTCTCCCCTTCCCCTCTCTCTCTAATCAATAAAAACATATTCTCAGGGTGAGGATTTAAAAAATAAAAATAGACAACAACTTCAGTTCTGTTGGCCTCCACTCTTGGAGCATGGCCTTTTGATAACCTTGGGGGATAATTTTGGTGCTGGACTTTGATAAAGACAAACCTGAAGGAAGCCTGTGTATAGCATCCATAGTCCACTCTGATTTATGCCCAGATCCCAGTGCAGTTGCACATGAATGCATTAAGTATCAAGAAAGTGTACTTGCTTGAGGAAGGGGATGGGAGTGGAGATCGTTTTGGGTAATTCCCAGTTGGTCATAACATCTAAAAAAAAAAAAAAACAACGAAAGAAAACATTTCTTACTTCATTATTTCTTCTAATGCAATTCAATAAACATTATTAAATGCCTGTTATGTGAAAAAGCCAGGGATTCAGTCAGTTTTATGAAATAAACAATCATAAAATTTCTAATTATGAAAGTTCACAATCTGAAAATTCTGTTTTATGAATTATTCTTTTGTACCAGCCTTTCCCTATGTCTCTTAATGCCAGAGCTTGGCTGACCTGGCTATAAATCAGATGTTTACTGTAGGTATTCATTCATTCATTCATTCATTCATTCCACACATTTTTTGAGCACCTAGTATGTGTAGGCACTGTACTGTTACTGAGACCGAATATGAGGGTTAACAGAATAGCAAACAAATAAAAACAAATAAACCTTTTGTTTTTATGGAGATTGCAATCCTATCTAATAAAGAGGGAATATGCTAATTGACCCTCATGCTGTCGCAAAGATGGCGGTGCCCACAGCCAATAAGGGAATATGCTAATTGACTGCCCCGCCCTCAAAGATGGTGGTGCCCACAGCCACAAGATGGTGGCACCGAGTCCCCTCAGCTCCGCTGGGGCGGCAGGCGCATGGCAAGGCCGGGCCTGCCCCCAGGTAGGCCCAGCCGCTCCATGCGCCTGCCTCCGGAGTCCCCCAGTCCCCTCAGCCCCCCAGCTGCCCAGGGCCAGCCTGAGGCACAGGCAAGCCTCAGATGGCAGCTGCCTAGACGCCCAGGACCACCTGAGGCTCAGATAACCAGGGCCAGCCGAGGCTTGTGCTGCCGGCAGTGGCAGCAGAAGAGGTGTGATGGGGCATTGCCCTCCCCTGATTGCCGGGTCGCCTCCCACCCCTGAGGGCTCCCGGACTGTGAGAGTGGGCAGGCCGGGCTGAGGGACCCCCCCACCAGCGCATGAATTTTCATGCACCAGGCCTCTAGTCTAGTATAATAAAGTAATGTATTCTGTTGACCAATATAATTCTAATTCTTAACCAACCAGTATTCAGACATCTGTATATGAAAAGGCAGACCTTCCACTAGCTGCCTCATTGTATTTGTTTTCTCCTAGGATTCTTTCATATACTGTCTTCTTTAGACTGATCCTCTTACTGAGTTACTAGGTATACCGGATAATAATGCGGATTTTTTTCAATAGATGGAGTTACACATATGTTGATATATATGCGATGTGATATATATGCTATTTTGTTGTATTGACAACAAGCTTCAAAACTTCATATGTCAAGTTTTCTGAAGGTGTTAACATCATAGATATTTTTACACTTAAAAATGTCGGATTTCGTGCCAAAAAGTATTTGTGGGAAGTTTTAATTAATTCCTTTATTTTGAAGAAAAAGTTATCATATACCTTTTGGTGAACATGATCCATTTCAAGATACTTGTGAACGCTGGTTTAAATGCTTTAAAAGTGATGATTTCAATGTGAAAGACAAAGAACGTCCAGGTCAACCGAAAAAGTTTGAAGGCCAACAATTACAAGCATTATTAGATGAAGATGCATGTCAAACTAAAAAACAACTTGCAGAAAGATTAAACGTTGCTCAGCCAACAATTTCTGATCTTTTACAAGCAATGGGAAAGATTTTAAAGGAAGGAATGGGTGCCACATCAACTGAATAAAAGACAAATGGAAAAGCGAAAAGTCATCAGTAAAATGTTGCTTCAATGGCATGAAAGAAAGTCTTTTTTGCATCAAATTGTGACTGGCAAAAAGTGGATTTATTTTGAGAATTCCAAATTTACAAAATCATGGGTTGATTTAGGTCAACCATCAACATCGACTGTAAGGCCAAATCGTTTCAGAAAGAAGACAATGCTCTGTGTTTGGTGGGATCAGGAAGGTGTGGTGTATTATGAGCTTCTAAAACCAGGTGAAACCATTAATACTGATCACTTCCAACAACAAATAATCAATTTGAACCATGCTTTGATCGTGAAATGACCAGAATGGGCCAGAAGACATGGCAAAGTAATTTTGCTTCATGATAACGCACCATCACACACTTCAAAACCAGTTAAAGACATGTTAAAAAATCTTGCCTGGGAAGTATTAACCCACCCGCCGTATTCACCAGAACTTGCTCCTTCAGATTACCACTTGTCCTGATCGATGGCACACACACTTTCTGAGCAGCACTTCAAAACATACGAAGAAGTGGAAAATTGAGTCTCTGAATGATTTGCCTCAAAACAAGAAAAGTTCTATTGGTGTGGTATCCACAAATTACCTGAAAGATGGGGGAAATGTGTAGCTAGCAATGGACATTACTCTGAATAAAGCACTTTTGATGTTTCTCTTGAAATTATCGTGTTTTCTTTGATTACAAAATCCGCATTATTAACCGGTACACCTAGTATACCACAGGTTTTAACTCTGACTCTTTCTCTGTTGATTCCAAGTGTTACAGTTCTTTACTGCGTTAGCTAATTGATTCACTCTGCCTGGCCTTCTGTTGGTGGCTCCTGCCTTCAACTCTTGGCCTTAGGCACCGATACCTCACTTTACCTGTGGATTAGTGGTCTCTGCCCCAGGATCTAGTTGTGAGTTCTTGGCCTCATCTCTGGTCTTTATAAGGCTATTGCTACTGGGGTTCTGCTCTGGCACTAAGACAATTCAGGGGGTTATGCTAATGTGAGTATGCTTGCACAGGTAGCTCCAGGGCAGCACAGTCTCAAAGTGAATGAGTGTATCTGTTATCTCCTGCCACAGTATATAGTACTCCAACCAACCACACCACACTCCTCAACTCAGTGACTCAGCTGTATGAAACAATAAGCATGTACTTAGCTCACGAGTCTGTGAGTGGGTAGAGCAGTTCTATTCTTGTCTGGTAAGTCATTGCCAAAGTAGGTTTATTGATTTTTTGCTAGGCTTTCTCACATGTCTGGGCCCTAGGCCTGGACCACTGGGCTGGCTCAGCCTTACTCTCATCTTCCAGCAGGCCAGCCTGGGCTTATTTTCATGGAAGTGGCAGGGTTCTGACAAAGAGAGAAACCATGCAAGGCCACTTGAGACTTAAGTTTGGAACTGAGATAGTGTCAGTTTTACTGACCATTTTCAGCTAAAATAAGTCACAAGGGCAGTCCAAATTCAAGGGGTGGGAAAATCAATTGTGAGCTGTTGAAGGGAGTAGTTGCAAAATTATAATCACAAGGAGTCTGGAAAATTGAGGCTGGTTTTTGCAATTAGCTTTCCACAGTGAAGTAGTTTCCAACTATTAAAGAGTGCATTTCTCTACAGTCTTGGACTTGAACTTGGGTAGGAGTGGGGATGTGGGCCTGAAGTGTCGTGGAGAGAAGACCAACATAGTGTTTTTTTTCCATCACTCAGTAAAGCAGCATTGAGAGCTGTGCCCAGTGCCACCGGGGGAAGTGAGGACGAGTGACTAAGCATGGAAGGGGGGTGAGAAGTGGAGTCTAGGGCCTTCTCCTGGATATTTAGCTGAATCATTCTGCTTGGATTCTAAGAACAAGAGAAACTATAAGGAATATCCTGGGTGGCCTCTCTCCAGTTCTTTAGTAGACAAATATTCAAGAAAAGAATATTAGTTATTTAAAGTAGTTTCTCATCATATATCTCTGAAGGTAAACACCTGGTTCCAGACTTACAAAAATACATAGCATGGGTAGTGTTTCAGAGAAAGTCTATTTTATACATTTAAAGATCCTATAGCTTTGTCTACCAAGCACACCTTCAGAAATAAAATGGTTTTTTTTTTGTGTGTGTGTGTGTGTGTGTGTGTTTTAACATTCACTGATTTGAAAACAGAGTGGGTCAAAGAATATTTTCTATTTTTCTGATATTTTTTAGAGAGATATGATTCATCTCCGGGGAAAGATTAATACAGAATAGTTTTGCTGAGAAGGCAAGTATATTTGCTCAGAATCTTGAAATATTATTGCTGAGTGATTTGTACATGTACCACATGGTTTTTAGGATAAAGAAGTTTGGACTGTCTTGGTTTAGCAATATTCTCTGGGGTCATTGATAGGGGGTTTACTATACTTACTTAAAGCACTCTACTAACGTATAGTTCATTTGTGTTGCTTTGTAGTTTATTTACATCTGAAAATTTAGTTTAGCATTTGGTTAGTGTTTTATTTACTCATGAATGTATTAGCTACAAAGGGCAATTTCTTCCTTGTTAGCAGACAAATACATTTGATTATCTGTCTATGAATAAGATGTATAGAATGATGGCATCTCAAAGTCAACAGAGGCCACAGTAATTATTTCACAACTATTACAACGCATAAAGGTGACAGTTTATTTTCCAATTTTATATCTCTTCCTCCCCTAAACTGGATAATCCTCAGAAACACCTGTGACTTTTATTCAACTTCTTTTACTAACAGTGTCGTAGTGTCTAAGACTTTTCAGGCATTGTTTGACAAATCAATTCCTAGCATTGAGTTGGCAGGAGGTGTTTTTTCACTCTCTTGGCTCATCCTCCCACCTCCAACACCGCACTGCCACCAGATGGGGGACGGAAGGTGAAGCTTAGAAAAAGATACCACCTTTTGCGACCCCAGAGAACTTGTCATATTTCTGGCTAAGGAAGCTGAAGATAAAAGATGCAAAGGCATGAAACTGCATGCCATAGTCCAGGGGAAAAACAAGCAGTTCTGTTTGACTGAAAATACAG
This sequence comes from Cnephaeus nilssonii, assembly GCF_951640355.1. Taxonomy (NCBI): domain Eukaryota; kingdom Metazoa; phylum Chordata; class Mammalia; order Chiroptera; family Vespertilionidae; genus Cnephaeus; species Cnephaeus nilssonii. Next base: position 31,118,389 of record NC_137077.1, read on the forward strand.
AAAAATGGAGATAAACCAGCACAGGTAGATTTAGTCTAGGAGCTTTCAAGATGGGGAGAATAGTTTTTATTTTATTTTTATATTTTTATTGAGTTCAGAGAGGAAGAGAGAGGGAGAGAGAGAGAAACATCAAAGATGAGAGAGAATCATCGATTGGCTGCCTCCTGCATGCCCCCTACTGGAGATCAAGGCCGCAATCTGGGCATGTGCCCTGACTGGGCATCCAACAGTGACCTCCTGGTTCCTAGGTTGATGCTCAACTACTGAGCAACACCGGCTGGATGAGTTTTAAAAAATCTGTAGCAATATACTAGACAAGATGGGACTACAGCAGTTGCAAAGGTGGGGTTTGTTTTTTTGGTTTGGTTTTTCTTGTGGACATTTTAGAGGCTGCATTGACAAAATTGGATTTAAATAAAGGATGAGAGAAAGAAAGAGAATTAGATAATGACTTTAAGGCTTCACCCTTGGGTGTGATAGTATTATTAATGGAGCTGGCAGAAATAGGAAAAGGAGTATGGTTGGGTGGAAATTGAATTCAATGTTAGATGTGCTAAAAATATGAAGTAAAAAAATCACAGTTGAGATAGCTCATTGACAGATAGGTGTTGTGTCTGGAGTTTAGGAGAGGAGTTGCAGGTGTGAGCTATAGGTTTGGGAGTCATTGGCATATGTGGGAGGAGCTGAAACCATTGAATGAGCCAGATTGCCCAGGAGGAGATGTATACTGAAAAAATGAGTATGACAATATGGAAACAAACACCAAAGAGGCAGGGGCAAAGGAAGAAAGGTCAACAGAAAGAGGTAGAAAAGGCAAAGCAAGATTTTAAGACAAGACAGTTTCTGATTGAAACTTATTTTCAAGTACTTATTTGGATATATGTTCTTGCATGTACAGAAGGGTGGAAGCTAGGGATGGAAAAGCCATCATTTGGTATTCTCCTATTTAAAGACACATACTCTTCTTACAGTATGAGCAAAATCATTTCATCTCTCTGAGACCCTAATTCAGCCAGTTTCAAGACTCAGTGATATACTTTTTTGGGTTACTTATCTCAATTTTTTGGTCTATGGCACAGAGTTAGCTTTAATCAACTCTTGTAATTATAGTTTTTAAAATGTATGAAGCAAGCTATGTGTCTGTCAACAGATGAATGGATCAAGCATTATATATATACAATAAAATATTATTCAGCCTTAAAAAAAGGAAATCCTATCATTTGCAAAAACATGGAGGACATAATGCTAAGAGAAATAAGCCAGACAGAGAAAAACAAATACATCATGGTATCACTCATATGTGAAATCTAAAAAAAGAAAAAAAAGAAAAGCTGAACTAATAGGAACACTAAAAAAGTGGATGCTGGGGGCTGGAGGAAATAGGGAGAGGTTCATAAAAGGAAACAAATTTCAGTTATAAGAGGAATAAGATCTGAGCATCTAATGTATAACATGGTGACTATGGTTGATAATACTGTATTGTATAATTGAAATTTGCAAAGAGAATAGAACTTAAATGTTCTCACACAAAGAAAAGGTAACCCAATGGAGGGAATCTTTTCACAATGTATACATACACATATATATTAGAGGCCCAGTGCATGAATTCGTGCATGGGTGGGGTCCAGCCAGCCTGGCCAGGGGGAGGGGACATGGGCAGTTGTCCAGCCTACCTGCTGGTCGAACTCCTGGTCGAGGGGACAATTTGCATATTAGCCTTTTATTATATAGGATACACACTGAGTGGCCAGATTATTATGCGTTCAAGATCATAATAATCTGGCCACTCAGTGTATATTAAATCATCACATTGTATACCTTAAACATCTTGCTATTTTATTTGTCAATTATACATCAATAAAGCTGAAAATGTATACATATAATATGTTTATTAAAATTCAAATAGTACAGAAATATTTTTATAAGTAAATGTTTTGCTTCCTTCAACACAGTTGCTTATTTTCACTTCCCAAGGGGCCTACTATTACATTTCTTGTGAGTGTTCCTAGAAAATTTCTATATCTTTATATTTTACAAATACAGTCTGTCCATATATACAGGAACATACAAGTTCTCAAAGATCTGCACAATACTCCAATAAACTTAATATTGGCTTTTTTTCAGGTGTGTGCAAACCATACTAATCTGATCCCAAAATATGGAAGAGCTGGAAAGTTTGTTTTCATGATCTATGGTTGCCAGAAGAACCTTTCTGTAGATCATCTTTGGCAAAAGCCCAGTGTTTCTATGCTCAACCTACTTATTTCTAAATTAATTCCTCTAAGGCCCATATTTTTATTTTATTTAACTCTCCTTTTTTCCCCCACATATTCCAAGGATGTATACTACTTGTCAGTGGGTGGTTCATCCACTCCATCCTGTGCTTTTCAGGACAAAAAGGCCACAGACTCTGGCAGTCCAATCTTCTTCCTCTCCTCACCCACCACTTTCTGGGAAGGGAAATGCAGAGCATACAGATTTTCTTCAACAATGATATAAAATATGATACTCTATTAGATAGCAGGAGAGTGGATCAATGATTTAGTTTTAATTATACTTGTTTTCACTCTTGAGGAATCCTCAAAAATACTCTCAATGGTGCCTAAGACTCTTGATACAACCATGTAGTGATTTTTCCTTCTTATTGGAGCAGATGTAACTAACAATAGAGTGTGATTGTCGGTCATCACTGCCCTTTCTATATCTGTCCCAGGGAAAAATAAATGACATCTGCAAATCCCTTTAAAGAAATTGTGTTTGCTTGCTTGTCTTCTTTTTAATACATATAGATTATAGATAGCTTTTTCTTCTATATCCAAAACAGGGCAAAAGGACTTTGTATTTCGATTCTATCATGGATCCAAAGTTTCTGTTCTTAATAATAAAAAGCCAAAATGCTAACTTGCTTTGCAAAAATGAGTTCTGTAGTTATGAACAAGGGTCTTCTCCTAGCAAGAGGTGAGCAGAACTAGCTCAGGGTTAGAACCACTTACTATGGACTAAAGAGTCTCACCTTCAGGAAAAAGTACATGCATAGTCCTTGGGGAGAGCATTTGGTAGAGATTACTATTATGGAAAACAGAGAGATTAACAAAAGAAGAAGTGTTTCCCTGTTGCACATCTTATTGGAGTCCCCCAATCTTGTTACCATGCAGAAATCCAGAAAAGCAGACAAGGCTTTATTGCCTTAATGTCCTACTGCATATCTAGCACAATGGCTAATGCTGAGTGGGCTCACTAGGTGTTGCAATAGGGAATTAAAAGTTGATTGCTTTCTTGGTCAGTTTAGGATCCAGCAGATGAGTTGCATTGCTGTTTTGTCCTCAGCTTCTCACTTGTGATGTAGGAGGAATAGTATTTTCCCTTACAGAGTCATGATTGATATTGGAGAAATTTGCATGAAATGTTGCTAAACCCAAGCAACAAGTAATTCCTTAGTTTCATTTTGGTGTTTTTCCAAGAGAATGTAATTGCCTATTGTTTGTTTTAAAAGTGATTTGGAAACAATAGTGACTACCCTAAACCAATGTATCCTTTGATGTCTTCATAGCAGAAATGTTTACTTGCGATGCTTCTACTTTCCACTATGGTAAATGTGTTAGCTTCCAGAAACTGCCTTGCTTTGGAAATTTAAGTGACATGATGAGTTATTTGTGGAATAGTAATTTCAGTCACTAACATCATTACTTCTCATTTTCTTCATGCGTTTGGACACCATCGGAGGGGGAAAAGAGCACATTATTATAATGTGGGGTCATACAATATAGAATAACTGTATTTATAAGTCTTCTACTTACTTGGCAGAAAAATCAATGGGCTGCATTTTATCATTGCACCTACGGACAGTTAGGTAGGGTTCCTTAGGGTATAAACATTTAATAGGGCCCTAGGAAATGCTAGGTAAAGAGGAATTTCTAGATATAAATTAAGTTAGAAAATTAATGACAAATATACCTAAGATATCCAGAACAGTAAAAAAAAATAAGAATTTATTTTTTGTCAGTGGCCAAGCAACTTCACTTTTCATGTCATACGTTTTCACTTGTTTTACTTAGTGCCGACTATGGTCTTTACAGCAGGAGCCGAATCACATTTTACACAATGTAAATGCTATTGTTTACAGCCTCCTTTGTATTGAGAACCAATGGGGCAACCTTAAAAATTATACACTCATTGGGGTTTAATTCACTTAATTTTGATATTGACATATTTTCCGTGACTTCATGCATTTTTATCATGGCACTTATGGACCTGCTTTATGGCACTCAGGTTTACGTATCTGTCATCTCTTGAGGAAAGGACTGTGCATTATTCATCTTTGTATCCAGGTGCCCTGCGCTGTGCCTTGCTCATTACAGATGGTCAGCATTTGCTGAGTAAGTGCCTGAATGGACTACGATGTAGTATCTTGAAACAATTCATCCTCAAAGAGTACTAGTATTTGACTTTTCCCTCAGACCGTATTAACACATTCATCCCATTTCACATTATGTTTATGTTGCAGGTAGGTAAATTGAGATTCATTAGTAACTTGCCAAAGTATTTGTCAGTATGCCAGGAATCAATGTTTTTAGCTCAATTCATAAAAATTAAAGACAAAATACTGTGCACACACATTTATGGGCTGCAATGAAAAGAGACTGGACTGCCATCAGCCCTTTCTGATCCTAACAGGGAGGTTAGGTGTGACCTTAACACTAAGTTTATTTTCCTAGTTATTTGTTATTCATCGAAAGAAGTTACTTGCGAGTTACGATATTATTGAGTTGTGAAGAATTTAGATCATGGACTTACTCTCTCTCTAACAAAAAAGAGCCTAGTCTCTCTTTACATTTGTAATGTACACATTCGTAAGGCATAAAGCTTTCCCTATGTGCTGGCACACTGAAGCACATTTTACTGAGCTGACTTACAATGTGGGCCGGTCTCTAAGAGACTGCTGCAACAAACGAAGACATAAGTAAAAAGGGAGAGTTCTGTACTGTGCACGGTCCATCAACATTAATGAGAGTTATAAATGTTCTACCAGAGTGAAGTAGAGATCAGACTTGCGGAGCTGTTTTTATTGGTATTTATTCATGAGATGATCAGTGTCTGTGGCACCTATAAACACATAACAAATAAGGTTCCTGCCCTGAGAAGCTTACAGTCTAACTCAAAAAAATGACAGCTATTGGAATATGTTTTAGTGATCTGGGCTTCTCTCCTAAGCATCATGATGCCCATAGGAGAGTGGAATATGGTCCCGGTCATCGACGAGATGGATTCATCGCTTTGAGTCAAGTAATATTTCAGAACGATTCCAGCCCAGACACTACTGCTGCTCTCACCAATGGGGGTGATTATGGGGGTGCTGATCACTCACATGAAAGGAGAAGATAAAGAACTCAGACAGAATTTTGGAAAATGGAAACAAGGAAATAAAATTTAAAAAAAGCACATGGGGAACTTCCAGTTGCTATGCTGACTATATAAAAGCATCCAATCTGGAATTAATCATTTCAGTCATTTATAAGTAGGTTTGTGTCTCCCTTTTCATAAGCGTCTCACCCTGCTATAAATGACATTCTGTTTTATGAAAGCATAATGTGAAAATCTACTGATAAGCCAAATAATAAAAACTTTATAGCATGTCAGGGCTTTTTTATTATTATTATTTAACCTCAATCAAGTTATAATACTGAACACATGTATCCTTGGCCTAAATCACCTTGTCAAGTTTAACTGTATATTCAGCTTCATTTACATGACATATGATCTAATGCTGGAGAACAACAATACCATTGTAGTGTTAATTGAAAACTCCAAACCGAGAGCCAGGAGAAACCACTGGTCTGATTGCTGAGGGTCCCAGGGAAGGGGATCTATTCCCACACCTGCAGTTGGTCCATAACACTAACATTGTTACCCACATCTGGGTTTAATCAGTCCAGAGGCCTTGATATGCTGCTCCTGGGGCACATAAATTTAGCATTACATTCATTTTAAAAGCCCCCTCTTTCAGTTTTTTAAGGACAAGATAGATTCATGGCTCCACAGAGTCTAACAAAGTAGAAACCACAAACAGAGTAAGTTACTGCCACAGGCCTCGCGGACTTGACTTACCAACTCTTTGCCACTTAAATAATGGAATTTTATGTTCAGCCCTGGCTATCAAAAATGTGTTTCCACCAAAAGTGAAGTCTGACTGAAAAGCCGTATTTAAAATAAAAGCAAATCCTCAGAAAGTGAGCCAATTTGTATAAATCAGACTTTATGTAAGGATGTGAGATAATATCTAACAGAGAAATATAAGCTTAGGAGTCATAATTTGCCACGTTCACTTCATAACTGGAAGGCCTTTTAGAAAGGACCCTTCACAGTGTGCTTTCAGGAGGTTTGCATCCAAAGGGGCTTTTTTTTTTTTTTTTAGGAGAAAAGTTAAAGATTTTTAGGTCTTTCCATGGGAATTCGGATAGATGGCTACTGAGGATAAAGGGTCTGCTTGACCTGGCGAGTAGTTCCCGCCATGGCTCTGCACAGTGCAGCTTTTACCCAGAGTTCTGCTGCCATTCAACACGAGTGGAAACTGAATGCCCTCTTGTGTTTTGTGCAGATGCCCTGGGTAACCAAAGACTTCTGAAGTGGGAAAAAGCATCCACATTTTTTTGCAGGGACATTTATTAAAGATATAAATACAAAACAAAACAAAAACAAAACCATGGGTAGGTTTTGCAAACAACACACTTATGTGCTTGAGACCGGTTTGTTGTAGAGCAGAGTTTTTAATTAGTTTTAATCTGGGTTGCTCTCTCTCTATTTCTGTCTTTTCTCCTTTCATGTAACTAAAAATAAAATGTCCTGTGTAGGGCATGGGACTGAGGCGTTGGTAAAGTTTGGTGCTTGCCGGCTGCATTGTTTTATTTATTTCTTGCCTCAAATATGGTACGTAGTCTTCAAAGACTTCATTTGAACTGGATAAATGATTTTTTCAATGAATTATCCTTAATGGTTTGATATTGGAAATTAGTAAATGAGGGAGGTTAGTGATGACCAAATAGAAGTAGGAAGAAGGAAAATATTTGTGGTGGTTCTCATGGCTAAGGTCGCCCTCCTCTCCTAAACTAGCTATTTAGCTAGTTTGATTTGCCCATAAAGTTGTTTTGTTGAAATTGTTGTGCTTTTAGTCTGATTTGGTTTCTAGAAACTGAAGGTGTCCTCACTTTCAATGTATTGTGATTAATATATTGTACTTGTGTTCTACTTTTTGTCATTCATGTTTTGAAGATAAAGCTAGCTAGTACAGTTATATCTATTTAAAGTATAATGTGCATTAGTAAAGGTATAGAACTGATTTCATTTGTTTAATGAAAAGTGATAGGCACAGGACGATGTTGGAGGAGTTCCCACAAGACAGACTAAAAAGTGTTGACATATAATGCATGTGGTAAAACCCCGTTCTATAACTGTTTAAAAGCTCTTCAATATTCCCTCTAAATGTTTTTAAATGCCCTGTTCCAGTAAGCTTAGTTTTGCAACAGAAACACTTTCAGGAATTGAGTATGTGAGTTGCTAAGAGGCCATTTAATATAGACTAAAACATACCTAGGACCATTATCAAATTTTAATTTGTTACCTTGAGAAGCTATGAAATAGCTAGAGTTGTCCACAGGTCTGGGTTTGTACCCATTTCCCAGTGCTCCATGGTAAGTAAGTGTACAAAGGGAACGTTGACACAGTTACCAAATGTCTTAATATCTATGCAATCTATATTTCCTCCAGCAAACACAGTGAACAAAAAGCATTTCTCTAGATCAGCCAAAACCTGACTAATTGCACTTCTCAAATATTAATAGGTATTATTGATTTGAGCCCATTAAAGACCAAGTTCATGTCAGGTGGTTTCCATGCATTATCTTATTCAATGATTATGGCAGAACAACAAAATGAATAAGGAAATTGTGGCTCATAGGAATTAAGTAACAAGCTCAAAGACACACACTGACAGAACTGTTTGACACCTTATCACAATTTATATTTATGTATTGGAATAATTATTGATCAGTGGCTCTCATAGTCTTTATCACGATTTATATTCATGTATTGGCATGATTATTGATCAATGGCTCTCTTCTGCTTTGTGAGGGCAGGAGATGTGTCTGTTTTGCACCCAGAGCCTGGAATAATGCCTTGCAAATTATATGTGCTTATTAGTCTCCTGTCCTTTCCTTCACTTGTAGCTGCCTCCAGTCCAAGCGGCTATGATGATTAAGTTTTGTGCTCCTTTGATCTTCAATAACAAAGAAGGAGATGGGGCCTCTACCTTTTCTCATTCATATCTTAAATGGATTTTGTTATCCAGCTATGTTATTTTAACCATCTTCCCTCCCAGGTCTCTCCCAAGGCATGGTCTCCAGGGGAAACAGACAAGAGGATAATGTTACTAGGACCTTCTTTGCTGTACTTCCCTCTTGTCTTTCCCTTGTGACTTCCAGGGACCAAACCTGTGTTCCTTAATTTGTTCTACCTTTAGTAAGGAAGGTCATGCTTAAGTATCTCAGTCTCTCATGCAAATTAGACCCCTAATATTGGACTTACAGGTCAGCCCAGACTTGATGAGCCTGCAAGGTATTCAAGACTAGACTGTTTATCTGGGGTTCCTGCTATGCTTGTGTTTGCATTGTTCCAGGAGGGAGTGGTAAGCTTTGCATCCTGGGACAAGACAGAATTTGTGGAGCTGTGTCCTGACTCACAAAATGTTTTGCTTCCAAATGTTTCCCACTAAGAGATGACCTGTTATCAAGGAATTTATAGAAAGTAAGAAATTGGAGGAATTGGCATTAAATTAGAAGAGTAACATATATTACCTTACGGAACACCTTTTTTGTGTGTCTGTCAGAGAAACTGTAGCCACTCTGGTCTTCTTTCACGATTTTTTTTTCTGAACTGCCCGATACACCCCCATTTCTCCATTGCCACACTGTACTTCATCCACTGGATTTCATCAGAGAGTTGACAAAGAATCTTGATTAAGAAGCGTTCCTTTTGTCCCTGTCATTTCCTCTCTTAGCACCCTGCTTATTTCCTTCATGGCACTTGTCACAATTTGTAACTTTATTTTGTTTTGCTTACTTAGTTATTTAAAGTCTGTCTCCTCTGCTCTAACTTATTTGAGGGCAGGCCCATTTCTGCTTCAATCAAAGCCTCTTTGAGCACTAAAAAGTTTTGGTGAGTTTTAGAAAAGGTGCCTCCTCATGTTTCTTTACTGGACATATTTTGCAGGGCACAATTCAGTTCCCCAGGTTTTACACCGGATCTTGACACCTAAGACTCAAAAACTTATGTACTGAATGAACTTATAAAATGTAATTTCCTTTGCTTCTGAAGTATTTAATTTTCTATCAGTCCAGATTCCATAGTTCCAGAAAATCTTAAGGCATCAGGGTCTTTTTTTTTTCCTTATGGAACTCAGAAATGACAGTTGTAGATTATTTGAATATTACTTACCTATGTTGTTCTTCTGTGGTATGTCCTTTAACAGCTTTGAATCATTCCCCCAAAATTATGTGATTATTTCTATGCCTTAGATTCAGTTGAGCTTGGGATAATCTTGGTGGGAAATGGAAATTTACAAGCATGTAAGTATCAAAAGAGTTGAAAAAATACTGAAAGAATGATAAAGAGCAGAGAAACACTTGAACCTTCACAAAGATTTCTTTGCAACTATGAGCTTAAAAGATAATAGAAACTTCTAAATGAAAGTGGATAAGACTGGGTTCATTAATGACCAAGCCCCCAATAAATTTTGGTACATAATCATTCAATAAAAACACATCTACAAACAATGATCTATTTTAAGATAGAAATAAATGTAAATCATACAAATACTGTGGAAGGCAGAATTATTGAGCTAGTAGAGTTTTTAGATGTGTAAAAATCTGTTTTAGAATATTTTTTAAAATACAGGGTGTCAAAGAATTAAAGTACATTCATCAGATAATCAAATAAAAGCACAATAGACACAGTGCCAGAGAATAGTTTGGATTCAATTCCTTTTTCAGTGGATTTCTTTCTTTAAGTATTAACTTATTTAACCTTTGGAAATAAAATATTTTTCTTGTAATGAAAAAGCAGCATTTCATTGTAAAACTAGAACTTGTCCTTGGCTGCTTTATTCTTCATTAAAGCATTCTCTTTCTAAGCTTTGTATGTTTAACGTTTAACATATAAAAAGAAACAATATCAAAAAAGTCTAGGATAGAGGCATATTTATGCACAGCTTCCAATCACAGTTCTTGGCTCTGAGACAAAATTTTATCAATGGTCTCAAAGCCAGTGACCAGGTTTTGTTTGGACTTATTTGGTCTAAGCTTGTCAGTTAGGCCTCCCTTCAGCCTCAGCTCAGATTTTCTGTCTCAACCTGAGTAATTCCAACCCACACATCTGATCTCACAAATAATGATTTTTCAAGGACATTCAGTAAACCCTTACACAGACTTTTAGACACCACCCCCTGTGAAGCTTGTTCTTATTAGATACCTTGCCCAGCAAATTCCAATGACTGGAATAACCCAGAATTCAATTATGCTCCTCAGCAAAGCGATACTGCCGTACTACTTAAGTTCCACATTCCTGTTCTGTGGTAGGAAAGTGCCCATAGGAAAAGGTAAGAGCACTCAAAAGCATTCATGGGGCACACCTCACATGTTTTCTTTCTCTTAAGAATCACAATCTGGAACTATCTGTTTTTCAATTCCTAACAATATTTACCATAGCTATGTTGCCTGGTGTTATACTTTTTGGTAGGGGGCATGTTCAGTACCAGCTAATCTCTTAAGACTAGAAGTAGAAGATGTCAAGACATAATTCTTTAAGATATAGATAATTAATTCATTACTATATATGATTCTATTAGCTATACATGTCTATTAATCAATGCTTCAGCAAATATATAGAAAACTGATAACTGAAATGACAGATAGTAGGTAGAGGCACCTTGTTAAATTAATAAAAGTACACTTCAATTGTGCTGCTATGAACATAGGGGTGCATATGTCCTTTCTGACTGGTGTTTCTCTTTTCTTGGGATATATTCCTAGAAGTGGAATTACTGGGTCAAATGGCAGTTCCATTTTTAATTTTTTGAGGAAACATCATACTGTTTTCCACAGTGGCTGCACCAGTCTGCATTCCCACCAGCAGTGCAGGAGGGTTCCTTTTTCTCCACATCCTCTCCAGCACTTGTCCTTTGTTGATTTGTTGATGATAGACATTCTGACAGGTGTGAGTTGATACCTCATTGTTGTTTTGATTTGCATCTCTCAGATGATTAGTGACTTTGAGCATGTTTTCATATGTTTCTTGGCCTTCTATATGTCCTCTTTCTAAAAGTGTCTATTTAGGTCCTTTGCCCATTTTTTTATTGGAGTGGATTAGAAAACTGTGGTATATCTACACAATGGGATACTACACTGCTATAGAAAAAAAGGAATTGTTACCATTTGCAACAGCATGGATGGAACTGGAGAGCATTATGCTAAGCGAAATAACAGTTAGAGAAAGATGAACATCATATGATCTCACTTATTTGTGGAATATAAAGAACATCATAAACTGATGGACAAAAATAGACGCAGAAACAAAGAAGCATTGAACAGACTGTCAAACTTCAGTGGGAAAGCAGGGGAGGGTGGTGGTGGGGTAAGAGATCAACCAAAGGACTTGTATGCATGAATATAAGCATAACCAGTGGACACAGACACTGGTGGGGTGAGGGCATGTATTGGGGGGTGGGGGAGGCTGCGGGGAGGTCAATGGAGGAAAAAGAAGACATATGTACTACTATTTGTAATACTTTAAACAATAAAAAATTAAATTAAAAAAAAGTACAATTCAATCCACAGAAATTTAAAATTAAAAAATTTGGAGAAAAAAATACATGTAAAAAAAAAATATATATATCTCCCCTATCTAATAAAAGAATAATATGCAAATTGACCGCACCTCTGCTACATCCACAAGCCACACCCAAAGCCAATCAGGAGCAATTATGCAAATAAACCCAACCAAGATGGCTGCAGCCACAGAGAGCAGGAGGGAGGCTTGGGTTTCCCTGGCGATGGAGGAAGCCAAGCTTTCCGCCTGCCCTTGCTGGCCTAGGTCTCCACTCAAGGCTACAAAGTTTCAATGATAGCAGATAAATAAATCCAAACAGAAATGGTGGCAGCCACAGAGCTGGAAAGAGCAGGAGGCTTGGCTAGTTGCCCCCGGCGATGGAGGAAGCCAAGCTTCTGAAGCCCTGGCCTGACTTGGACTCTGCTCCAGGCTACAAAGTTTCAATTATAGAAGATACATAAATCCCAACAGAAATGGCTGCCACCACAGAGCGAGCAGGAGGCTTGGCTCCACTCCAGGCTACAAAGTTTCAATTGTAGAAGATAAATAAATCCCAGATACCAGGGCCTCCACTTGGGTCACAGGGGGGCATGGCCGACCTGCAAACCACCACAGGCCCCTCACCCAGGTGGCCCCACATCCCAAGGGAACCCCCACCCTGATCCGGGACACCCTTCAGGGCAAACCAGCTGGCTCCCACCCATGCACCAGGCCTCTATCCTATCTAATAAAAGAGTAATATGCAAATTGACCATCACTCCAACACACAAGATGGCTGCCCCCATGTGTACACAAGATGGCCACCACAAGATGGCCAGCAGGGGAGGGCAGTTGGGGGCGATCAAGCCTGCAAGGGAGGGCAGTTGGGGGTGATCAAGCCTGCAGGGGAGGGCAGGTAGGGGTGACCAGGCCAGCAGAGGAGGGAAGTTGTGACTGGGCCTGCAGGGAATGGCAGTTGGGGGTGACCGGGCCTACAGTGGAGAGCAGTTGGGGGGGACCAGGCCTTCAGGGGAGGGCAGTTGGGGGGGACCAGGCCTGCAGGGGAGGGCAGTTAGGGGTGACCAGGCCTGCAGGGGAGGGCAGTTAGGGGTGACCAGGCCTGCAGGGGATGGAAGTTAGGGGCAAACAGGTTGGCAGGGGAGCAGTTAGGCATCAATCAGGCTGGCAGGGGAGTGGTTAGGGGGTGATCAGGCTGGCAGGCAGAAGTGGTTAGGGGCAATCAGGAAGGCAGGCAGGCGAGCATTTGGGAGCCAGCAGTCCTGGATTGTGAGAGGGATGTCCGACTGCCCTCTAGGGGTCCCAGATTGGATAGGGTGCAGGCTGGGCTGAGGGACACCCCCCCTCCATGCACGAATTTCGTGCACCAGGCCTCTAGTGTATATGTATGTGTGTGTATATATATATATATATATATATATATATATATATATATATATATCCTGAACATAGAGTTTTATGGCAGGAAGGATAACTTATAAGAGTTGGCCCACAGCAACTCTAATTTCATATGTATTAAAACCAAAACTAAATTCTAGGATATAGCTCAGTATATTTCTATACAGATATAAGAACACTGTCCTGGCATATGTGAGCTTAGAGTTAATCAGAGGAATAATAAACAAACCTCCAAACAAGGGAAGCATACTTCCTTTTGTTTAGTTTAATTGAGGATAAGGTTTTTGAGAGAGTCAGACAACTTTACATGTTCCTTACAGCCAAAATTTCAGATTGTTTTCTCCATGAAAAAAAGAAAGGACAAAAATATCATTTAAAAATAATTCTCCCAGAAGTATAGTGAAAGCTAGACACTCTATGATATTTTACTATAAGCATTATCAGAGGTCCAAATAAATGAAAAAGATATAATAAGGGGAGATAAAAGAAAAATAGAATGACAATCAATTTTAAATTAAGAAAATATCCTTAGAAAAGGGTAAATGGTGATTAAAAAGAAAATTGCTGAGTTTCAAGTAGTAGTATGGGGATAGCTATTTGAGCATCACAGGGGAATGAAAAAAAGGAGAAAAAGAAGGGCTTCACTATCTTTAGTTTCTGTGTAATAACTACTGTTCTAAGCTCTTTACCTGGATTCATTTATTAAACCCTCACTGCAACTCTAAAAATTAGGCTTTGGCAAAGAGGAGAGCTGACCACCAAAGAATCCTGTTTCCCTTCCTCAGTGGAGAGTTATTGATGGGAACAGCTGCCCAACCAGGACCACATTTTCCTGCCCCTTATATTTAGGAGTGGGGTGTGTAACTAGTTCTTACCAGTAAGGCATGAGTAGGAATATATTCAAATAGCCAGTAAGCACATAAAATTATTCAGTATTTCTAATCACCAAGGAAATGCAAACTAAAAATTCAATAAGATGTCCCCATCCAACCCTAGAATGATTAAAGTTGAAAATACTTTTATTACCAAATGTGGGCTAGAATGTGGAGCAACTAGAATTCTCATACATTGCTGATAGGCATAAAAAATGGTGCAACCACTTTTGGAAGAAATTTTGTCAATTTTTTATAAAGTTAATAATACATTTACCATATGACCTACCATTCCACTTCTAGGCATGAAATCAAAAGAAATGAAAAGCATATGTTCACAAAAATACTTGTTCAAAATGACTCACAACAGCTTCATCTTTAATATCTTCAAACCAGAAATAACTCAATGTCAATCAAAAGGAGAATGGATACAAATATTGTGGGACATTCATGTAATAGAATAGTGTTCATCTATAAAAACTGAAAATATATCAATATGATATATATCAAAGACATTAGGCTGAGAGAAAGAAGCCAGACACAAAAGAGAATACACTATAAGTCCATTCATACAAAGTTCCAGAATAGGCAAAACTAATCTACGATGAAAAAAAGAAAAATGGTTGCCTCTGTGGTGGATGAAATTGACTGGATAGGGGCATGAAGGAACATTCTAGGCAATGGAAATATTTTTTATCTTGACAGTGGTGTGGGTTATACAGCTGTATTCACTTGTCAAGTTCATCTTTTTGAGGCAAATTTTACTATAAAATGAACTGTAAAAAATAACTCTTACTAATATATGCTTAATACTATTAGCTTCCTTAATCAGGATAAAGAAGTATGCCTATATAGATTACACTCTATAAATAGAGAAGGTATCTTTTTAAAAAAATACATATTTCATTGATTTTTTACAGAGAGGAAGGGAGAGGGATAGAGAGTTATAAACATTGATGAGAGGGAAATATTGATCAGCTGCTTCCTGCACCCCCCCCCCCACTGGGGATGTGCCCGCAACCAAGGTACATGCCCTTGACCGGAATTGAACCTGGGACCCTTTAGTACGCAGGCTGATGCTCTATCCACTGAGCAAAATTGGTTAGGGTGAAAAGGTATCTTTTATATTATTAATAGATGACAGATAGATAAATTATGGATGGATGAATGTATGGATAGATGGGTCGCTGATACAATCACAATGAAGCATAAACTTTACATAATTTTTACTGATAGCACCTGTGTTTCTATGCATTTAACAAACACATTTAAGGGCATATTTTTGTGACAATGAATTGGGAATCAATACAGCACAGTGGAAAGTGCTGTCTTTAATATCAGATAGACCTGGTTTCCAATCCTGGTTCTGAAATTTATTAGTTAGGTGACCTTGTGCAGTAACTTAACCTCTCTGAGAATCTGTTTCCTCAGCCATAAACTGGGGTAATTTATGCTCTAACAGTTTATTCATTCAACTATTCAACAAGGAACGATAACTTCCTATTGTTTGCCAGGAACTGGCTGTACATTGTGAAAAGGACACTTTTATCCAGAACATACAAAGAACTCCTAAAACTCAATAATAAAAAGACAAATGATTCTACTTAAAAATAGGCAAACTTGGACAGGCACCAGGGTGAAGAGTGGATAAGAGGAACCCAACAGTAAATGCAAGAAAATTAGTTATGAGGCTCTTTCAGTGGTTTGGCTTAGAGATTACTTAAGTTTAAAACGTGAGAATGGAAGTGAAGGAAGAGAGAAGTGAACTGACTAGATAACACTTAGAAGGTAAAATTATAGAACCTGACATGAATTGGGAATAAAGGTTGTGAGAGAAGAGATAGACGTATGTTTCTTGCTTGCCAAATGGATAGATGGGAGTGCCTTTCACAGAAAGAGGAAATACAGCAAGGGAACCAGATTTGGTAATTTTTGAGATAAATGTAGAAAGTGCATGCCATGAATTCTGGCTGAGAGTAGGCACTCATTAAGTGGAAGCTACTGTGGAATGAAGCAAAACTAATTAATTCTTCTGGGATCAGACATGTAAATTTGATTTTAGTCACCCTTCTAAAATAAAATTGGAAAGAAAAAGAAAAGCAAGCCTTAGTCAGGCATACAAATATGTATCCAAAGGTATATGCACAAATTTTGTTCAGATATTGCTTGCTGCTCTATATCCAGGAGGTAATAACCCTAATTATTATCTATCTGTTTTGAGGATAGTGCAGGACTACTGAAATTTCCTCTCCTCTCATCTATGCACATACATAGATTTCAAAATCCCAAAGAAATGTATAATAATTCGACTGAGAAAATAGAACATTTTTACTAATGTAGTTAGTGAGTGTTTCAACAAGGGAAGAAGTTAACCTTATATTGAAGAAAAGAGGTATAAAACAATATATATGGTATTCAATATTGCTGTGCAAGGAATTGATGTTAAAATATTATAACAGGATACATGGTAATACTATCCAGCTTAAAAATAAATTTTAATGCTGTCGTGTGATCAGGTTACATATGAAAGAAACTTGTAGACCTTAACAATAAAACCAGGCTTTGGAAAAGATGACTAAAGCACACTTACTTTTATTTTATGCTTTGAAACACGAATAGAGATATTTCACTTCTTTTAAAACATGATGAAATCATGGAAGGCATCATAGCAAGAGCGAACACCCTGGGGAGGCTATTAACAATTTTGCCTTTACATTTCCTATATGGTTGTGGAAATATGGATTCCACTTACCCATGAGACTCTTATTGCTGCTGGATTTGGTACAACTGCCGCTGTATCAACAGAAAGGATTAGACATTACGATAGGCCCTTTGCAGATCTTGCCTTAGAAAGTTTAATGTCTAGGTCAAACATGCTAAAGGAACACATTAAGTTAGAGAAAAATTGACTTCCCCTAGGGAAAGGAGGCATCATACAAATAGAAATAGATAATGGACCTACAAAGCATACGATAATTTTCATTCACAATAGAGACATAAAAAGATACAGGTTTTATAAATGTAGTGATCAGATTTGGTCAGGGAAAACCAAGTTATTGTAGTATAAGTGAGACTTTAGTGGGCACAGATGGTAAGAGAAGACATTTGTTTGCAAGGAATAACATGAAGAGCACAAGATTGCCTGGATAAGCAGTTCCTGTGAGTGGGGGCAAAGAGAATGAAAAGAAATCACTGCCAAGATGTGAAGAGGGTAGAATCTATAATCTTTGGCAAGTTGTACGTGAATAGAGGGAAACAAAGATGAATGGCAATGTCAGAGCATAACCATTGAAGTCATAAAAATGAGTGAGCAGAGAGAGCAAGAATGAATTTGTGGAGCCTAAATAGAAAACTGCTGATGTTAGAGCCTCATAGTTCAGTTTATTGTCATGGCATGATAATTAGTTTCAGATTATGTTTGGGAGATTGTTTGTTGCATAATACTGGATTTAGAGTATTACTCTTAAAAGTTTTGAATTACATAAAAGGTACTTGATGTAGAGACCAAAACACTAGAAAGCTGCTTTACAAGTAAGCCACAAAGGAATTTTTGAGCCATGAAAACATAAACAAAACATTAGAACAATTTAGCTTAATGAAATGCAGCCAAATTGGGGATAGTCCAGATTCCAGGACAAATTGTAATGTAAGTTCCAGGAGTCAGGGACCCAGCTTCTTGTATATGCTCTGGCTTAAGTCAGTCCTGTCCATAGGGTAAAAAAAGGTAGGAAATTTTATTTTTATAACCTATTAAACTGCACAAAGTATTGAACTTAATATAGGGCTGTATCCTTACCAGAAGCCATTAAGTCAGGGTTGGGAAGATAATTCTATTTTTCCAACATCATAGCAATTGAGAATAGAAAGGAAGATTTTTTTTATTATTATCTAAAGTTTTACATAAGTCTCCTTTCCCCCCAATTGACACTATTCCCCCCCCCCCAGCCATTCCCACCCCGGGCAAGCCCCCACCAACCCAGTGTCTGTGTCCATTGGTTATGCTAATGCGCATGCGTACAAGTCCTTTGGTTGCTCTCTAACCGCCCCCTCCCCTGCCATTTGTCTCTGGATCTATTCTTGTTCATCAAATTATGTTGATCATTATATTCCACATATGAGTGAGATCATGTGATATTTATCTTTCTCCAACTGGCTTATTTCACTTAGCATAATGCTCTACTTTTGAACATTCTCATAAATCCCTATGGATTACAAATTGACCAGTAGGGATGCTGCCTATGACTATGGTAGCTGGTGAGTAATTTGTAGCCTGTAGCCACCTCATTCTAAGTGTGTTTATAGCAAGTCTTTGGCTCAACTGTTTGAGTAAGAGTCATTCTCACTGGACCTATTATCACCAGGCCACTCCACAGTCATAGCATCTGACCAGTGATGCAGTTAGTTGGAGACATTTTAGGTTGAAGATATGCTAAATTAGGAATTAGAATTCTAAGAGTATAATAAAGAAGGACCTTCTGGGAATAAGGGGAATTTAAGGGATCTTGGTGGATAATAAATTTTTCCCATCCTAGGTGTGACTTTACTGGAATAAGAGACTTTGAAATGAAAGTCACCTGACTGCAATTGTGTGTAGAAGGGGAACTTCCCAGTTGGCTTAAGAATCCCTAAAGGCCCTAAATGGACATTCCAATGGGTCAGGAAAACCGTAACACCCTAATTATACACATAGCGAGTAAGTTGTTCTAACCCCAAGGCTGTCCTACCTAGCAAGAATGACTTGGTGAGTCAGCCTCTTTCCTTGGGTTTCATTTTCTTCCTTTACAAAGGAAGTGAGACAACTTCCATTTAGAATCTTTGCTCTTAGAGTTACATATTCATAGTCTCATGATTTTTAAAATGGCACTGTTCTTCACTCCTATCTGTACACATGCCATTTGCATTGTGACTTTGCATCTCCTCCATCAAGGTTGAGTCTGCTCTCTCATCCCTTGAATGTGCATTGATCTGTGTCTTATTTGGGCCAATAAAATAGAGCAGAAGTAAAAATGGGTCAATTCTGAGTCTAGGCCTCAAAAGACCTGTGTGCTCTTGCTTATTTTTTTTGGATCTCTGTCACTACTATGTGAACAAGCCTAGGCTAGCCTGATGGATGATAAGAGACATGTGGCCCAATCACCCCTGTCACTCCAGCTGGCACTCAGCAAAACACCAGCTGTATGTAAAGCCATCATAGAGCAGCCAGCTCGCTACTAACCTGCCAGCTGATGACAGGTGCATGAACAAGCCAAGCTGAGATCAGCTAGACCTGGCTCAGATCAGCAGAACCACCCCTCTGACCTATAGAATTGTGAGCAATAATCAATGCTTCATTTTAAAAAAAGAGGGGTTGACAAACTATGGTCACGGGCCAGCCACCAGTTTGATCAAGTTTTAGTGAAACACAGCCATGTCCATGTGCTTATGTGTTGTCTATGGCTTCTATCACACTACAATGGCAGAGTTGAATAGTTGCGAGAGAGACTGTATGGTCCACAAATTCTCAGATATTTATTATCTTGACCATTTAAAAAAGTTTGATGACTCCCTGTTTTAAATCACCAAGTTTTAAGGGTAATTTGTTACAGGGTAATATCTAACTGGTGTGATATCACATTAAGAAATCAATAGATCATTTTGGTTATTTATTCTTACTGAATAAACTACTTTAAAAACTTGAATGGCTTAAGCAACAACCAATTTATTATCTTTTACAATTCTGTGGGTTGACTGGGCTCTCTCTGCTGGTCTGTTCTTCTGCTCCACGGGATGTTTGATATTGATGTTATCTAGGAGTAAGACTGAACTGGAATTTCTGGTCTGGCTCATTCAGGTGGCTGGCAGTTGATGCTGGATGTAATCTGGGAGATCACTGGGAACCCTTGAGTTGGGCTATGCACTTGGCCTAATGGCTGGGTTCTGGGAGGAGACATCAGAAAGGTGAGTTTTGAGCAACCCATGACTTCTTATGACTTAGCCTTAGAAGCTCACTTCTGCCATATGCTATTAGTCAAAAGTGAGTCACAGAACCAGTCCAGATTTAAGGGGAGGGACTATACAAAGGAGTAAATACTCAGAGTTCAGGTTCATAGTACATAGATGGGGGAGGGGAGTGGTAGCAGAAGGATGTTTTTGAAAACAACTTATCTCAACTAGAATATATAGTCTTTCCTCTCCCTTCTACCCTCTCATGCAATATCTTTCTTTTCCTTTTTTTTTTTTTTTTTTTGTTAATCCTTGCCTGAGGATATTTTTCCATTGATTTTTAGGGAGAGTGGAAGAGAAAGGGAAAGACAGAGAGAAACATTGATGTGAGAGAAACACATTGATTGGTTGCCCCTGCACGAGCCCCGATCAACCAGGGTCTGGGCCAGGGAGGAGCCTGCAATCAAGGTACATGCCCTCGACAGGAATTGAACCTGGGACCATTTGGTCCACCAGGCCAGTGGTCGGCAAACTGCGGCTCGCGAGCCACATGCGGCTCGCGAGCCGCAGTTTGCCATTCTGTTGACTAATGAGTTTGCCAACCACTGCACCAGCCTAATGCTCTATTCACTGAGCCAAACTGGCTAGGACTGCAGTATCTTTATATTTTTCTTCATTTTATGGTATAGGAATTATTAAAACTCACCAGCATGCATACATATATGTGTGTGAGAATATATATATATATATATATATATATATATATATACTCAATTAGAGTTCCTAGATTAAAGTCTTAGGTTGGCTTGGTTGGATAGCAGAGTGATATTTATACATGGAAAAGGCCACTTCACATCTACTTCAATTAAAATGTGTGATGACTCTTTAACCTTAGTAGTTTTAAAGCTTTTAATCACATCACATCATTTTCCATCTTTGGCAAACTGATGATTTAGATTGGAAGGAAACCAAAATGAAATGTATGAAATAATGTAACAACTTTCTATGATACTTCACTCTCGCTTTGGCAGCCATTGCCACCCATACACCTGTGGGCTCGGCAGGACTCACCACACAGTTTACAAGCAGTCAGTGCAGATTACCTAGGTGTTGTAGTACTGCTCACTTTGGGATTCTTCTCTCAGTGATCATCTAGAGTTCCAGTACTATGTGCTTTGAGCTCTGGGTTGATTTTGACTCAACTGAAAGGTCAGTTGGTTTGAACTACAAACCCCCTGTCATGTTTTGTACTCCTGTTTTCAGAACACTTGCTTGCTTTCTAGCACTTTTGAAATCTTTAACTTTCAAAGTGGTGCTCTCCAGTCCCTATCACCTCCTTTTTCTCTCTTTCACATTCCATGGCAACCATGTCTGAATAGACACTCCCCCAACACACACACACACACACACACACACACACACACACACACACACCTGTATAGTATAGTTAAAAACAAGGCTGGAAGACACAAAAATTGATTCTTTTTATATTGTGCTAGAAGTTGAATTCTGTGAGTTTGAAAGGCGGTATCCATTTCTTTCTTTTGCTCACTCCTTCCCTGTGGATTTAGAAGAAATGTTATAATAAATTATTTTCCTAAACATTATTTTTTTTCTATTCATGACATTCACACGCTAAAGTAAAAATTTTGCACTTAATTCTTCTTTCTCTATAAATATTTCCAAACTTTATGACTTTCTTACATGATTATGTTGACTATTTCCACCTACTCACCATCCTCTTTCACCATAATCTTTGTGATACATCCTTTCTTGTTGTTGGTTTCTTTAGAAAACCCATGTTAGCATTGGGCGCATTTAAATGCTCTTGCTCTTTTGCTCCCAGCCATTCTGCTATTTCTTATTCTCTGTTCAGTTTTATTCCTACTCCCCCTTAACTATTCCTCTGACCTCTGCTAAACCACAAAATAATCAGATAGTGGCAGGTAAGAGATCACACCTACCCCATCTGGGGCAAGTCTTAGAGGAATATGGCAGAACATGTGGAAAAGGAAACTCCTCACCTGTTTTCCTGTATAAACACAGAAGAGAAAGACCAGAATCCTGTTCAGGAGATAAAGACTGTACCACAGAAAAAAGCCCATTGAGACTATTTAGAGTCAGTGTGTGATCCAAGGGATTAGGGAGGGAGGGAGAGAGGGAGGGAGAGAGGGAGGAAGAAGGGGGAGGGGAGTAAGGGAGGGAGGGAGGACAAATGTCAGCATTTCCGTTCATGGAATATGGACCACAGTGCCAGCTTTCTCATTTGATCATGGAGTTCATTTAAATTGATGGAGTAAAACTCATCTGCTGTTGCCTATGAGTATTCCTCCTATGTTTGCAGTATCTATACTAATAATAGAGGAATATGCAAATTGTCCGGGACACCATCAAAGTAACAATAACGACCAGCAGGCTGCCTAGGGTGACAAGGCTGGCAGGGGGGTTAGTGAGGGACGACCAAATGACTGAACAGCAGGCTGTGTGGTGCAACCAGGCCGGCAGGGAGGGGGCAGTTGGGGGCGACCAGGCTGGCGGGGGGGGCAGTTAGGGGTGACCAGGCCAGCAGGCAGAGGCAGTTAGGGGTGATCAGGCTGGCAGGGGGGGGCAGTTAGGGGCAATCAGGCCAGCAGGCAGAGGCAGTTAGGGGTGATCAGGCTGGCGGGGGGGGGGGCAGTTAGGGGTGATCAGGCAGGCAGGCAGGTGAGCAGTTAGGAGCCAGTGGTCCCAGATTGTGAGAGGGATGTCTGACTGCCGCTTTAAGCCAGATCTCTGGGATAGGGCCTAAAGTGGCAGTTGGACATCCCCTGAAGGGTCCTGGATTGGAGAGGGTCCAGGCTGGGCTGAGAGGACCCCCACCCCCATGCATGAATTTCATGCACCGGGCCTCTAGTTCTTATATATTCTGCTTTGTGATTTTTTTCTTCTGTTCTTTATTTATGAATGTCTGTGAAAGTCAGTCATGGTTCTAGACTCTATACTCACTACTTTAAAATAATTTCATAAAGATTATCTTCTATGTCTTCTTTTAGAACCTTTTGTTTTTCCTTTGAATTTAGATCTGTGATGCATATTGACTTATTTGTGTGTGTGTGATATGAAAGAAAGTTCAAGGTTTATTCTTTTAAATGTAGATATCCAGTTAATGCAACACCATTTATTAAAGAGTGTCCTTTCCCCCACTGAATTACAGTCGTACCTTTGCCATATATCAGTTGATTGTACATGTTAAGGTCTGTTCCCAGACCTTCTAGTGTATTCCATTGTTCCAGTTTTGTACATGTTCTAAGTACTTTCGATGTATAAAAGTTTTGAGAGCTGGTAGGGCAATGTTTGTTTTCCTTGCTTAAAATTACTGTGATTTTCTAGGTTCTTTTTATTTCCATGTAATTGTAGAATCATTTTAGCAGTTTTTGCAAAAACCCACTGGGTTTTGATTATGGTTACATTAAATATACAAATCAATATGTGAATAATTGTCATATCCAAAACATTGAATCCCCCAATCTACGAACATGGTATATTTCTACATTTTTTAGTTCTCTATCTCAGCATTGTTTTATAGTTTTCAGTACAAAGGTCTTGAATATCAATTATTATATTTATTCCCAGGTATTTGATGCATTTTGTTGCAATGATAAATAATATTGCTATTTTAATTTTTATTTTCCAGTTTTGCTAGAGGCATAAAGACATACATTAATATGACATTTAATAAAGTAACTTTGCTAACTTGACTTACTAATTTTAAAATTCTGTATGTAGAATCTTTTGGTGTAATCTACATGCAGATTCATCTGTGAATGATGACAGTTCTCTTTTTTCTTTCCAACCTTTAAGTTTTTATTTATTTTATTTTCACAGAATAGAAATTCATACAATGTTGGCTAAAAATGATGATAGTAAACTCTTTATTATTTTCTCTAATATATATTTTATTTTATTCCACTGCCTATTATATTTAAGCTATAATCTCTAGATTATTCTTTCTCCTGACTTGTTATTTAAGTAAAATCCCCTACTCCAGGCATTATCCCAGTTTTCTTCCTGAACTCACATAGTCATCTGGGCAGTGGGCATCTTATAATGAATAATGTTGATTATATATTCTATACTTCTGATTACAAGCTGCTTATAAGTAGCTAAGAAACTTTCTATTTCTTACACTAGACAAAAATTTCTGGAGTTCATGACTGTTATCTCTTTATTACTGGTATCTAGAACAGTGCCTGGCTCATAAGAGAATTTGACAAATGTTTGCTGAATAAAAATGTAATACTCCAACCGTGACCTTTCACCATTCTTCCATGTCTATTTATTAACTAGATGTTTTCCCTTAGCTGTACTTCTGGTGGGGCACTTATGCCTTGAATTCCATAAAATAAACATTCTCTCTCTTTCTGTGTTCCTCTCCCAATGACTCAACTGTCCAGTTAATTCTCTGGGACATTCATCTGGTAGTTAATTTTTACTACTTCCTTTTTAAAAAATCTCATTTGGCTTCACATATCAAGTCAGTTTTCATATGCTATTAATTCTTTCTTGCTTAGTTTTTTTGGATTTGAGCCTTCTTTTCCATTTCCAAAGTCATTATCCTAGTCCAGAGTTTTGTTTAAAAAATATATATTTTTATTGATTTCAGAGAGGAAGGAAGAGATAGAGAGAGATAGAAACATCCGTGATGAGAGATAATCATTGATTGGCTGCCTCCTGCACGCTCCCTAATGGGGATTGAGCCCACAACACCGGCATGTGCCCTTGATCAGAATCAAACCCGGGACCCTTCAGTCTGGAGGTCGATGCTCTAACCACTGAGCAAACCAGCTAGGGCCTGAGTTTTGTTTTTTTTTTAACTTGATGTCTTTACTATGTTAACTATATCTTGGTTGTATTACTTTTTTTCTAATACTTCTGTTCTTCAGCCTACTCATCACACAGCTAAAAATATTGTCTTCCTTAAACTTGACTTTAATTATGCATTTCCCCATGAAGCCAGGTGGTCTGTTTATATATGCAAATGGCATCCAAACCCTCATTTATTATATACCATGTCATACAAACCCCACTTATCTCTAACAGAGTCATCCACTCCATCTCACAAAATCCAGTCTCTCCACTATGCCCACTTCTTTGTTATTGCTTTTATAGCCTCTTCCTCTCTTGCATGAAGCTATGCCTATACCTTTCTCCAAGACCTGGCTCCAGATTTATCTCTTTAAAAAATATTTTAATCAATTGTGTCATCCCAAATGAAATGTTCTCTTCATTTTACATCCTCCTAGGAAATATTACTCTAAAGACCAATTATCAAGGGACCACAATTTGGTGGTTCAGAAATGATATTTCAGCACAAAAGTCTTTATGTTAACATGTGCTTTTCACCATGAGTACAAATATTTTCCTAATAAAGAGTGAATGGGTTTGAGCTGTCTTGTGAGGAATGCAACAACTGTGGCATTCAGATGTGTGAAAGATGTGTTGTGCATAAGCAAGATAAAGTACTCTTGTTCTTTGGAATGATAAACAGAGACTCACTGTTTTCAGACATTAGCTGGAATATAGTAATAAACCATGGCATATGAACTCAGCTAAGAAGTTGTGTGATATATGATTTATCAGGATCATGGAATTTGTGAGAACTGGAAGGGACTAGGTGTTATCTAACCCAGTTTCTTTAGTTCATAACTGAAATAGGACAATTATGACTTAAGATCTCACATCTAATTAATAGCATAATTGTGATTATAAGTTAGGTCTCCTAATGTGAAGGCCAGTATTATTGTTTTTTTTTTAACATTACATAAGGTCATCTGTGTTGCTTTTAAACTGCCATGTAGGGGTCCAGCTGCATGTAAGCGCCCAGAGTCCAGGAACCATGCCTTTATTTTCGTTTGCTTTTCTCTCTGGAGCAGGTCTCAGTTTTCGCATTTGTTAGGTATCCTTTGCCCTGAGTGTACTTTCTATCTGGAAGACCCTTAACGATGTTTTGAGAATCGAGTAAAAAGGAGATTTTCACCCCTAAATCACTTTTGGGGCATTTATCTTAATATAAGGTTTAAGACTTGTGAATGATCAAGGGCTCATCAAATTTGTCTGAGTTGAGTTAAAAAGATGGATTTTCTAAGCAAGATCACCTACTACTTTATTTCCTAATCCCTTTCAGGATCTGGTCAGAACTGAAGAAAAAAAAAATTGATGGGAGAAGCTCAAGCTCCTCATATGCTACCCATTACCTCTGAAACACACAAGCATCTTGTTTATCCTCAGTTACTGATCTTGGACAAGCCATAGCTTCATGTGTTTCCACAGGGATGTTGCTTCCATAACGTCTTCCCAGTGGGAACTGAGCCAGATGTTGGGCCCAGGGTGGTTCCTCTATTTGGGCATTGAAAGAAGAACGAGGATATTAAACTCCTGACCTCCAGTAGGAGCCAACAAGTCTCAGATACAGATTTCAATCAAGGAGCTACCATTTTCCTCAAAATGTAGGCAGGCTGTTGCTCAGCTCCTCAGGTTAGAATCTCGATAAGTGACTAGCCAGAGGGCACATTATTCATTTTTTATTTTTTTATCTTTAGACCAGAGTTCCCCAGCCCAGGAGAATGTAAAATAAAGCCAGCTATTTATGAGAGAGAAAATTCTTGCTTATTTATATATAGAGGCCCAAGAAAACAGCTTAAGACCTGACAGCTGTTACAAGTATGATCCACTGAATGGATTGGGGCAAGCCTTTAACTTCAATGTGAAGTCTTATGATATCCATTTGAATTGAGAAAGAAAGCATGTTTTTATGCAGTGGTGTTCTTAAAATGTTATGCGTAAGCTCACAAAGTTCATTCGTCATGGGAGTTTCAACACTGTTAATTTGTTTTAAGCAACTTCTATTATATCACCGAAGTCCTCCTATTACATAACAGCAGCACTTGAGTCATCTGTTTATTTAGTTACTTCATTCAATTATGGGTACTATAACTTTCAAACTTTATAGTCTTTCCCCATCTCTCTCTCTTACTTAAAGAAAATCAACAAAACAGGAATTGTTCCCATGGTTTTCCTCTGTAAGGAAGGTCCCATCTGAGCAACATTATTCCAGGCACTGCAGTTCGGTTTTTCTCCTTTAGCAAGAGCACAGAAGTGGTCTTTTTTCCCCTTGACTGTGCATATTCCTGATGGAGCTTAAAAACTTCCATAAATCAATAAAGTAATTGCTACATAATGACCTATTGTTAGTGTTCGTGCCCAGAATGATGTCACAAGGGGGTAATGGAGCTACTGAATCAAAAAATGGCAGCTGTTTCCAATTTATTTGAGAGTCAGTTGGACAGAAAATTAAATAAACACATAGACAAGAAGGACAAGGGCAAGTCCTTGTATTATTCTTATGATAGTTTTAATTCAATTGCAGAAGTCAGCAGGCAGCTGATACAGAGTCCCAGCGTTTCATTAATTGCCTGTCTCCCCTGTCAGTGATACAGCACATGTTCACTTCATCATTTTCAGCTTTTGTTATTTGCATTTTAAAATACACACACCAGTGAAGCATGGCTCAAACTTTTCTTGCATGTGTGTGGTTTCTGTGGTTAGTACAGCCCTCCAACTCTCAGAAATGTGTGATGGGGAGGAGTGGCTTTATCCTCTACCTGCAAAGATGGTTCGTGTCTCTTGCCTCCCTCAGGGCAGGCAGCTGAGAATTGTTAAACATTACTCTCTCCTCCCTGGGGGAAGGCCTACAGCTTGTATGTGTTGAGGAGCCTGAAGAAAAAAGTTGTCACCTGATTTGCAGGGCTTCTCTCCCCGGTGGCTGGGAGCTTTGATGTGCCCTTTTGATGTTTCTGCCTTGAGGAGGCTAGAGAGGATTATCAAAAGTAGCCTGAACAGTTCAGGTTGGAGTTGGGGGCGGGGGCGGGCAGCACCAGTTGGACTTCACATCCCTGAAGTCGACACTTTCACGGAGGTGGGGTTGCTGAGTGCAGATGGCATTTCCAAGGCTCCGCAAGCTTCGCAGGCGTCCGCAGAGCTTCACTGTTTGGGAGGTCCTTTCGGCAGACCTCTATTGTCTGGTACTTGAGTAATTTGCTACTTGGTATAAAATCATGGGACCTAATTGGGACTAGAAAACGACTTCAATTCACCATACAAAGGGACTGCCGTTTTCATCTAAGAACCATACAGCTCAATTTTTTAAAAGATGCTCTGGTGGCAAAAGGACCTTTGGAAGTTAACCCCCTTTCATTTTAGGGATGGGAAAACCGAAGTCTGGTGTGCCAGTTAGAGATTCTTAGTACAGGCTGACTTGGCTTAAAGGGTAACTACTGAAGAAGAAAGGGATTTTCTAGAAATAAAGGTATCCCAGAGGGTCAAGAAGGAGGAAGCAGGAAGGAACAGTCTGGGAGTGAATGGAGAGCTGAAAGAGACGATAAGCCAGTAATTAAGTAAGGACAGTATTTTAAATGGTGATAAGTATCATGAAGAACAACGAACCCAGGAAAGGAGATAGGAAGGCTCAGTATTTGGAGTCTTCTTTTGATATAAGGGTCAAAAAAGGCCTCCCTGATAAAATGTTAAGAGCAGACACTAGAATGGAGGGAATGTGCCAAGAAGGTAGATACCAGGGGGAAGAGAGAGAATACTCCAGGACAAGGGAATAGTAAGGGCAAAATTCTTGCTTCAGAATGGACTATCTGTGTTCAGGGAGAAGACCAGGATGGCTTTAGAGGAACAAGAAAGTAGGGTAGTTTGACATGGGGCCAGAAAGTTGGGTGGGGTGGAAAGGAGCAGACCATATAGGGATGTGTAGGCCATTTAAGAGGTTTGGATTTTACTTTAATTGCACCAATGGTTCCCAGGAATGAGTAGAGAATATGGCATGCATGACCAAATGCTGATGCTGGGAGGTTGGCAAGACTGAGTTATGAGTTAGGCAAAACAGCCCGCAGTGCTTGAAATGCATGCCTCAACAAAAAGCACAAATGATTACATATTATGAGACCTTTGAGAATACTCATGGCTGCTCAGAATCATGGATGGAAAATCTGCACATGCAAGGATCTTCTGCATTTCAGATTTTTACTTCTGGGGGATTCCACTGGAAAGTTATGCTCCAGAAGAGCTGTTCGCCTTCACATATGTCAGATTCCTAAAAGCCAATTGCACATCTTGAAAACTCACCTTCATGGTAGTTCTTTTGAGAGGAATTAATAACTTTCACCAGCACTAAATAGTCAGGCTACTGAAAGTAGGTAGATCTTGTGCCTTTTTAGAGTCTTTTTGAATGTTCTTCAGAAGAAAAATTTAAGTTCTACAGATATAAAACCAGTTAAAAACATGGTGAATTTAAGTTCAAAGTTTTAATCTTATTTCTTTTTAAATGCCTTCAAATAGTAGTGAAAAGAACTTCTAAAACAAAACAATGAATAAGTCATGTGTATTAGTAATTGCAGAAGGAAAAGGATCACTTTGCTCCATTCTCAGAGGTTAGGGCAGTAGTCGGCAAACTCATTAGTCAACAGAGCCAAATATTAACAGTACAACGATTGAAATTTCTTTTGAGAGCCGAAAACCGACTTCTGCTCATGGGCCACAAAGTTTCAATCGCACTGTACGTGCGCGCCCGCACGTGGTATTTTGTGGAAGAGCCACACTCAAGGGGCCAAAGAACCGCATGTGGCTCGCGAGCCATGGTTTGCCGACCACTGGGTTAGGGCCCTGGTCGGCAAACTGCGGCTCGCAAGCCACATGCAGCTCTTTGGCCCCTTGAGTTTTTAGTAAAGGCCAGCTTAGGAGTACCCTAATTAAGTTAATAACAATGTACCTACCTATATAGTTTAAGTTTAAAAAATTTGGCTCTCAAAAGAAATTTCAATTGTTCTGTTGATATTTGGCTCTGTTGACTAATGAGTTTGCCGACCACTGGGTTAGGGGAATAAACCTCCTTAATTGGGCAGATATACTATAAGGAGATGGTAACTGTGATGAAGAAACATTCAAATAAAGAGCTGGTGCCTTGGGAAGCAAAAGAGTGATTTCCTTTTTCTTTCCTTCTATCTTCTTCATGAAGAGCTGAGTGCCTCCTCACAGTGATGGTGGGGAAGGCATGGCCACTATTGCCACAGAGAGAAAGCCAGACAGGTAAACACACATTTTCTCCTTGATCAGTTCTGAAGCTCTTAGGGACCAGATTATTGCTAGGGAGGCATCTGCTTTTTGAGAGTTGAGGACAAACTGCTGAGAGGTTTCTGACATGAAGTTAATATTCCAATAACAACTTATTCAGATCAGTAGATAGCCTCTTAGGCAAGTGAGTGAGAGGGTCCTTTTTAATTGCGTTTTTCCTTCATGCATTTGTCTTTACTTTGCTTTAGTTTCATAAGTGTAAATTATGCTTGCTTTAATACATAATTTAATTACCTTAATTTGGAATAGTGGTTTAAAGATGTGTAGAATAAAATATATGTGGGTTCAAGTTTGAGCTTGCCCACTATAACAGTTATAATCTTAGTAATTTAACCTCTCTTAGTATTAGGCACTTCATCTTCAAAGCAAATAATGTAGTGGTGCCTACATAATTTTAAATCTTGGCCATTGGCCATTATTATTACTGTTAAGAATAATAATAAAAGCGTAATATGCTAATTAGACTGGACGTCCTTCCAGACGACCTTCCAGATGAAGCCAGGGCTATGAGGGAAGCCCGGGTCCCGGGTGACAGAGGGAAGCCCGGGCCGGCAGCCAGGGGAAGGAAGGCCTACTCTTGCATGAATTTCGTGCATCAGGCCTCTAGTTAAGAATAATTTGGATAGGTATGGATTTCAATGACCTGTGATACTGCAATGGTGAATCTACATCTTTGGTGGCCGAAAATAAAACCTGCTGAGACAGTTATTAAGAGATGAACTTCTCCCTTAAATGGTGAAATGGACAAGTTGTGGACATAGACAATCACTGTGAGGATGTATAATGCACAATCTAGGCGAGGGCTTTCTCAGTAGGAATATTGCCTGTGAGTTCTGAGGGAGCTTCCCCATCCTCCATCATTCACACCCTGGATGTTTCCACTGGGTCAGTCTTGGCCGGGGGCTTGGGTGTGGAATGGTGATAGTGGCAATTCCATAACTGTGGACACATGGAAAAGATTGATAAATTCTTACTGACCATTTATTTGTCAGAATGGCCTATAATCTTGAGCCTTCTATGTTATAGCCATCTGGTTTCCTTATTAACTAAAACAGATCCCCAAATGCCTCTCATTTTGTGATTTCTCACTCTATAAAAAATGGAATTTTGAAACATTATTTGTAAGAAAATATTATTTTATTTTATATTTTCCATATTTTATTCACCCAATAGAAACAAAACACATATGCAAAAGGACTTAGCCTTTTCTTTCATACCAAGGCCTTTTGAAGGTAATGTTTTAATTATTCTACTATAGTTGCAATGTACATATCACAATGTATTTTGCAGCCTATATTTGGATATAGTTTTAGCAACTGCTTCCATTAGTGATTTCAATTACACATCAATGGAATCACATAGGATGTCTTTATTATAGTGTATTTTTAAAAGAAAAATCTAGACTCATGAAATAGCAATAAATAGAAAATAATAAAGGATGTAAAATTGCATATAATCACCAAGATTTCTCTTGATATTACCACTAAAATAAATTTCCTCTCTAACTAATTTCCCCCCAGTGCATAAAATACTTATACATGGAAGGAGTGGTTTTTTTTTGTTTGTTTGTTTTCAGTATTCCACCAATATAGCATCAAAACATAACATGAATTGCTTTGATGTTAAAAAAACTAACCTTGGCATCTAAGTAACCCTGTTGTCTTTCCACCTGAACTCCTCTTTTAAAGCTGCTTTGTTTTGTGTGAGATTTGCTCCTAAGTCAGGTTATGAATCAAGAAAACTCTATATGGTCTTGCTAAAGCAGCATGTGCTGCTAATTTCTTTTTACATTGCCACTCTCCTTGACACATCCACACACTTATGGGTGTAAGCATGCCCTATTAGCTTTTTATACTTAATAGGGCCCTTGGCATTTTTGAGTCTTAGACTAATTTGTTTTATTCTGCCTTTCTTCTGTTGTAGTCAGGAAAGCGAGTTGCCTTAAAGTTAAGTGCCCTGAGATCATCCTGCATGAAGGGCAAGTCCTATCATCTGATTGATTGGATGCTCTCCTCCCTGATCTGTTCTCCTAGCCACTGGAATTTAAAGAGGAATGGGACTCAATTTGCCATACCAAGATATTTTGATTTTGCCTTTACCTTCCCCAGCTCATTAAGCTTATAGATCTTACATGTTTTGTACAAATATTTAAAATCAAGGAGGAACTAATTCATTCATCAAGGGAGTCTTGTCAAGGTAGTCTGTTGTATGTTTTGCATAGCATTATCACATAACCAAACATTAAGATTCTATCTAAATTAATCCTTACCTCAACATTCTTACATCAGTGCTAAAGAAAGATGGTGCTACTATATTAATTTTCTTGGAACTTGAGATATGATTAGATTGTGCTTTTCTAAATAGATATGAATGGAAGTCATATTTTGATGAAAAGAATCAATAGTATTTAGTAATCTCCGTATCCATCAGATGTTATTTAGAAACCCTACTTCAGTTCTGTACATCATCTTTTAGTGGCTTGAAAGAGCTAATTTAGTGCCTAACATAAGGAAAAGTCATGATTCATTCACCCAAATAAGTTACCAATAGAGTTGAAACAGTACTGGATGTGCCCACATTTCTGTCAATGTTAAGCTCATTGAATGTGCTTGGTAAAAAATTCATATTCTAATGGATTATAACATGTGAACACCATTGTGTATATATTAAGGTTTCATTATTTAAAGCATTTATGATTCATTGTTTTATATATTTATAACATATTTTAATATTATAATTCAGATCATGTAAATATAAGTTTGTAGTAGTGTATAATAATTATTATTACTGGGATTAATTATTATATTGCTAAAATTCAGTTTATTCTAAGCAAAAGTAGGTTTTTCCAAATGTATGTAATTTTATTATATTTATGAAGAAATATGCATTATTAGCTTAATAATAGTTTGCTTTTAAATTCATAACTAAACACTGAAATTGTAATTTGCTCACCAAGGCCATTTTTACAATGTGAAAGTAATGTATGTGTATGGTTTGGCTAAGACAATCCCAGTTCGAAGCTTAGTAATTCATCTTTGAAAGTACTTGAGTTTCTGTCATTAATACTCTTTTTTTAAAAACCACCACTGACTTTCATCACTCTTTGCCTTAACCTCATTTTCTATATTTTTTGGCTGTGAGGCTTTACATTCTGTTTTCTTCTCTCCCTCCTTTTATTCTAGCCAGCGATAATTTTGTCTGGCCCAGTTCTTCAAATAAAAGATAGGATTATACATCAATTACAACAACTAACTCATTTTTTTCTTATCTTCCTAAAGCATAAATTATTTCATGTAAACATGGCACTCTATTAGATATTGTAAAAAAATACATTTAAATGAAGGAATTATTGATTTCGAGGACTTTTAGTATAAACATTACCCTTCCTTTCCAGCATTTTTCAGAACATATACCTCTCAAACAACCTACTTGGCATTAAAACAAGGTAGGACCCTTCTTGATTATCTCCACTCCCCTCTAAACAGATTGTCTTTCTAAAGAGTAAAGAAACACAGGAATAAAGACGTATCTACTTCTGAATCTTTTTTTATCCTCACCCGAGGATATTTTTTCATTGAATTTTAGAAAGAGTAGAAGAGAGAGGGAAAGATGGAGAGAAATA
Source organism: Cnephaeus nilssonii (assembly GCF_951640355.1). Lineage (NCBI taxonomy): Eukaryota > Metazoa > Chordata > Mammalia > Chiroptera > Vespertilionidae > Cnephaeus > Cnephaeus nilssonii. The sequence continues at coordinate 31,152,247 of NC_137077.1, forward strand.
GCGATGTGACATCGATTGGTTGCCTCCTGCATGAGCCCCGGCCAGGGAGGAGGCTACAACCAAGGTACCAGCCCTTGACTGGAATTGAACCTGGGACCCTTCAGTTGACAGGCCCATGCTCTACTATCCACCGAGCCAAATCGGCTAGGGCTCTACTTCTGAATCTTTACCATTTCTTTAAGGACCACCAATATGACATATTGCTGTTCTTTGTTACAAAAGAGTTAAGCTTTCTTATATTCAGGTTTAAAGTATCTCTCACCTGTTCAGGTTGATCTTCGTTTTCTAGAATATGTTTGTTATTTCTGGGCTACAGAGAGGGAATCTATACTAATAAAAGAGAAACATGCAAATTTGACCGCACCTTCGCTATGCCCACAGCCAATCAGAGCGAATAAGATGGCGGTTAATTTGCATATGCGGGCGCTGAGCAGCCTGGGTCCCATAAACATCCTCCAGACCCAGGCCGCTCCAAGACTGTAGGCCCGCGCTTAGATCTGCTTCTAGCCCTGGCCCAGGCCGTGGGCCTTGAGGCGGCCATGCCCTCCAGCGAGATCTGCTCCCAGCAGTGACCCAGATCGTTGGCCTGTAGGCTGGGAGGCGCCTGCACCCCTCTCAGCACGTTCCGCTCCAGGCAGCTGATCGATGTTTCTAACTCTCTATCCCTCTCCCTTCCTCTCTGTAAAAAAATCAATAAAATATATTTAAAAAAAAAAGATTGTGGCTTTCTTCAGCTTAACATTTTAGTCATGTCTTTCTGACATGGCCATCTTAATGAAATATGGGTGATACCATAGAACCTTAAAAATAGGAAATGGGGAATCCCTGTACTCATCAGCAGTATATTCAAGATGAGTTACTTCTGCAGAGAGCAAAACTTATCTGTTTTATGCAGATTCTTATTTGCCTCAATTTCAGATGGTGACATTAGCTGAATTCATCCCCAAATTCTGATGAGCTCTTTATTAGTAGCATGTAGTCTGATTACAAATGAAAACTGACTTTTGGGGGCCCTATTCTGGACAGAAAATACTTTGAGTATTTTTTTGAAACTTGCTTGATATCACCTCTATTCCTGTCACCTTTCTCTCATGCTGTCCTTATATATGAAACAGCCACCATAAGATACCTCCCTCTCTGCAGCCCACATGTTCCTCAAAGCTGTTCCAGGGAGCTGTGTGTTCTTTCTCTGCCAAGTTTTCTGTCCCTTCCCATGCTCTTGACACACTTGCTTCCTTTCTGCAGGATACATATATTTAAAGACATTAGAGGAAACAATAAATACTAGTACTAGGTGGTATGGAGTAAGTCTTTGGTCTTTGATGAAGATAACTTCAGGTTAAATTCTCCAGAAATAGTGACTCTTTTCTTTCACAAAGAAACTTCAAAGAACATTCACTTTTTTAATTGAGTAATTTGTGCTTCTAACTACTTCATGCATTAAATTTAAAATATAAACAGTTATCAGAAATATAGATTTAAATATTTCATATATACTAAATTTTCAACTCTGTCAATTGCTCATAGAAGAGAACTAATAGAGATTGATCTAGATGTTATAGAAAAGAATCTTCAGAAACATCATATTATAATAAAGCTATTTTAGTCTTAATTCAATAATACTTTTAAATAATGCACATACATTTTTATTGAAAGGCATACATATTTTAAACATTTACTCTGAAACACTGTATAAGAAACAATAAAAATATAAAGTGAACAACCCACATTTATGCTTAGAACAAATTTTGGACAGCATTCTATATACCATACTCAACATGGTAGATTCAATTAAAGCTCTTTTGCAGAAATCCAGTGGCAAATTATAATTGAGTACTGAGTATGCAAACTAATCCGTCCAATTTAAGTGTTTTAATATTTATTTTAAACTAGACAGGTAGGAGGTATTTGACCTAAGTTAAAAGCCCTTTGAGAGCAGGGTCAGTTTCTGTCTACATCTCTTAATACATTCCCTGATATTACAGCATATGTATATAAATTCTTAATAAATTCATAAGTACTGTGTGAGTAGTAACTGAGTCAACATGAGCTAGATCAGAGTGTCCTCCAAAGCCTTGCTATGAGCAAATTTCTTCCATCCTATTTACCTTCTCTCAATATCAGAGTTGCAAGGCCTCACTCCCTGTGAAGGTCCCATAAACATATCCTAAATTAACAGAATAGAGAATGTGTTTTTGCAGTATTCTAAAGGTCATAGGGTATCTTTTATGTTAGTTAAATTGGACAACATTTAGTTTTGCATGTGTTTCTGTACAATTAGGTCAATGTGAGAGGTGCTGATTTCTTGTCCAGTGCTCTAAAAGGTTAGACCTTAGGAACTCAGCAGCTCAGAACCTAAGGTTGTGAACTTTTCTAGGTCTAGTCATACTTTTGTGTCTGTTTCCTTATTAATTAAATGAGGGTAAGGAGTCTTTTCACTTTTGGAAATGCAAATGAAATCCCCAATAAAGCAAATGAAATGAAACAAGGCAAATGAAATCCCCAGTAAAATAGAGATGAAAAGGACTTGTAGGTGTTTCTAGTCATACAAGTGACTTCAAAGTCTCTTTCATGACTGGAAGATTTTTCTCAACTTGAGGCTAAATTCCTCATGGGTTGGTAACTTTGTTTTGCTGGGTTTCAGAGCAGACCTCTGATTCATGGTGGAAAACAAACCTCATTTTTGTTTTCACCAAGTTATGCTCGCTTTAAAATTTATTGTCACTAAGAAGTGGTACAACCTAGTTAAGATCTCAGTCTCTGGACTCAGACGCAGATCTCTGTCATTTTCTGGACATTTGACTTTTGACAACTCTCTAAACCCTTTTGAGCCTCATTTTTGAAATGAGGGGAAATTACATCCACAAAAAAGGCTTGCTTTCAGGATTAAATGGGGAGATTCAAGCCCATATAATTTGTACAGACCTATACTCTTATTCAGGGTTGGGCCCATGCTTTCCTTAAAATTAATTTTAGTTGTTTAAACAGGTTTTTCTGCCCTAAGCTACTACTTAAAGTCATAGTCTCCTTAGACTAGGAAGAATGGAAACATTGCGTTTACCTCTTTATAGCTTTTACTTATGTAACTTTGATTTTTTAGATTGACAGCATTCCCTGAAAGGTGCTCAGTCTGAAAATACTGATGTGAAAATAGCTGTTCTTAGGACAGGCAACAATTACGAAGAAGTATAGTGTGTATCAGGAATTGCAGTGAGTATTTTGCCAATTCTGGCTTCAAGGAAAACGATTATCACATTTTGAGAATGAAAATGCCTCAATTTACACTGGGCATAATTTTTTATTTCCTGGAAACATTCGGAAATGCAGCAGTTTGCAAACAAACAAACAAACATTTTCTCACTAAACATTTTTCTAATTCTTGAAAAAGAATTGCTAACTGTGAATGCCTGGTTCTATAGTAATCATAGACCACCCAACCATAGTTTTTAAAAGGCCAAATGTACAAAAGAATGCTATTGCCCAAGGTTATCAGAAGGAAAATAAATGGCTGTTTATTAAGTTATAATGATAAAAAATAAAAGTGGTCAGTCATGCGGAATAGCTACCCTTAGCTATGACTCAACGATCTTTTTTTTTTTTTAACCAAAATATTAAGATATAGATAGCAGAAACACAGAGGTTCTGCTTTGACGACAAACCCATATGTTATAGGTAGAGTTATCCATTTCCACCAAAATGCACAGAAGCTCAACAATAAATGTGAGACACATCACATGTCTTATAGGTGCAAATTGATAATTGAACATCAAAACAATGAAGTTATCCCATTGCAGAGGTGCAAATTAGCAGTCAGATTGCAGATACTAGCAAGAAAGAAAACAAAGGGAGGGGAGCATATGATAAAACCTATATTGTTGCTGCCTGCTCACGAGCCTATAGCTCAAGAAAGAGAAAGACACCACAGAAAAACAGAAGACATCCGAGGGATTGCATTCCCCATGATGGCTTTCTATGGAAAATATCTGCACTGTATGAATTGAAACTATATTTCAACTTCCCATTTTTAATGGCCGCAAATAACTACAAAACAACATTAAAAGGATAATGTAGTACTTGTACTAAACCCTTCACAATGAACAAAATTTACTTATGTATTAGCTTTGATCATTGTCACAAGAGTGGGTGTCTGGTTTGGAAATAAGTTTTAAAAGTTGTGATGCTCACATGTAGTGTTTACATTTCAAGAATGCATATAGCAAAGTGTGTTTTTGTAGCTGTATAGATGTAATAAAAATTCCACCTGAAATGTAAAAAATTTGTATTCTAGTATCATTATGATAGAATTGGTCTTTTTATTAAAATATACATACAAGTAAAACATGGATATATGGAAAAAAGCAAAATTATATCAGACCCATCTAGAAAAAGAAAGATGACTAACCTTTATACCAACAGGAAGAGGCTGAGAATTACCAGAAAAACAACTATAAAGACACCCTAAATCAAACAGCATAGAGTTTAGAACATCAAAAACTCAGAAATTTTCATCTATTATTAATTATGATAAAAAATTCTATCTCAGAATATTTTACACAGTGACTCTTGCGAAGAAAATCTACATCTTTCTGAGCTGAGGAAAGTTAGAAATAAGAACTAAGGCTCTAAACTTCCAACGAAATTGGGTAACCATTAATAAATTATTTCAATGTCTTTGTACATTTTTCTTCCAATTAAAAAGTCACATATTAAGAAGAAGACAATTTATTATTTCAATGGCATGTAAATATTTAATGGGACTACAATTAGAATAGCCACAAAGAATATGGAAACTTAGTGTGAGTTTCTAAAAAAATTATTTTCCTTGATAAATTGCATTTTTCACCTGTAATATGTAAGTGCACCTATGATAAAAATTCTAATAAAACTTTAGAAAAATTAATATTTAGGCTTTATTCTGTCTTGAAGATGAAAGACTTTTATTAACCTTTCTATTAATCTTTTTATTAACCTTTTCAGTAAGCTTCTTATTAGCCACATTGACAATAGCAGAGTAGACTTCCACACACTACCTCTAGTGGTCTTTGAGGAGCTAATTAGTAGATCAAGTCTTGCACAAACAGACTTTCTTTATTTGTATCCACTCTACACCAGCAATCTTCCTATCCACTGGACATCTGTAATCTAATTAACATCATAACCTTAATTCCCTATATCTACATCTGTGGTTGAGATGTTTCTGGTAATGGAATAATGTGGAAGCATGGATAGGGGCTAATCTCAAAAATCCAGGAAGATCACCCAGCTGGGGTCGATCAGGAAGTTACAGTTCCATTCCTGGTCAGGGTACATGCCTGGGTTGCAGGCTCGATCCCCAGTGGGAGTGTGTGTAGGAGGCAGCAGATCAATGATTCTCTCTTATCATTGATGTTTCTATCTCTCTATCCCTTTCCCTTCCACTCTGAAATCAATAAAAATACATTAAAAAAATCCAGGAAGATTCTTCAATCTTTGCTTTGGCTACAAAGCTCCAGGTGGAGCTGAGTTTTCTGATATAGATTTAAGTGGCTAGCAGAATATATATATATAGTGTGTGTGTGTGTGTATGTTCTTTTTTCTGTATAGGTCTGTTATAATATTAGTAGGCTTGCCAAGAATTCAATAGATGCAAGTCATCTGGAAACAAAATCAGTAGCTCTAGGGAGTCTAGATGCCATAAATTCATAGTAAGTGGTAGCTAATTGGTGGATAAAATCTTAGTACCACTAATCAGAGCATGAATGACTAAGAGCCTAGTGAAACTAGAGCACACTATCTTGGGAAAAATCACTAAACTTCTTGAATCCTTAATTTCCTCATCTATAACATTTCCACAATAATATTAATAATATTAAGAACTACTTAACTCAACTTTTTAGCCTCAAAGAATTTACATGTAAAACTTGGATAAGAAAATTCAATTCATAGGCCTGTTGAAAGAATTAATGAACAGTGTCTAATAAAGTGTAGGAAGGTAGTAGACATTAAATAAATTATAATTTTATTAAAGTTTCTACAAATAGTTAACTTAAATTGTTAACACAACACTTACAATATATTTTTCCTGTATGGGCAAGATTGCCACACTTTTTAAAGGTGCTTCCTACAAATTTTATCATGAAGGAAATAATGATACCAGAGAGAATATTGTTTTCCTAACAAATTAGTGGAATTAAATTTAAAACCAAATTTTGCTAAGCAAAAAATAATCGTGGAATAGAGGTGAAATAATCTATCCATTTAATAAAAACATAGTGTATTATTATCAATTTTTATAAACATACATGTCAGCATGTAAAAATTTTATTATAATGATTTATCCATATTGTAGAATTCATAATAAAAACTTAGAGAAACCTATTCTAATTTTACCAGATAGATTATGAATACTGCATAAAAGTAAGCTTAATATTACTGGTAAAATGTGAAACAAATATGATATGAACTAATTTGTTAAAATTGAAAATGGGGAAAGAAGGACAATAGTAAAAATGAACAAAAATGAAGAGGTGTTCTGGAAATATTTTTTCAGTTGTCCCATCATTTAATACTCAAGCTTCATAAAAATAAAGGGACATATACATTGGTGTATTGGATTCAAGTGTTGGATTTATGTTACCTCAGTGGAAACAGTAAAAAGGAACATAGATAAACAAGAGGTTATATAAAAATCCCAATAAACAGTGATTTCAGATCTTGAACTGAGAGCTTAGCAGTGAACAGAACCTCCTCAACGTTGTTCTAATATGATCCTTAAGGCAGCAGAAATCACTTCATGGAATGGATTTAGATGTTAATTAACTCAAGGATAATGAGAACCCACCTCTAGCAATCCATTGGCCTACAGGTTGAGAAATTTTGATGTTTTAAAATGATTTTCAGAAGGATGATACGTTCTCAAATATAATGATAACTAGAGGCCCGGTGCACGAAATTCGTGCACGGAGGGGGGTTGTCCCTCAGCCCAGCCTGTACCCTCTCCAATATGGGACCCCTCAAGGGATGTCCGACTGCCCGTTTAGGCCCGATGGGATCGGGCCTAAACGGGCAGTCGGACATCCCTCTCACAATCCAGGACTGCTGGCTCCCAACTGCTTGCCTGCCTGCCTTCCTGATTGCCCCTAACCACTCTGCTGCCAGCCTGTTTGCCCCCAACTTCCCTCCTCTGCCGGCCTGGTCACCCCTAATTGCCCTCTCCTGCAGGGTTGATCACCTCCAACTGCCCTCCCTTGCAGGCCTAGTCCTTCTCAACTGCCCTCCCTTGCAGGCTGGGTGCCTCCCAACTGCCCTCTCCTGCTGGCCATCTTGTGGTGGCCATCTTGTGTCCACATGGGGGCAGGATCTTTGACCACATGGGGGCAGCTATATTGTGTGTTGCAGTGATGATCAATCTGTATATTACTCTTTCATTAGATAGGATACCTCCAAAGCACAATGAGTAAGAATCTGAAGGTTTATGTGGCTTCTATTTGGTTTCTAGGACAAAGTTCTTTCCTTTACCCACCACTCACTTCTCTCCTTTTACTCTTGAATGTTAATTTCAACATAATTTTTGTAACACCTCTTGAAAAGGATCCCACCAAGTTTTTGATAGTCCACATGATAAAACTTACAGAATAATACAGCATGAGACTTTCATTCTCTCACTAACTTCTTCATATAACTGTAATTCCTCAGCCTCTAAAGAATGAAAAAGGAAAATAAAAGTGCCTTCTCTCATTCCAAGGCCTTTCTCAGTCAGGCAACCACAAAAAGAAAGAATGAGCCTACAATTCATGTCATGAAATCTCTATCAGGCATAATTCAAATCAAATCCCATCATGCAAAGTCTGGGATACTTAAAATGTATAAGAGAACAGTGGTGACCTGGGGGAGAACTTATGAAACCTTGTCTCCTGCTTTTGCTGACTATTCTTTTCCTTATGCTAGACTCCAAGTCCCTATCGGGGACTTGGTCAGGCGGCTGTGGGTGCTAACCCACGCCACCTGGATCCGTGATCCAGTACCTGGGCAGGCCTCTGCGGGTGCTAACCCATGACGCCTGCCATGGTCTGTGATCCATGATCGTGGACCTGGGCAGCCTGCTGCAGGCTTTAACCCACGCTGCCTGCCCTGCTCTGAGATCGGTGATCACGGACCTGGGCAGCCGGCTGTGGGCTTTAACCCACGCTGCCTGACCTGGTCCATGATCCCTGATAGGGGCTTTAAGTCAGCTGCCACTGGCAATGGCTGACTCGAAGCCCTTATCCAGGACCTGGTCAGGCGGCTGTGGGCGCTAACCCAAGCTGCCTGCCTTCGTCCGAGATCGGTGATGGCGGACCTGGGCAGGCAGCTACGGGCGCTAACCCTCGCCGCCTTCCCTGGTCCGTGATCCCTCATCATGGACCTGGGCAGGCGGCTGCAGGCCTTAACCCACGCTGCCTGCCCAGCTCTGAGATCAGTGATGGACCTGGGCAGGCAGCTGTCCTGGTCCGTGATCTGTGATCGTGGACCTGGGCAGCCGGCTGCCGGCCTTAACCCACGCCGCCTGCCCTGGTCCGCGATCGGTGATGGCGGACCTGGGCAGGCGGCAGCGGGCGTGAACCCACGCCGCCTGCCCAGGTCCGCGATCGGGGATGGCGGACCTGGGCAGGCGGCTGCCGGCCTTAACCCACGCCGCCTGCCCAGGTCCGCGGTCGGGGATGGCGGACCTGGGCAGGCGGCAGAGGGCGTGAACCCACGCCGCCTGCCCAGGTCCGCGGTCGGGGATGGCGGACCTGGGCAGGCGGCAGAGGGCGTGAACCCACGCCGCCTGCCCAGGTCCGCGATCGGGGATGGCGGACCTGGGCAGGCGGCTGCCGGCGTGAACCCACGCCGCCTGCCCAGGTCCGCGATCGGGGATGGCGGACCTGGGCAGGCGGCTGCCGGCCTTAACCCACGCCGCCTGCCCAGGTCCACGATCGGGGATGGCGGACCTGGGCAGCCGCCTGCCGGCCTTAACCCACGCCGCCTGCCCAGGTCCGTGATTGGTGATGGCGGACCTGGGCAGGCGGCTGCCGGCCTTAACCCACGCCGCCTGCCCTGGTCCGTGATTGGTGATGGCGGACCTGGGCAGGCGGCTGCCGGCCTTAACCCACGCCGCCTGCCCTGGTCCACCATCATGGCTTGGATCTCACTGACATGGGTGCTGCCCTTTCCCCCCGCCATCTTTGCTGGTTTAACGTGTATATTTGCTCCTGGTTGGCCGGTGGGCGTGGCCGGTGGGATTGGCCGGTGGGCGTGGCTTATGGGTGTAGCGAAGGTGCGGTCAATTTGCATATTACTGTTTTATTAGATAGGATGCTTTGTCACATATAATACTTCCAGTGCTGAAAGTGTATTTATGTCCATTACCTCATTTAACCTTTGCAACAATCCTTTGAGGTGAGTAGGGCACGTAAGTATCATTGGCTCCACTTTACAAATGAGGAAATGCATGTGTCCACAGATTTAAAGACTCACTAAGAACAATACACAGAACTTTAGCTAGAGCTGAATACTTTTCAGGGCATCTCCGAACTTTGCAGGTAGACATTTACCAAACATGCTTTAATCTCAGAATTTGGAATTGCCTTAGATGTAGGTCTTCACTACTTTAAATTGATGTGATTCTGTTTATTAAGAAGACAAGGTTCACAATTTATTCATTCAGTTTTTTATTTTTGTATGTTTTTCAAAATACAAACACTTTGATGGGGCTATTAAAATAAAATTTCAACACAAAGCCTTTGCCCAATTTATCCTTCATTGTATTTACTCCTTAGCCACCACTTTCACCCAATTCTTTCTTTTCTTCTGTAGCTAGAACATTTTTTAACCTTATTGTTAACATATTTATCTTTTTGCTGAGATGACATCCCTCTTCAGAGCAGGGGTTATATTTAGGCCTCTTTGTAGGTGCAATTTGTGTACATTTAACAAATATGTGTGAAACAGGATAGTAGCTAGTGGTTACTGTGGACTAGCCACTGTCCTTAGAACTTCTAAATATATTATTTCACCTGATCATCAAACAACCCTATGAGATAGCTACAATAGTTAAATCCATTTATAACTGAGGCAATTGAGACATAAAAGGCTTATTCCTTGCCTAAGGTTAGTTGTGGACAAGGCTAGAACATAAATCCAGGCAGTCTGATTCCAGAACTTAGGGCCTTTTATGATTGAATCTAAGGTAATACTCAGAATACCTAATGCTTTTATAGTGTCACTATGCCAGGTACTCTTCTAAGCACTTTACATATATATTAACTCATTTTCTGCAAATATTTCCATGTTGTAAATACTATATTCTTGCCATATACACAAGAGGATTTTAAAGCAAAGTGAGGTTAAGAAATTTGCCCGAGATTGCACAGCTAGTGAATGGAGAATCTGGGATTTCTATCCAGGCAGTCGATGTAGAATCCATAGACTTACAGAAGGGGGGACTCAATTTCTGTCACTTGACCAAATTCAAAAAGAATGACAAATAAATGAGGATGGCAATTGATTAAATGTGAATTGTGATCTGAATTGGTCAAGCACAATTTCTTCCTCAAATAAAAACCTTTTTTGAAATGCAAATTCAGATAATAAAATTTCTTGCTGGGTGAATATAGAACAGGAGTAAGTTGGAGCTGAGAGGGTGCCTGATCCACCATGGCTACTGTGGGAAACCTGTTCAAGAGGCCAGATTTCTGGTTGTGGTTAGTGCACTCATTCCCTCGGACAGTAGGTCGATCACATTTCTCTAACACTGTTGATTAAACTTGATTTTGAATTTGTTTTATTGAAAGTTTAGGAAAGTTTCTTTCAGCTTCAGAACTAGTATTTGGTATTATCTAATGCTAGAGGCCCGGGTGCATGAATTCATGCACAGGGTGGGGTCCAATCAGGACCGATGGGGCCAGGCCGGCCAGGGGGAGGGGCTGCGGGCTGTTGGCCAGCTGCCCTGCCCCCTGATGGAACTCCCAGTTGAGGGGACAATTTGCATATTAGCCTTTTATTATATAGGATAAGGCTGAGGTCATATTTGTCAAAAACTCTATCAAGTTTCTTTCCTGTGCTAGCTTTATGTTTTCAGGGCATCTTAGGATTTCTTGAACAGTAACTAATCTCAAATACTCTGAATTGAAGGCGCTTATTTACCAGTTTGTTTTGATATCTTTGTTTACTAGATACATTATAATTTTTATAACTCTATGCCAGAATTTTATATCATACTGGCAAATAATTTCTATATTTTCTATTGTGTTCCTACGATTCACACCACTTTATTAACTGGACTAGAAAACATCCCAGGCTCTATTTATTACTTCTGTTAAAAATTTATCTCTCTCTTACGAAGTTATTGCCCTTGAAATTATTTTAAAATTTTGTGTTAAAAATATAACCCTTTATGTTAGAGTAATTTCTTTTTATTTTAATGTTCATCTCTACCCCTTGTACTTCATATGCCATTAATTTTCTTATCTGAATTTTCTCTCAATGCAGGAGCAAGAAGGTATATTTCATATTCATTGAATTAGGAGTCTATAATTTCTCACTTATTTTACAAAAATGTTGCAAATTCCTTTTTGAGTAATTGTTAAAACATGTATGCAGCCCGGCCGGCATGGCTCAGTGGTTGAGCATCAACCTATGAACCAGGAGATCATGGTTTAATTGCTGGTCAGGGCACATGCCTGGGTTTCGGGCTCAATCCCCAGCCAATTAATGATTCTCTCTCATCATTGATCTTTCTCTTTCTCTCTCCTTCTCCCTTCCTCTCTGAAATCAATAAAAATATATTTAAAAAACATTGTATGCAAATTTTATAAACTTTTTCAATAAACATTTTGCAAATTATTTTGTAATTGAAATTCTCTTTCAAATCTTCTAAATATATTTTAGAGGCCCTAAAATGTCATTTTACTTACTGTTGCAAACTTGAACAGTTTTATCATGGGCAGACTATTTCTTTATCCTTGAGTGTAAGGGTAAGAAAAACTCCAATTGTCAGGTGTGTTTTAAGTTATTATAATATGCGAAGAAACTAAAAGAAAACATAGCTGCTATGAAATATCATAGTGGTCAATATCTTCAAGTATTATTGAGCCATCATTTTTTCCAATGAGATTAACATGTTTGCAAATTCTGCAACAACTTTATCCACAATGTTGGGTGAGCAGTGTTATCAATGGGATCTCAGGAGTATTCCCCGACCATTCCTACATCAGGATGGTTAGCAGTGACTTAGATATACATGAAAGTGCTTGGGAACCATACAAACATAATTTACTATCTCCAACTCAACTTCTCTTAGTCAAATCCCCCAAATTTCTGAAACCACTCCAAAGCCACTCAAAGGATAGAAAAATGTATGAAGGATGCAATTGGAAGAGAAAAAGATAGCATTCTTAACCAATTACTGCTAAAAAAAAAAAAATCACAACTTTGAAAATTTGAGGTATGATGAAGTGAATACATTTCTAGGGTCCTTTTCAAGGGCAGAAGGGTGCAGTGCAAGTGAGAGGTCTTGAAGCTTAAGCTTCATTAACTTCATGGTAATTTTGTATTTAAACTTCTTATTAGGTTGATTTCTCTCCCTCATATGTTCCTTATGTTCTCTTATGTGCCTTCTATAATAAATAATAATTTTTGAACACCCTTTATTTACCTGTGATTAGGGCTATACCCTCAACATCTTGTATCTGTTTGTATCTTAGAATATTTAAGAAATTATTTTAATGATCAAGATTTGGTTGAATAATCAGAGCTAGAATTCTTCATATTCTTCATGCCTGCTATGCAGACTTATAAATGCAATCTTTGAGATGCCTTAACTTTGATGATAGAGAAAGGATATTAGAAGGACATAAAGTTGTCTAGTGTAGTATCTCTTATGCCTGATGTCAGGACCACACACTAGGGGGAGATTTCCTGCTGAGAGTTTGGTACTGTAAACCACAAGATACCAAGAGGTGCATCAGTACTGTTTCCTGGGTTGCAGTTTTTTACTGTAAATGAGAGTCTGATCAACTAAACTTGGAGTAAGTAGCCTGGCAGAGGCTTCAGAGTTTAAGAATGGGCCTTATCGCAAATGTCTCCAAATCTACCATTTGGAAATCCTTATGGTGTGGATGAATATCTGGCAGTCAGTATTTTACCTTAAAAATACATAAGCTATATTGATCTTTGTTATTACTCTGTTTATCTTGTTAACCTGAGAGGGCCAAACCCAATGGAAGGTGTCCTAGAACTGGAAAAATTTAGTACATATTCTACCATAGCACTTGTCACACTTCTGTGCATCTCAAACTAAGCTGTGAATTCTCCGAGTATAGGGAATGTGTCTTGTTGATCTTTGAACCTCCCTCTCCCCCCATCACTTCTTCACTCTACACTATCAGATTGCTTAAAACTTTGGCTTATACAGTTGATCCACTTCAAAATTTGTGTTTAATGAGTGAATCAATGAAAAAAAAAGAAATGATTGAATCATTTTATTTCTTCCTGAAATGTATTTTTTCTTATGGTCAATCTCATTTATTCTATGCTTATTATTTTAGCTAGAAAATTATATTGGAAAATGATAGGCTTATAATAAATACTAAAAAATTTAAGTTATCACTTTCTATATATCACAGTGTTAGAGGCCCTTTTGCTTCCTTTCATTTATAACTCCTATAAACTTGGTAGGAAAGAAAAAGGGACTTCTCAATAAAACAAGTGAGTCAAGTGCTATCTGCTATTTCCCAAGTAAGGAGATGAAGATACTGACTATTGGCTCAAAGTATTTTGTTCTTTGGTGGTTTTGTGAGTTGGGGCTAATCTATTTACTGTCTTAACTTTCTCATTGCAGTGCCTGTGGGTACACAAGGTGGATGACTTGGTTCGAGGTACTATCTGTGACCATGGAACAGAGCCAAGTTGTTAAGAGGACCAGGATGAAAATAAGCCCAAGTTATTCAAACAATGGAGTTTTATCAAGTAAAAATTAATAACCAAAATGCTCTCTGGGGGCCTAAAATAAATGTGATCTCTATTTGCATAGTATCTCTAACTCACTGAGGTTCCATGAAGACAAGGACTTTTTTGTTATGTCCCATGTCATAGAGTTATAGGTGGAAGGCAGACATCTATCACATGTGATGCAAGCACAAGGCAAGCTTTATTGAGAAAACTAAAAGGCAGATGCTTGGCTGAATGATCTGTGGAAACCCCATGCTCTCAGCATTGTACTAGGAGGGGTACAGGAGTAGCTCCCAGCTAAATGCACTGCAGAAGGGCTCTAAAAGAGAGATCTTCAAACCTTGGCACTCTACTTTTACAGAATATCTGACAATGGGGACTTTTGTGAATCTGAAAGCACCCTTATGGGGGATGAGAGAGCAGGCTAAGCTTGGGTGCTACAACCAGTATAGGTGTGTATCAGTGTAGATATCCCCAAATACTTTATTCATGTGAGGCAGGAGCCCTGGTTATCCAAGTGGTCCACAAGATAATTTTAGGACAGTGCCTGCCACAGGATAAGCACTAATATCAGTTGATCAAATACATAATTGAAAATTACTGTTGTTGAAGTTTACTATAAAGTTTTTATAAGCATGAAATTGACAAGATACTGAAAGACCAGACATAAAGCACAAAATATGTGGTAATCAGGAAGAATAATGGTAGAGCAGCGAATAGAAGAATCAGGAGCTATAATGAGACAAAACACAAACATGTGAAAGTAAAAAAGAAAGTCAGGCCTAAAGCAGGAGAGAGGCTTATAAGTTAGCTTCAAAGTACTATTTGAATGAAAAAGGACAACATGCATATTAATGAAGCTGAAACAATATTGAAAAACAACCCATTATCGTTACCTAGATTAAAAGACAAGACAAGATTAACACCTCAGACTTCACACTAAAACAGAATAAGAATCAGGCTTATCAAACAAGCTCTCACTCTCCGCCCACTTTCTTCATCTTCTCTGGGAAGACTGAGAAAAACATGTTGAAGAAAATTAACTCTTAAAAATTGTAGCTGTAGTTATGAATTTTTGTAATTTTAGGAAAAAATAGGTTAGGGTAAGAAATAAAATGTGTACAAAATATCAAAGTTCTTAAACACTTTTAGAAAACCAGAAAACAATACTGTATATGGGTAAACGGTAGGGAGTGAAGACATTGGGGAGAGAAAGGTATATAATATTTATTCCTTTTCTAGAGCAAAGAGGAAGGGGCCAAGTATCTAACATTCTTTTACTGTACTTAGAATGACCAATCTTTAATTCCTTTTCCTGCCTTTCCGCAAATCTCTCAAATATTTTGTAATAGTTCTAAAGAACAGAGATTATACTTTTTCAAATAAATATATCCAGCCAACTCAAATTGCTATTTGCTTATAGTGTGGTAAAAGTTAAATCTCCCTCACTACCTATCTCATTGGACAAAGATACATTTCAGTTTGAAAGATAATACTCCAGAAGGAGGAGTCCGTAGAAGTAGAGCCCAACCAGATGAACTGTCCCAACTAAGCTCAGCCCAGATCAACCGAGTTCTATCTGATCTGCAGACAAGAGTCCAAGCCCAGCCCCATCACAACCCAGTAGAGAGAGCCAGCCTCGATCAACTGAGTCCAGCCCCCAGGTAGATGCATGAGCTACATTGGTGCACTTTAGTATATCCCATTGATATTTGTTGTTGTTGTTTGATACATAGCATTTTATGGCCTAATTAGCTGATATAATACTAAATTATTTCCAAAGTGTTTACACCAATCTATACTCCCACCAGCAATCTATGAATGGATGTGCTTATTGCTCTAAATACTTGACAACATTGTCATTATCAGTCTGTTTAATTTGAGGCACTTTGGTGTATACTGTTTTATTTTGGTTTTAATTTCTATTTTCTTAACTACTAAATGAGCAGTTTTTTATACCTTGATGGCCTTTTAGATATCCTTTTTTTGTGAAGTGCTGTTCAAACTCCTTGCCCATTTTTCTATTGGATTTTTTATCTTCTTACTGATTTGTTGAATATATTCTAGATGTAAACCTCTTGAAAGTTATAGATATCTTCCATTCTGTGGGTTGCTTTTTCACTTTCTATGTCTTTCTGTGAACAAAAGTTCTATTCTTACTATAATCTGATTATCTTTTATTTCATGGTTAGTGTTTTTAAGGATAATTTTATCACAGTGAGGGGATAATAATCCTTCTTCATATTATCTTCAAGAAACTACATTGATTTCCTTTCATATTTACAATGCACCCAGATTTCATTTTTGCATATAACTTTAGTAGGAGTTGATGTTCAGCATTTTTTTCCTTTGGCTATCCTATTGTTTCAGCCATGTTTTAAAAAATATTTTTCCAACTGTTCTGCCCACTTATAATCTTTTCATAAATCAACTGTTCATATATTCATCAGACTGTAATCTGTTCCATTGATCTATTTTTGAACTAACACCTCATTGTCTTAATTGTGGTAGCTTTTGACATCTAGCAGAGTAAGTTCTTTCACTATGTTTTTCTTTTTCAATAGTGTCTAATTAATCTTGGTTCTTTCAATTTATATACATATGAAAGTCACTTTGTTAAATTACATATACACACACTGTTATGAAATTTTTATTGGGATTGCATCAACTCTAAAGAGCAATTTAGTCTCAGTCCAAGAACATTTATTTGTTTTCTTTAATTTCTCAATAGTATTTTTAAAAGTTCTGTATAAGAGTTTTATACATCTTTTTTATTAGATTTATTCCTAGATATTTTACTTTGTGGATTCTATTATAAATTGAATTTTTAAAACATCATTTTTCTAGCTGTCTTTAGCCATACAAACTTATTAAGCAAACATATTATTTAAATATTTTTATCTGTAGGTTCATTTGAATTTTGTATGTGTTCAATTATTCCATTTTAGAAATACAAACAACAACAAAACAAATTTTCTTTTATTATATTTCTTCTATATAGTTTTTCATATCTACTGCATGGCTTATGACACCAAAAATGCTGAATAGGAAAGATAAGTAGACATTCTTAATCTTGTTCTAATTTTAGAAGAAAATTTTAGCTTTCCAAATGTCAATTATACTGAATTTCCCAATCTCAGAAAAGTTTTCAACAAATATCAAGTGTAACCTTCGCTTTAAGCTTTTTGCAGATACTTTCATCTGGCTAAGAAATGTTTTCTTTACTCTTATTTTACAGTAGTTTTCCCATGAATGGGTATTTTATCTCATTAATTTTGTTAATAAGGTGAAATATGTTGATTCAACTTTAAATGTTAAACAAAATTTTCTTTCTAGAACAAACCCTTTGTCAAGTTTTATTTTTCTCTTTATATATTGTTATATTTGCTAGTGTTTTGGTTTAGTGTTGGTTCATTTATATTTATGAGTGAGATTAGACTACAATTTCCTTTCTTGTAATGTCCTCATTAGAATTTGATAAAAACTTTATATTGGTCTCATAAAACAAATTGGGAGTTTTCTCACTTTTTCTCTTGACTGAAAGATTTTGTAAATATTTGACATTATTTCTTTCTTAAGGCAGAATTCACAAGTGATCTCAGTATGTCTAGAATTTTCTTTGTAATAGTTTTACATTAAAGATTCTATTTCACTAATAGTTATAAGACTGTTCATGTTTTCTGTTTCTTCTTGTATACTTATATTTTGGACATTTTTTTTAAAACAGTATTTTAAAAATTTCAGTCTGGATACTTTGCCTTTTCATTGAAAAATTTAGTTTATTTACATTTAATTGAAATACTGATTTTTTGCTTCATATTTGTCCCAACTGTTGTTTTCTTTTTTGACTCTCCTTGCATCCATGTTTTTGAAATGACTGTAAATTTTTATTATTCCACTAGAGGTCTGGTGCACAAAATTTGTGCCCAGATAGGGTCCCTAGGCCTGGCCAGTGATCAGGGCGGATCAGGGCCTTCTGGCTGCTGGCTGGGGCCTTCCTGCCCTTCCTTCATTCCGCGCTGCCCCCTGGTGGTCAGCACACATCATAGTGAGCAATCAAACTCCTGGTCTCCCAGTTGAACTCTGGAGGGGACACTTTGCATATTAGCCTTTTATATATATGGATTCCTCTCTCTCTGTTTTAGTTTGGAAGTTATGTGCTTTTTTACTATTTATATTTTATGATTGCCTTGTTATAAAGTGCATCTTTTTCTTATAAAAATCTATTATTATTTGATTTTTCTTTTCAAAATCTATTAATTCTATGTATATTAAACTGCATAGGAAAATATCATTTTTTATTTTAGAGTTAATATGAATTTAATTTACTCTTTACTCCTTTTGTTGCTCTTTAATCCAGGTTTCATCTTCAGACTTTTTTTCTGTGATCATTTTCTTTTTGCCTGAAGATAACAGGTATCAAATTCTCTTAGATGTAATTTTTAAAATAATGATCTTTTTGCTCAGTATATAATTTTAGGGAGGGATATTTTTCAGGCACTTAAATATACATTTTTTTTTTGTTGTGAAGGCAGTAATCAATTTAAATATGACCTCCAGGTAGGCAATGCTATTGTCTATTTTTGTTTTTCTTATATGTTGTATCCCCAGAGTCTAGAACTATGCCTGGTATAGTAGGTAAAAGGACCCCAGCAAAACTTGTTAAATAAAATAATTAATGGTTATTAGCATTTTTCATCAATAAGCACAATAGGAGGAATATAATGGAGTAAAGAATTGGTTGTAATGAAGAAGACAGTTCATTAATTTGGCTAAAGTGGAACAGGCTCTAATGTAGAAGTAGTATTGAGATCTTTTCAGCTTAAAAAAATCATTTACTTAAAAAGTTTTAATCTAGACTAATATTGAGGGATTGAATAAATTATGGGATTAAACATATTAAAGAGAAAACTTTTAATTGTACTATGACATAAATTATTATTAAGATAATATGAAATACAATTTCAATAGGAAATTTCTAATTATGGAAGTTTAATGACTATATAAGCCTTTCAATCCAAAGAATCAACTTATCAACACTTTGTCTTAGTGTGTATATGTACATCACTCATCATTTAAATAGTTATGCCTGAAAAGAAGATATGTGACAGTTGAATTGACAGCTACCTAGCAAGTCAATACAATTAATTTAAAATACTGTTGTAAAAACCAAGAGACCCCAGAGAAATGTAAGATATTATTTTTAAGTGGACATTTTCAAAACTCCTGTTTTGTGAAATTCTTTCTAATATTTCAACTAGATTTCAACCAAAGAAATTATAAGTTGGAACTGATTATCATTAATCTAGATGAGCCAATGCCAAGTTGTGCCTTGTCAACACAAAATGAGAAAAGATGCATAAGGGCATCTTCTTAAAGATTCTGCATAGAGAGTCTATAATTTTATTTAAAATTGTTTATTTATAATAAATTTATTTATCATATTATCAGTATCTAAGAATTGTTATATAATAGATAGCCTCATATTTTTGCATTAAGACATAGAGAAAATAATTCTCTTTAGGATTTCTAAATGATTGTGTCTTCACCATTAAGTGAGAGTTCTTATTTCACAAGAATTTCCATTGGTGCAATTTTGCAGCATATAAACATGGAAAATTTGGGAGTGGGCTTGTTAATTAATTACTCTAAGTTTGTAGATGGCTTCCCTCATTATTGTGTAAAGGAGCTGAGCGAGGGAGACTGTTCCTCACTATTATTTATTTAATGTTTATTTATCTGATAAACATTGGGTGTCCACTCTTTGAGAGTCACTATATTAGGAGGTAAGGCTACCAAAAACATAAAGTAGAGTCCTATCTTCAGTGAGTTTATGCCTAGAAGAAGGAGGAAAAAAAATAGATTTTATTACTGGTATTGGGCCAGTGATCTTGGAGTACATGATGATTGGCACTTTTTGTCTAGGTTGGGACTTCATTTGATATTGTACCACACTACCACACAAGGACCTCAAAACTGTAATTCTCTCAGGAATTAACACTTATTAATTGACTACCATTTATAGAGATTAAAATAAAAGAAACCTTAAGAATGCTTAATGTGTAGGCATCAGCTGAGAAACATGGAGCTCTTCTGAAAAGCAGAGTCAAATATACACAGAGAATTTAAAAAAATAGACCAGCATCATACATATTGGCATTAGAGATATATCACAAGAACATTTAGATTCTACATTGTTGTTTTTAAAAACTATATTTTTATTGATTTCAGGGAAGAAGAGAGAGGGAGAGAGAGAAACATCAATGATGAGAGAGAATCATTGATCAGCTGCCTCCTGCACACCCCACACTGGAGATAGAGCCCACAACTCAGGCATGTGCCCTGATCGGGAATCAAACCATGACCTCCTGGTTCATAGGTTGACACTCAACCACTGAGTCACCCTGGCTGGGCAATCCTACATTGTTTTGAATACAAAAACACAATACTATGGGTGGCATTTCAGGAGGCACAGGGAGAGAAGTTGGAGACGGAGTGGAGTTGGAGACTGAGAAAATGAATTTCAGAACATTAGAAACTGATGACTCATGCTAGAGAACAGCTTGGGGGCATATATTTATGAAGATAATAGTGAGAGGATGAGTTTGGTGGCTATACTTCATTTTGCTTAGGATGATAATCAGTTTCTTAACCTTTGAATTACTGACATTTCGAGTCAGATAATTCTTTGATGTGAGCCATTCTGTGCATTGTAGGAGGTTTAACATTATCTCTGGCCTCTACTCACTAGATGGCTGTGACATCCCCCAAGTTGCAACAACCAAAAATGTTTTCAGACATTGGCAATTGTCCCCTGGGAGGAAAAGATCTCCCAGTTGAGAGGCACTGTGTTAGATACAGCAGCTTTAGGTTTAGCTATCATGTGGCCTACAGTGATAGTCCCCAAAATAGCAGTTCCTATTTCTTCCACTTGGAGGCATTATGGAGAATAGATTGGAGAGGTTCCCTCCTGAAGGGTAAGGGCCAGGTAGATGGTACAGTAGTGATGCTACTGAGAAAAAGTGAGGACTATGGAAATTACTGTAGTTGGTATCTAAGTGTTTGGGGACATGAAGGAGGAAAAGGAGTCACTGTGATACCCAGGATTTTGAAGCAGGTGAATGATGCTATCTGTAGGCAATACTTGGGTAAAGGACAGTGAGGAAACTTAGGCATTAAACATGAAATTTCTCTCGGAGAGTTAACATACATAATAAACAATAAGAACTTAGGCGTTAAACATGAAATTTCTCAATGAGAGTTACCATACATAATAAATAATAAAAAGTCAGAGTAGAAAAGAGGGGTTATTTTAAAGAACTGGAATGACTTCCTGAACATTGAGACTGTAATAAATGGAAAGCAGATGGAAAACCTGAAGACATCAGTGACTGTGTCAGTTAAGAGGCAGCATGGGTGTATGTGAAGGTAGAGGAGGGGTTGGCCAATGATGGAGAGAGAGAAAAAGGAATGTCATGAGGCAGCTTCCTAAGTGAGGAATATCAGGAAGCAGCTTACTAAGTGAGGAGTTAGTGGATGACAAACTTTAAGAATTAAGATCCTTAGCAAAGCTTCACCCATTGTGCTTTATTACTATTTATAGAATAAGCCAAGTACTCAATCTTAGCCTGATTCTATCATATATTTAAATTTTTTAATAATCCCTCTGCACTTATTTCATGCTTACTGAGCTTATATTTGGTTATTTGACTTCCTATATATTTTTTTCTATAAGGAGATCATGTCCTGGTCACACTGATAGGAATATTAAAGCTACAATTTATTAAACTAACTTGGCTACAGAATTTTTACATAAATGTTATGATATTGGTTTATTGTGAGGTAACATCTGATAAACTGAGGCTTCTGAACCTCTAAGGCTGAAGGGCAGAATTTGGAATTAGGGAAGTTTATAAGTTTTTACTACTCTATTTTCCTTCTCCAGGTATCATCACCTCTCCTGTTTCTCAATATATTTTAAAAAAATTATTTGTAGAGTTAACTATAGAGGATCTAGGAAAAAGGGATTTGAGGATGGTGATGGGTTGCGATTTGGTGATGAAGGAATTGATATTCAGGGGAAGAAGTGTAGCAAACAATTAAAAATTGCTCTGGGGTGGAGACAAGGATTTGGAAGTCATCAACACATTCACAAAAAGCAATAGGATTAGGCAAGATGCCTCCAAAAAAGGTGAGTAGAGTGGGAAGATAAGGGTAAAATCCCAGGATAGCTAACATTTAAGAAAGACAGAGAAAGGGAGAAAGATGAGAGGACAGAGGAAGAGAGAGTAAGCTGAGCTGAGAGGGAGGAGTGGATTTCAGCAGCCCAAGCTAGGAGGAAGAATGTTTCAAGCATGAAGTAGTCTGTGGTATAAAAAGGAATATGGAGTTAAAAGAGTTCATTGGATTTAAACAAAGAAATAGTTCATCTCGGAGGGGGTAATTTCAGTAAAGTGATGGGACAGAGGCCAAAGTTTAGAGGTTTGACAAGTAGAATGGGATAAATGGGAGGATGCAAATATGGAAGTGGATGAAGAAAATATTAATGCCCCATGAATCTAGAACATTTTACACTAGCAAATGAATTAGTGAGGTTTTGAAGATAGAAATGACTATAGTGTGCTGTCAAGTTGTGAAGGGTATTAAGCAATCTTTCTACTTCAATTTCCATTCACACATGAAGCAGTCTTTCTCAACTCAGATTTTGTAAGAATTCTGCTGAATGTACTAATGAGTCCATTGTATGTGGTGGACTGAATTCTCTCCTTTGCATTTAGAATGGTCCCAGTTGTATACTATCCTTGGAAATATCGAGGACATTGTCACCAAGTAATTTTATGTGTTCTGGGTTATGCATTAGCACCACCTGGGAGAGCGTTAGAAGTTCAGAATCTCAGTGGCCATCTAGAACTACTGGATCACAGTTTGTATTTCTACAATATCCTCATATGGTTTCCACCCACATTAATGTTTGAAAGGCACTGCTTAAGAGCAATGGTTCTGAAGCTTGTCTGTAGGTTAGAATCACCTAAGGAGTTGAGAAAGAATACTGATGCTCAGGCCCCACCATCAGAGGTCCAAATTCAATTGGTCTGAGATAGGGTGTGGGCATGACTGTTTCTCAAAAGTTCACCAAGTGATTCTCAAGTGAGGCCAGGGCTATGAACAACTGGACCTAGAAAATCAGAGCTTGAGTAACATGGAGCCTTGACCAGCATTTGAGACAGAAGTAGATTGACCAGTAAAATGGGGATGATGGTGCTTTTGGTTTCTTAATTCAGTGGGGTGGGAGGAAGATAACTTATATAAAACCCATTAACTGCTTTGAGTTTCATAGAAAAAAGTTAAACTTATAAATGTTATATAATATAATTATATGGTAATGGAGGCAAATATGCAAATACCCAATTGAAACATAAAGAATAAGATACAAAATGAGATCAACCATGAGAAAGCTTCTTGGGAATTGAAGGGTCATAAAAAATAATCAAGTAAATGTCTGGGAAAACATATTTAAACTCTAACTTCCAGATGAATTTTTAGCAATAAATTCACTAATGCCCTCCCAATTTTTAGTCAAGAGCATAGATACTAAAATTTCTAATCTAGCCCAACCGCTGTGGCTCAGTTGATTGAGTTTTGTTCCATGCACCAAGAGGTAGCCAGTTAGATTCCAGGTCAGGGCACATGCCCTGGTTGCAGGCTTGATCCTCACTAGAGGGTGTGCAGGAGGCAGCCCATGGATGTTTTTCTCTCATCAATGTTTCTATCTCTCCCTCTTCCATCCTCTCTCTCTAAAAATAAAAATTCTAATCTAAAAAAATTTATAAAATCCTATTATGGTTATTATAGTAATCCAATGAGTTAAATAACCTGTTTAAAACACTTTGTACTTCAAAGGAAATAGAGATTTTTTTTCACAATTGTCTCTTTAGTTAAGGACAATCTATATATCCATCAGACCAAGACTTGCTTAGGTGATACTAAGGTATTTCCGTTGGTATGAATTACTAGTACAATGTGTCAATGTGTCATTTTCTGAATTCTTGTGAGGAAGTGTGCACACTCTGAGGTCATTACTTCCATCACTCTGAGGATGAATCATAGCTCTTTCCCCCAAGGGGAACTGGCCATTGTTTGCTTGACTTTCATTCTTTCCTTTTCCTTAGCTCATATGTCACCAATATTGTGATGATATGCTGTTCTAGACTATTTTTATTGTCCTTTATAGGATTCTAGGTTAAATCTTCATAAATATTTCCACTTGATATTTTTATGATGCTTTAACAACCATTTTCTCATTTGAGACTCACTAAAATCATGTAAGGCACACAGAGCAGAGGTTATATTTTCCTCTCATGGATGATAAAACTGATTGATGTTCAAAAACATTGAGTTAGTTTCCTAATGTCTCAGTGCTACTTGAAATCACTATTTATTGCTAGTAATAGTCCTATTTCTGTTGAAAATATACAGTTCTGGGAGCTTAGCTTTGTTCAGCAATCTAAGTGATGCTTATTTTCATTTCCTTTCCTTTACATTTCGTGTTACAGTTTGCACCATTTTTCTTTCATTCTCTTTTTTCTTCTCCTATTTTCCTTTAACTCTGTCATTTGTTCTCCTACACACATTTCCCCTTTGCTTTATATTACAACACTAGAGGCCTGGTGCATGAAATCCATGCACAGAGGGGGGGGGTTCCTCAGCCTGGTCTGCACCCTCTCCAATCTGGGACCCCTCGGGAGATGTCCCACAGGGATCAGGCCTAAACTAGCAGTCAGACATCCCTCTCACATCCCCCAACTGCCCTCCTCTGCCGGCCAGGTCTCGCCCCCAACTGCCCTCCCCTGCTGGCCTGATCATCCCCTAACTGCCTCTGCCTCAGCCCCTACCACTATGGCTTTGTTGGAAGGAAGTTGGATGTCTGGAAGATGGCCGGTCAACCCGATCACATTAGCATATTACCCTTTTATTAGTATAGATAGATTATGTAGGATAGGATTGCTTCAATGGGGGTGGGGAGGAAAGCCTTTTTCAGCAGGAGGAGATGCTCTTGGCAGACAAAACCACATAATCCCTATATCTGGACTGATAGCCAGCCATATGTACTATACTGCCAAACTGGTCATTAAAAAATTGAATCACTTTCTTACACCTTACACCAAACAGCTGATGCCCTTAAAACCCTTCCTCAGTTCCCACCTTAGGTTCTGCCTTTGCAGTTCACCCAGATTTGGTTCTGATTGGTCGGTTTCTATGCCAGTCAGTGTAAAAAGCCCCGCCTCCTAGGCAGCCATTGGCTCCTCGGAATTCACCCAGATTTGGTTCTGATTGGTTGGTTTCTATGCCAGTCAGCATCTCCAGGCCTATCTCCGGGCCTGATCATAGAGGCGGGGTTGATCAGCAGCGCTCCAGGTTGCTGGTGAGCAGGCTGAACTGTTGACCTCTGGAAGAGAGAGAGAGGCTTGGCTCTTTATATATATAGATTCCAGTTTTAGTCATAGCCTTGTTTATTCTACATTGTAACTTTTATACATTCCTATCCATATCATGAAGACAGTAAGTTGTCAAAAATTTTAGAGTAACCTATTGGAGTTTTACTGTTGGATCTAAACTGAGGAGTATAAACTGTTTTATATTGGGTTATTGGCAGTTTTTAAGAAGTGTTTTGTACATTACTCTTACTATACACAACTTTTCTCTGTGCTCTTTGAGTTCTGGTGTTTTTTTCCTCCCAAAGAAGCAAAAAACAGATATTTTATCAAAGTGACAGTGTGGTATTCATTTTTCAGATTTTTAGTTCTTGGAAGGGTGCCTTCAAAAGCCACAGAGTTCTTTAATTGTCCAGAGCACCTGCTTCAAAATACCTCAGTGTTAAACTATTTGTTTTTTCCCTTTAGAAGACCATAGTACAAGTTCTGTTAACACTTTGACACTATGCCAAAATATACAACATTCATTTAAGATTGAGCATTAAAGGCCCTATTCACCACTTTTTTAAGAGAAGGGAAAAAAGGAATAAGGGTCTTTCACACATTCCCTCTGTAATTATAAATGTAAAACCATTCTGGATTCATATACCTAGCAGATGGAAATATTGTGAGGGTTTACTGTATAGTTCACTCGAATTTTCCAGCAAAAAAAATAATATTGATTTTATTCATTAATTTTGGGTTTCTTTTACCCTTTTTTTCTTGGTCCTCAAGGTGCAAAAATAAAAAAGAACTTTTTATATTAGTTAAATCAGTCATGCATATAGGTCGGTGCCTCCATGCTCGGAATAAGTGCCATTGGGCACTTAACCACAGCTCTGGCCAACAACACACAGCTGCCCTTGTTCTACCAGGCCCTGCCCTTCTAGCCCTCAATGCTCCCATAGTTCCTGCATCCTGGACATCTTTGAAAAGAGGGTGTGCTTGCTTATTACTAGTTCCTATGTGTTATAGGTTCAAAATGCCCTGCTACTTCTCTTTCTCCTAACTTTTCTAGTGGAAAGATATTGGTGGGTAGCTTTGGGAAGAAGCAGCTAACAGGTATTTTCATTGAATTTTACTTGATTGAATAAAGATATATGCGCTTGAGTGTATATGGAGAAATGGCATATGATATGATCAAACACACACACTGCTTATTGTTCACCACATACACAGCTTCCTTTTGAGGACCTTGCACAGGTCTTCATGTTCTGTATAATCTAATCTGGACAAACTAAGAAACGAGGCCAGGTCTAACTCAGTGACAACCTTTATAGGCTGGCCAGTGTCTAGGGCATAAATGGCTCTGAGAATCCAACAGAGAACCTCAAACTGAATGCTGACGGACTGAACCAAAAATATCCTCTTAAGAAAAATATGAAAGACAGAAAATGTGTACATAGTGGCAGATGAATTACAAGCATAGGCAGAAGGAACCTTCATTCTTTACAGTGAAAGAGTAACCAAGCCCTGTGTTTAACTAGTATGATTTAGATGTCTACCTGAAGGGCCCTTGTGGCCCAATAGCCTCTTAAATGCTTGACCTTCCCATCTCCATGAGCTTCTCTTCCATCATATTTTAGCTATCCCCTCCTTTGGTTCCAATTACTAATTCATATCACCATAACCATTCTACCTTCCAAATCACTAATTGAATAACTAGTTTAGTTTTTCCCACTACCATCATTATTTGACCTCAATTGGACCTCTTAGCTCATGAGTGCTCTGCTTTTTCCCCATTCATAAGTACTATATTTAATCCCTTTTCTCTTATTCAAGTTAGATTCCCTTATCCATCAAGTAATAATATTCCTTAAAACCCAAATTTACTTGCTCTTCTGTCTTTTTGTCACACGCATCCAGAAAATTCTAAAAAATGACAAATCTGCTTTCTGTGGGCCTGAACGCTGTTGTATAAATTCACACAGTAGGAGAGATTGGTTTGACTAGAAAGTCATGGTCACCAAAAAGGAAATTCCATTGCTTGGCAGGGTTGTAACATTCCTTGAGTCAATTCACACTCCCTGAAATCATTCTTAAAAACATTCCCTATTGTCAAATTTACTTCCCTTACTTCTTACCATTCCATAGCATGTAGGAACTCCCTCATCATTCTAAAATCAAATACCCTACCCAATTATACCCCATGAGCTCCTGATATTGTTTCCTATAATGTTAAGAACTTAATGTTTCTCCCCTGCCTGCCATTTCTTTCCTGCTTTTGAGAAACCCTACATATAATCTCTCTAACATATTTTCATTCAATGTCTTACTCTTTAAACTGGATCCTTCCCATTGACTTTTGGTTTTCTTTGTTTAAAAATGTAGAGTATTTAAGAGAACAACATTGCAAAGACCTATTTATCCACTTCCCAGAATTAACAGATGGTTAATGTTTTCCAATTTATGCCCCAGATTTACATTTTATAGAACAAAACATAAAAATTATAAAACATGTACTTTGTTCTCTTTTTCAATCCCAGTTCTTCCCCCTTCTATTTTTTTACCCAAAAGCAAATATCCTCATGAATTTAATGAGTATCCTTCCTCTCTAATCTTAATATATTTACAAATCTATGTATACATAACAATATGTAGCACTACTTTGTGAATTTAATTTTTTCATAAATAATATCATGTTGTGTGTGTGTCATTTTGATATTTTATTCAGTATTACATTATGAAATCTATTCATTTTGCTACATGTAGTTTTAGTTTATTGCAGTTTTCTTTTACATACTAGAAGCCCAGTGCATGATTTAATCATGCACGTGTAGGCTGTCTGTCCGCTGGTCGGCAGCTCCGAAGTCCCTGGGCCCCTAGGGCGAGGCGGGGCGGGGGCGTGGTCCTCCTGCAGCCGAAGCCCAGGCCAGGGTCTCGCCTTTGCCTCCCACTCAGGAAGGCTGGGGCCGCCACCACGTGCTCCTGCGGCCCAACTGCCGCCAGACTCCTCCCCTGGGAGCCAAGCCCCCCGCCGCCTCCAAACCTCCAAAACGCTGGCTCGCTGTCCCGGAGGCCTGTCTGTGCCGCAGCACAGCCATGGCGCAGACGCTGAGCTCACGTCGCCACTGGCAACGCGAGCTCAGCGTCCTGCCGGCCCAATCACCACCCCAGCCACCCCGAGTCCCGCCCCCTGTGTCTCCCACTGGCCCAATCGTGGGCGTAGCGGAGTGATGGTAATTTAAATATTACCTTTTTATTATGTAAGATTATTTCATCATAGGAGTATACTAATGTATCCCTCCATCATTTTGCTATTCATTTGTTGTTGCAAATGAGTATCCTTACACTTGTTTCCTCTATTAGCTTCTTAACTAAGTCTGGCCTTATACCTCACTGGATACCTCTATATTTCTCGCTCTCTCACCTCAGAATAAATTTGTCAAAGAATTATCTAGACATGATACTATTATTTCCTCATCTCTCACTCCTTCAATTGCTTCAGTTTTTCTTGTTTCCCTACAATTTCACCCAGACAGCTCTTGTTCAATAAGCAGGCAGTGAGGAAGTTGACCACATCATAAATGTGATGCACACACAGCACATAAACTCTATGGTTACCATCACTTGTTCTGAATCATTGGATCCAACATTTATTTGCATCGGGGCCACAAAGTTAACTGCAAGGTGACAATGGATCTAACAGAAACAATAAGATACTTCTAGCATCCCATTCTTAAAGTTTTAAAGCACAAAATTTCACAGAAAGAGAGAGCATTAGTATTATTATTTAACTGTACCAAGAGACGGCCCAAACCAAAAAGGTGATTTAGTGAATTGTCCATGTGCAATGCATAAGAAATATCACCCAGATCTTGTTCATATAGCTACTTATTTCTTGATGTTCTCGTAGCACAGCAGAGGGGAAGCCTGGTTGCCCTAAAGGAGCTTGAGAAGCCCTTATTGGGGTTAGTACTTTTAGATAGTACTTAGAGGATGAGGAGGAATTTACCTTACAAAGAAGAACATGGGAAGGATATTTTAGGCAGAGGGAGATAACATAGGCCTGGCAACACATGAAGCCTGACATATAGTAGGCACTCTATATGAATATTTAATAATTGTGAGATAAATGAATAAAAGGGGGAAAATGAACCTACTATTGAGGGGATGATAAAAAGTGTTTCTCTCTGGTCCAGTTGCACTGTTCTGATCCATTCTGAAAGAAGAAAAGAAAAAGAGGACCAAGGAGTGAGTTCTGTGTCTTTCATGTCATTTTACATAACATGATCCAGCTGGGTGACTTTGATAGTGATGAAGTTTATGTCTGATTTCTTGGTAACCCCATGAACAGTTATCAAAATTTGGTGGTGTTTGATACAAAGGCACCAAAGACACAGCAAAGGGTAAACTTGCTTTAAAGTTGGTAAGGTGACACAATTTTCTCACACAGATGGCTACACAGTGCAAGGAACCCAAGAACTATTCCAGGTCAGATGGTCAAGTTTCTGTGGCCCTCAGATTCCTCCAGAAGTGTTCACCTGTCCGTGATGTCTCCTGATTTGGAGAAGATACTCTCAGGTTCTTCAGAAGCTCCTATTTTCTGATTTTCCAGGATTTTTTATAGCTTCCTCTTCCTCTCAAATATTCTGAAGACTCTGGTTATATGCCTGTCTTATCATCAAGAAGAGTCACTAAAAACAGTCCCAGCAACTTCTTGGGTACTTCCTATAAATCTGAGTAAATTGGAAGTGTACCACTAGCCAGCATGTATAGGTCCAAGCCTTCAGGCCTGCTTTAGTTCTATTCTGGCATGCCCTAAAATAAATTTGCTTTTTAGGATATAATGGTTTTATGACATAAATGCATCAACAAGTAGAACAAGAAGGTACTCTAAAATGTCTTTTAATGCAACCTGGTGTTTTTCTGTCCATTAGTATAAACAAGACAAACTAAAAGGGGTGACAACCTTTGTGACATAGTCATAACAAAAACATCCAAGAGATAAATGTTATTGTAATTATTTCAATTAACAAATATTTAGACCATGAGAATAATACTATTTTGGGCTAGATTTTGACCTCTTGAATGTATGTCCTGCTTGACACCCACTATGTTAATTATGTTTTATTATGCAATACTTGTCACCTGCAAATATAATAACACAATATTCATTTTATTATTAATTATAATCCATTTATTCATTATTTGAAAATGACAAAGATGGGATAGAGGAGGAATGTGGGAAATATACTGAATAGAAATGTTCCTACTGTGAAGGCTAGAGATTACCCTGTATTTATTATCTTTAAGATTCCAAAGTCCCTAGAACTCTATTCTGCCCATACTTTTGGTTTCTGCTGGGAAAAGAGAAAATGAAAAAATAATAGAGCTCCATCTCAGCTACTATATTAGCTAAAGTCAGCCTTACAAATTTCATGACTTAAGATCATATCAAACTGGAGGGAATCTTTGAAATCATTACCTATCTCCTCTGTTTAAAGATATAAACTGAGACTGGGAGCCATAAAAACTATACACTATAGTGGCTTTAGACTAGTGGCTAGTTGTTGGGCAGATTCATCCTATATAATAAAAGTCTAATATGCTAAGTGTCTGGTTGACCGGACTGCGTTCAACCAATCAAAGCATAATATGCTAATGATATGCTAAGGTCACTCAACCGCTTGCTATGACATGCACTGACCACCAGGGGGCAGACAGTCGACCAGTAGCTATGTCGTGCATTGACCACCAGGGGGCAGACGCTCCAACCGGTAGGTTAGCTTGCTGCTGGGGTCTGGTTGATTGGGACTGAGCGAGATGGGCCAGACACACCCTGGAACCCTCCCGTGGTACCTCCCCGGCTGGCCAACCTCCTGCGTCTCTCCCAGGCCCCGATCATGCACCAGTGGGTTCCCTCGGCCTGGCCTGTGCCCTCTTGCAATCAGGGATGCCTCCGGGGATGTCGGAGAGCTAGTTTTGGCCCGATCCCATAGGCCAGGCCAAGGGACCCCACTGATGCATGAATCTGTGCACCAGGCCTCTAGTAGGGAAATAATTTACTATGTATATTTTTAAGCCCCCCCCCCACCTTATTTTTCTGTAATTTCAGTTTTATTCATCAGTGAAGAAAAACTAATCTGTTAAGTAACTTGCTTTCTATAAAATAATAATTCCTGCCATAGAAGGATGAGCTGAGGATTAAATTTAAAAATTAAGTTTATGCAGTCACATATTAAAAGACCTCTAGCGTTATCATCATCATCACCACCAATTACTCATACCAAACCTAGTACTACAAAATATTTGAAGTGGCTTTCATTAAGAGTCACAACTATATTAAAGCTATTAAAATAATAAAATAATTTTAAGTATTAAATTTTATTTTCAGTTTTTTTGGCAGTGCAGGCAAAAAATTATGCATAATTACTTATATGACAATTATCAACAGATAAAAGGCATAATATCAGTTATTTAGAATGACAGATTTTTTGACAGTAAAAAATAGCTTGTCATTTTTTTTACAAGCTATAGTTTACAAATGACACTAAATAGCACAATGTACCCATCAATGATTTTACAGCAAATCCCAAAGCTTTCTTTGATTTTTCATTAAAAAGAAGGGCTTATCGTTGTACTATAACTTAATGAAAATGTTTGCAGTGAATTACTTAACTTATAATCATAGAACCCCAAACTAGGATATAAGTTAGCTTTTCTAGGGAAAGAAATGTATCTCAAGTTAGTAGCCCCCAAAGCTGAATATACTGAGTATCAAATTATTGAATACTTAAGAAACTTTTAACAAAATTCTTGGATCCTGCCCTAGACCTACTGAAACTGATTTTGGGGCATATATATATTTTTAAAAGTATCCAGATGATTCTGATGAGCAGCCAGATCTAGAAATCACCACCTTAAGCTATCTTCTAGCTCACCACTTGTTTTATAGTGATAAAATAAATTCATTAAAGTTTTAAATCATGAAACATTTCAAACAAAATATAAGACCCATTATTCACCATGAAATTTAGTAATTATCAACATTTTTTACCTATTTGCTTCAGATTGTGTTTTAAAATTTACTTTGAGACATGTGTTATAAAAACAGCTTCACCTCTAGTCTGATCCTATCCCTTCACTTTCAGAAATAACCAAGATCCTATATATCAGTCCATGTACATTTTTGTAATTTTATTTAATACTAGAGGCCTGGTGCATGAATTTCATGCATGGTTGGGGTCCCTCAGCCTGGCCGGCAATTGAGGCCAATCCGGGGTGGGGCTGGCTGGTTTCGGGGAGGGACCGCGGGAGGTTGGCTGGCTGGGGGAGGGACTGCAGGAGGTTGGTCAGCCGGGGGAGGGACCACAGGAGGTTGGCTGCCAGCCTAGAGGAGGGAGCTGGCCCTTGGCCCCCTGGGAAAGGGGCTGTGTCTGCCACCACCCACCTCTGGTTCCCCCTCCCAGCCCGGAGCTCGAAGGCCCTGGCAAGGTTGGAAGAGGAGGCAATGGTCACCGGGCTGGGTGAGGAAGGAATAGATGCCAGATGTCGCCACTGCCATCGGCGCCCCACAACCGTGTGGTTCCCTGCCTCCCCCCTCATTCCCTCACTGCCACACCACCACCGCAGTGGGTGGGCAGCCCCTGGTGAAGGGAGAGGACAGGATCGAGACAAACCCTTGTGTCGAGGGCTGACTTTCAATAAATCACAGCGAGGGAGCTGCTCTGCTATGTACAAAACCCTGACCCAGAAGCAGGTCTCTATGAATAATTTAGCACCAGGGGCCAATGAGGACCAGCTGGCCAGGGAGAGGGGCCGCGGGACGTTGGCTGTGGGAGTGCACTGACCACCAAGGGGCAGCTCCTGCATTGAGTGTCTGCCCCCAGTGGTCAGTGTGCATCATAGCGACTGGTCAAGCAGTCGTTCCGGTCATTTGGTCATAATGGTCGCTTAGGCTTTTATATTATACTAGAAGCCTGGTGCACGAAATTCATGCATGGGGGGGGGTGTCCCTCAGCCCAGCCTGCACCGTCTCCAATCTGGGACCCCTTGAAGGATGTCCGATTGCTCGTTTAGGGATCGGGCCTAAACAGGCAGTCGGATATCCCTCTCACAATCCAGGACTGCTGGCTCCCAACTGCTCACCTGCCTGCCCGCCTGATTGCCCCTAACCGCTTCTGCCTGCCAGCCTGATCACCCCCTAACCACTCCCCTGCCAGCCTGGTCTCCCCTAACTCTCCTCCCCTGCCGGCCTAGTCACCCCTAATTGCCCTCCCATGCAGGCCCAGTTTCCCCCAACTGCCCTCCCCTGCTGGCCTGGTCTCCCCCAACTGCCCTTCTCTGCCAGCCTAGTCACCCCTAACTGCCCTCCCCTGCTGGCCAGATTGCCCACAACTACCCTCCCCTGAAGGTCTGGTCCCCCCCAACTGTCCTCCCTTGCAGGCCTGGTCCCCCCCAACTGCTCTTCCCTCTTGGCCTGATTGCCCACAACTGCCCTCCCTTGCAGGCCTGGTCCTTCCCAACTCCCCTCCCCTGCTGGCCATCTTGTGGTAGCCATCTTGTGTCCACATGGGGGCAGCCATCTTTGACCACATGGGGGCAGCCATTTTGTGTGTTGGAGTGATGGTCAATTTGCATATTACTCTTTTATTAGATAGGATAGAGGCCTGGTGCATGGGTGGGGGCTGGCTGGTTTGCCCTGAAGGGTGTCCCAGATCAGGGTGGGGGTTCCCTTGGGGCATTGGGTGGCTTGGGCAACATGCCTGTGGTGGTTTGCAGGCCGGTCACGCCCCCCAGTGACCCAAGCGGAGGCCCTGGTATCTGGGATTTATTTATCATCTATAATTGAAACTTTGTAGCCTTGAGCGGAGACCAGGGCCGTCCAGGGTGGAAGCTTGGCTTCCTCCATTGCCAGGGGCAACCCAAGCCTCCTGCTCTCTCCAGCTCTGTGGTCGCCGCCATAATTGTTGGGTGAATTTGCATACTTGCTCCTGATTGGCTGATGGACGTTGCTTGTGGGCGTAGCAGAGGTATGGTCAATTTGCATGTTTCTCTTTTATTAGATAGGATATAGATGCAGATAACTATAAGTAATACACCATTATTTAGTATTGGTTTAATATATACATTTAAAGTTATTTTTTTTGCCCAATATTATGTTTTTAGATTTGTCCCTAATAATAATAATATAAGTAAGTGTAGTTTATCATGTTAACAGCTTAGTGTTCTTATTGATAAATAGACCATTTATTTATCCATTCCCCAATATTCCCAATAGATTAATGATTATACTATTTACATTTTTTTCAGTGTTGCAAAGAGCAATAATATAGACATCCTTCTAAATGGTTAAGGTTGGCCCATGTAGTTGAGTTTCTCTATGTCTCAAGAAGCAGAAACTTTGAGGGCCTTACTCTTCATCCCCTCTGCATATTTCTGCAGCTTTGCACACACCAGAGGCTTCTTTCTCCAAGTCTCTGCATCTCTCTAAAGGCATCTTTGCTGGTTCCTGGAGAAGCTCTGCAGTGTGCTGAACTGGTTAATAATGCTGAGGAGTTCACATCCCCAGGAGTAACTTTCAACTAATGAGAGATGGGAATGGGTCGAAATACCCCAGCTTTTTTGCTACTCGGTGGGACATTTATGAGATGTGTTCTACCAATTCTCTCAGAGGACTTCTACCTAGCAGGATGCTCCCTAGAGGACCCAGAGGATGCTTGCTCTGCTAGCATGGTGCTGCTGACATTGTAGGCACGCTCAGGGGTGACTGTCCCCTGGAGGATAGAGTTAATTGTAGCAGATGCCGCTCTAGAACCCCACTCCTTATTTCAGATGTGATGATAGCAGTCTGGAATGGAAGAGGCCAGGTTGGGGCACTTAACTGTTAGAAGCAAGTGGGCATAATTAATGTAACAAGCAGCAAGCTAAAGAGGCAACCAAGATGCTTAGACTCTCTAGGATTTGTTGGCAGTGGCTAACATACCATGTTGTTCCCAGGGGCAAGATAGATGGTCACTCAATGAGGGGGTGGCTTAATTTATATAAGCCAGCCATAGGCTGACTGCCTATTTTTGTAAAAGAGAAACTTATTTAAAACCAACAATGCCCATTCATTTATATATTGTCTGTAGCTATGTTCACACTACAACCGCAGAGTTGAGTAGTTGATGGAGATGGTATGGCCTGCAAAATCTATTTACTCTTGGGATCTTTAAAGAAAACATTTGCTGATACCTGCTGTACAACATTTAAATTTAATATGATTATGAATATAGTCATTTTAAAACTACAATCTTGCTATTTGTTCCATCTGGTCTATGTTCTTTTTGGGGGGTGGAGGGAGAGACTTAATTCAGTATAGCTTTAGTATTATATTTCATCTCCACTATTGCCATATTAGCTATTTTTCTTTGTTTTATAGTTGTTCATTAGTTGTTTTTTTATCTTATTGCAATCTATCTTCAAATATTATTATACCACTATAATTTAAAAGTCTTAGAATAATGAAAGTCTGTTTCCTCTGTCCCTTCCTTTGTGTTATTGTCATACATTTTACTTCTCCATATGGTATAAACCCCATGATATATTGTTATTGTTTGTACTTTAAACAATTATCTGTTAAGGAGTGTAGAAAAGAAGTATTGTATTATATTAAACAATTTCTGTGATCTGTATTGCTTTGTGTGATTCTGAGTTTACCACTGAGTATTATTCTTCAGCCTAAGTGCAAGTCAGCTTGTGTTTTCCTAAAAATGTATATTACCTTCATTATAAAGAATACGGTTTGCTGACTTCACTGGTGAATTCTGCCTAACATTTATAGAAGAATTAACACCGATACGTCACAATCTCTTCCAAATAGAAGAGGAGGGACTTTCCAACTCATCCTATGAGACCAGAATTAACCTAATGCCAAACCAGATAAAAACAACATAATCAATGAAAACTGCAAACTGTTATCCCTTATGAATATAAATGAAAAAAAAATCTTAAACAACATCTGTTTGAATGGCTATGATAAAAACGACAAGAGATAAGTATTGGTGAGGATGTGAAGTAAAGGGAACTCTTGACAGAGAGATGCAGGTATTAGAGTTGGGAGTGAAGGCACACCTGGAACCAGTATTTGGGGTGAGGGAAGGAAGGTAATAAAGAAATATGGGCAGGGCTTTGGCATTGTCTTGTGCAGAAGGTATTTGTACTTCTCTTTAGTTATGATGGTTGAATCTGAAGATATATGCCATTTAGGAAAAGTCTCAATTAGTGTTTTCTTTTTTTATTGAGCAGTATACAGCTACTATTATCTATA
The DNA here is from genome assembly GCF_951640355.1 of Cnephaeus nilssonii. Taxonomy (NCBI): domain Eukaryota; kingdom Metazoa; phylum Chordata; class Mammalia; order Chiroptera; family Vespertilionidae; genus Cnephaeus; species Cnephaeus nilssonii. Next base: position 31,188,922 of record NC_137077.1, read on the forward strand.
CTCTGTCACAGACCTATTGGGTGCATTTTTATTTTACCTTAAATTATTATCCATATTTCCCACTTTTTTATATATCTGTGCATATTCTGCGTAAGATCCTCAGATCTATTTTCCATTTTACTTTTTAATTTGTATCTAATCTGCTTTTTATTATATCCATTGAGTCTATAACTCAATAACTGTGTACATTATTTCTTGACATCATTGGTTCTTTTTCAATTTGTCTTTATGATAGTGTCATTCTTGCCTTATTATTTCTATTTTATTTTAAATCATTTAAGGCCTATTTACTTTTATAGATTTTTCATAATTTTCTGTAATCTTAAATTTTGGGGTTATGTGTATTTAACCTTGATTATAAAGGATTTTCCCCTTGTGTTTTTAAACTTCTTTTGATTGTGAGTTCAGCAGCAGTGTGTGAGTGTGTGTGTGGGTGTGGGTGTGTGTGTAAGAGAGGGAGAGATATCTAAATTAGCTTTAGTTTTGGAAGGATTTCCCCTAAAGTGTTTTGAATTCCCATTTGCTTACACAAGGTCCATTGTATTAGTTTTTCCCCTCATATTTCTTGGTTTGAAACTTCTTATGTCTCCCCAAACATGTGAAATCAATATGCATTTGCTCATGGCTCTGGTATTAATTTTTTCATGGTGATTTTTTTTACTTCATGACCAGTGCCCCAGGTAGAGGCAAGGTTCCTTGTCATTTCCCTTGCCCAATGAGTGTGTGTTTCTCCAGTATTTCTTTTCACTGAGGATGAAGCCATTGATGGTTCTGGCTTGTAGGGTTCTCATTTATGCCTTCCTACTCAAGTATGCCCAAAGCTTCATCTCTTTTTGATATGTATTGAGTTTTAAACTCAAATTTGTAGCTATTAGGTCCTATTTCAGACCACCACAATATCTTCTACACATGCACCTACAAGATTTCAGGCCCACTTTTACTCCAACAGCTGAGCATTTTTCTTTCTTTCTTGTAACTCCATTTTTCTGTTTCTCCTCATTATTCCTAGAGGGAGATGCATTTAATTTCTTTCAGTGGTCGGCAAACTCATTAGTCAACAGAGCCAAATATGAATAGTACAATGATTGAAATTTCTTTTGAGAGCAAAATTTTTTAAACTTAAATTTCTTCTAACGCCACTTCTTCAAAATAGACTCGCCCAGGCCGTGGTATTTTGTGGAAGAGCCACACTCAAGGGGCCAAAGAGCCACATGTGGCTCGTGAGCCACAGTTTGCCAACCACGGTCTTAGGTTAATAAAATGGAATATAGTGAAATTAAGTTTCCAAATCTTTTAGGAAAATTGAGATGAATTATGGAATACTTTAGTGCATCACGTAGCTAACATATATCCCTTTTGAGAAGAAATGGCACCTGATAATACAAAGTTATTTTGTCTGAACGAATGAGAATACTATTTTATTGTGTTACTAATTGAAAGATGTCTTTAGGCTTAGGTAAGGAGATGGGATTGAAATTTGATTATCATCTTTAACCTAATCTTTTTGGATTAAAGTTCATTCACTTCATTTTTTCATGGCATGAAGCAAGCATGTACATGTGTAGTACTTGGTAATCTTTAATCCCAAGGAATGAAAAAAATATATATATACTAGGAGCCCAGTGCACAAATTTGTGCACCTTGAAAGAAACTGTGGGCCGTGAGGCTGTGGTGAACATGGGCGGGTCTCGGCCCATCCTCTGTGCCCCCGCCCGGCCCCTCTCGCCACAGCCCCTGGCCCCTGTCTGCTGGCATCTCCCCTCCTGCCACCACCGCTGCTCCCATGCGCTGATAACGCTGGTCCTGCTCTCACCCGCTGATGGTGTGGAGCTATTGGGGCCCGGCACCTGCAGCGGGTGCAAGCGGTGGTTGCTGCTCCAATCACCTCTCAGGAACAGGAGGAGGTGGAGAAGCCCTCAGGGGCGATCAGGGCCGGCAGCTGCTGCTCACACCCACTGACTGCACTGAGTGAGAGTGATCAGGACCAGTGCTGGGCACCAGCAGTGGGTGCGAGCACTGGGCAGTACTGTGGTGCATGGGAGTAAGGAATTTTCAATAACCATCAGAGGCTCGCCCCAATGACAGTGACCGATGCCCTGCCTTGGTCTGGCACCCCCGCTCACGTGCTCCACCATCCTGCCATGGCTGATGCCCGCCATGTTCCGTGCTCTGCTGCCAATGCCCACCGTGTTCTGCGCACACCCCCTGGTGGCCAGTTCACATCATAGGGACCAGTTGTTGGGTTGTTCTGCCGTTTGGTCTATTTGCATATTAGGGATTATATTTGCTATTGTTTTTCTAAATTTAAATATAGCAATCTGGAAATCTCATGGGGTCTGGTTCCCTGTGTTAAACTCAGTGCTAGTATCCATAAGTAGTTGGTTCACTGGATCCCAATTGACACAGAAATGTGCTTTAATAAAATATGCAATATGTTACCAGTCTTTTGTTTTCCTTATTAAATGTGGTCCTTGATTAGTTTAGTGGGAATATTATGCTGGGAACTAACTGTTCAAATTTAAACATTGAAGAAGAGTGCTGATATTTATTGAATACTTGCATCAGAGGTTCAGGCACCCAATACTTATCTCATTTTATTTGTATATCAACTATGCATTTAAGTATTATTGCATATTTTTTCAGATGAAGGAGCTGAGGCTTAGATACGTTTATAAATTTATTCAAAGTGATATAACTAATAATGATGTGTATGACTCCAAAGCATCTGCTCTTTGCACTATGGCACTTACAGTAAAGCAAGAGTTTTTGAAAAAGTGAAAAGACAAACTATCAGAATGAATTTTCAGTTAAAATGTTACTCTTTTTAAATCAGACAAGGATTTGATGCAGGGAATAAGGAGCTTGCAAATCATCGGAAGGTCTAAACAGGGGCAGGGAACCTTTTTTTTTGCAAATGGCCATTTGGATATTTGTAACATTATTCTCGGGCCATACAAAATTATCAACTTAAAAATTAGCCTGCTATATTTGGTCAGACATTTAAGTAACTCACCCCTAATGCCTTGGCAGGGCCAGACCAAATGATTAAGAGCGCCTTATATGGCCCTTGGGCTGGATGTTCCCCACCCCTAGTTTAGAAGAACAGCCTCTGGGTTAGAACTCCAAGAAAAACTCCTGGAGAAATAACATAGAATTGGCCCACCAGGGGAGTCACAATTGGTAAGGTAGGAATCAGGAAGCCACCATTTGCACTGCAAGCACTTGGGTCACCTTTTAGGTGTGACTCAGGTTAGGGCACTGCATCCACAATTGTTGGCTCCACAGTCATGCTGTGCCTATTAGATCTCTCTCCACAAAACAGTGATTACCCCTCATCTTGCTTCTTGGTATAGGGACATCTGCTAACACTACTACAGCAAAGCTTAGTATTTCCAGGACTGTGCTTGCCAGCATGGTTAAAAATCGTGGTCTTTGCTTCACTTACACTTTCCAAATCTTTCACAAGTTATCTGATGGGTCAGACCCAAAGCATATCTAGAACCCTAGCTGCAAGGGAGTCTAGCAAGTATAATTTTTAAACTTTGTAGGCTCTGCTGCACATAAAGACACAATAGAAGATGGATGGAATAATTATTGAATACCAATTCACTGTATTCACTTTTCTGGGGATAATAATGGAAAGACTAATGGGGATATTCCTCCAGAGATATGAATTTGGAAAAGTTGGGAAAGTAAATCCATGTAAGACAATAAGGAAAACCTCCCAGGGAAGAGATTGATAATATTATTTTTCTAAGAAATGCATCATGGAAAACCTCCATGGTGGGGAGGGGATGGTGATATTTAACTAGAACAAAACAAAAAATATACATTTCAAATTACAATTTCTCCATGATTTATCATTCTTAAACATTTTATTTTTACTTGTTGAAGTCAAATTTACTTGATAATAGTTTTTCTAATTGAAAATAAAATATATTAAGCCTCTAAATAAGTTTCAGCATTACTGTTAATAATATGAATTAATATATGTACAATACCTTTCTGAGAAAGTTCAAAATATTTTGTAAAAACCCATAGTCAGAAAAGTGATTTTATTTCCTCTGTTTAATTGCCAATAGCCTTCTCCATATATGGTACTATCAACTTTAATCCTCTTCAGGATTTCTACACTATTTCACTATACCCCATATTATTAGCCTAAAGAAATAAATGCATATTCTTATAGGAGCAACTGAATTCCTTGCAAATAGTTACATGGAATCAACCCAAAATAGGAAGTAGGCTATGAAGTTGTACTAAGACTCCTGCCTGATTCTCATTAGACTCATTCTACATTCTTAGGTCCTAGGCACATGGGTTCTGTAATGGAGTTGCCATTTCAGGTTTGCAGGGGGTACAGGAGAAACATGATAGGCAATAGCAGGAAGGAATGGCTCACTCATAAACAATCTACTGAACTTTTGAATTAATTATGTTTGAGCGTCTAAAAGGAAGAGTGGGTAAATGTGCTCTCGTTTTCTTTTCTTCAGTTTCCTGTTGCATTATGTGGCTTCTTGAATGTTGCATAATATAAATCATCTGACCACTAGAAGACAAGTTTTAGCTTGCAAACTCAGCAGATTTACTTAATTTTATTTTTCCAGTAGAGTATCTGTACCAATTCAAGCCAAGAGAGTATCTCATGTCACCTAATGCAACAAATAGGTCCTGGAGCATTTGCGGCAATATCCACAATATTGGCAGACCAATGTTTCCTTTCCTCTGCCAAGCACCATCAACATTATTCTTGGGTGGATCTGAATCTGAACAGTACAGAGTTTCCATTACATCGTCCTAATTGTTAAAAAGTGGGCTTGCTATAATTCTTTAAAACTAGTCTGTTTAGTTGTAGTTGTTACCATAACATCAGATTGAAATACTGTTTCTCTCTGTTGGTTTGGCCACAGCATAGCAGCCAGCCTAGTAGCGTTGAGGCATTAGGAAGGCAGAGCAATCCACAGTCAACAGTATGAATGGAACAATTCACACTGTTGTACATAGATATAGAGGTTAAACCCAAACACATGAAAAAGTGATGCTGGAAGCACTTGGGAACAGCTGGGCCAGATGAATAACTCAATTGGATGCCATGAGGAACAAATTAAACAACTGACTGGAGACCAGGCTGCTCCTGTGACAGACACTTTAATCAGGAAGTCAAAAGCTGATTGACAAGATGAAAAGCGGGATGACATGAAAAATGGAAACAGAAGGAACAACACAAGAAAAGGGCACCCCGGGTCAGCATGCTGACAAAAATAATCAAGTACGACAGGCCATAATCCAATCTTCGAATGTTTGGCATGGTGCTAGTTATGAGAATCTGCAGCCAAGAGGAAAGAAAACTATTATTAAGCAAAGAAATTATCTGGCTTTCTAGAACTCACTATTACATGTTCACTGGAGGATTTTCTTTTTCCTTTTTTAAAAAAAAACAAACATAATGGCTTTTGTTGAGTTTCATAAGATCAATTAAAAAGTGCTAATATGTTTGGATAGAAAGCCTTAGGAAGACAATGTATAATAATGTTTTAAATTCATAATTAAATAGGCAATGTACATATTGATTGCCTCAAATCACAGAGTGCAGGACCTTCTCTTCCTCTTCTATGGAAGGCATAGAGGAAGAAGAGGTAACGGTTACTGAGAGGAGGTTTTTGTGGCCCACTTAATAACTCTTACACAGGATTCTTACTGCTGAATTACTGTTGGAATCCAAGGCCCCACTTCATGCCAGAGAAGAAATTTGTCTGTGTTACTTGATTAATCTCTAATATGCCTCAGAATACCACCTGCATCCCCAAAGATACATTTGGAGAGGAATTATCTGAAGAATGGAATGATGAACAGTTGTGGTTTTTTGTTATTGTTTGTTTTTTTAAAATAGAGATTTCATAAGAGTTTCTCATTCCTGGGGTAAATGTGTACATGTATGCTATATGGCTTAGATCAGGTAGAACTTTTATTTCAATAGCAAATAGTTTACCAGAGGAAGGACCAGAAGTCTGAGCACCTTTGCAGAGTTTAGGCGCTGTGACTTTGCACCTTTTCAATAGATCATCTGCCCTTTGGAAAATAAAAATCTTGCACAGTTACCATCCAAAGACCAACGGACGCTATCTCTCTTGGATTTCTACACTGGAGTTAAACCAACATCTCAAGGGAAAAGAAGAGTTGTTTTAATTCATTGTTTTAGTCCACTGGTTTTCAAACTATGTTTCAAATCTCTGGGGGTTTTGAAAGAAAAGTATGGTCATGAAAGACATGTTTCACTTGTATCTACTCCATTACCTTCAGGTCCCATAGGTCTAAGAGTTCTGGGGTATTAAAAACACAGTGGAAAGGTTTCCTGACCTTGAAAATGTATAAAAGAAGAAAAACATCACTTTATTAATATTATTAAGTGAGGTGCCTACTATTCGAGTGAACATGTTAAGCTCAAACCGGAGGACCAAGCTGACATACTTCATAAGGATAAAGTACCTGATAGAAAGTCAAACTGAATATCTTACCTATAGATTTCTAGATGTGCAGGGTCATAGATGATCGTTTTTCATTTTATATAATTTTCTTGAGTGCATCGTTCTAAATCTTAAAACTTGAATCTTACTTCTACCATATAGTTAAATTCTCCTGAGTCCCAGTTCCCCAAAAAGCTAGCTACTTCTTTCGTTGGCCTTCATGGACATGTGTCTAAACTCTCAGATAAACAACTTAAAAGGCCTTTAACTCTGCTATGAGCTCAGGACTGACCCTTAGACTTACTAATGTAAAGACATCTTAAAATATTACAAATTTGAGTAAATCCTCAGAGATAAAAGCCACATGTTATCAAGCATGGTAGGAGAAAAAAAATGTGTTCAGTGAATTTCTATTCTGGCTTCACCCTGACCTTTTAGAAGGTCTGACCTATCATGCTCCACCTGTTTACTATAAAATGAACCTATGGCCCTAGCCAGTTTGGCTCAGTGGATAGAGTGTCAGCCTGCGGACTCAAGGGTCCCAGGTTCGATTCCGGTCAAGGGCATATACCTTGGTTGTGGGCCCATACCCAGTAGGGAGTGTGCAGGAGACAGCTGATCGATGTTTCTCTCTCATTGATGTTTGTAACTCTCTATCCCTCTCCCTTCCTCTCTGTAAAAAAATCAATAAAATATAATTTAAAGTAAAATAAAATAAAATGAACCTATGTATATTAACCTAAAATAACCTGGGTGACCTTGCCTTATACCTACTTTTGCTTTGATCATGCCTCCACCTGTCTCTAAACTTTTCAATAATCCCAATGGGACCCAAGGTTTATATGTGCTCACCCCAGTCGTGGTCTTCACCCAGATTCTTGGCTTCATCGGTTCTTGATTCCAGTATCATTGTCTCCTTCAACAGGTACTTCCTGATCCTGATATTGTAGGACTCAGTTTCCATCCCCAACTACTCAGTATATTTTGACCTCATGGAAAGTTGGGGACAGAGTGTAATGGATGTCAGTAGTGAGGTGCAGAATTGAGACAAGTGCATCATTCACAGTATTATTGTTTTGTTATTATTGTTGTTATTATTAGGCATTTTCTTCAAAGAATGATAAAATAGGATCTGATATTTATAATAAGACTTATTGTTGAAAATGTACAACATTCTGAGAAGAGAAAACTTAATATGTAATATAAGATAGTTCACTTAATTTGACATAGCATTGATGATTTGGGTGATGTGAAATATTTGTTGAATAGTGAGATCTTTGACTTTTCCCGTGCCATCAATCTTTACAATCTACCAACAACCAAGGTTTATCATTTATTTTCATTATGAAATATGTTTCTTATTTGGTTTCCATTTCATTTCTAATAATGCTGTTGGAAGCCTCAGATTTTATATGATATGTGAAGGAAAGGCTGAATCAAAGATACAAAGTACTGAGAAGAGTATAGTACCTTCTATATCATGTATTTACAAATAAAAACAAAACAAGATTTAAAAATATATAAGTGTAGGAAAGTTTGACAAAGTTTTGGATTTTCCTTTGGTGACTATTTCAGTGTCCTTTAAAAAAATCAAATATAAATTTTCTGCAATGCCCTAATTTTATAGTACCCTAAACATATCTCTAGGTTTAATTAAATAATCCATCATTATATGAGGATTATAGTAATATACTTCTTCACAACCTCTGAAATTATATGTGAAATGAAGAATAATTTAGAAGAATATAGTCTAATATAGAATTCGCACATAGCTGATAATTTAATTTCTCAACCTCTTTTATTTTTGAAATGATCTGGTTTAAAAAATTATCAACAACTAGCTATTGATAAATCTGTAGTCTTAATCTTGTATTAGATGTCCTTTACTATCTGGTGACACAAAAGAAGAAAATGGCATTAAATATATATATATATAATTGATTTCAGAGAGGAAAGGAGAGGGAGAGAGCGATAACATTAATGATGATATTTCTGATTGGCTGCCTTCTGCATGCTCACACTGGGGTTCAAGCCCACAACCTGGCATGAACCGTGACCTGGTTCATAGGTCGATGCTCAACCACTGAGCCACGCCGGCCGGGTGAAAACTAATATTCTTTAATTTACTACCATGTGCTGAGAACTTTAATACACTGTTCCATTTAATCCTACAAATATGATGAGGCAGAAATTTTAAATAATGTGAATAAACTGCTCAAGGTCACATAGTGAGTAAATGGCAAAGCCAAGTTTCAAAACCGGATCTACCTGTCCCTCCAGATTGGTCTAGAATATGAGGTAGAGAACAACAGACATGGGATATTCAAGACCCCATTGTTGACAAAGATTAAGGAAGTGGAGAGATCAGAGAATAACCAGTCACTTGGGAAATCTCACATAATGAGTCTGACACCAGAGGCTAAAAATGATTAGGGACTAAGGCCATGTTCATACCCTAAATAAAAATGAAACATTCACTCTTTCAATAGATTCTTAGTCTGGTAGGTTGCTTAATGACCAAAAATCCCTCCCATCTCAGTATGCATATTCTTTTGATTAGTGATTTTTACCTTTCTTCCCATCCAGGGTTAGAGCTGTTTCTCCACCTCCTAGACTGGACTGAACCTATGACTCTCTTGGACCAGCAGGACGTAGCAGAAGAGACATATTCAAGTACAAATCCCAGAGACTGGCCCTTGAGGTACCTTGAAGATTCTGCACGTGCCCTCCTGGAATGATGGGCTGAGATCACAATATAAGTAAGCCAGCCTGACTGACTAGAGGAGGAAAGGGTTTATACAAGAGAATGTAGACTTCCCAGCCACAGTCAATCCCATCATGAGGCATGCAAGTGAGGCCATTTGAACCTTCTATTTCAGATGACTCTCCAGCATGAACAAGCACATGAAACCAGCCATCCTAACCAACCTGCAGACCTATATAGGAGGTAAGAAACCATTATTGTTTAAGTCACTAGATTTCAGGGTGGTTTGTTGCACAGAAATGGTTAACTAACACAGAAATCATTACATAGAGGTGGGGTGCTGTCATAACAAAAATAAAAAACATATGGCATTGGCTTTGGTAATGGGGGAGATTGGTGACTAGGAAGAATGTGAGGAGATGATGAGTAGATGCTGGGAGATGAATAAGGAAATTACTATTGAGGGTGGAAAAAGGACCACCCTTGTTATATATTGGCCAAACAAATGGCAAAATGTTCTTTGCTACGGTTGGAAGATACGAATTTTCCCTAATGAACTCGTGGATCTGGCTAGGGGATTTCCAGGCAGAATGTTACAACTGTGACTTGGCTTTTTATAGCTATGTATAATGAAATGCAGGAAGAGAGAGATTAACTAAAGAAAGAACTATTCAGTGTGCAAGTAGAGCTTAGAGAAAATATAGAAGACCCAGGATGTGCTTGATTTGAAAAGATTATCAAAGAAAATGAAAATGTGAGTTAAAAATTACATTCAGTCAAATGGGGCCGCATGGGTGTGGCCATAAAATCTTTTCATAAGAGCCCAGAATGATTTAAAGTGGTGTCTAGTTGTCGTTTCACTTAAATAGAACATCTTCGGTGAATCCAGACATATCACCCAACTTGGACACATCAGGAAAATTAGAGGAAGGCCTGTCTTGATAAGAATAGTGAGCCTCGCTATTATCCATTAGAGTAGACTTTAATCTGAGATATCTCATAAGGAATGTTAAAGAGGCTGTCTTGAGGTGGATGAAAAGGGACAGAGGCCATTTAAGAAACTTCTGGGCCATCAACTTCCTACAAGCACAAAGCTGACTGAGAGAACTAGCAAATGTGAGCTAGTTCTTATAGAAAGGAAGGACTTCTAAGAGAGCTGAACAGCCCTACAGCATGGCTCAGTGTTTGAGCATCGACCTATGAACCAGGAGGTCATGGTTCAAAGCCTGGTCGGTCAGGGCACATGCTGTGGTTGTGGGCTGGATCCCCAGTAGGGGACGTGCAGGAGGCAGCCAATTGATGATTCTCATCATTGATGTTTCTATCTCCCTCTCCCTCTCCTTTCCTCTCTCTGAAATCAATAAAATATATATTTAAAAAAAATAAGAGAGCTGATCAGTCTAGAGTGTAGGAACAAAATGGGTTAGAGAACCACTTCAAAGGATAAGAAGTAGGCCCTTAATCAGGCAACATGCCCTTGTCCCAGGACATGGCCTGTTTTGATTTCACAATTGCTACAGACCAGTGACTGCTATGTACTTCCAGTTCTTCGTCTTTTTAAAAAGGCATATCCAGTGTGCTTATCTTACCTTTGTCTCACCTTCGTGTCTTAGATATTTGGGTGGGAGAGGGCAGATACCTTATAGTTCCAGTTTACAGATCTCTGGAGAACTGAAGGGCTCCACAGAGAAATCTCATTTGTGTGTAGACTAGAAGGGTAGCACAAACTGGTGAATTTCAAGCCTGGTGTAATACCTGGGGTGAGGCTTTTGCAGGTAGTGGGCCAGGAGTAAGCATCTTTTACAAGTGGGAGGATTGTGAACAATTTGCGGCCAGATGGTAGAGTAATTGTTTCATGTGGTAAATTGTTTCGTGGCCACAAATGCCACCCATCTTAGTATGCACAGGCTGCTCCTTTCATCCAGAGACCGGCTCTATTTCTCCAGTCCCTAGACAGGACTGGCCTGGCGTTTTGCTTTAACCAATAGAGTGTGGCAGAAGTGACAAGGTGTGAGTTTGAAACCTGACAAATGTGATCAATGCAGTAAATAGAAAGAACAAGGGGCTGTGAGGGGCTCAGGAATCCCACAGAGCCAAATTTGCCCTCTCTGGAAGCTGCTGGAATGATTCAGCAACACTAAGGCAGAGTCTGAAGAAGATTCTTTGACAATGGTTATTAGGAACCAAAAGGAATGCAAGCGTATGTCACTGGTATTTGCTGAGGTGCTAGGGTCTAGGCCTACCTACGTGTTGCTGGTGAACTAAGCTTTTAAGCACAAAGTCTAGCACTTAGTAAGCACTTGATGTTAGCTATAATTATTACTCTTTTTTTTGAAAGGCATGGAAATATGCAATTATAAGCAAATTTAAGAGTAGACTCACATCTGTATTTTTGGAAAGGGTCAATACAAATACTGCGAAAATGCTTCTAAATCCAAAAAAAAGATTGTAAGGGAGAAAAGGTTGCATATATGTGCACAATCCCTTATCTGAAGCCCCCGAGGCCAGATGGGCTTCAGAAGTCAGAAAGTTTAGAGGGGTAATTGGGTACATGTGTCATACATTATGCAATACTTCCAGCAGTGTTTGGGGCGGCACCCAGTCATTAAATTTCAGCAGCAAAATGTGTGAATATTCACAGTAAATGAAGTAAAAATGGAAAGTAGCCTTACATCTGTTCAATCATCGAATTTATAAAAAAATACAAAAATTTTGATTTCCAGGAGGTTCTGGACTTCAGCGTTGCGGACAGAGTTGTGAACCTAGAGAAACATGGTGCACATGATTGGCCATTGACATCTTAATGAGCTCAATGGATCTCTGCTTGTCTAGTGCAGCTGCAGAAATCTGTCTCAGCTTTACAAGTTGACAGAAGTAAATCACACACTATATTTTCCATACCATGGTCCATTTCACTGGCTCCGTGTTGGTACAGCTGGAGTATAGCAGATTCAGGTCCTGGTGAACGCACGTGTAACCCTTGTTTCTCTGAATCATGCCAGCAGTTTCAGCAAATACTCATGAGTATGAAGGATAATAGCAATTTTCTCCGAGTCCTCACCGATTATTGCATTGTTATTTCTGGATTTCTACCTCCTCCTTCCCTGACTCCATGTGCTTGCTCAGCTTGGGGATGCCAATGGCTCACAATCTACCTTGGAAGTTGGTTGTGTGGCTTGGCTGCTGCCAAAGGCCCTGCTGGTGTCAAACCTTCTGGATTTTATCATTTCTGCCTGCCACTTAGTCACTCCTTAGCTGCTATTGTCATTCCCAGCCACATCTTTAGATGCAGCCACTGCCATCAGGGCTAAGAGGGCTGAAGTGAAATTCAGGTCCATTGCTCATCTAATTCCTTAGGTGTTTTGGGCCTAAATAAATTCATTCTCTCTTCTCTTCTCTTCTCTTCTCTTCTCTTCTCTTCTCTTCTCTTCTCTTCTCTTCTCTTCTCTTCTCTTCTCTTCTCTTCTCTCTCTCTCTCTCTCTCTCTCTCTCTCTCTCTCTCTCTCTCTTCTCTCTCTCTCATGAGTGTATGTATACATATAAACTTTTCTCCAACATTTACTAATTTCTGTAATATTCTATTAAGTTTCATTGAGTAATTCTGTTAATGCAACTGTTGCTAATCTTGTATCATCAAGTGGTACATAATACTTGCTTTTATTTATTCTTTAATTAGAAAAGAGATTAGCACTACTTACACTTATGATGGTCCTTTATTTCAAGTGAATTAAACAATGTGCCAAGTTAAAAATATATACACATGTACACACAAATTGCTACACATCTCTTCCTCTCCACATATGCACAATAAAAATTGGCACACTTCTTTCAGGTTGCCTGTTTTTTGAGCTTATAAGCCCTTCTGTAGAAAAATGGACACATTCCCCGGGAATTGAGCCAGAGGATATTTACATGTCAACACCCAACATTACAGTGTCATTTCCTCATTTCACAAATTTGTTTGAAAGTGGCCTCATTCTCTTTGCTCGAAGTAGTCATTTTGTGAGCCAGCACTTGATTGTTAGGTCTCTAAATGTTCTCTTTTATCCCAAATGTAGGCCTCCTTACAAAGATCAGTAATGTGGCCCTACTCTGATATCCCAGGGTCTCTGTGCCTCTTAGATACATTCTTGCTACCCAGAACAGGAGTTCTATTCAACCGAATGACATGAAGAAGAGCGCAAGAGTGACCCCAATGAGAAACAGCTGAGTTGTTTACCTTCTCTTCTCTGGGCCATTGCAAATATGTATCTTTAGTTGTCTTCCTATCTCTAATGACTCATGCTGCCACCACTTTCTAGCCCAAGAAGATATTTTTCAGTAGATCTCTATTGCCTAGAATGCATATGCTTTAGCTTCGTATGACACTGATTCCATCCCATGACAGGCTTAGAAGATCATAGTGTTTCTAGAGTGTACAAGAGGTGCCCTTCTTTGATAAACTCATCCTGCAAGTCCCATTTAAAATGTCACTACTCCAAGGCCATTCTCAACTCCTCCAAGCAAATGCAGATTGTTTCTTCTCTAGTGGTCAGAGCTCCAAATATATATCGACGTACTTACTACATTATTACAGCATTATTAGTTGGGAGCAACTATAGAACAGGGACTGTGTTTTCTATCACATTGTATCCTTTACTGGACTAACCATAGCTCCCGCTACCTCATAGCTCAACATATTTTTTGCTTAACAGATGAGTGAATAACCAATAAATGCAGAGCTGGAGAAATTGCTCATGCATTGGATTTGCATGAGTCTTTGATAAAGACTTGGAATCCTATTGCTTCATATTATCTGTATGCTAAAATGACAACATTTATCTTCTCTTTTTCTCTGAAACGTAATGCCTCGACACTCAAAATATCAAGCCATTGAAGCCTTGTTATTATGTCCATGCTTGCCCTGCCATTAAACTGGCTGCTCTGGAAATGTATATTGGATCTATAAATTTAGATCAAGGAATCTTATCAACAGAGACTTTTCCACTTTTCATGTTGTCAGTTTCTCTCTAATAGCTGCTTGTTTATCACCATAATCTAACCATGCTAGAACTAAGAACAAAATCACGGAAACTGCTCATATGGCAAGACCAAGAATGAATTTTCCATTTGTACTGGGTAAAGAATCTTAATAAGAAATGAGTGTCACTTTAAGTCCTAACTCACGGATGCTTTTTGGTCTAAATAGTTCGAGGAAATAGGAGCTGAGCTTAACATCATGTGATAGGTTGGTCCACCAATAATTTTATAGTGTATGGTTGTTAAAATAGGTGCAAACACAGCCAACCATGAAACCTTTGTGTTGCATTTGCAGTATTTTTCTTCCCTAGGTTGCTAGTGGGATTCTCATTTCATAAGAATTTCTGACTTTTTCCCTTTTAAATATTTCAAGAATTTTCCTTGTAGAATTTATTGTAGCCTAACGCCTACAGTCTCTGGGTGTGTGACAACATATAGAATGCCCAGGCATGCTACATATGAATTAGAATGCCATGTTCACATCCTAAGCAGGATAACATTTTTTAAAAAGTCATTTAATCACACATGAAAACTATCAGTAATGAGGGTCAAGGAATTTGATCTCTCTTCTCTAGTGTTCCAGAAGTGGCACAAAAGGTTGAATATTTCTCTGATTTTTATATCATGACATTCAAACAATTTGAGAGGTCAACAAACTAGTAAGAGAACATGGAAATATGCATAATTGTAATCTATAAGAATACATTTTAATTATGACTATGTGTGTTATATTTTGGCCTGAGAAACATATTTCTTATAAGACTATATACATTTATGCATATGAAATATTGTCTCTACCTGTCTATCCATGTATCTATCTATTCATCTATCCATCTTTTCTTTCATCTACCTACACACACACACACACACACACACACACACACACACACACACACCATACTCATATGCATAATATTTGAAATATTTCTAGAGGTAATTTACAATCATTTATACTATTTATGTCTAGTTGTTCTCTATGGCTTTTTAAAAAAGATAGGAGATACAGAATTACCTTTACCACATGGACATTTAAGAGCTGTATAATAAACTTACTTCCTTGGGAGAGGCCATCTTTTAAAAGTGCTATCATTTAAAATGTAGCAATGACAACCTTTTATGTAAATATACTGTGACATTCCTAACGGTATATTATTCCTCCTGCCCAAGCCAATTTACTTCATTCAGCATCTTACCCATCTATAGACTGATTATGTGAATCAATTGGTTTTGAAATGAAATAAAAATTCATATTTTAGACACATGGATCTTGTGGACACCAACTGGAAATTATACTGGTTAGTGATCTAAGCTGTGCTTTGAAATCCTCTCTGGGAGCACCAATTCAAACTCCAGCAGCCCTTTGGAGAAACATAAATTGAATAGCATGTTTATTCTGCAAAGGTCTTTCCGATGAAGCCTTAAACACTGGGAAGACTCCCTGCATTTTCTCTGAGGGCATGTCTTCATTAGCATTTCAATAATTCAACCTTCTGGAGGTTCCTTTGAAATTTCTTTAATCTTTGGCATTGCAACACCTAAGATGTATGTCATGGGATTGTGAATCTTTCTGCAGGAATGTTACTATTTCACCAAGCAAATCTGAGGCAAGACTGGGGACCTTTCCTAGCAATCTGTGACAACCAACTTGCTGAGAAAATGATCAATTAAAGGCCATTGATAAGTGAGAAGTAAGTTTCCCTGGGAACCACAAAATAGTAATAACACATCTTTAATAAAATATACTTAAATATTAGGCAAATAATTCACATTCATTTTAGAAAATTTAAAATGCATAAATAAGAGAAGAAAACTCATTTTATAATCTAGGGATAGTAACTATTAAAATTTTGTATATGTCTTTTTAGACTTTTTTCCTATGTGAAGGTAGTGATGTATAGTTACACATAGAAAGAAATGTATGAATGAATTTACATTCAGATTAAGAGGGAAGCATATGCAAATATTATACCCTAAGGTAATTTAAATCACCAGTTTGTCTAAGTGACTAGGAAGGTCACCTTAAAAGTTTGTACCACCAGTCTCAAACCCCTAAGTCTCTTCAAGGGTCTTTGCTGAGGCCAGAAGGTAGAGGTAGGAGATTAAGGAGAGGGAGAGAGGAGGAAGCTCTCATATATAATCGGAACCAATTCCTGTGACTCTGGAGTCTTTCTGCTCTAGCTGTTGCTCGCACCATCCACCACTATGTCTTGCTCCATATTGATGCCATCTGCAGGATGTCATCTACTATTCTGGGTGGTAGTTGCCTGTCTTTCAACTCCCCCTAAGAGTCTCTTTGTCATATTTTGCAGCTTTGTCATCACCAGCCTTACAACTCCATCAGGACAGGTTTTCAGTTTCTCTACCTACCTCTCAGTGAGCAGTTTTGTAGCAGAGGGGCTCATATTCTTTTATTTTTATTTATTTACTAGAGGCCTGGTACATGAAAATTAATTCACTGGGGAGTTCCTCAGCCCAGCCTGTGCCCCCTAGCAGACCAGGAGCCCTTGGGGGATGTCCAACATGGGGAGTGGGCCTAAGCTGCAGTCTGGCCTCCCTCTGTGGAAGGCAACCCGTGGGCCGACCAGGGGATGGTGCTGGCCCGCGAGCGGCCAGCCCCTCCCTCCATCGCTCTGCCGCTAGCGCCACCCACTGACTGGTCGTTCCACCATTTGGTCGATTTGCATATTAGGCTTTTATTATATAGGATTAAAAAAATTTTTTTTTATTGATTTCAGAGAGGAAGGGAGAGGGAGAGATAGAAACACCAATGATGAGAGAGAATATTGATCAGCTGCCTCCTGCACACCCCCTACTGAGGATCGAGCCTGCAACCCGGGCATGTATCCTGATCAGGAATCTAGCCATGACCTCCTTCTTTGGACCCAGCTGCCATGCTGGAAGGAAGTCCAAGCAAAGCTACGGAATTCCTAGAGGCCACATGGAGAGAGGCTCTGGAGATTGTGAGGCCACCTTGGGTGTCCCAGCTCTAGCCAAGCTCTCACATAAATTCAGCTGCATGAGTGACTCCAGCTGGCATCACCTGGAACCAGAGAATGGCCCAGCTTTGTCCTGCCCAAATTCCTGACCCACAGAATCATGAGATATCATAAATTATGGTTGTCCACTGTAGGTAATGAAACATTCATACAATCCTAAATCAAGGTTAGGTTTGGTTTTATACTTTAGAAAATTATCCTTTATGCAAAAAAAAAAAAAAAAGAGAGAGAGAAAGAACACGAAACTATAACAAATCAGAACACTGCTTTCTATAATATAGAAGTTTATTTCTTGTTCATCTAACATACATGCCAAGGTACGTAGTTGAGGTCTTATTCATCAGTCCCCAAAGCTGCTCTTTCTGCTCCACTCTCTTAATACGTGGCTTTCATCCTAAGGTCACCTCCTAAACTAATGTAGATGCTAGAGATCCAGCTCTCATAACTCCATTCCAGCCAGCAAGAAGGCAGATGAGGAAAGGGCAAAAGGGGCATGCCTCCTGGCTGAGTCAGCTCCTTTGAAGGCGTCTTTTCTGAAGGTCCTTACCACGATAACATGGAGCCAGAATTTAGTCACATGGTCACAACCAGTTGCAAAGGAGGCTGAGGTAGTTCACGTTTTAGCAGGGCAGAACACCGCTCTAAGCAAAATTAGGGTTTCACACTAAGGCAGAAGGAGACCATGGCTATTGATTGGTAAGACAATTAGCAGTCCCTGAAGCCAGCCCGTTCTCCCAGGGCAGAGGCATCACAGATACCCGAGGTGGAGCAGCTTTCATACAGTCTCAGACTTTATGTAAGCCACAATTTCCTCTAGCATTTCACGTGCTATATTTCAGTGACTGATCCATCCCTTTTCTCTTGTGTTAGTTTCCTCTGAGAGGCTCCATTGTTCCTCCTTGCAGTGTGGCTTCTATCCAGGCCTCTGTTCATCAGACATATCAGCAGACCTCTGTTCACTAGTGGATGGATTTAATATTTTCCGGAGGTCCTGTAACTCTTAAAATCAGGAGATTACCTTCTCCCACAGTGGTACTTAAGGTTCTAGATCATACAGATGACCTTCAAAAAAGTTGTCTCTAACTTCTAAATAATAAATAAATGTGGAATTCATCCCTAAAATCTCCTAAAGCTGTGTTTATATTTTATACAATACTTAATTTATGAAGACATAATGGTAACAGAAAGAATATGATAGAAAAATGAGGTAATAACTGAAAAAGAGAAGTAATGAAGGAAAGGAAAAGAGAGAGAGAGAGAGAGAGAGAGAGAGAGAGAGAGAGAGAGAGAGAGAGAGAGAGACTGTCACTTAGTTCCTTGCATTTACCAGTTTGTCTTTCCCTCCCCCACCTTCTCTTTCCTAGGCCAGTAATACCCTTTCCCCCAACCTTTTTACCCAGTTAATTCCTGTTAATTCTTTTGGTTTCAGCTGTAACATCACTTCTTCAGAGAGACTTTCCCTGACCACTTTATCTCATGTAGATGTACTCTGCAGATCTCTCATCCATCCCATTTATTTTCCTTCATAGCATGTATCATTTCAAATTTTATACTCAGTTGTTTGCTCATTTTTAAAAAACAAACACACATTTTCCTTTCATTGGGGACTATAAGCCCCATGAGGCAGGCACCTTACTGTCTTTTTTACCTTTGCATACCAACCATGTGGTGCAATACGGGCATCCCAAAGATACCCAATGGCTATTTGCTGAATGAATAAACAAGAGAAGGGAAGTTCAGAAAAAAAGGAGAGTGAGGGAGGGGGAGAGAGAGAAAGAGAGAGAAGGAGAGAGAGAAAGAGAGAGAGACTCACCTCATTCTGAGATAAGCATTAGTTCAGCAGTCTCTCAGCTGCCCATCCTGTTTATTTTCCAGCTGATAGATTCACGTCTCTAGACAGGCCATGCAGAGCTAGAGCATAGTAAAAGATCTTAAGGATTTTCTCATCCCTGATTTAAGACAGATCTGGTTCCATGCCAGAGTATATGTAACAAAATCATGGATTTTTAATGTGAGAGCAGTTCCCAGTACTGGTGAATTTCCTGAAATAGTAGAACAATAAAATATTATTACCCAAACTGGCTAAAAAAACATTTTGGAAACGAGTGATTTGTCAACACTTTTGCATTGGCATGGTAGAAGATGACTGCTTTTAAGTCCTGAGCTACCGATAATGGGTTATTTTGAGGAAAGCCTGGCCATCCACTCAACACTGGATAGAGTAGAAACCTCCCCAGACTGTACCAGTATAGAAAGGAATCAAAACAGCCTGGATGGCTGGGCATCTGCTGCAGAAGACACAAGAAAAGGGTTCACTGGAAAGGAAAAAGGGTTCACTGGAAAGGACGGATGCTCAGGGAACAATAGGAAGTCAGAAATAATCTTAGGACTCAACAGAAGGTCATCCATGAAAACTAACTGGCTCAGGCGTCCTCTTCCAGTCAATTCCTGGGATGCCCCAGGTGCTCCTCTGACTGCATGACAGCTTTTCAGGCTTTCTTCCTCCTCGTTTTCTCCCTGATTACCAAATACAGCCAGGGACATCCTTTAGTCATCAGTGATCCCAAGTTCTGAGGCTATGACTTGAAAGTGATCAGAGCATCTGAATAATGGACATGAATGTTGGTCTGGATTGATAGCTGTTGAACTTGGTTTGTTCTTCATATGTTGTGAATTATGTCACTGTTTTCTGTCCACACGTCCATTTTCTTGTCACTACATTCCACACAATGCTGACAGATTCACCCTCCTCAAACACTTCTTTGATCATGTCACTCACTTTGTTCAAAAAAATCCTTAAGTGGCCCTCTGTTATCTGTAAGGGTTCAAATGTGTTAGCCTGGTCTTCAGGGCCCACCACTATCTGACCCTATTGTGAGTTGTTTCTGCCCCTGAGTCCTGTTCTGTAAATAGGAGAGATTAGGAGACAGACTTCTCAAAAGTGACCAATTTTCTAATTGGGCCTTCAATGGTTTAGTGTAAAAATCATAATTCATGTCAATAACTGATCTTGCTGGACTTGCTACACATATTAAATGTTTCATGCATTTAGAGCATCAATAATGTTCAGCTACAGGAATTATGCAGAAATACCTTCTATCTTGGCAAGTCCATGAAGCAGTAAATCCCCTGGGCAGCTGAGACTGCTTGGGAAATTTAGATGTAGTACTATATCCAGAATAATGTAGTGATCTCTCACCACTCGGAGGATGATCATCAGCAGCTATGATTTAGAAAATGAGAATGATTTATATTTTTATTTTTGAGCAGTAAATCTTCTTTTAAATTTATGGAGGGATTTATATTTATATAGTAGACTCTAGTTTCCATCACGCAGTAGTAATCTTAATGGCCACTTTCGAATTCCATTCATCTTTACACTAGCCACAAAAGCATTTGGAGACTAAAATAAAGATTTAGATGGTGATTTGGTTAAAATGCTTAAATTTTGAGTTTTAGCCTGAAAAAATCAAACCCAGATGGTAGGCATTTTTGAGGTAGTGAAATTCACTTTTCGTGATACATGGACAACATTTCATTTGGCAGATGAGCCACATTAATGCATTAGTGCCCTATCATCCTATTCTTTTATTTTTTAAATATATTTTTATTGATTTCAGAAAGAAAGGGAGAGGAAGAAAGAGATAGAAACATCAAAGATGAGAGAGAATCACTCATTGGCTGCCTCCTGCACACCCCCACTGGGGATTGAGCCTGCAACCTGGGCATGTGCCCTGGTTGGAATCGAACTATGACCTCCTGGTTCATAGGTCAACACTCAACCACTGAGCCACATCAGCTGGGCCCATCCTATTCTTTAAAATATAAACTGACAGATAGACTTTATAAATCTGAAAATATAATGACTACTTTTAAAAGGATTGATTAGATCTAACGTTTATTTTTACTGCCTTTTGTCTGTCTACTTATTTCAGCAGAGCCTTTGAGATTATGAGCTCTGTGAAAGTGTTTGGATTCAAATTCCAGCTTTCAGTCTTTAATATGTGTTAGGATGTGGGCAAATTATCTAGCCTCTCAGTGTCTGAGTTTTCTTATCTATAAAATGGGGATAACCATAGGGGTGCTATTACTCTTAAACAGGTTAACATTTGTAAATTGCCTGGCACAGACTAAAAGATCCACAAGTGTCAGCTGTTCTTATTGAGTAAAATTTCTCCCTTTAAGAAGTACATAAAGTTAAAGTGGGGGTGGGGTGGGAGCTACAGAAACTCAACGCCTTCATAAACCAGGCCAGTAATGAACTATGTGAGTGACTTGGTGGTAGAGATTAGTGGAGTCTGCAGAGAACTGTAAAGGCTTAAAATCAAAGCAAAGTAAAATACAACACTGTGTGCTGGCCAACCAGGTGTGTCCAGGCCTGTGGGCTGCCCACCAGTTTTGACCCCTGAGTACCAAAAGGAGCTGCAAACAAGCCAGCAGGGGCAGGCTGCGTCCCTTCTCTGCCCAGTAAGTCTGGGCAGGCACCTCACCTATTTGGGCTTCTCTTTCTTCATCTGCAAAATAAGAAAGTAAAGGCTCACTCTATGTCAAATACTCTTTAAATGGAGAGAAATAATGATTTTAAAGCACACTCACATTTATATACTGGTAAAGGGCAGCTACCATGCTTGAGAGATCTGTACAATACATGTTGACTGAAACCGGGAGTGAACTTACAGAAGCTGAAAAGGCTTCCCTGAAGAAGGGATCAGTGATTGAATAAAAGGAGGGGGAGGACCCAGGTCAGAGGAGACAGGCAGAGGCGGAGGTGAACTGTGCACAGGTCAGAGCTGGGTAATGACAAATGATACCATCCCGGGTGGAAATGGGAGAGGGTTTCAGAACCTGGTGATGGTAAGGGGCCTTGGAATTCCCAAGTTAACCTCTGAGCTATGGTCAGATGGGGAAAAACCAAACCAACCAAGCAGGTATTTCAATCTCTAGACATTCTTTTCTGTTTCTTATTCTTACAGAGAAACCCAAGTTCTCATTTGTTTTTATTCCATTCAGATTATCTGGGTTCTTGACCTTATTTCCTGTTTTTTTTTTTGTTTGTAGCAAATTGCATTTTCCACAGAGGGATGCCCCCGATCTATAGCTTCCATTCCACACACTCTACTTACAATGTAACTGATGCCTGTCCCACCGAGAGTAGGGTCTATATTTCCTTTTCTCAGATCTGCATGGGGACTCGTGACTGCTCCCCCTCTAAAGTTGAGGAGGAGGTGAGACTAAGGACATCCTTGTCTATCCAATAAAGGGATGCAGCTTCCACTTAGCTCTCTTCTTTGAGTACTTGGCCTTGAAGCCCTTACTGCTGTGCTGGGGAGACCAGGTGAAGAGATGACTTAGAGACAGACATTCGCGCCCAAGGAGTCAAAGCTATCCCAGCTGATAGACTCTCCCCAGGCTCCAGACCCAGGAGTGAAGAAGCCTTTGGGAGGACCTAGCTATTACCTGACTGAACCCTCATGAGTACCCAAGCCAGACTGACCTGGCAAGCCACACTCATATTCCTGAACCCCAGAAACTGAGAGGTGAAACACTGATTGTTGAGTCAAGTCACTAAGCATTGGGGCAATCTGTTACATAGCTATAGACTCCTGTGTCAATACATTGCTGCATCTCCTTCTACTTAGATTCTGATCTTCATGTCTCTAGCCCCACATAGAAAGCGACACTGAACTTCTCATGGCCCTTTGCTGCAGAGTTTGAACTTTTACAAACTTTCACTTCTTGAACTCCGCCTCTGGTCCCAGTTCACCCATCCATTTCCGTTCAGTTCAAAGAGATTGCAAACAAATATGTCTACAAAGACCATGCAGCACATGCAAACAAGGGAAGCAGACCAGAAGGGAGTCAAAGGAGTAGAAAGAATTGTAGTGAACTGGAGATTCATTGCCCAGCTCTGAGAGGTGGATAGACTAGGAATGTGAGCCAAATCATGCCAGATGATCTGTGCTTTTTAAAAGAACCTGAATTCCAGATTTTTATAAGGAAACTTCTGATTAAAAAAAATTAAGTGCTGCTCAAATTTGAATAATGTTGTGCTAATGAAACAAAACATATCTACTGGCTGAACTTAGCCATAAGTCACCAAACTGTAACTCTAAAAGTTTTTAGCCACTGTACCTGATGGGAAGACCTTAAATTCATGATGGAGAGATTCCAAATTTCCTAATAGAGGTAAAATTTCTGAAAAAGGTGACAGAATCAAAATAACACTGGGGAGAAGGTAAGTGCTACTATCAGGTGATTAGGATTCAATTTTCAATTCCTTATAGTAATCGGGTAAGGCCATGGGTCACTGAGTAAGCCCATGTGTCAATACAAGGTAAGCAGATCCTTCCATCTGTGCCACGCATGGGCACCACAATCCTTCAGTGAAACTCTAAAGGACATTGCTGCCACCACATTAAATGTTTGTCATCTCTCTCAGTGCTGCTTGGAGCATAATTCAGGTCTCCCATCACTCATGAAAGCCCCAGAACCCATCTTCTTTCTGTGCCTCCTGGAAAATATTTACTAGTTTTGATAGATTCTGCATCACCACTTTCTGAGCCTCTCCTTTCCTTTAATTAATGTAGCTCTTTTTGAAAGCAAAGCCTCTGATATCTACTCTGGGGCACACATATCTACAAGCTGAGCCACCCTTTGGGATGGCAGTGGAGTTCTGGGGGGCTGGCACTAACACTTAATATTATTGAATTAAAATCTCAATAAATTATCTCCGTAAATTACACAATCGGAAAGATGAGCTCTTGTCAATAAATACATGAAACACCCTGCTTAGAGATAAATGCATCTAGAGTTCACCCACAGAACCCATTACCCATAAACTACTCTCCATAAAGCAATGGAGAAGAGGAGCTGAGATTAACAATGTTCTTTCAGCCTAGTCCACACAGGCCACCATTAATCTGCATGGGTAAAACCCAGGGCGTTTATTGTGCTAGAGTACTCATTTTAGAAAAATGATGTTGCTTTCTCTCAGACCTGATAACCTGGAAAATATAGTCACCTGGACTCTGTCTCCCAGGTGTTCGTGCAAATCTGTAAAGAGGTTCCATTGATGGCTCTTTTTCGGACTCTAACCACAATTGAACTCTCTGCTTTCCATCACTCGTTCACCCCGTTGTGTACAAAGAAGCAGATATGCAATATAGCAGGAGCCCCAAGAAAAGGTCTGGCTGTTCTGTCAAAACTATTTAGTTCAATATTGTTCTCAATGTGGCACCATCGCCCTGGACATGACACCCAGCACGTCCAAACAGACATGATTATATATGAGACGGAAAGGCACTTACATCACCGCGGGTTGTGAAACTTTAAAGGGCTTTTTCCCCCCTCTTCAAATTAAAAGTTTTCAAAAATGAAATAAAAATAAACCTTTGAAGAAACCAGATTGAGACTGAATTTGGAAGGCCCTCCTGCCTAGTGTATACTAAAGAAACATTTTCTGGGTTTGTCCCTGATGATTTTCCTTGTAGTTGAGAAACACAATCCACTGGGAGCTTTTGTGGCAGAACAAGAATTTTATGAACACGAACTTTACAAAGATGTCCCTAGGAGATTTAAGGTCTGGAAATCAATAGATCAATCAGCAGCTTTTATCAATCTATAATGGTCCTCTCTCTTTGGATGTTTGGATGAAAATGGGATCAACGTAAATTGAACACGGAGTCACTTATTCTTACAAGTTAAATTTGTCACACTGTAAGGCACATAAATGACATGAAATATAATCATTTTTGAATTTGGGACCCTTCAGGGTGCATGTTGATTGAAGAAAAAAGAACCAGATGTTTCTTCAGCAGGATTCATGGCTGCAATCTAAACATTCGTCAATCCCTGACACTTCTGATCATTTCCCAAAGAAACTAATTCATTTGTTAATTATTGGGTATGGTTATCATGTAATATATAATTGGCCCAGAGCATATAGCCTTCCAAGATGGCTGGCTGAGTTTGTAGAATCAGTTTTTGTCAAATTCTTCCCAAGGAAATAGGGGAGGATTAATGAGTACTACTCCATCTTACTTCCACTTTATTTTATTTATAAATGCTTTTCCAATTTTATTTTATATTTCATTGAATTTATTAATGATAAAGGCCTAAGTGCCTGGAACCTCTCCTTGTTTATAAAGTTGGCTTGGCAAGTATTTTATGAACAGAAGAGTAGGAGAAAATATGAAAATTATGTTGGGAATTAAGAGCATCTATCCAGTTCCTCTTGAAAAATCAGAAAAATGAAGTTGGATTTATATTTCCATTTCTGAGGTGCACACATGTAGCTTAGACAGAATATTTTTCACTCCCAAGTCCAATTCTTTTTAAAATATCATCAAAAGAATCAGTACTGGAAAATTCCCTCATATTTTGCTAGCTTCCCATCATCCCAGTATAACAATAACAATAACCAATACATATTTAGCATAACAATAACCATAGCCAATATATATTATCTCATTTAATCTTCATAGAAAATATCAATTGTGGTCACTATTACTATATTTTATTATCCCTATTTTGTAGGTGGGAGAACAGAGGTACCAAGAAGTCAACTCCCATATAGGATTGCCAGATATATGATAAGATGCCCACTTAAATATGAATTCAGATAAACAATGGACACTTCTTTTTAGTATAAGTATGTCCCAGGAAATATATCAAATACTAATATATATCTATATATATAGGTATATACATACACACACACACACACACACACACACACACGCATATATATATATATATATATATATATATATATATATATATATACACCCTATCTAATAAAAGGGTAATATGCAAATTAACCATCACTCCATCACAAAATGGCAGTGCCCAGTCCTCTCAGCCCCATCGGAGTCTCCCAGTCCTGGGGAACAGGTGCTGAGAGCGGGCAGTGTGAGCGGCCTGGTGGAATGCTTGCTTCGTCAATGCAGTGATGAGGAAAGCATTCCACCTTGGCCACAGAGGGCCTCTGGGCAGCAGGCACAGAGCGGCCGGGGGAAGGGGTGGGCGGGGAACGCTTGCATCGTAGCCCCAGCGACAAGACAAGCTTTCTGCGCCCAGCCGCGGATGGGCCTCTGGGCCTCAGTGAGCCTCTGGGCAGCGGGCACAGAGCGGCCAGGCCCCACAGAGAGCTACTGGCGCACGGATTCGTGCGCAGGGCTACTAGTATATATATAGTTGCTTATCTGCAATTCACATTTAACTAAGCATCCATCATTTTCATTTGCTAAATTTGGCTAGTTGTTGGCAGAGCCAGACAGGTCTTTTTGATTCCCTAGCTAAAACTCTTAACCACTACACTAAACTGCCTCTTTCCATAAACATAAAGCTGGAAAACTCCAAATTTATCAAAACTTATTCCTTTTTTAGACAGGGAAAATAGCACTAAATTTGGACAAATTAAGCTAATTTATAGCAGTGGTGTGACAGTCATTTCTTTTGTCCAGGCAGCCCTGGAACAAGGTGTGGGGTAGCAGGAATCAGCTAAATGATTCCTTGCTTCTCTACTAGGAGGGACAGAGTCCTTATCATGAAGTCAGCAAGTGGCATGGCTATTATGGCTGTCAGCACTTGCATAGGAGTATCAAATTCAGGTTTGATTTTAATAGAATTATGTGTGCCGGGACCTCCTTCCCTAAACCACTCAAACCTCTATTTGCCTCTACCTGGAATAGTCCTGTGCTGTTAATACCCTTGAATTTAGAGCAGGAGTGGGGAACATCTGGCCTCCGGGCCCTATAAAGTCCGCATAATCATTTGGTCTGACCTTGCCAAGGCATTAGGGGTGAGTTAATTAAATGTTTGACCAAATATAGCAGGCTAGTTTTTAAGTTAATAATTTTGTATGGCCCACGAATGATGTTATAAATATCCGAATGGCCCTTGGCAGAAAAATGGTTCCCCAACGCTGATTTAGAGGATGATGGCAAAATAGTTAAGAGTAAAGGCTCCTGAGTCTGACTGCTTGATTTCCTAGCTCTACCATTTTTCTGTGTTTCAATTTCCTTCTCTGCAAAGGGAGATAATAGCACCTATCTCTATAGATTGTGTGAGTTTACATGATTATATAACACATGTGATAACAATAATAATCAATATTCAGTGGACATTTTCTATATTTCCATCACTCATCAAACTGAATTACTCAAATTATTTAATCTTTACAATCACATTTTTGAGGTTGGTTTTTATCATTATTACCCCCACTTTACAAGTGAGGACACTGAGGTATAGATTCAGTAACTTGGCCAAGGCCACACAGTCAGTGGCAAAGGTAGGATTTGAATTCAGTCTGGGCCCTGAGTAAGTGCTCTCCATCCTTATGCTGTGCACATGGAACACCCTGAGATCAGAGCCTGGCCCAGAGCCAGCCCACACTGCCTGTTAGCTATTACTGTAAACTGGCAAAGAGCATTTGGGGCATTGCTCTAATTATCCACTTTGGCCATAATACAGATTGTACCGGCTGACAAATTGCTCCATGCTCTTCGGCATCCAAGGCAACTCCCAAGCTTCTGGGAGGTACCCTCGATTTCTCCAACTCTCTCAAACCCCTTCAGCAGTCACCAGCTCCTACGGATACCACAGCAGTTCTCTTCATCCCCATTGCCACAGCCTTTGTCTAGCCTGAATCACTTCTCTCTAGGTTTAGTACAACATGTGCCCAAAGAATTTCAGCTCACCTTCCCCAATCCCTCCTACACCTTGCCACTAGGAACCTCTTTCTAAATTAGAAATCTGACTATATTGCTCTCCTGCCTAAAATCTTTCTGTGATTCTCCAATGGCTTCAAGGAAACGCCCAAGTTAACTCCATAATGCAAATTCCATGACCTGCCCACTCATCTCTAGCTACTTCCCCAAATGGACCCCATTTTTCATTTTCACACTGTTCTTTCATTGCCCTGATATTCCATGTTCCTTCATTCCTCCATTTCTTTATGATAATACTAGAGGCCCAGTGCATGATTGAATCATGCACGTGTAGGGTCCCCTACACGCTTTCGCTTTTCGCGGTGGAGCTGGGTGCCTGTCCGCTGGTGCCGGAGCAGACAGGCACCCAGCTCCCCCACTTTTGATGGTCCGCGGCCGCTGAGGGGGGCTACCCTGCTGTTGAGAGGCGCAGGGGGTGGGACTCCCGCCCCCTGCACCTCTCAATGGCCGCTGAGGGGGGCTGCCGCGGACACCTGGCTACCCTGCCGTTGAGAGGCGCAGCTGGGTGTCCGCGGCAGGCCCCCTCAGCGGCCGCGGATCTGGCCGTTGAGAGGCACAGGGGGTGGGAGTCCCACCCCCTGCGCCTCTCAACAGCAGGGTAGCCCCCCTCAGTGGCAGCGGATCTGTGCCTCTCAATGGCCGGATAGGCCACCCCGAGTCCCACCCCCCAGCCTCCCACCGCCCAATCGTGGGCGTAGTGGAGTGATGGTCATTTACATGTTACTCTATTATTAGATAGGATTTCTTTCTCTTGGAATGTCCTTACCTTTTGGTCTGCCTGTTAAACCCCTATTCATCCACTGGGACACTGGCCAAGGACCAGGTAGGCTCATAACATTGCACTCATAACTTCTGACTTTCCTTGCCTCTCCTCCCACTGGTCATGAGTATCCTAAGGGTTGCAAATTTATCTTGGTACTTTTCCCTCCGAGCAGACAAGTTTGTTAATTAAAGAGTGAATGTTTTACCTTTACTGATACAACCTCAATAGCAATCTGTCCACAAAACAAGGCTCAATATAACAACCTTCAACAGCAAAACATATACTGGAACTATGAGATTGTAAGGTTAAATTGTTATCTTTCAGGGAATGATGCTCATGAAGGATAGATTCTGCATCCTTTTCCTATGTTTGTAGAATGACCAAACCGTCAAAAAATGCACAACTTTTATGTTGATAAACCTTAGTACCTAAAATTCAGGGCCCCAAACATATATATCAAAGCACATAAATATTTATGAGTTCTGCAAAAAGGCAGAAACAGCTGGATAATTCTAAGCCTTAAAAGACACAACTATAAATGTCTTTTACAAAGGAACTATATACAAGGGAAATAATTCAGTCAACATTTGTGGAAGGATGAGGTCACTAACTAGGTTGGTGGCACTGTCTGAGAAATATTTTAGTGTTATTGAGGTGTGGTCAATAAAAAGAGAACTTGACTGAGATCAGAAAACTGGAAAAGCACAGTTTCTTATAGATGCTTCTCACTCCTTTTGTGCCAACTTTTAGAGATGCATTATAATTGCTTATTTCCTCTGTCTAAACAAGGCAGGTGGTTCCCTAATATTGCACACTAGTTTTAATTCAATCTACTGCCTTACAAATAAAATTCGGCCCTAATATTAGGATGGAAGGTTAAAAAAGTTGATTGCTAATTTAAAAAAAAATGTATTGGTTTAACACTACTAGAAATTAAATTTCAGAGTTACACGAAGTGTTTTCATTCTCAAAATCTTAAACTAGGTAAGCAGAAGCAAGATAAAGAAAAAAAATGCATTAGAAAAAAAGCTAGAAATTCAAATTGTAAAATCCGTTTCTCATCGGGCTATAAACATAATTTCATCCTCAAACACGATTTCATCTTCTCTTTGTTCTGCCTGTGAACCCCATATACTTGTAGCTTTGAAGCATAGTCCCATTCTTCCTGGAGACCCCACTGTAAACTCCTTGGTCACTCTCATGCTTGGGTCAGTTTCTTTCTACCCCGGTCACCTGCATTAGTTCAATGAGAAGAGAAATGAACAATAAATAAATTGGGATCATAGAGTTTGTAGTGAACATGGGTACTTTATCACCCCTTAAACTTTTTATGATGGCATTTTTAGGAAAAGGTTGACCATACCTTTTGAAATTGTGAGAAGACTTAGAAAAGATGGAAAAAGATTGTACCAGATTAAGTGCGGGCTTGGAGGCCATATTGTTAGGACAGTAGGGAAGGCACATAATATTGGCTAGAACAATTAGCTTCATTCTCCCCCAGAGGTGGGAAATGGGTAGGTAAAGAGAGTGGGCCATAGCAAGGCTGTGCTAAGGGATTCAACCTATGTTCTTGGAGAAGCCAAATGGGCACAAGTCAGGAGGTGGATGACACACTTTGCTGTTTCTCTGATTGATGGATCAAAGGCTGATCTGGCTTGATAATTCACTAGCCTTTGACATGGGTAGGTCATATGGTTTCTTGAAATTCTCCTCTTTGGTTATTTTAATGGATCCAGATTGCACATTAGATATTATATAAATAAACTAGAGGCCCGGTGCATGAAATTCCTGTACAGGTAGGGTCCCTAGGCCTGGCTGGCAATCAGGGCCGATCTGTGGGACTACCAGAGGGGAAATTGGGGGGCCCCCTTGCTGGCACCCACCTTGGCTGGCCTGGAGCCTGTGGGCTGGGGCCGGCTCCTGCATTGAGCGTCTGCCCCCTGGTGGTCAGTGCACGTCATAGTGACAGGTCATTCCACAATTCAGTCGACTTGCATATTAGGCTTCTATTATATAGGATAGGCTTTTCCAAAACCCTCTCCTCTAACCCCACATCCTGTTTCTTTTTCAACACTTCTTTAAATTTGAAATTTAGTGATTGATTGTTAACCCACTTATTGTCTGTATTATCTCATGATACTGTAAGCTCCATAAAGACAGAGATCCCTGAATATCTAAAGTATATTCTTGTCCATGGCATGTAGTAGAAACCCAAGAAATGTTTGATGTTTAATCATTTCATTAAAAATGGTTAGGATATTATTCTAATCTCACAGAATCCAGATTCTGGAACCTAGAACTGGCTGTTCCATAAATGTTGAATGGTGACTAGAACCTACTAGAGATGCTATAAGAGGAACATATTATAGACACAAACCCTGCCTTCGGTATGTTAATGATCTAAAAAGACCTAGCACAAACAAATTTCACATAAAAGCATGTTTAGTGTGAATTAAATCCATTTAGCTTCTGGACTGTTTTGGGAAAGTTTTAAACCTTAGTCTCATTGATCTCAACAATCTCGAAATCCCTAATGGCTAAAAGCTGCTGCTACAAATTATTCTTTTCCCTAGGTTTCTCATATTTTGCTTTTTCTTTTTTTTTCTTTATTGATTAAGGTATCACATATGTGTCCTTATCCCCCCATTGCTCCCCTTACCCCCCACTCATGCCCTCACCCCCCCTGGTGTCTGTGTCCTCTCGTGTCTTTCAATATGAATATATGAAAAGGTCCAAGCATCAAACGAAGCCCAATTTCTCAATGTCTTACAGATTTTTTTTTTAAAATTAGGCCTATTCTATTAGAACCATAATGGGAAGTAGCTATTAAATCATTCTCTTAAGGTATTTTTACTTTGTTGACTCATGAGAGTTGGCTCTGGCCCCTCCAAAGCATTTTGAAGCCATATTTGGAGAACTTTGAGTTTGTGAGTTTACTTGTATGAAGAAAATACTGAGGTATTTTTTACATTCTTTGCTAAATCATTTTGGGTTTCTTAAACAATTGGTATTCCTCCTACATTATCTTGCATTTATTCATATAATTGAAGAAAGACTTAGCTGCATTTGTCAGTGAACTTAAACCAACATAATGATTATCTTTTAAAAAAACATAACTTTTTATTTTGACTCTGATCTCCTAATGAGATCTTTAGAAAACAAAGGCTTGTTGCAGTCATGTTATTTAAAGATGTTAGAATCCTCATAAGAATGTTGTTACATAAATAAAAATGATATCACTTATATTAACAATAACACAGTGACAATAAAGATGAATATTCATTTTGGAACACAAACCCTAACAGGCTTCAAAACTTGGGTATTCCCAAATCACATTAAGTATTACTTATGCATACTTGTTAACACATTAAATTAGCCTGGAAATCTTGTAAGCAGACAAGAAAATCTGCCCTTCTGAGCTCTCTGCTATTTCCTGCCTCTCATCAGGCTGGAAGTGTTTGAGGCCTGCCTTTCTCCTGGTATTTCAATGTACTGGCTTCTGGTCCCAGATGGAACCAAGAAAAGCAGAGGAGTGTGAAAAATAAAAATATTTTCAGTGTTGTTAACCCAACCTTTTAAAGACTTAAGAGATTTCCTTTGGATTGTGAAAGAAATTATTAGAATTTAAGGGTGCTGCTTTTTCCTCCCCAGGCCAGATAACACATGTTCTCATTTTTCTAATGTCATAAAACATACCTTAAGGTAACCAAAAGCCAGATCATCTGTGGGTTGAGCTGAACAATTTGGTTTTAGAAGAAAATTATTACTTTGCAAGCTAGGATCCTCCCAATGTACATGCAAGTTTCTAAAATCGGGTAGTCCTGCTGTGTCTTTAATGACTTCCCCCACTCGAAGCCTTAGGGTGAGCTTTCTCTAGAGCCCAAAATAGCCCATGGTCTTCCACCATCTTGCAGCAGGCTCATTGCATAAAAGAAAAAAATATTTAAAAAGAACTATGAAGACAATATTTCTAGCTAATTTATAAGAAAATAGGGGATTTGAGCCAGGTCTTTGCCACAAAAGAGATTAAGGCTAAAATATTCAGATATCTCAATAAAAGCAATCAAACCAAAAAGAAATCTCAATTTCCTCCAGAATTTTTATACCAACGGAGACATATCAGCTCTGTTTTCTTGTTAGTTTTCAGTCTTTAGAATTAAATAGGTTGGATAATTACTTTGGTTCTTGATATTTTGACTGGGGAACCAAGCTGGTCTCTTCAAGTGCTAGAGGTTATTCAAGATTTTTTTTTTTTGGGAGTGACCCAATTAAGTTCTTACTAAGTATCAGGCATTGTGTTAGTCACATATATGTGTTATCTCATTTAATTTGGATTAACTTCTGATTATACAAACAGTACTGCATACATTGTGGTAGGTTGAATAATGGTCTCTAAAGATATCTATATCCTAATCCTCAGAACCTGTGGATATGTTACCTTATATGGCAAAAGAGACTTACAAGATGTGCTTAAACTAAGGAATTTGAGATTAAGTTGAGGAACTGAATGATTTGGGTAGGCCTAATGTAATCACAGCAGTCCTTATAAAAGGGAGGCAGGAGAGTCAGAGTCAGGGAGAGAAGATGTAGGGACAGAGCAGAGGTCAGAGAAAAGAGAAGTTCACTTATGGCTTTGATGATGGAGGAAGGGACCACAAGCCAAGGAATGTAGGCAGTCTCTGACCTGAAAACCTCCAGAAGGGCTGCTGACATTTTAGCTTTAGCCCAGTGAGACTGATTTTGTACTTCTCCAGAACTATAAGATAACAAATTTGTGTGGTTTAAGCCACTAAATTTGTGGTAATTTGATACTGCAGAAATAGGAAACTAATACAAACACACGCTAGGCTGATCACTTTATACATTAAGCCATTTAATTTTAACAGCCTCCCTTTGATTTTGACAGGTGAAGAAGCAGTGAGAGAGATTAAGATTCCCAGGATGCAAATACTAATATTTGCATCCCCTGCACTTAGTAAAATGCCAAGATTAGAACTTTGTTAACATTATCTTTTTCTTAAAAACAACAACAACCAAAAAAACCTCCATGAGATCATCATTCCCATTTATAGACAGGAAAACTGCAGCTAAAATAGATGAAGTAACTTCCCCAAAGTCATGGAACTAAAAAATGAGAGCCAAGATTTGAATCAGATGTCCATCCTGAATTCATGCATGTAACCACTATAGGGGACTGAGAGCAAGGCAAACCTCAGAATACCACCAACTAGTTGTGGCCCTTGGGCAAGCTGCTTTTCATTTCAGAAAGCTTCTGGCTTTTTACTGGAGAATGGGGATAATAAATCTGTTTTATAGGAATTTTGAATAAATGACATAAAACTTTTAGCATTATTTCTGACACATAGTAAGTGCTCAATAAATGGTAGTGATTTTATTGCAAATTATACAACATAGGAAAATCTTTCCCTCTGCTACCCCATCCACACACACACAAAAAAATAAATAAATCTCTGCTCCACTCTCTATAGAGTTCTGTTACAGGGAGGAGGCAGCTGCCTAGCCAGTAACTACATTTCTTAGCCCCACTTATTTCTAGGTGTGGCCACTTGTGAATTATTGCCAATTCAATGTGAATAAAAGTGATGGGGATCAGGCCAAAGACTTTAGAGGCAATCATGCCTTATCCATTCTCATTCCCCCACTGCTGACTGTGGAGAACTGGTAGATGCTAAGGGGTAGTGGAACCACGGGATGGAAAGGACTAGGTGCCTGAAGCATCACGTGGAGGAAAATTCCCATCAGCCAGAAACAGCCACATGGAATGTTATATGAATGGGAAATAAACTATTCTTTCCTACGCTTCTAGAAATGTTGGTCTTGTTTGTTAACATAATCTGTGCTAGGCTGAGTTCTAAGCGCGCTCTCTCTCTCTCTCTCTCTCTCTCTCTCTCTGTTTACTCAATTCTTTGTCTCTTCTGAGAACTGCTCTATCCAAACTTCTCACCTTTGGGCTTCTTCTGGTCATCATTTAATGTTGGTATAATTAATGACTTTATTATCTTCCTTGAAGTATTTTATCTTATTTAAAAAGTCTTTATTGTTGACAGTATTACATATGTCCCCCCGTCACCCCTGCATTGACCTCTTCTAGCCACCCCCTATCCCTTGCCCCAGGTCTTCACCACCCTATTGTCTGTGTCTATGGGTAATGCATATATGCACACAAGTTCTTTGGTTGATCTCTTCCCACCCACCCACCCTCCCCCACTTCTCTCTGAGATTCGAAAGTGAAGAGTACAGTCCATTTACTTTTTAGAATATGTCCCTCCATTAAGGCTGGCTTGTTTTGTCATGGCTCCATTCATGTAATGTATATTGGTCAGGCAGACCATGGCAGCAATGTGCTGCTGGTCTCCACATTAGGAGGCACATAATACTGGATTGTTTCAATGTTGAAGATCTTAAGTTTGATCATCTGGTTAAGCTAGTATCTGCCAAGGTTCTCTACTGTGAAGTTTACATTTTTCCAGGTAACATCAGTTTAAAAAATAAAATTTTAAATAATTATTTGTTAAAACATAAACATTTAGGGTCCTCTTTCTCAGTAATTTTCATAGGCTCTCAAATGGAAATGAGAAGTATAAGCCTCTTTTATTGTGTTTGCCTTCACCGAGGCACCCTAGAAAGCGGAACTTGAGGCAAAGAATCAAGTGTTTTCGCTTTATTTAGAGGTATAGATCCATGGAAATGAGAATGGGAAGGAGGCAGAAAAGCACAGGAAGCCAGGCACTGCAGTAGGTCACTGCTCAGCCTGTGCTTCACAATGAGCTTCAAAGACCACGCAGCAGGTACATTTGCTTGGTAGGACACATGGTACTTCTCTGGGAAGACTGAATGACCAAACCTCGGAGCAATTCATGGATTGAATGAAGGACAGAGAATACCTACCCAGCTCTTCATCTCCTGACTCATCGGTCAGAGTTCATACACGGAGTTAATTCCCCTGAACTTGGAGATTGCAACATCATCTGGCCCCTTGGTGGCTGCTTGGGACACAGATTCCATGTAATCCAGAATTGGTGGGCTAGCCAGAAACTTTGGCCTGGTTGGCTTGACTGAGAGACAAAGGAGAGAGAGAGAGAGAGAGAGAGAGAGAGAGAGAGAGAGAGAGAGAGAGAGAAGAGAGAGAGAGAGAAAAGAGAAGAGGGGGGAGGGGAGGGGACAAAAGAGGGGAGAGAGGAGAGGGGAGAGGGGAGAGGGGAGAGGGGAGAGGGGAGAGGGGAGAGGGGAGAAGGGAGAGGGGAGAAGAAAGATTGCTCCAGCCAGGGAGGCACTCCCAGGGTAAGCAACTGGTTGGCCCCAGGCAGTAAAACCACAGGGACAGAACAGACTGGCGAGGCCTGATAGAAATTGGAAGGGACACATATCTTATCTTGTCTGATATAGTACATTTCTCTCTGAGTCATTTTCTTAATTTTTTGACAATGCATGGCTGAGTATAAAGTGCTAAGACCTTCATTTCAAACTTCTAAAATAGAGAACTGGCACATGTGGACCGCACAGATATTGTCGCAGTTTAGAGTACGTGAAGATTTGGCCCTGTATGCCATGATTCAGCAAAGATAAAGAGCATTGCATAAGCTGAGCATGGGCTTTCTTTGCCTTAAAGTATTTAAAGGACAGTGTGGGGAAGTGCCAAGAGATAGCGCTTCTATTCCAGTGACAATAGAGGGTCATTGTGGGGAATTTTAATGTCTTAATTAAGGTTCATAGTGATTTGCACAAAGACAGGAGCTCAATGAAGAAAAAAGAAATAGGAGTGCGGGCAAGTAGCTTGGTAATATGTTAAAGAAATTTTCACTTTTAATGAAATGAAAGTGGCTTAATAGGTTACAGTAGCTCAAGGTGGAAGATCCAGCTAATTTGCTTGTTGAATAAGAAATAAGCATGGGTGTTTCAGAATATATTTCTCCAAGATTGTTTCCATTGTAGAGAACTGCGAGTTAGATGAGATAAAAAGCCTACACTATCGAATGGAGTCTCGAGACTTTTAGAGAGCCCCAGAAACAGTCCAAAGACACTCTACTTTGATCTGTAACCAGCGTGCTTTGCGAAGCTGCTGGGCTGTTTATGACCCAATATGATAGGAGGAAGAAAGGGATGCGTGAATAATGGAAAGACCCATATATGCAGATATTATATTCATTCTTTTTTCAGGAAACTAATCCCCAAACATCAAGTTCATGTCC
Source organism: Cnephaeus nilssonii (assembly GCF_951640355.1). Lineage (NCBI taxonomy): Eukaryota > Metazoa > Chordata > Mammalia > Chiroptera > Vespertilionidae > Cnephaeus > Cnephaeus nilssonii. The sequence continues at coordinate 31,225,808 of NC_137077.1, forward strand.
TCTCTGAAGAGAATCAATTAATTAAACAGTCAGCAAAGAATGAGCGGAACGATCTTCTTTCCTTCAGGAGAATAGTTTGATTAAGCAGTTAAATAAAAAAGCATATGGGATACCTTGGCTTGCATTTCAATAACTTCTGGAGCAGAAACAAAGGTCCACTTGTTTAAGATCTCAAACAAAATAATTCTAAATATGACCTTTAAAAACCAAACACAATAAAAATTCAGTCCTTAAAGAACCACAGAAGACAAATAATTAGAGTAATTCTTTCACTGCTGCTATGATAACTATTAATTACATTTCTTTCACAGTAAGTCTTGTTTAGCTGCCATGATGTCCACAAGAGAAAAACAACAGCTTTTGTGGTAATGAAGAGAAAAGAACATTTAAAAATTTTAAAGTGCAGAACATATTAGTTAAAATATATTTCAAGATTTTGAATGACCTGAAAGAAACTCATCTGTTATAAAATTCCAAACGGTATATAATTGTATATCTAAAAATGTTATTTTAGTAATCATTTGCTTATGTTGTTTGTGTTGAACCAAAGCTGAGAAATGGAAAAGTCACTCAATAAGAGTGACATCATGGGGCTTCCATATTCCCCTTCAATGACTTCCAGATCAAATTTTCTCAGTGTATAAGTGAAAAGATGATGTTTCTAATAGTCAGCCCCGCAGACTCAACCTGGGAGCTGAAATTCCAGCTGTGTTCACTTTGCTTCTTATACTGTCGCTGTAATGAACATGCTACATGGCTGACAACTGTGTTGATGGTGCGTGAGGTTGAATATAATCTAGCCTGTCTCTTCTGTGAAGGATTTTCTGACTCTGATAGCCTAAGGAGAATAGAGAAAAGTGAGGGTTTTGTTGTGTGTTTTTTTTTTTGTCATTGTTTTTACATTTGTTTGTATATTTTGGGAGGGATTAAGAAGGGAGGGTATAGGACTTGAAAACACAGGGTATGACACTATTGAATAAGAAAATTCTACTTTTATAGAGACACTTTGAATTCTTCTTCACATAATATATTCTCTATAAAAGGATGGTAATTGAGGCTCTATGCACCCCACCAAAGAACAACCCACACACTTGTCACTGCTGCGATAAAGAGATGATTTCTGTGGGCAGCAAAATATTTAAGAGTTTAATTCTCATCTGATGTCACAAAATGCAACTAATTCAAAATCATCCATGTGCTAAAAGAACAGCTAGTTTTATATCAGTTGAAGTTTTTATTGTTTAGAGCCTTTTACTTGCCAATGTTGTGATCATATAGAACACCCACCCTGAGTGTTCTATAATCAAGACCATTGTCTATCCAAAATCATTTCTTTCAGATATTTACCCCTTTTCCATTTCCTTTCTCTCACCGCAAAAATTTGCCTGCTACTTTTCTCTTACTCTACCACGTCAAGGCAGAGAGATATAAATATGAAGAACTTTGAAAATAGTGTTTTAAGAAGCTTATATGTGAGTATAATATACAAATGTAAGGGGCGGGGATGTGTAAATCTATATAACATTGTATGCTGATAGAATATAAATGCCCAGAGATCTGCAGGTTAGACGAGAAGATAAGAAGATAGGAAGGAAATCAGAGGCATGATTGCGGTGACAACATTCTACAAAAGTAAATCCGAGGGAGGCTCAGACATTCCCACTAATCGTGGCTTCTCCCACTTCCCATTTATTCATTTGGGTCTCAGTTCATGCTCAGAAATGCAGGTGCTCCCTAGCACGGTCTTCTCCATCCATCAGCTGTTTACTTTCTCCCCTGTCCTTAGCACAGTCTTTCATTATCTTGTCTATTAATTTAACTTGTATATATCATTCTACAAGACTGCAAGCTCCTTGAAGTGAGGGACTAACTACATATTCCATCTTAATAAATATTTTTAAAGAAGAAATAAAATGGAGCATTGAGTAGACAAAATATAGAAAAGCTTGAAGTGCATCCCAAATGAACAGAGCGCATTTCAACGAAGGGAAAGAACATATCCTATAATCAGAAGCTGAGATCCTTGTTATAAAGTTATCTGTCTCCCCGAGTTGAGCACCAGCAGATGCAGGAGCTAGTTAGAGCTTCCTACGGCCTGACTGGAGCAGTGTCTGAGCAGATTTCCTAAGAGGTTTGGCATGTTGGGAAGAAATGGTAGTTCTCAAGATGACACAGACATATTTTTAACTGGGGAAGTCAGCCATGCTTAGGGAGGGAGGGCTGGACGCTGGTGCTGGCGATGTGGCTTGTTGGTAGAGGAAATGTTCTGGCAGATGGAGCACTTGGCACAGGAGAGCCTCTGGGAGAGAAGAGAATTGGCGACTCCCTGCCTTCTGTGCTCTGATACTCCCAGGTTCTTCTTCAAACCCTCGATGCACTCAACCTTTGAGGTTGCAAAGATAAAACAAATGGTGAATGTGTTATTCCAACTCTAAAGTGAAAAAACACATTTGAAGAAATGTTATGTCTACTAACACAGAAATGAATGTTTCTGGGTAGAGCTTAGCTCAGTTGACCATCATTTATTATAGTGTTGATTTTAAGGATGTGGGTTCTGAATTTAGGCTGCCAGGCTTAGGAACTTTAACTTTTCAGTGCCTTAAACATTCCATCTCTAGAATGGGTATAAAGATAGAATGTACTGAATATTATTGTCTTGAATGTTAAATGAGATAATTCATATAAAGCATTTATCACAGTGCCTGGGACATAGTAGGAGCTCAAGACATGTTAGGTGTTATTTTTACTGTGTTCACCATTGGATGGCCCTTGAGATTCTTTAATCATGTCCCGGTGCATTTACACATGGTCACCACTAGATGGCAGATGCACCATTTTTATTGCTCAGAGTGGTTCCCAGCAGCACTTTGCCCTTTGCCTCCTCCTCAAATTCAAGTATCTTGGGGAACCTGGGAAATAGGACCTTGAATAAAGTACTAATATCTTTTTTTTTTAAGAAATAAGTCACTTTTAAGTAATGTATATTAATAAGGTTTTCTGTCCTTATGAGAAAGAAACATAATATGATATGATGTACACTTAATGATATAACATGATGATAATTATATGATATAATAATGATATCAATGACAATACCACATGGTTAACCCTGGTACAGAACTATCAATTCATTGCTAGAAGAGCTCAATGAACTCTGTTTGAGAGATTCAGGATAATGTTCAAAAGAAGGTATCATTGGAGTCAGGTCTTGATAGTGATAAAGGGAGTAGAAAATGAAAAGGGAAAATTGTCTTCCAGCTCCCCTCTGCCCCAGTTGTACACAATTATTTTGGAAATTAACTTTTAACAAAAAGCTAAATTTTCTGGAAGTGTGAGACTCAGATAAATGCTCATTCATTTCATTGAAACCATGTCTTGATCTCCTCTCACTTCCTCTATCCTCAGTTATGGAAAAGAGTGTTGCTAACAGTGAATAGCTGTTTGCCCAACACTTTTCTGAACCCATAAATAAATCTCTACTAGCTGATTAGGTCAAAGACAAGTTGGCTTTAGGAGCCCTATGGGATAAATTAAGTGGGATGACCTTCCATGCTTCTTGTCCTTGTCTTCCACTCATGAGTGGCCTTTGGAGCCTTAATCAGTAGTTTGGAATTTATTTTAAGAGCAATGGGAACCTATTGAAGAGTTCTAATCTGGGAAGTGAAAGGGACTTGGGCTGAAGGAAGCCAATGGATTAGAGGGCACCAAGATGAATGCCATATTCTAGATGAGAGATGATGGTAGCCTCAGCTTAAGGCCATAGAGTTGGAGAGATTTGTGATATGTTTAGTAGGTGAAAAACCAAACTTGGCAACCAGTTGTACGCGAGTCTCCCAAAAGGCCCTGCTGCTGAACATTTAACTTCAGCTTGTCTCTCTATCGCTAAGTTCTTTACATCAGGAGCTGCAACAGGAAAGGCCAGCCCTCACATCTGCAAACATAGACGTATTTCCATAGGCTCCTGATGTGGGTCTTCATTTCTTAATTTAACTGCCTTGGAATGTTGTTCAAAGTTGTAGCTCTCCCGTTGCGTTCGTTAGCAAGGGTTAGGCTATGCTGTGGCCACAGTGGTAACATCTCAGTGCTTGACCCCACATGGATTGGTTCACACTCATGGGTCAGATTCAGCGTGAGTGAGTGGGAGGCTCAGCTCGGCACGCTCACACAGAGAACGAGCCCAACAGAGGCCTATCGTGCCGCTGCTTCCCTGAAAGACAGACCTTCCTCGGGTGGAAAGGGAGCATTGAGAAGCCATGTGTGGCTTTTCATGCTGCAGCCCACAGTGACATATTATTTCCACACAGGTTTCCTTAGATCTCCCCCACCCCGTCTCCCCCACCTTAGTGCAACAAAGCAAATGGAATATCTAGGGATTATTGCTATCTCTGCCACACACACACAATGACCATTTTTCACACAGAGGCTTTAAAAAAAATTCTTCCTCTGAGGAAATGTGCCCGACTGAGGAGGGAAGAGTAACCCGAGTGGGAGGTGGATCTTGGGTTGCCAGTTAGACTCACTCATTGACTAAGACACTTTTTCCTTCAGACAAACACCATTTAAAATCGGGATTCCGCGTTACACACTGCTCAGTCGGGGACCCCCAGGGCTGTGGAAAATGAGCAGATTACAAATGGGAACCTCAGAGTCCCACTGTGCTGCCCTGTCCTCCCGAGAGCGCTGGGCTCACCTTTTCTGGGTGGATGAGCTCAGTGGCTTCCTCTCTCTTCCTCCCCGCGACCTTCACGGAATAGAAGCTTTTCTAATTGAGGTGCCAGCCCTCAGTCAGATTGGCAGCTAGAGCTCCTTCTCAAAACTCGTCTGTTGAGTGGCAAAGGATTTAAACTGACATTAACACCCACCTGAACTGTCCTCAGGTTTGCAAGGGAAATGTCTTCATTCTGGGTCCCTTTTAGATTCTCTCTAATAGAGTCCTGCCTCCGGCTCCTTCAGTCCCTACCTGCCACCCCCCCAGCCCAACTGGACAGACATTTTTCTCAGCCCACTTAGCTTAGTTCTCAATGGGAAGCAACACACATGGAGCTCAGGGTCTTTCTTCCCGTGTGACTGGTTTCTGCCCCAAAGGGAAAACTTTTAAGGCTAGCAGGGTAGCCTTTAAGTCCACAGCGGTCTCAGCCTGGGGCCACTGTGCTGCTGTTCTCTTTGTCCCTCGCTCCCCTCAGGCAGACAATTTCCTTACGTTGCTACCCTCCCGAAGCTCTCAAACCATAAAATATAACAGGCGATTGTGTTCGAGATCAAATCTATGTAACTGGAAATTAAAAAGATACTTTTGGAAGGGGTGTGTGTGTGTGTGTGTGTGTGTGTGTGTGCATGCTTTCATTTCAAAATGCTATTGCTTGTCATATAGTAAAATGCAAAAAACATATTTGAAAAAAAATACTTCTGTCTGTGTGGTCACAGTTTAAGTGGCTATGGCAGGTTACTTTTCTCTCTGATTTATTTTGTCTCTTTGTAAAGTGGAGTTTCTCTAAATGTAAATGGACAGTACTAAACACTGCCTAGATCATTGAGTTGTTCCATAAAAAAGTAATATATGTGGCGGCTCTTTTAAAGCATTTCTACCATTAATGCTTCTTTCTTTCTTTTTTGACTCCTTACCTGAGGATATGTTTCTGTTGATTTCAGAGAGAGAGAGAGAGAGAGAGAGAGAGAGAGAGAGAGAGAGAGAGAGAAGGAGAGAGAATGAGAGAGAGAGAGAGAGAAACATTGATTGGTTGCCTCCCATATGTACCTTGATTAGGAATCGAACTCACAACCTAGATGTGTGCCCTGATGGGGAATCAAATCTGCAACCTTTTGGTGTATGGGCCAACACTCCAGCCGACTAAGTCACCTGGCCAGGGCATGCTACCTTTTTTCTGTTGCAAAGATGACGGATACAGGGGACATCCAAAAATAATTTGCCCTCTCAGGAAGCAATGCTACACACAATCCATTGAAAATATTTATGGAACAGCAGTCAACAATGACTAGAGAGCAGGATTTTCATAGTTGAAGTAACTACTATTGCCTTGTAAGTATGGGAATATGCAGAGCTACAACCATCCCCACCTCCTCCCCAAGTCCTTTAAAATTAATTCTGCACGCTCTTTACTTTTAAAGCTCCTCAAAGTAAATTAAAACTAATCTTTCAGTTGGAACGAGGTGGGGGCACATGCTTTGCATATTGTTATGGTGTCACCCAGGGAGCAGTACCAGGGCCTATTGCAGCACCACAAACGAATGGAGGGGGACTTAGGGGGCCACTTGTTCAGATTAGGAGACACTTTCTCTGGAATACAACATTCATCATCCTTGAAATATAAATGATCTATTTATGTCTCAAGTAATGATGGGTTGAAGTGTTATTATGAAAGGAGAGACACAGATTTTCTATAAATGTGTTTTTCTTGTGATAATATGTGAAATTGCATTCCATGTTAAATTGCTTGAGGCAAGTAAGGTTTAATATGTATTTAAATAATTAAGCTAATTGTGCAAAAATATATTTGCAGAATTCACCAAATGTGTTAATACATTTCACATTATGTTTACCCATCTTACATGACTAAAGTTTGCTTTGTGAAATGTTCTCCAAAATACTGAAAGCCCCCAGTCTTCACAATTGTTATCAACATTCACTGCTTTCCGGGGAGGAATAGGAGATGCTAACAGTCACATCTGGAAAAATGGTCTACTGTCTTCCCTTTCCTTTATTCTACCTGCTTCTCTCCCTTCTCCTCTACTGAATTTCAAATTCACGTTCTTAAATGTACACTTTGGGATATTCATGACATACTTCTTCATGGCATTGTAAAAACAAAAAGGACACATTCTCACATGTTGATGTTCCCGTCCCAATTAATTTTGCAGGACCAATAGTTTGCCAACAGATTCCCATTCCAATGTGTGGGCTGAGCTGATGTCACATGACCTTTCCAATCTTTCCCATGTGTAAATTTCGCACAGCGCCGGGCGTGGAGCAAGAGTGCTGCCATGGAAAGAAGAAGAAAAAGAAAAAGTTACTGCTTCTCATCACTTCTTGCAGTGAATATATGTTATATTTGGGTGTACAGAAGAGTGATGTGGGTCAGGCCATGTTTTGGCATGTGAACATGTTGTTAATGCCAGATGACTCAGTTCTCTGACTGGATGTGTGTTCCTGTTGCTCAGTGAAAAAGCGCTGGTGTGCTGTCAGCACAATTTACAAGATGAGTAAGTAGGACTGCATCTCAGGGATGCCTCTCCCACTTGCCCTCTGGGAGCTCCTCAATCCTCTAGATTGCTGCTCAGCATTAACTCCTGCCTGGCCTGGCCCCCAACGCCGCTTCTTCCCCACATCCTTCTCTCTGACTTCCTCTTCTCTCCCCGCGGTGGCTCTTACAGCTAGTTCTATCACATGGCACTGGGATTATGTGACGATGATCCCATCTTTCCCACTCCATGGGCCACTTGTGGCCTGTGCCTTATTCATTTGTAATCCTTATTTTCCTAGACCAGATCAGCCGGGGGATGAGCACAGGACAGGATCTTTAGGGGAACAACTCCAGGGCATCACACACCTTGAGGTCCACTAAAAAAAGCTGCCCTCCCACGACCAGGCTCAGGTTATCACAGAACCATTGCATGCGAGGCTAAGCTGGGAGGAGTCTCTCCACCTGTACTTTTCTCCTCTTTTGTATAAACTTGCTCTCAACACCTTTCATCTCCAAATTCTCTCTCACCTTACCTTGTATGGGAGTGCATGAGGTGCCATGTATTAATTTTAGGGTGGCTCGGGGGAGATTTAGTTAGCAGAGCTGATACAATGGACCTAACCTTCCACCAAAACTAGGAGTCCTGAGAAGGCAGCGTCTGGACCCAGCTTCCTGATGTTCGACGGCATCCCCACCTCTTCACGTATCACCACCTGCTGCTCCTTGTTTTCTCCACCAGCTTCTCCCACATCCTTCCAGTGTCACCTTCTTGCCTGAGCTTCTTCTATAAAAGGGAATGATAACAGTGTCTACTTTTTAAGGGTCTTTTGTGAATTGAGGAAATACATGTGAAATGTTTAAAACAGCCTATAATAGTAATAGTAGTAAGTCAATAATAAATAAATGTATAAAATAATAAGAAATAAGTACTATTGTAGTTTTAAATAGTTAAAGTAATAGTAAATATAAACTATTACCATCACCATTCTCATCCTTACCAATGTCATCATCATTATCATTGCCTCAGCCCCTGATGCTTGCCTCTTCTGCTATGGAATACAATTTACTTGGGTAGAATTGTCTGGCATTCTCCCTAAACCGGTGGTATATAATACATTAGCCACCAGTCACATGTGGCTACTGCGAACTGGAAATGTAGCTAGTTCAAACTGGCATGAACCATTAGAAAAAAAAAAACGTGCTGGATTTAAAAGACTTAGTACTAAAAAGTATGTGCAATATCTCAATAGTTTTATGTTGATTACATGTTGAAATTGTACTATTTTTATTACAGTGGATTGCTTAAAATAGATGAAATTAATTTGTCCTGTTTCTCTTTAATTTTTTTTAAATAGCTACTAGAAAGTTCAAAATTAAGTATGTGGCTCGCATATGTGGGACATATAATAGTTCTATTAGACGGTGCTGCCCAAGATTGTAATTCTTCTGGATTTCCTTCAGGAATCCCACCTCTAGACTGTGAGTGAGAGACACTCCTGCCTTCTATTATGGATTTGCAGGGCCCGGGTTGCCTAGGGCAGTTAAGCCCAGCCAGCCATGCCAAGAGAGTGATGGGAGAAAAACTGATGGGCGTGCAATTTACAAGTCCGTTACTAAGGGCTTAAGTGGAGCCCTCAGGAAAGAGTTATTGCCTCTTAAATAGCACCTTATTCTCTGGGAGTGAATGAAGGGAGGAACTCTTTCTGTTAAAGTCATTTAAGATCCTTTGCTGAAAGGAACCATATGCTACACAATAAAATATATTCCAGGCAAGATGCATATGTTTTGCACAATAAACACGAATGCAAATCTTGCGAAGATTTATTTTTTAGGGAGAAAATGTGTTGATATCATTCACATCAATATCTTCTAATGCACCCTTGCTCTTCTGATCTAAAGTCCAACGATTGCTTTTCTCCTCTGCCCCAACTGTTGACAATGGATATTTTATACAAAGTCATCTAAGATTTTTGGTTTTGGTCACGAGGAATTTGTTTCTGGTGGCTGAAATTTAAGGCTCAATAAATCAGAAGCTCCAAACAGACTGGCGAATATCCAGTGGGCTTGGCGACATCTGCAAATGCATCCTTCCTCGCCGGGACAGTCTGGGTGGGAACAGAACTGAGCCAAAATCTCAAGACCTGGAGCTTGTGGCCTGCCCTTCTCCAGCCTGAGACTCACAAAGCATTTCTCTCTAGGACTGTTCTCAGACTCAAAATATTTTGAACACAGAGCTGCAATGCATAATTGGAGCCAGTGTTGAGAGGAAATTAGAATGCTCCTTGAATCATATCCAGGCAAGGTTTCTCTGGGCCTAAATGAGTCTCCATTGCAGGTGATAGAGGAGGAGAGGCCATGTGGGGTCCCAATAAAGTGGTGCTGGCTGGTAAATAAACATGAAAATTCAGAAATCAGTGCAGTCCTGGGAAACTCCATTCAGGGTGTAAAAGGTCTCGCCGAGCATGATGCTGTTCCTTTAATTGTCCCCTGCTCCGTCTGTTGCTTCCTATCACACATTCTTCGCAAAAGCCATATTGCTACAAATACACATTTAGGATTTGATTACAGAGTCTCATCCATTTACATGTACAAGATGCAGCCTACTGTGACAGATTAATGCTCCTAAAGTTTGTACAGGAAGGTTAAATAAAGTGTTACTTTTATGGCACCAAATATCTTTATGATGCTCTTGCTAAGTCAGAGGCCACTGGGTGCTGCTGCAGATGCTTACCGCGAGCTGGCAGAGTGCCACCAGTGCTGTACCCATCTACCACACTCTTACCTTTCTGCGCAGACATCCTCACTGCTGTGTGCAATACAGTATTCTCCAGACAGCTTTCTCTGCTACACGCTCAGTCAAAGGGAAACAATTCAAGTCCCAATGTCCTGAAACATGGCAATGTACTAGAAAGGGAGAAGCTCAAAATTTCACACACAATTCTCTCTCTAACTCTCTCTCTCTCTCTCTCTCTCTCTCTCTCTCTCTCATTGTAAGGCCGCAGTCAAATCCTCCACCATAGCCACAGTTGATTCTGCTCTTTTTCTTCTGATGTCCATCCACTTAAGTTGCCTTGCCCTTCTTCCCACTGGGAAGCCTGGAATATTCTCTGGTGATCCATGGCCACACTGAATTTTCTGCTTGCCTTTCAATTCGTTAACAAACATCTATGCTGAATCTTACTGTATTAGGTCAGATTCTTTGTGTTTTTCTTTTTAAAAAAGTAAGTACCTGAAAAACTGGGGTAAAAGCATGCCTTCGTTGAGCCATAATTTGACCAAAGCTGTGTATCACTAATGCTTCCTATTGGAGCAACGGGAGAAAGCTCCAGGAGGTAAAGAGAGCCCCTTCCTTCCTTCCTTCCTTCCTTCCTTCCTTCCTTCCTTCCTTCCTTCCTTCCTTCCTTCCTTCCTTCCTTCCTTCCTTCCCTTACTTTTCCAGCATGACAAAGACCTTTGAGGGCCTTTGCCTGCTCTAATGGTGTAATAGTGTACATTTCAGGCCATGTTCCATGGTTTGAAACCAAACACCAGGGTGTTTAAGAGAGGGTCAAATGGTGCTAGATAGACAACTCTGCTTTGCCTCTGAACAGTGAAGGACCTTAGGTATCTCTGGTGAATGAAATAGCAATGCCAGGAGTGCTCTCTCCTGCAGGAGCTGTGTCTTCCATATCTATACTAGGTGGTCGTCATGCCCTCATGCCGTGATGCCCTCACACCATCACAAGGAGGCTGTGTGTGCAGTGGGTGCACATGGGTGGGCGGGGTCTGGGGGTCTCGCGGCTGTGCACGCCGCGGAGGCGGGACCCGTGGCTCCGGCCTACCTCTTTGGGGCAATCCATCAAGGAGCCCCAGGGTCCCGGGTCTCGCACGGTTTTGCGTGCTGGGTCACTAGTATAAAATGAAATCCCTGCTTAAATAGCATCAAAAGAGGCAGGGACCTTGAGCATTACACTGGAGCACTGTAGGAGGAAAGTGTTAAAATAACACTCCCCTCCCCTATATGGTGACTCTATAAAGTAGATTTACTTTTACCCAACACTGAGCCAGCTTTTCAATTCCCTCTCAGCCTCAAAGATTTTCTCGTGAAATCAGGGAAAGTGTCAGAGCTCAGATGAAGTCACTGGGGGAGATTCGGTCCTCTGGTCAAATATTGCTTGATGTAATCTACCCCTCCTCAGGGATCCACTGGGATCCCGGCAGAGGTAGAAGCACAATAAATCATGATTTCCATTTGTTTTCTCACCAATGGAGTCACTCATAAGAATATTTTAAAATACCAAGAAATTCAGACCATACTAGTAAACTTCTTTTTTTGTTCTTAGGTTATGTTCTTGGAGGCTATTAATGTGAAAAATGGCTGTTGATTTCTTCTTTATTTATTAAAATGAGCACAGATATGTTTAGCCAAAGCTTTTTGATCATGAGATGAGGAATACAAAGATGCTTTGCAAACTGTAAGTTATGATACAAAAGTGAGAAATCACATGTAAAATAACAGATAGAATGGAATATTACACTGCCCTTAGAAAGAACATGTACTGAACAGAGAGACGTCATGAACCTAAGTGGGAAAGCCAGTTGTCAGTGTCATGTATATAATGATTCAAATTTTGGAAAAAACTACTGTGCATGTGTGTGTGTGTGTGTGTGTGGATATATGTGTAGTATATTTCCATAACAATGTTTGAAAGCTGGAGACCAGCTTTGCACAGTAGTTACCTCCAGGATGTGGGTGTTGGTAGGGGAAGAAGTCCTTACGTTATACATTTCTATATTGTTTTAATATTTTTCAATTTCAAACATATTACTTTGTACAAATATTTAAATATAATCAAATGAAAGTCAGATGGTCTGTAATCAACTTATGCATAATTAATCTGCAAAAGGCTATGTCGCTTATTCATTGATTTCATCAAAATAGCCCTTATACAATCTCTGTAGAGTGGCATGCCATTAGATCCAAGACTAACACACAATCACGCACTTCCCTCTTGGGTTAGTCTTTTGCTCACTGTGAAAACTAAGACACCATGGATAAGAAGATGGACTCTTGAGACAGATTACTCATGATCACATTCTGGTCTGTCCACTTTCTACCTGTGGAACCTTGAGTGAGTTATTTGGCATCTCGATACCTCAGATTTATCCTGCTGAGTATGTAAATAATAACAGTATCTACCTCCTAGGGCTGTTACTAGAAATAAATAGGATAATATTTGCAAAGCACTTAAAACACTTGGGAAGTACTATATCAATGTTTATTAGACAAAATAAATATATAAAAGGTATTGTTTCAGGGAACTTACATTTTTAAAAGTAAAAGAGGACAGGACATATAACAAAATATAGATCAAAGCCATATTAAGCATGAAAAAACATATGATAGATGTCTTAAATAGATACTCCTGATATCCATTTTTACCCTACTTATATTTGGAAGGCGAAAAATGAACAACCAGACTCCTTTGCAGCTAGGATTATGGATCCAAATTAGGTTCCACCAAATTGGGTGCACAGTTTGGTGAGTTTAAGAGGCTATAGTAGAAATATTCTCACTGCTAGATTGTAACTAAGAGTATAACCTTATAATCAATAGATGCAAGATAGCTCCCTGATCTTCCAGCTCTTCCAACTATTTCCCTGCATTAAAATATCTGGGGAAAATCCATTTCTGCTTGAAATATCTGGAGTGGTTTCTGTTTCCTGGACTAAATCCTGACTGATAAAAGAAGAGAAAATTACCAATGTTAGTCCATGGAGAAATGAAGATTTTCTGTTGGAATTATGAAGAGGAGTACATTTCCACTAGAGGCATGTAATAAGCGAAATCCTAGATTCAAGGTTGTGTATGGTGTGACTGGAGTACACTGGCTAGAATAGAAGACATTCTTAGAGGTGGTAAAAATTAAAATTAGAAAGAAAGGTTTGAATTTTATTTTTGAGAGCATGAATATAAAGCAAACATATTTGTACTATCCTTTCTATAGTAAAGGAGTAAGAAAGTTTTGAAGAGTTCAATGATTAAGGTGTATGTGTCTGAGTGTCTGTGTGTGTGTGTGTGTGTGTGTGTGTGTGAGAGAGAGAGAGAGAGAGAGAGAGAGAGAGAGAGAGAGAGAGAGAAACTCTTTGTAAAAATGCTATGTTGTGCTAATTTGTCAATAGGGATTTTAAATTCAATTAAATAAGCATTTATTGAAAGAATACCATGTGCATGACACCAAAGGAATGGCTATGTGATTTGTTTCTTTGCCTGCAGACAAGGAGACCAAAAGTGTAAATCTAGAAGCATCCAAAGTGGTTGGAAGTAAGACAGGCAAAAGTGAGCACCTCTTATGCTAATGGGGTGGTGAAAGGCAGCCTAATGCTAAGAACATCTCTGGATCTTATGAGATATGATACATTCTGGACAAATGAGGTTTTTACTGCTTACACGTAAAGTTCGAGATCATGAAATAAAATTGTATGGGAGGCCTGGATGTGTAATCCCCTTCCTCAATCCTTGGTAGGTAATTTAACCGCCCTATGCTTCATTTTCAGTTTAGTTACAAATGCAAATAATATTAATAACATTATAGTGTTGGGAAGATTAATTGAAATTTTACTACAAAGCACTTTAAACTGGAAAACACACAACAATATAAAGTACAGTACTGTGTTTCCAGGTGGACACACTTGCCATGTGCAAAGATTTTTCAAGAATTTACTTTTCACAGGGTGTCAGAAGTGTTGCAGCCAGCAGAAATAAATATGTTAACTGAAAGTAGATGAATCATAATCTGTGTCTTTTTCTGTGAAAGGTTAGGTGTGATCTGAACTAGGTGCAGCTAACAAAAGGAAAGCATGATTAAAACAATTAGTTGATGTCCATTCAACGTGTCTCATATTTTAAATGTTTAGTTTAATTACTAGTCTTGTAAAAGTAACTAAAGTGAGATGTGTTTTGAGTTTCAAAAAGTCAATCTGTAAGTATTTTTTTTTAATATAACTCATTTGTATCTGGGTGGGGGGTGCTTTTTCATTTATCTTTTGCTGTGTAGAAAAACCATCCAGATACTCTGTGGTACCAAACAATTTGTGATATGTCTCATGGTTCTGTGAATTGTCTGGTCAGTTGTATCGTTCTTGCTTGGGGATCTCTCAGGTGGTGGCAGCTGGGACTGCAAGTCATCTGAAGGCTGGACTAAGCTAGATGTCTAACTTGGATCATACAAATGCCTGGTGGTTGACACTGGCTGTCATCTGGTAGCTGAGCAGGGGACACTGACAGATCAACTTCCCATGGCCACTCCATGTGGCTTGGGCCTCTCAGAGTTGTGCAGCTGGGTTCTGAGAAGGGAAATCCAGAAAAAGCTCCAGGAGGACCAGGTAGAACTAGTCCCCAACGTCCCGAATGGCACCCCAACCACATTCCATTGGTTAAGAAAGTCACTAAGGCCCACCCAGATTTTAGAATAGGGGTGGGGAACGTCTGGCCCACAAAATCATTTGGCCTAGCCCTACCAAGGCATTAGGGTGAGTCCCTGGTCGGCAAACTGCGGCTCGCAAGCCACATGCGTCTCATGTGTCTCGCGAGCCGCAGTTTGCTGCTCTGTTGACTAATGAGTTTGCTGACCACTGACCTAGACTCTCAATTCCAATAATTACAGGCTGTTGTTGTTCCTTGTGATTAAGCCCCTATCCCAGTGGTCAGCAAACTCAGTCAACAGAGCGGCAAACCGCGGCTCCCGAGACACATGAGACACATGTGGCTCGTGAGCCGTGGTTTGCCGACCACTGGGGTGCGTTAATTAATGTTTTACCAAATATAGCAGGCTAATTTTTAAGTTGACAATTTTGTATGGCCCGCAAATGATGTTATAAATATCCAAATGGCCCTTGGCAAATAAAAAGTTCCCTGTCCCTGACCTAGAGGATGAAGGGAGAAAAAAAAAAAGCAGTAAAGAGCAGAGTTTATGGTCATTTTAATGTACCATAGAGCATATCGGCATCTCTCTAGAAGTAATATAGAAGTGCTTAAAAGCTGTACTACCTGTGTTCATATCTAGACTTTTGTTTCCCACTGGTCTTGGGTAATTTCCTTAACCCTTCTGTGCCTTGGCATCCTCATCTGTAAAATGGTGATAAGTACTTGGCTTACAGGGTAGTTCAAGAATACTAAGTAATGCATTAAAAAGTGCTTGGTTCAGTACCTGGCAACTATTACCTATTATTATTATCATTATCAGGGTTTTGAGGATGATGTTGCAAGGCATGTTTACATGACAGTGGCATTGTTTACATGAGGCTTACACAGGCATGTAAAAGTATTGATGTATGTATATACCTATGTATTTATTAAGATTTTCAGCAGAGCATGACACAATTTTGGGCTGTATTTGTCACTTTAAGGACTGGACATCAACTCTCCCTCCCATGATAGAGCTACTCTGACCGCAATCAGTGGCATCTTAAGTTGGTTACACACATGCTTTCTCCATTGGCTGGGATGTTACTACTTTGCATTTGATTGGGTACTGGCATGCCATTCATATATGATGTCTTTTGTCAAGGAGGCCAGAATGGCCTGTCATGCAGGCTGGTGGATCTCTTCTATCACTGAATTTGATGATTGCTATTAGAGAAGCTTATATTTTTAAGGCAAAATAATTAACATGCTCTGTTATACAGCACATATTCTAGGATACAGCTCTTTAAACTGGCAGCAAGGATTTGTTTTTAAGTGGGAAAGGAGAAAGCAATGTTTATGGCATGGTGAACTCTTTCAAAAAGCTTTCTTTTACAGTGATGGTATTCCACAGATTGTTTTTTAATAACAAATAGGTAATTATGGTTAAACATCTTAATAACAAGATTTCTATGGTGACTTTTTCATCAGTTCTTAAATGGAACAACCCATGAAAATTATTAGGCTATTAGAAATAAGCTAGATTTTCATTTTTGCCAAAACAACTGTGAATAACAGTTATACAAACAAAAAAATTGGCAGAACAGATTGTAGAAATTGTAAGTATGCTGGAGGACACTTTCTATTTCTAGAAGAAAATGTTACTTGTATCCAAGGAGCATTGTTGTGTAGGGTTTGGGCTCACTTTCCAAAAAAGTGTGGTCATTTTTTTTTTCATCTCAGCCTACAGAAAAGAGTAGTTAGGTGCTGGGGCAACTTAAAAGTTTGCCTTTTTGGATCCAGGATAAAGATACTGTGGGCCTTCTGGGACATGAGCAGAGCACATTGCTCAGGTCATCTTGACCTCCAGGGATGACAAGTACTGTTTCTCCCATGAAAGCTATTTCCCCAGACTCTTCGGTGACAGAATGTTAAGAGCAAGTAGGGTCTAGAGAGCTCATAGACGAGCCCTCTTATTTTACCATTTGGGAAGCGAAAGCCCAGAATGGGAAACTAGTTATTTATGATGCATTTGTGGTAGTGTGTATTTTCTTTTTAGTAGACCAGGATGCCCCTCGAGTGGTCTCCACCCCTGTTTTAATGCAGAAGGTGCATCTTTGGTTAGATAGCCACTGTGACCCAGGGCACCAATAAAGATGGCTGCGGAGACAGACACTACTCCACTGGAACTTGTACATTAGCTCTAAGGATGAGTGGTCATCTGGGCCATCTCTCAGGTTGGTATTGCTCAGGTACTAGATTCAGAGTCAGCGTCCCCTTGTCTGCTTATATTGAGCTTTCTCATAGGCTTATGGAAAACAAATTGTCCATCAGAGGGTCATAATCTGTATACCATTCAATAGGGGCCACCCCTTTATTCAATTCACTGTGATATCCATGCATTCATTCCCAGATAGTCATTCACCACCGACTCTATGCCCAGCACCATGGGTAGCACTGGGAAAGCAGCACCTACTGCTCTTGTCCTCACTGTGTGTGACAAATGGAAAAAAATGTTTAACCCTGGTCAAATTCCTAATATATACATTTCTTATTCTACCCCCTAACTTGCCTTTTCACCCTCCTGACGTTGTTTGAAGAAGATAAATTTGTAATTTGTATAAAAATATGTTATTAACCTTTTCTTTTATGCTTAGTGATTTTTAAAATGTCAAAGAAATGGCCACTGGTGAAATACTTACCCAGTATGTATAGTGGTGAGCCTGAATAAGCCGTGGAAGGTGACAGATAAACCAGGGTCTACAGCGGCTGAAAGGCTTTCTCAGGATTGAACCCTATTTGCTGAACTTTTGTCCCATTTCCTACTGTATTTAGTCACACTGGTTCTAACGCTTAGTTCAAGGATGCATGGATTTTTAAAATTGTCATATCGAATCACACTTTAGTTTGCATATTGCTCTTACCAATTCTGTAAAAGTGCTATATGTTTTGTTTGAAATTAATTTTACTTGAATCAATCACATTTGAGAATTTTTGCATCTCGTGAAAGAAACAATGTCTCCTACAGGGTGTTATGAAACAAGGGGTTTAATCACTTACAGCCTTTTCTCACCTTTAAGCATGCTGCAGATTCAAAGTATATCTCGGCAGTAAAATTTAGATTTTGGCTCACAATCTAAACAAAAAAAAAAAAGTGTCTCATCCCACCAACTGACAGTGCTTCAAGCTATTAATAGCCTGATCCTTGTATACTTGGTTTTCTGATATTTTTAGAGTCTGCATTGGAGTGCATTAAATTGTTTTTTCTCTTTTCTTAAAAAAGTAATTATTGAGACTAGATTCTGCCAACAACATCTTGCAAAATAAAATAATAGCTTGGGATTGTTTTGAACTACAATATTATTATTGTATGAAGTATTTTTAGCGATTTATTTCATGAAAACAGAGTGTTCTATGTAGCCCATCATTACATT
The DNA here is from genome assembly GCF_951640355.1 of Cnephaeus nilssonii. Taxonomy (NCBI): domain Eukaryota; kingdom Metazoa; phylum Chordata; class Mammalia; order Chiroptera; family Vespertilionidae; genus Cnephaeus; species Cnephaeus nilssonii. The sequence goes on from NC_137077.1 coordinate 31,243,825, forward strand.
AGTTGATGTTAACTGTACTTTCCTTAAAATTGCCCTTGTAGGGGGTACAGAATGCATATTTTCTTTCAACAAGAGAATACAAAACACTCAAAAGTCAAATCAAAAGAAAACCACTTTGGGAAATGATTACAGTCAAAGGTATGAAATTACACCCACTTCACTAATTACTGCTAATCTAATTTTATTTTTAGCCCCGAAGACAATAAAAACTCACTTCTCCCAGATGACCCACATGAAGTCATTTTACAATCCCAATGAAAGTAACCTGGTAATAGTCTCAAAGACAAGGAGAATCTACCTTTGGAATAAGATCCTTTAATCTGAATTCTTAGTTAGAGCACATCATCTCTGAAGTAGTCCAGGGTGAACATTTATGCCACCCTGGGATGTATGATGGTAATAGGCCTGTATGCCAGACCCTCAGACCTGGCTCCAGAGGGCAGCTGAGGCCTAGAGAAAAGGACTCCAAGGTTAAGAAGGGACACTCATAGTGTCCCTCACTATGAGTCAGGGACACCTATCTGAGATCTGCCCTATGAGGTTACTTTTGAGTTAGCCCTCTGAGGATTCAGAAATTTCAATTCCCGAGCCACAGCATAAATGGTCTAGGTCTTCAAAAGATTCTTTTCTAAGTTAATTATTTCTTAGGGCAATTGATAATAAAATCAGCCCAGATGGAGCTTCCTTGGTCCTATTTTCTTTTCTTTTTTTCTTTTTTTTTTTTTTTTGCATTTCTTCTCTGTAAGTATTTCCAGTATCACCAGCCCAGGCCTCTTCTAAGCCCAGAGAGGTTATTTTAATAGCCTCTTGGACACCTCTATCTACAAGCTAAATACACAATATTCTAAAAATTAACTTATTATTCTGATTAATAGCACCTTACAAAAAGTTCAAACATTGTAGTGTAATGAATATTGTATATCCTTTCTATGTACTTTTACTTCATATTTTTCTAATGCCCACTACATACTTTTTTTTCTGGCCTAAGAAAACAAAAACAAAACAAAAAAAACCCCACTTGACTTCCAGGTCTCCAAATCCTATGCAACTGCCTTTCCCAATACCAAGAACACATTTTCTCCATCACTGTTCTCTCTCTGTGTGTGTGTGTGTGTGTGTGTGTGTGTGTTTAAATTGTTTTCCTTCAAATTTTAGCCAAATGTTCTCCTTTCTCATCTTAATTTCAAAAGAATTAAATGCTTCCTCCTGGGTTCTGAAACTTATTTTAGAAGCCCTGCATTTAGTACTAATAGGTTTAACTATAAGTATGTGTTCATGTGTGTAGTATGCATGTGTATCTGTATTAGCATCCCTAGCCATCTTAAACTATTCAAGTTTTAATTTTAACACTAAGTAATATTAAAAATATAGTTCATCTGTTTCACTATCACTTGTAAATATTGGCTAGGGTTATCATCATTGCAAAAAGTTCTGTTGGATAGTGCTGCCTACAAAGTGAGCAATGTGGGCAGACAATGTTTTCCATAAATACTACAGTGGTTGGTACACAAGAGATATTCAGTGATTGTTAATTGAATAAATAACCATAGTTTTATAATGCTAATATATAGCAAGCAAGTTACTAATGGAGGAATTTAATGAATAATTACCTAAAATATTGCTTACTTTATCCCTGATTTTTAATCCTATTCTCTGTTTTGATATCCTAGATCAGTGGTTCTCAACCTTTCTAATGCCGCGACCCTTTAATACAGTTCCTCATGTTGTGGTGACCCCCAACCATAAAATTATTTTCGTTGCTACTTCATAACTGTAATTTTTCTACTGTTATGAATCGTAATGTAAGTATCTGTGTTTTCCGATGGTTTTAGGCGACCCTGCTAGCGGTTGAGAACCGCTACTGTAGAGCCTAAGACCATCGGAAAACACAGATATTTACATTACGATTCATTAACAGTAGCAAAATTACAGTTCTGAAGTATCAACGAAAATAATTTTATGGTTGGGGGTCACCACAACATGAGGAACTGTATTAAAGGGTCGTGGCATTAGAAAGGTTGAGAACCACTGTCCTAGATGATCACTTCTTTCTTTGTTATGAAAATGTCATTATCTTAGAAAAATTCCATAACTGAATGTAAAACTTAATGTCTGAATGACATTAAGACCAGAGAAATTCATTATTAACTTAAAAAACAAAATTAGGACATTTTAGGACAAATTGGAAGGAATCAAGCATACCTCTTTTTATTGTGCTTCACTATGGAGCAGCACAGAAAATTACATTTTTGTCAAATTGGAGGTTTGTGGCAACACTACATGGAGAAAATCTGTTGGTGCCATTTTTGTATATTAGCATTTTTAGCAAGGTATGTACATTGTTTTTAGACATAATGTTATTGCACATTTAATATATGCTAGTATAGTATAAACATATTTTGTACGAACTGGGAAATAAAAAATGTGTGCAATTCACTTTATTGCAATATTTGCTTTTGTATGGTCATTGGAATCAAACCTGTAATATCTCTGAGGTATACCTATACGTGAAAGAATAATATTTTGTAAATACAGGTGGTTCTGAAAGTTTAAGTTAGCCTAAATAAAAGCTTCCAGATAATGCAGCAAATTTCAGAGGCAATAGCAGAAATCCACTCAAATACATGAATATTTGCTCACTTTCATAATGAAATTTATAGATAGAGCTTGAGAAACAAACCCTGGTGGTGATGTGGTCATTTTACCATTTGTTGATGGATAAAGAATTACATTCAAATGTAAGAGCAGTAATGCTCTCAAGCTGCCAGTGTGCACAATGCTGCAGCTACTAAAGCCAGCACGTGAGAAAACTAGTGCTTGGGTCCTGTATGCTTATAAACGTAATGCATATCTTGCCAGAAAATTGTAAAGGATGTGGAAGTATAAGAAAGAAAAAGAGCCTGGCAAGTCTGGCTCAGTAGTTGAGTGTCAACCTATGAACCAGGAGGTCATGGTTCGATTCCTGGTCAGGGCACATAGCAATGATTCTCTCTCATCATTGATGTTTCTATCTCTCCCTCTTCCTTCCTCTCTGAAATTGACAAAGATATATTGAAAAATGATTATATAAAAAAATAAAATGCCCATAGCCTTATATTTACCTGTACCATGAGGATATATAATAATAGTATTTATCTCAATTGTGGCTGTACAAATTAAGATAATTCATGTTAAATCTGAAACATAAGAGGTGCTTAGTAAATAAGCTTTACTTGTTATTATTGTGTCATCTATGTTCACATGTTAGTCTCAGTTTGGCTTCTAGCAGCAAAGGTGCTGCAGGAAACAAGGTGGTACAGTGGGCATCTGTGGGTCGATCCACAGGAGAGAGATGTCCCAATCAGAGCATGAGAGATGCAATGTTTATACCAGGCTTCCTTCAGCCACTGGATAAGGGTTGCCCCCAGGGTCTGTGTATTTCCAGGCATGTCTAGCAAAGCAGGCTCTGCAGCCAGCTCAGAGTAGCCTTTCTTTTTTTTTAAATATATTTTGTTGATTTTTTACAGAGAGGAAGGGAGAGGGATAGAGAGTTTGAAACATTGGTGAGAGAGAAACATCAATCAGCTGCCTCCTGCACACCCCTACTGGGGATGTGCCTGCAATCAAGGTATATGCCCTTGACCAGAATCAAACCTGGAACCCTTCAGTTCGCAGGCCGACGCTGTATCCACTGGGCCAAACTGGTTAGGGACAGAGTAGCCTTTCACCACAGATGAAGGTGCTGGCCTGGGGAAGGAAAGCTCACAGGAGAAATTGTGCACAAAAAATATAGGGATCTGAGGGATATGAATGGAGTGTCCATTACAATGTATCCCTTCTACTTTCTTTTCTATACTTGCTTATTTTGTTTGCTTGGCTGTTTACATAGTGAAAAGAACATTCTAAGATACACTGGACTATAATCTCCACAAGGGAAGAGATTTTCTTTTTGGTCTGTAGTCATTCCCCTAGACTTAGAACAATGCTCGGTACATGGTCAGCACCTAAGATTTGTTGAGTGAATACAAGTTCTATCATTTAATATTACATTGTGAGAATTTTTTCCTGCTAATATAATTTTTATGTTTGAAATTTCTTTCTATTCATGGGGCAAATGTACCTGATTTATGTAACCATTTATGTTTTATGTATTATAAATAATGTTTCCTCAAACTTCATTTTATATACATTTTTTGCTACTTCATGATTGTTTTCTCACAACAGACTCATAGAAATCAAAACATTGGGTGAAATAGTATCCTTGATTTTATTTTAAAAGATTTTCTTTTTTTTCAGATATTTTGACAAGCATAACTAACAATATTGACCCTGAACTAAGTCCTTGGCAGCTAAAAATATTAGGCAGATCCTATTTTTAACTCAGTTGATGTTTTCTGTAAACCAATAAAGTTGTCAGAACTTTTGGTCAAAAGAGAGTGTTGAACTTTCAACATATGATGTATTCAGATCAAATATGACATGTTTTAATGACCATTAAATGTTGGGACCAAATGCCAGGTAGGGCTCTGTCCACAGGCATCAAAGTCACACAGGACAGCAGCTCAGTGTCCCTGCACTGGTTGTCTGAAGCGGTCCGCTGGCACCTGAAGCACACGCGCCTCCTGCCTGATGAGCATAGAAGGGTCGTGTTGCATATTTGAAAGTGCTGGAGGCTTGGGGCCCTGAAGTCAGAGGTGCGTGATTGGCTGATTATACACTGACTCTGTTCCTTTGATAGTGGCTGCCAGATACCACTTGCAGGGTTTGCATCCTGCCACCTTCCCCACCAGGTCAGCGTGACGTTTTTGTTCAAAGGGACTCATCCGTCTCTGATTGCTGCACAGCGCTGGTCTCTGGTGGCTTCAGTCCTTTCCACATCTACTGGAATCGCTGAGCTGTTTCATTTCTTTCCCAGTATATGGTTCCATTCATTCAATAATATAGACACACTAGAGGCCCAGTGCATGAAATTTGTGCACTGGGGGGGGGGGTCCCTCAGCCCAGCCTGCCCCCTCTCACAGTCTGGGAGCCCTCAGGGGATGTCCTACTGACGGCTTAGGTCTGCTCCCCTAAGCCACAGTCTGGCCACGTCAGCTCGGAGCAGGCGCCCCGTGTGTGTCTGCTGCAGGCCTGCCCCCAGCCATGCGCGGAGGCCTGGGGCAGGTGCCCCTGCGTGTTGTTCTCTCAGGCTCTGGGCCGCGCCCGGCCCCTCCTCCTAAGGTGGTCGTGACCATTACAGCATACCAACCTAATATGCATATTACTTCTATATATATATATATATATATATATATATATATATATATATATATATATTTCTGTGAGTTGCATGTCAGATATTCGACCCCCAGCAATATCAGGCATGCTGCATTAAAAAACAAAAGCTATGTATGCTAAGAAACGTAGACTAGATTTTTCTGGGCACTACTAGACAAATAAACTAGTTTCTTTTATTTCACCACGGCTTTTTTACTTTTCAGAATCGAACTAATTTATATTTTGACGTCTTTGAGACTAGGAACTATCATACACCATTTTTATGCCTCCATGCAAACATATACGCATGTATAGTGTTTGGTATATGAGAAGCTCCTTGTAAATACCTTTGAATTTAAGTGAAAACAGGTTAATTATAGTTTTTTTTTTTTATGTGTTAAAAGAAATTGGGTTTCTTTGTGAAATGTGGGCAAAACAGCCAGCTGGGTGGCTGATGTTTTTCACTTCTCAGAGAACTCTGGCTTTGTGTGGAGAAGGCTTTGGTCTCTCAGGTCTGACTCCATCTGCAGCCTCTGAGCACACCATCAATTGCCCCTTTCAACTAGCCTAGAAAAGGCCCATGAAGCTGAGGCCTGGCTAAGCTCGTAGATTGCTTTATGGCATTCTTTCCTTTCTTTGCGCCGGTTGTCAGTATGTACTTTCTCTAAGCTTAAATAAACCTCTCCTTTGCTTATAAGAAGTCATGTACAGTATATTGTGTTTCTCAAGGGTAATATTCATCCTTCTGGATAAATTCCCCAAATGAGAGAACTGTCAACATCTGTTTCTGGCAGGCTAAGAAAGAGAAGGGATGTCAGAGCCAGCAACTGGCTTCCTGTGGGAATAATTTTGGGTTTGCACACCTCCTTGACTGTTAATTTATAAACATGCTAATCATATTATTATTCCCATCAAAAAATTTCATGCCAGTTTTGAGCAGTCTTAGAAAAAAATATATCGTAAATGTAAAGTCAAAGAATCAAGCTTCCATTAAGTGGACTGGAGCTCAAGGAAAACTTAGCGAAGGTTTTATTGTGTGTTATGCATTTTAAAAATCTAAAATATCTACAAGTAGCAGAAATAAAGTTTTGTACTATAGATGCAAAATAATTTAACTTATTTCCCACTTTTCCAGATATAAGAAAACCCAACCAGATGTGGGTGGCAGCTAGGAGGATTGATTAGTCAGGGGCCAGGAAGCTGGTTGTGCAAGGTGCAGTCTGAGCATTGAGGGCCAGACGACTGCTGAATCGCGAGAAAGCCAGGAATCTGAAATCCAGGGCATCAGGCCATAGGCATGGAGTTTGCGGGTCTTGCAAGCCAAGAGAGAGCCAAAAGGGAAGAAGCTGAGGAACCAGTCAGGGAAGTTTTCCTAGAGATGAAGCGGTAGAGGAAGTAAGGGAGTTTGATGCTGTGCAGGTTTTTAACTGAACTAGAAAATCAGACGGATCCCCGCCTGGTGAATTTTGTTTTTCTAATCGCTTCCATAGATCTCACTGGGCACGGATCGTAAGAGTGAGAAGGAAACAGTGGCAGCCAGAGAGAAAGTCAAATGCTCTTTGGGAGATGTCAGGGCTAGGAACTAGATATAGTGGGAGAGGGCCAGACCTGGAGAGTAAACAGTCTTTTGGAGAAGGACTCAGCAGCTGGGAAATCCAACAAGATGGCAGAGCCAGCTGTCCAGGGGCTTTGGCAACAGGTAGAAGCTAAATGTCCAGGCAGGCAGGTGGTTGGCAAAAACGGTGGCCAGAGGTGAACAATAGGTGGCTCCCTGGCAGGTGGGCTGATCACAGGATGAGGGCATGTTGGCAGCAGCAGATAGGGTCGCAGCCATGAGGAATGGGGCTCACATGGAGACTCTTGTCTTTCAAACAATGGGGCTGGCAAGCAGGAAAATAGGCCGGAAATGAGAGGGACCTGATTCCTACAGCCAGGGCACAAAGCTTGGCCTAGACCCTGGGAAACCGGAGAGAGGAGTATTTCAGATCAGAGAGGGACTTAAGGAGGCAAACTTGATGTAAAGTCTCAGCACTGGAGAAGCTTATATGTCTTATATCCAAGGACCAAGGGGATCGAAGAGACTATAACAAGATGTACGTTTTGGTTGTGAGAGCCTATGGTGGTGAGGATGAAAAAAAAAATAATGAAGCGGTCCAGACATAGAGTTGGAAAATGCAGGATGTAGAGAGTGTGAGAGCACTCACAGATCTCACCTGGACCTACAGTCATGAGGACGTCCTTATAATACCTTCTCCAATAATGGTGTCCTCACTGCTGGGAAATCCAAAAAGTTGTTTGGGCTTGTCATAATAGATGCCTAGGAATTAGCAGGAGCATGTGCTTAATGTTCGTCTTCCCAATGCTGTTTTCCAGTTGGTACCTGTATAATTTACGCTGCTGGCGACGTTTTCAAACATGTCCTCAGACTCTTGCATGCTCCTTCTATGAAGAGGTGGAGCCTAATTCTTCGCCCTTGAATTTGGGTGGCCTTAGAGATCTGCTTCTAAAGAGCAGAATGTAAAGGAAGTGACTCTGCATGATTTGTGCTGCTAACTTCTGCCTCTCTCTTGGAACTCCGGCCCTTGGGATCTATCCGAGCAGGTGAAACTCCAAGGCTCACACGGGCCAACTAAACGAGGTTTGCAGCCCGTGGGCTGCGAGTTTGACATGCTTGCTCTATGCTGTGAAGGCCAGGTAACAGGGAGAGGCCACATGCTGTTGTTTGATCAACAGCCCCCGCTGAGGTCCCAGCTGACAGCTAACGTCCACAACCAGACATGAGTGAGGAAGTCTGAGATGACTCCAGACCCAGCTACCAGCTGATTTCAGTAACACGTCAGACCTAAACCATCAGATGGTGGTGGTGATGATGATGATAAATAACTATTGTTTTACACCATTAAATTTGTGGTAATATGTTCCAACAGCAGTCGATGACTAAGAATGATTTTGGTACCTGAAACTAGTCCCAAATTGCTACTGTAACAAAAACTGAAAACCTGGCCTTGGCTTTCGGACTGGACTGAGGACAGATGCTACAACGGCTTTGAAGAGGCCGGTAGTGATGGGTTAAAGGAAAGTGAGGAAAAGGTGATTGGAAACTGAAGGCAAGGAGAGACATTTGTTAGATACTGTTAGAATTTTAACAGCAATGTTGTCTACAGTAATCTGGTAACCTGGATGATTTAGCTAGAGATTTCCAGGCAGAATGTTGAAGATGCCTCCTCATTTGTTCTTACTGCGTATTAGAAAATGAGAAAGGAGAGAATTGAACTGAAAATAAATAGTTAAATATAATATTGTGCCAGGGCTCACTGGGTTAAAAAATAAAGCTTCCCCCCCCCCCCCTCATTCCTACCCTCTACAGCAAAAAAAAAACCACAATCTTTTTTGCTTTTTTTTAACCATAAAATGATACTATTCAAATTTCCTAATTAAGTATGATGATAGCTTGCTTTCTTTAGATGTTCTTCATCAGATCAAGGAAGTTTCCTTCTACTCCCAGTATGCTGTGGATGCTGTATTTTGTCTAATATATTTTCTGCATCTATTGAGATAATTATGCTTTTTGGTTTGGATATTTTGTTTTGTGCTTTTAGTTTGCTAATAGGTGAATTACATTGAATTATTTCCAGATGTTAAATCAACCTTGCATTCTTAAGATAAACCTAACTTGATCATGTTGTATTATTTTTTACTATATATTGTTGCATTCAACTGTGTGAAATTATGTTACAGATTTTTGTGTCTATATTAATCAGGGCGATTGTTTCATAGTTTCTGTCTCTTGTGATTTTTTTACTGGTTATTTTATCAGGGTAATCTGGAATCACAACCTGTACTGGAAAGTGATCCCTGCTCCTCTCTTTTCTGAAAGAGTTTGTATACAATTTGTATTACTTCTTCCTTAACCCTTTAGTAACATTTATCAATAAAGCCATCTGAACCTGCAGTTTCTTAGTGAGATCTATAATTACAAGTTTAATAGATGAAAAACTGTTCAGGTAATTTAATTCCTTTTTAATTTTTTTTCTGATTATAGTTTACATTCAATATCATTTTGTACTAGAGGCCCAGAGCATGAATTCGTGCATGGGTGGGGTCTGGCCAGCCCACCCCGATTGGGCCAATCTGATTGGGCCAGTGGGGGAGGTGGGGGGTGAGAGGGGCCACGGGTGGTTGCCCAGCCAGCCCCACCCCCGATCAGGGTTGGGGGCTCTGATCAGGGGTGGGGCTGGCCAGGAGGAGGGGCCATGGGTGGTTGGTAGGCTGGCCCCGCTCCCTGGTTGAACTCCCGGTGGAGGGGACAATTTGCATATTAGCCTTTTATTATATAGGATAGGTTTCACATGTACATCATGGTGATTAGCATTTAATACTATAAAATCTTCTCTATGCTACATATAAGAACTTTAATGTTGTGTTTTTGTTTTTATTTTTATTTAGTACAGTATTTCTAATTTCACTTGTATTTTTAAATTGTTTAAAATAAAAAAAAATATTTTATTTCCAAATAGTTGGGGATTTAAAAAATATCTTTCTGTTATTAATTTCTAGTTTAATACTGTTATGGTCAGTGGGCATACTGTTAAATTTATTAGAGCATGGTTTGTTGTCTGAAATGTTGTCTATTTTAATGAATAATCTATGTGCACCTGAAAAGAATGTGAAGTCTGCTGCTGTTGGATGGATTGTTCTACAAATATAAATCAATTTAAGTTGTTTTAAAGATTTATTCAAATTTTCTATATCCTTACTGATATTGTGGGCAATTGTCCTATCACATACTGAATGAAGCATGTTGAAATCTTCAACTATAATTTTGGATCTTTTAATTTTTCTTTTCATTCTACTAGTTTTATCTTCCCGTATGTTGCAGCTCTGTTATTAGGTGCATACATATTTAGTATTGTTTTGTTTTCTTGATGAATAGCATCTTTTTCATAATTGAATACTTCTTTTTATCCCTAGAAATAATCTAGTCCTGAAATCTACTCTGTTTGTTATATAGCCACTTCACCTTTCTTTTGATTTGTGTTAGAATGGTATCTTTTCTTCATTATTTTACTTTTTCATCTATCTATATTCAAATAGTTACACTTGACTTCTTATAAACAGATAGGGTTGAATCTAGCTTTAAAAAAATCAATCTAAGAAGTTATGGCATTTCACTAGTTTGTATTATTAATCTTTAATTGAATTGTTAATATTTCTGAGTTCATGTATATAATTTTGCTATTTTTTTCTATTTATACCATCTTTTCTTTATCACCTTTTCTTCTTTTTCTGACTTCATTTTAATTGAATATTTTTTCTGATTCTATTTATTCTCCACTATTGATTTACTAGAAAATTCTTTGTTTTATTTGTTTATTCTTTAGTCATTGACCCAGAGTTTAGAATAAATTTTTTAATATATCAAAATATACTTTTAAATATTATGCAGTTTCATCTATATTTTCTTTAATCTCTCTTGTTTGTGTAGGTTTTGTCATATCTTAATTTCTACGTATGTTATAATCCCACAACACTTTGTAATTAATTTTGGTTTAAACATCAAATTATTTTTCAAAGAGGGTTTTTAAAATGTCTAATAATAGTTTTTCCTACATATTTACTGGTATGGTGTTTTAAATTTCTTTGTGAAATCCAAGTTTTTGTCTGGTATCATTTTCCTTTGTTTGAAGATCTTTCTATAAAATTATTCTAATTATAATCTGCTGGAAAAGAATTATCTCAGTTTCCTTCTTCCTAAAAGTTATTATTTCCCCTTAATTTATATAAGACATTTCACTGGGTATATAGTTGTAGATTAATATCTTTTTCATTTCAGTCCTTTAAAGATATTGCTTAACTTTCTCCTAGCTTGTAGAGATTCTGAAAGGAAATCTGCTGTCATTCTTATCTCTGTTCATTTGGTTGTAATATGTCATTTGTATTTAGTTGCTTTAAGGTTTTTTAAACAACCTCTGATTTTCAGCAGTTTTATTATGCTGTGCATTAGTTTGATTTCTTTTGTTTAAATTTTGTTGATTTTCTTTAGCTGAGGTACATACCTTTATCAAATTTGGAATAATTTTGGAAATAATTTCTTTTGTTTCTCTATCCTCACTTTCCTCTCCTCACTTTCTGGGTCTCTAATTATATACTATATATGTTAGACTGCTTATTGTTACCTTAGAGATCACTGATGATCTGTCTTCAATTGCTGAATCCTTTTCCTCTCTGTGCTTCATTTTTGGCAAGTTTTTATTCTTATGTCTTTTATTTCACAGATTTTTTTCCTGCAGTGTCTAATAGGCTATTAATTCCATCTAGTCCATTATTAAATTTCAATTGTTATATTATTTTGATTTTAGCAGTTCCATTTGGTGTTTTTTACCATCATGTTCACATATTTCCTCCACCATTTTGAGCATATTCAACATATTTATGTGTTTTAAAGTCTTTTTTTTTTTTTTTTTTTTTTACTAAGTCCATTATCTTTGTCTATTGAATTTATGCCTGATCATGGGCCTTCATTTCTGGTCTCTTTGCCTGTCTAGTAATTTTTTTATTGGAAGTTAGACATTTGTGTTTTATTTATCATGTGCTAGATTTTATTTTTATCCTTTACGTAGATTTAAACTTTTTATGGCATTCAGTTACTTTACCTGGAAAAGTTTGATACTTTTGTGTATTGCTTCAGGCTTCATTAAAGTGAAAACGACTTTAATCTTAGACTAATTTAGACCCTTTAACTAAGAGGCCATCCTTCAGAAGACTTTACAGTATATGTTGTGCATTTTAAGTTTTTTCCAATCTGGAGCAAATATTTTCCAGCCCTGTGTAAGCTTTGGAAATTGTTCGGGCCATTGCTTTCTGGTTATTTTCTTGGCTTAAGACACTTTCCCATTACCACCTAGAGATTAGCATATAACCAAAGATTTGAGGGAGTCTCTCTCTTTTTCTAATCTTTGGTGATTTCACTTAGTGTAGCTCTCTCCTTTTTTTCCATTTTGTGCAAAAACTTTTTCACCTATTTATATCTTTTCAAAGTCCAATTTCCATCTTTTTTATTTGGCAAAATTGAAAGGATCTGTTTTACATTCTTCTTTTGCACTGGAAACTGCTTCTAGGCAATAAACTGGGAAAATCATAAGGCTCATGTTCTTTTTTCCACTTTTTTAGGAAGCATAGTCCTGTACTGCCTATTAGTCAATGTATGAAAGATATTGTTTTATACATGTTTCCTGGTTGCCTAGTTATTTAAGTTAAAAAGTAAAGTTGATTTCTGCCACTCCATCAGGAACAGTGTTGGCCATGTTGATTAAAATCTACACTTTTTATCATGACCAAGAGGAACCTATTCATCTGGTACCTCAGTAGATGTCCTTAATCTCATACCACTCCCTCTTTATCTCACTATGTTGCTGATACACTGACCTCTTTACGGATTTTTTAATACCCTAAGCACTTTAGGGCCTCTGCCTACAATGTTCTTTATTTAACACAGCCCATGGATTACTTCTTGTCATTCTCCAGGAATCAATGCAAATGTTACATTCCAAAGTGTCCAAAACAATTATTACCCACTATTCCAGTTATTTTATACCTTAATAGCCAGTAAACATTTTTGTTGGTTTATTTGTTTATCAAAACCAGGGAGCTTTTCTATTCTTTGTTTTGGGTGTTTCTCCAGCATCACTTAGAACTGTGTCTTGCATATAGTAGACAGTCTTGTCCTTGTTTTTCTTTTTTAATTGAGAGGCATAAATTACATATCGTGGAGTATTCCAATCTTAAGTATATAATTCTGTTTTTATGAATGTATATCAATGAGCAGAATATTTCCATCACCCAAGAAGGCTCTCTAGTGTCCCATCATACTAATTCCCCTGATAAATCAACTATTGTTTGATTTGTTTTCACCACATGCTAGTTTTATCCATTCTAGAATTTCATTTAAATGCAGTAATGTAGGATACATTATTTGCATTTGATTTCTACCACTGAGTATAATATTCTTGAGTTTAATCCATGTTGTTGCATGTATCAGCAGATGATTTTTTATTTTTATTTTTTAGTAATAGTATTCCATTGTATGGATAATGCAGTTCATGTATCAGTTCTACTGACATAGATCAAGATTGTTTCTAGTTTTGGACTATGATCAATGAAGATAATATAAACTTTTTTGTACAAAGCTTCTTGTGGGCAAGGGTTTTTATTTCCAGGAAGCAATACCTAGGAGACGAATTGCTGGATCAGAGGGGAAATAGATGTTTAACTTTTATAGAAACTGACAGTTTTCCAAAATGTTGGTATCATTTTATATTTCTGTTACCAATGTTCCAGTTGTTATATATCCCTTCCAAAAATTGGTAATTTTACTCTTTTTTACTTGATAATTTGTGATCCTAGTAGGTGTGTAGGTAGCTATTTCGTGGTGTACTTAATTGGTATTATCCTGATGAGTAATGATATTGAGCCCCTATTCGTATTAGCCATTCTCTCAGATTCTTTTGCCAGGTGTCTAAATCTAATGTTTAGTCCATTTACATTTTCTATAATTATTAATATATTTCAAATTAAGTCTACCATCTTGATATTTTATTTTTATTTATTCGTTCTGTTCTTTGTCCCTCTTTTGTCTTTGTATTTTTATATAAGGTGAATAAAATATAATTTTTAGCCTTCATGTTACCTTTTCTCATGGATATTTAGTTATACCCCTGTGTTGTTGTTTTTTTTTTAGTTGTCAGTTTAGAAATTACAATACCTAAACATTTTTAAATTATAATGGGCATCTTTAACTTACCACATTCTATATTCAAAAAACATTTTATTGTGTCACAAAATGAGAACTTTACAACAATATATATCCAATTACCATACTTTCATTATTTCCATTATGTTTGTTCTTGTTTTTATGTATTTTCCACAGATCTTAGGTGCTCCGAGCTATTTTTTCATACTTTTCCCTGATTATATTTCAGTTTAGATAATTTTTATTAACCTAACTTTCAGTTTATGATTATTTTATCTCTGTGTCCAGTTTGCTGATCTACCTGAGAGGGAAGTTTTCATCACTAATATTGTATTTTCATTTGTCTATTTTTCACAGTTTTTATCTTTCTGCTAAATTCTTTCACTTATCATACATGCTTTCCATCTCTTTCTACTATATACTTTAACATAGTAAGTGCAGGAAAACAAAAAATAAGAGTTCTCAGAAGGAAAAGACAACATTATATTTAAGCTTAAGAGATCTGTAAACTGAAATAGGGAATGGTCGGTTTTGAGACTCAATAAATGCAAGATATATCTCAAATACAGAGCAAATGTAAAAAGACGTAAACATTATTAGAGAGAAACAACCAAGATAAATAGAAGATAAACTTAGCAAACCTAATATGAGAATTCCTGAAAAAGAAAAAAAGAAACATAAAATTAATAGTTAATAAATATAATAAAATAAAAATTTCCAAAGCAGATGAATGCATATTTGCAGAAGAGGCTCTTTGTATTCCAGAAGTGACTGGTGAGAAAACATGTTCAACTATAAATTCTTAGAATCCAAACACTAAAAGAAGATTATTATAAGCTTCTGGATAATAATAATGATGATGATAATAATATTAAGGAACTTCCAAGGGAATCACAATCAGATTGGCATTGTACTTCTCATCTGAAACACTGGATGTTAGAAGGTGGTAGAATAATGTCTACAAAGTTATTATGGGGGTGGGAGGGAGGAATGCAACTCAAGAATAATTCAGCCAGCCCAAACTGCATTCACTGTCAGAGTGAAATAAGATATTTGTATGCATGTAAACTTAGAGTATATGTTTCGATGCTAAATTCCAAAATTTAATATCTCCCAAAAGATAGAAATTTATTTCTCTCCTATAACAGCACAGAGGAGAGAGGGTGAATGAGGGTCCTCTATGGGTTAACTCGAGGATCTAAGTTCTTCCCAATCTGCTGTTCCATTCTGGAAGACAGGGCTTTATAAACTTTGTTGCTGTCATTGAACCCTCTGGCAGACTTGTAAAACCTATCTCAATGTAAATGTTGGAGATGCATAAAATAATTATGTCTTACAAAGAACAATTAACAAATTCTTGTGGTGGGCCTAGTATTTACCTTAATTTTGAGTGTAAATACCAACAGAATGAGGTAAGTGTATCATTGTTCCCATTTTATAGGTGAGGGAATGGAGTTATTAATAACCAAATAACTCATCCAAGGTTACAGGCCTAGTATTCAGTGGAGCCAGGGTTATGGCTATGAAGTTGTTCTTAGCACTAAATAAATAAGAGAAACAGGAAAGTAAAATTAATCAATAACAAAATTAATAAAATGAGAAAAAATAACAAACAAAAAACAGCATAAGTAAAATCCAAAACAGATTATTTGAAAAGATCAATAAGACACAAACAAGTCGTTAACTTAAATAAGAAAAAAAACAGAGGAAAAAACAACAACTAGAAATGGGAAAGGCGACAGAGCTACAACATAATTGAGGATAAAAGTGTGACTGCTCATGATGAATGACACATTTTCTTGGCTTCCCCTCAGCCTCAGCGAAGTTATCAGTCACAGCCATCCTGTACAGTCTCTGGTCCCTCACCAGCCAGCCAGCCACTGACACTTGTCACTTGCATCAATGGGTTTGGCCTGCTCTATCAAATTTGAACACTAGATTAAAATGTCTTTGGAGAAATCTGAGGGAGTCAAGCTGGAGTTTAAAGCAAAGCCAGACAGGCTCCTGGTCAACCAGCCCAGCCCAGCCAGAGACCATGGCTTGGAAACCTGGCTGGGTGCCGGCACTTTGCAGCTAGAAGTGAGTCAGGGCAAGTAGAGGGTCTAGAAGCCAAGGAGTTGGTTAAAACAGGAGTGAACAAGTAGGTTCTCCAGGTCAAGTGAACCAAGGCCAGGCTGAGTCAGAGTCACCATGGAACAAGAACACCAAAGTGAGTCTAATGGACAGGAAGTGTTTGCCCACTGGTAGCTGTAGCCAGGGAGAGAATGAAAAACTGGTCAGCCATGCCAGATGCAGGCAGAGCTGCAGTGAAGCAAATGCAATCTCAGGAAGATTTTTACAGGAAGGACACACAGCTGTATCCTTTCCATGAATGTATTTTCATGAATAAAATTATTTCCGATGATCTGACAGTTTTATCTAGACTGAGTGGGCTTTCCATTCAAAATCTAATATAAGAGGGACTTTATAAGGTGAAGAAACTAAGTATTGCAGATATGAATATCTCTATTACAACTATATACACCAAAAATGAGTACATATAGTTGTTTAATATAAACTTAAGTATATCCACAATGTTTTTCAGAAATGCTTTATTTACTTTAATATCACCCCTATGTCCCTCACCCTGGAAGGCATTTTTTTTTTACCTTTCCCATTGATTAAAATAAAGAAGTTAAAAATTTGAAGGTAATTCACTAAATTGAACTGGTCCCAGAAGTGGTCCAAGGGAGCTCTTGCCCTCCAGATGTATTGACACCTTGCATTCTTTTGCCCTGTATTGGTGCTTAGTATTTATGTAATTATAAGTTATTTAAACACTAGAGGCCCAATGCACGAAATTTGTACAAGAGTAGGCCTTCCTTCCCCAGGCTGCTGGGACTGGCTTCCCTCTGGCACCTGGGACCTGAGCTTTTCTCCGGCCATCTGGAAGGTCGTCCGGAAGGACATTTGGTCTAATTAGCATATTATGCTTTTATTATTATAGATAACCGTGCACTGGGTAGTGTTAATGGAACATGGTGAAACGATTGCATAATTATGCTTTGGAATCCCTTGTGACTAGTGAATGAGCTGAGGACAGTGCCATTCCAAATGCCATGTAGAGAAGTTCAGGAGTTCTGTGATGGGTTAAAAATGAAGCACACACATACACAAAGACTTATGTAGGGAAGGGAAAGAAAGATAAGAGGTGGGAGGATTGATCTAAAGATCAAGTTTATTGTGATAATGTTTCCCATCTTACATGATTCAGGCAAGGAGCAGACCAATCTGAAGTCAGCACTCCTCTCAGACAAAGAAAAGCAGAGTACTGAAATCATGAAGCCCTTAGGCCAGGGGAGGTCAGAGCTACTGGTGAGGAGCTGACATTTCTAGAGACTTATCTAACCTGCTCTTCTAGGTCATCCTTGAGCAACTCTCTGGATCCTTGGAACAAGCAGTTAAGATCATCACATTGTTGTCTACATTGGAGATACCTCCAATTTATGGACCAGACAATGTGTTCCATGCACTTTACATGCATAAACTCAATGAATGCTCATAATAACAATGTGATAGGTATCACTATTATTTCCATTTTACATGAGGAAAGGGGCACAGAATGGTAAATTACCCAAGGCTCCTATAGCTTTATTTTTTATACTCCATATATGGAGTAAATGTATTTTCTTAACATCTTTTTAAGGTCGTTTCTTAGCTGCTCTACATCTTTATATAGGGATATATGTGGAGTTTTGATTCAGGACTTCATATTCAGAATATCCTGAAAAATGTAACTTCATTCAGAATGCACACAACTAACTAATAAAAATGACTATAAAGGAGACAAGTTTTTACAATGTATTTAGAGTTGTCTAAAGTTACTACTCAGCCAACATTGTCTTTAATTAAGTACTAGAGGCCCGGTGCACAAATTTTGTGTAAGAGTAGGCCCTCCTTCGCCCGGCTGCTGGCACCGGCTTCCCTCTGTCACCGGGACCCGGGCTTCCCTCCGGCAGTCTGGAAGGTAGTCTGGTTAATTAGCATATTACACTTTTATTATTATAGATAATCTGTAGTGTTAGCTAAGAGAAAAAACTGGTTTGTCCACTCATAAATTTGATTAATAAATGTTAGGTACAATCTTCTAGCTCTCAGACCAGAGATGACACTGTGGACAATTCACAGGCAGCTGAATATATGAATTCAGAAATATATGAAGTCTTTGTGCAAAGCCAAACACATGGAGTATTCCAGAACCAGACCCTGATAAGTCTAAAGAAAGAATCTGGGCCTTTCACTTTAATCTCTCATCTTTTCAGTCAAACACAGACACAGCAAAAACTCTCACAATCACATACATTACTCTTTATTTCATTTTCTTTTATCACAAGGACACTTGCAACTCACCAGAGAAGGAAAAGAAAAGAGGACACAAAAGACACTATAACCAGCAACTGTTTGGTGTGGCCATTATTTACTTATTTTCTCATCATCTTCTGCTCACTCTTCTACATTTTGTTTGTCAATGCCAAGGCTGAAAACGGCATTTCTGGTATTCTTTGTTAGTTCTTATCTGCCCTGTTTTGCTAATAGGGGCTAAATCAGAAGTTGTGAGGAGAAGAGTACTGATGTTCCTATTTCCTACCTCTCTTCTTTCTCCCTTCTTCCAGTGGTCCCAGGCAGTGTCTGAATCCCTCCCACCACTCCAGCTCTTGAGGCTTCTCCTCCCTTTCCCTAGATCTGCTCGCAGCAGACCCTCCTGCCAGAAGCACCAGCCCCTCTTCCACACTCTCAGGTTCCACGAACACTGGCTCTTCCTTTGTGCTCTCCAGCCTAGAAATGGTTACTAATTTCTGGGTTACTTCATATCTTTTTTTTTTTCTCTTCAAACATTGTAATACTCATAGCCAATTTTCTGTCCTAAATCACCTCAGTTTAAATTACCAGCATGATTTCTACTTTTCTCTCCTGGACCCAGACTGATTATATGCGTCCTCCTGATCCAACTTTGTCCATGATGACACAGTCCCTGCTCTTCTTCAGAGCAATTCCTTTGGCGAATGAGTAGGAAGAAAAACACAGAGGGCAAATGAGGCATGGGGAGTCTTTTGTGCATCAGGCCAGAAAGTCCAACTACCCTAAAAACAATACTGTTTTACAATACGTGCACTCCTAGTTTGATAGGATACCTCAAGGCTGATACCACTTTCTTTAGGATAAATATTGCTCCAGTAACATGAATGAACCTAGGAGGTAGACGTGAGCCCATGGGTTCTGACCAGATAGTAGTGTTTGATATCTGTGTTCCTAGATCACAGCCTAACACTTAGAGACTATATGATAGATTCAGGTTTTATTAGAAATCAATGGAAGCCTAGAACTTTCCATCTCAAGTGATATGTAGCATGAAATCCGAGTTAGGATATTAAAACAACAACTTATTCCTCTAAAAATGTGGATTTTCCACTGAGAGAACAATAGAATATTACAGCTAAAAACCAACCTACACATCATTAGTTCCAATCATCTTATTTCATAAAGACAAAGGCCAAAATCAATCTGTTACCAAAGAAAAGTAAAAGACATAACTAAGAGTCATTGTACAGCCACTGTCTTAACAAACTTCAGTAGCAATGACTTCAATCTGATGAAGAAATCAGATACATTGGAGTGAATCCCATAAGTTTCCTTTTTTAAAGGATACACTAAGAAGTCATCATGGTTATGATACAGTAGTCATATCAAAGCAATGGTCCCCAAAGACGGATGGAGATGTGACAGTAGAGCTCTTCCCAAACAGACCTCACAGGGACCACACTACACCATGGACCAAGTCTGCATAAATGGAAGTCCCATTAGATGGCTAGATACTGACATTTCCCGCTCTAATCCCAACTTTATATTTGTAGTACTCTTAACACCCCAGAAATGTTCTGGCGACACCCTCAAGCTAGTCAGGTGTACCTCATTAATATTAGAATTATACAGCATACAATATTCTATAGAGAACAACACCATAATACACCCATGAAAGGATACAGCTCTCATTTATCACCCTGTCCTCCCAGATCTTCAAAACCTAGCAGGCTCTTAGAAAAACTGGTGCATTTTCATGATCTCTAAAAGTGTTTTCATATGTATTTCATAGGTAGCTATACTTATGATTGTTTCCCCCTTTTCAGAAAATTTCAGAGCTAAACATCAGATTTACACATTTTCCTTCTAGTCATGTAATGACCTCAATGACTCTAGAAAATGCATTCATCTATAAAATAAAACCAACATTTGGCTCCTCCCAAGAGGTTAATGAATTTAGTTTTTTTTAAAGTTCTGTGAAATAGTAATGTATACAGACTCTTTATAAATTATTATTATTGATTTCAACTCAAAAGTCTCATCCCTGACACATGGCCTCACTGCAACTTCCTTCTCTTGGCTGAGGCTCAACAATTCCTAAAGACAACGATCATTGCAGACATGTGATTTCTAAGTTGTTGAACTAACCAGAGGCATACACTAGGGCCATGTTCCTCTGGGCACTTGTTTATCTTGGGTTCAGTTGGTGTATTACAGAAATATATTAGACCCTCAATCCCAGGAGGAATGTGAAACTGTGAGAAAGACAAAATCTGGCTGACCTTCTACGAAAACAACCAGCCAACCTTGCTGAGAGGCAGCAGCAACAAAAACAGGCCAGGACTATTGAGTTTTTGTTCTGGAAGATGACAATTTGTTAAAAATGTTTAATATAGGAGGAGTAACTCAGCTACACCCTCCCATTTCATCTGCATCAGGGCAGATAACAAATGGCAACATGTAATGTATACGGGTAATAGTGTCAATGAGAGATCAAGATTATACATGATACTTGCTAAATTTGTTATGCCTCATTAGTGCTGTGGCTTATTACGGAGAGCTCCACAGTTCCCAGCATTCCCTCATGGGCTGTCCTGATGGATAATGCAAATAAAGAAAGGAAAAGCACCAATGACACAGTGCTCACACTGCATTTGTCAGGGGCATAGTTAGCCGGGTTAGGTAGGCTCTGCATTTTCTATCACTGTCACATATTGATCTGAATGTATAGTCATGCTCACTTAGCACTGCTGTATTTTCCACAATGGTGTTCTCTCCAAGTACAAATGACACTCAGACTAAATTCATCGAAGAATATCTGAATCTTCCAATATGAAAATGTCATTTGTCTAAATAACCAGTGCTCCTTTAGATCTTTAATTGAAAGAAAAATTTATGTATAGGTTAGATTTTTTTAGTTTTTAGTTTTGTTTTGTTTTGTTTTGTTTAAGGAATAGAAGAGCATTCTGATCCTAAAGGCATTTTACAAATGGCAAAGCATTGAAAAATTGTATACTGGAGTTCTTTATGAGGTTAATTAAAAATAAGAAACAAGTTGACTTAACCTTCTAATCCTGAAGACACACCTTAGTTTAGGGTCTGGGTATCAATATCTTTCCCTTTCTCCTCACCAGAGTCCAACCACTGATGCTCGAAGGGAAGCCACATTTCCCACAGCCACTCTGACTGCGTCACCTTGATCTAGTTTACATCCAAGATTGATGCATTGTACTCTCTCCAAATGCCACCAAAGGCTCAACAATTCCTAAAGACAATTCCTAAAGGAAATTTCTTTTCCTTTTTTTCCCAAATACTATCCCTTTTTTACTTTACATTATTCATAGCCACCTTGCACTACAGACTCCAAAACAATTCAACAAAATCTTCTGAAGCTGCATGGTCCAATGCGGCAGCCACTAGCCACCAGCCACCAGCCACATGTGGCTATTGAGCATTTGATGTGGGAGAGGCCCTGCTTTTCACTTGATAACATCAGTGTCATCAAGAGCAACCTAGGCATTTTAAGGGACAACCACCTAGAAAATTGAAAAGAGCACGGGACACTGTTATAAAGAAGATTATTATCTGTAATGAGGTGTTTGGCAACGCATTTTTACCTTTGATTGGTTCTGCCTATTTCTTTTGTTATTCTACCTAATACCCAGTAAACATATTCTACTTGTCCCAGAAAAACTTTTCATAACCCCCTTTTCTAATACTCACATACTTATCGTGGTTATTATTTTCATGGGACTATACACCATGGATGAAATGCTCTGATTAAAGAGAATTTTATGGGGGGTGGGATGGAAAGGTGGTCGGAAAGTTGGTAATACATTAGGAAAACAAACAGTGTCTTATCAGGAATCTCCAGAGAGGGGAGAGGTTTCCCAATAGAGATGAAAACAAAGGCAGGCTTTCTGATGCTAGAGGTGGGAGGAACCTCAGCAGTGCTCTTGCCTGATTCTCAGAACATCAGAGTTTGAGTGGAAACTTGAGAGTATATTTCACTTAAAGAAACTAGCATATAGAAAAATTAGCTAGATATAATCTAGTTACGAGGAAAACAAGGACCTAGAAACCCAGGTGTTCCAAATATGATACAGGGCTCCTTCCCTGGAAATCCAGGACCATCCACATGCCACAGAAAGGTCTAAGGAAACAATTCAGATAGAATGAAATGACTTCCTAAGCAGGTCTGGACTTAACCAGGGTTATGATACTTAAGTTAAAATAGCCATGAAATGTTAGCAAGAACAGCACTGCATTGTACTGTGGTGTGTGTGTGTGTGTGTGTGTGTGTGTGTGTGTGTGTGTGTGTGTACAGAATTATTACTATTAAGCTTAATTGTGAATAAAATATCTGTCTTCAATTTTTGAAAAGAACCTGTGAATCAGAAGTACGTTAATCTTTGTGTTATCCATTCCCGAGGTGGTCTGACTGTTTGACCCAGAAGTCCAGAACCTAGGCATCACTTTTCTAAACATGGGAAAGGAATGCTGGAGAAAACAAGAAGCATTAAGAGATGATGAGTTTGCAAGCATTACTCTTAATAATTATGCCCCAAACACTGTATTGCTATTGATTATAATGTAGCAATGACTCCTTTTAAAAATACTAGGATTTATAAAATCAAGTACATCTTTTTAAAGATAATTAACTCGAAAGGTTTTATACTTACTGAGTCATTCAACAAATGTCTCATTGCCTACAGCGTGCTAGCAGTGGTACTGATTACGAAGAAGATAAGATCGACAAGCACTTAAAATGTAGTGCTGTGGCTTTCAAACATTTTTTGACAGTAGTTCCCAGAAAAAAAGGTACATTTTATATAGCAAGCTAATGTTCGTTTGTGTTTAACCAAGAGTTTCACAAAACCATACTTTCCCTAACTACATTTGAGGCATTCTGATATTTTCTTTTCGGTTCTACATTCTTATTTTCCTTTTCATTCCATTTCATCCTGTCCTATTTATTTAATTTCCTAATTACCTAATTGATCTTGTGTCCAAAAAATAGATGATATCCAGCATTCTGAAAATCTCTTAGGGTAAGGACTGAAAGCATGATTATCATAACAAGTGAGTCAACGATTTTGTTATACTGTGAAGAGTATTTCACACCCTTGACTAGAGGATGGATAGGTAATTCAGATTCGAAGAGTGTTTGGATAAGATGTAAGATGATGCTGGCAGTGAGTACTGAAGGAGACTATGTGTTAGGTAATTAGAAGTAGAAGATGCTTCCTGGGCAGACAATAGAAAGTTAAAATATAAGGAAACATAATATAGACAAAGAATTACAACACTTTGCTATGTCTGAAGTGAATGATATTGTGTGGGCAAAAGAAGCAATATTAGACAGTACCTAGATTATGAATGTCTCAATTGGTAAGCCAAGAAATTTATCAGGAAAATTATTGATTAATTTTATAATAAGCAAACTATTTTACGACAGTTAGTCTGCAGTGATATTGTCATTACTCAAAGCAATTTTTAAACTTCCCTGTTGAAGTTGCCTTTAGAGTTTATTTAATGAGCAGCAAAATAAATTAACCCCATCATTGTATAGCCACACCTTGATTTTGGATGATTTTTAGCTAGTCCTAAAGGTCAAATCCATTCTCAAAACTTTAAGATTTGTTACCTCTGAGGACAATCAAAAAGAGTATATGAAACACTTTTGGTTTAACAAGACACTTGACTAGCAGCATCTGATACAGCTTCTCACACTGTACACTGAAAGAAGAAAAAAAGGACAAAATTCAAATCACTAGCAAATGAATGATTGAATATGTAGGAGATATGACTGGAACTAGTATTAGTAAAATAAAACTGCATTGAGGAAATACCACTTCCACTTTCTCTCATGGAAATAAATTTATGAAAACATAATATGAAATGTAGAGAAACATAAAACATAACGACTACCAGTTCATATGTCCTCAATTACTTGTCCCCAAACTCACGGACCAAAGACAGGTCCTAACCAGGTTTCCTGGAACTGGTTTGGGTACTACTTGTCACCCATCTGCGGTAAATACAGACATCCAGAGTGCTTAGAAACTGTCACAGGCATGTGGCATCCTGTTGCATTCAAGCACCTGATCAGTGGGCTGGTTTCATTGTAGAGGAAATAGATCTGGCTCCAACTGTTGAAATCATGTGGTATGTCACATGTGGAACAAGATGCATATTGGTCAGACACAGTAGACCACATTACATATAATAAGCTCGGTTTCAATTATAACCTGCAAGTGTAAAATTCTTTAAAAATTGTTTATTATTGTAACTTTTTATTTTAGCAATCACTTTAATTTTTAGTCAAACCTGTTTTTAAATTTCTAGTCTAGCACTATTTACTAAATTATGGAAGTATAATTTATATTATTTATTTTTAACCCAAATTTGCAGATAGCAAAGAAACTTTCTGGAAATGTCTTTCAAAAAAACAAAAACAAAATAAAAACAACCTATTTATTATTACATTAGTAGTGGGAAACCAAATGATTATGAAAGCAATTTTAAATATATAAAGGCCAAAAGAGTTCATTTTAGTTTTCTTGGAAGTAAATAGCTTCATATGTTGAGTTCAATTTCGTAGCCATAATTGATGCTGAAATGTACAAACCCCTGGTGTGTTATTTGCAGACAGACACTGACTATTAAAACAATGGAACTATTGTAAGGTAGGTAGTGTTTACATTTTAAAAAAAGACATAAAGTAATAACTCCAAACTGAAAGAATTCTTCAAAGGAAAGACAATGAATTTAAAAAGCAGAAAGAAATAGATACCACTATTTCATAGTGTATTGGGCTTCCTGCTAAAAGGAATGTGGCTTACTAAAAGTAAAACATCATAGGTAATTGTCAAGAAATTAGTTAAAAGTCTGAACTAAATATGTTTGCTTGGAGCTGTTGGGAAGATCTGTAGCATAGAAGATAATTCAAATATCACTCCCCACACCCCCAACACAATGTCTCAGAATATTCGGGAATTAATTTATGATATGAAAGACCAACTTACAGAACAAAATATTAGTAAAGTACTTTTTATTGCAACTTGGTGAATTCACATATATTTGTAACATGACATTTTTTATAGTATATGTACTATTTGAACTTGATGATAATATGAAGGAAATTTTTTTTTCAGGTTTATTCAGGATATACACCAATTTTTAAATGGCCTACACTATGAAGGACTGTATTACTAGCAAATGTGCTTTTAGAGTTCAGGTTCTATGTAGGACTAGTGGCCCAGTGCACGAAATTCATGCACGGGGGGGGGTGGGGGTGGTGTTTCCCTCAGCCCAGCCTGCACCCTCTCCAATTGGGAATCCCTTGAGGGATGTCTGACTGTAGACTGGCAGTCGGACATCCCTCTTGCAATCTGGGACCGCTGGCTCCTAACTGCTCACCTGCCTGCCTACCTGATTGCCCCTAACTGCCTCTGCCTGCCTGTCTGATTGCTCCTAACCCCTCTGTCTGACTGCCTGATTGTCCCTAACATCTCTGCCTGCCTGCTTGATCACTCCTAACTGCCATCCCCTGCCGGCCTGATCTTGCCCCCAAGTGCTCTCCCCTGCCAGCCTGATCTTGCCCCCAACTGCCTATGCCTGCCTGATCACCCCTAAATGCCCTCCCCTGCCAGCCTGATCTCACCCCCAACTGCTCTCCCCTGCAGGCCTGATCTTGCCACCAACTGTCCACCCCTGCTGGCCAATTTGGTTCTGATTGGTCGGTTTCCATGCCAGTCAGTGTCAAAAGCTCCACCTCGTAGGCAGCCATTGGCTCCTCATAGTTCACCCAGCTTTGGTTCTGATTGGTCAGTTTCTATGCCAGTCAGCATCTCCAGGCCTATCTCTAGGTCTGATCAGAGAGGCAGGTCTGATCTGCAGCCCCTGCTAAGGATCGAAGAGAAACAGAGGCGTGGCTGCTGGCAAAGCCCAGAGAGAAAGAGAGAGGCAACGGCTGATCAACAGCTTCCATGGAGGTTGCAGATCAGACCCTGCCTCTCTCTTCAGGCCTCTCTCAGGGCCTGATCCACAACCCCCTCAGCAGTCATTGCTGGGTCACCATGGCAACCCAGCACTGACTATAGGACTAACTTCCGGTGTTCAATCGAGCCTTCAGTTGGTCGTTACGGACCCTGGATTTTTACATATTAGGATATGTTTTTTGGCAAAGATGAACTAACAGGAAAACATTCTGGAGTTATTACCCAAATGAAGGAAGTTATATCTGGAAGTGAATCAACATGCAGCATCCATCATTGAGACAGTCTTGCCACACAGTAATAAAAGTCACTTGCTCTAAACCATTTGTTCTTGACATAGTAAAAACTGTGAATTACATAATGTGTTTATATTTGAT
The DNA here is from genome assembly GCF_951640355.1 of Cnephaeus nilssonii. NCBI lineage: Eukaryota > Metazoa > Chordata > Mammalia > Chiroptera > Vespertilionidae > Cnephaeus > Cnephaeus nilssonii. The sequence goes on from NC_137077.1 coordinate 31,270,524, forward strand.
ATTATCCATATACATATAATATTAAAGCTAATCATAAGTAGCTATTATTGCATTTTGAGGAGAGATGTTTATTTAGGGAAAATATCTATTAAAATGCTTGAATTATAGAATGAACTTACAGCATTTCTGCTGGATAAATTCATTTAGTTCCATCTTTTAAATGGTGTAAGTCATTGTCAGCCTTCCTTTATTTTCTCATATTCTTATATATTCAATGCTCTTGATGCAGCCATGCAATGAAGTAATTCAACAGAAAGTTCAGAACCCTGGTGACAAATCATATATTGAGATTAATATAAGGAAGGTATGCATGATAGGCAAGTAAGGAAGAATTTGAAGACTAGAAGTTTACTTTCTAAACTTTAAAAAATAATTACATAGTTTTAAAGTTATTAAAAAGGCTTTTACAAGAGTTTAGATCAGTAGAATTGAAATGTGGTATATGAAAGTTAACCCTTTAAATTTCAGTTTTCCTAATAAACAATAGCTATGCCTCACAAAAAAATTTGTGATGTTAAAGTATGGATTCAGAAAAAGTGACTCTAATTCATAGAACACAGTTCTTATTTTTTCTTCTGTGAAGCATATCCAAGGGTGCTATTCCTTTTAAAGTAAATTTTTAAAATATATCTTTATCATTGAGAATATTATGGATGTCCCCCGCCCCTTTTCTCTATCCATTGCCCTGTTCCACCTGGATCCTACCCCACCACAGGCCTTACCACCCTATTGTCTGTGTCCATGGGTAAGTGCATATATGCATATAAATTATTTGGTTAATCTCTTCCAGATGTCCCCAACCCCCACACCCCCACACACACCCTTTCCCTCTGAGATTCATCAGTCTGTTCCATGTTTCCATGCCTCTGGTTCTATTTTATTCATCAGTTTATTTTGTTCATTAGATTGTTCATTTGTTTATTTTGATTTTTAGATTCAATTGTTAATAGATATGTATTTATTGACATTTTATTGTTCAGATTTTTAATCTTTTTTGTTGTTCTTCTTCTTAAAGAAGACCCTTTAACATTTTTTGTAATACTGGTTTGGTGGTGATAAACTCTAGCTTTTTCTTGTCTGTGAAGCTCTTTTTCTGACCTTCAATTCTAAATGATAGCTTTGCTGGCTAGAATAACCTTGGTTATAGGTCCTTGCTTTTCATCATTTTGAATATTTCTTGCCATTGCCTTTTGGCCTGCAGAGTTTCTGTTGAGAAATCAGCTGACAGTCGTATAGCACTCCCTTGTAGGTTACTAACTGCTTTTCTCTTGTTGCTTTTAAGATTCTCTCTTTGTCTTTAACCTTTGACACTTTAATTATGATGTGTCTTGGTGTAAACTTCTTAGGGTTAATCTTTTTTGGGACTTTTGTGCTTCCTGGGCTTGTAAGTCTATTTCTTTCACCAAGTAGGGAAATTTTTCTGTCATTTTTTCCTCAAATAGGTTTTCAATCTTGCTCCCTCTCTTCTTCTGGCATGCTTTATATATAAAAAATCTGAAGACAATGTTTTTTATGGAAAACTTTAGACATGTCTCCATTAAGACAGTAAATAGAAAAGATGCTAGTGTTATTCCTAATGTTGAATTTAGTCCCAGAGAGCTGGCAAATAATAGAGGTATGGAAGGTGGTAAAAGGCATAAGACTTTCAATAAAAGAGGTTAAATATCCCATTCTTGTTATGTGATCATCTACATAAGAAAGACAAAATTAAGACAGCAAATATTATGTAAATATTTTTCTTGACATCAGCAGGTATCATCCAAAAATATGATAATCAAAAAAATGGTATAGCAACAAAATATAAAATATTTAGGAATTTCACTTAAAAAAATAATAAATTAGCCCTCTACAGGTGAGATTTTAAAACTCTATTAAGGTAGACTAAACAAAATAATGTATATTCTTTTTTTTGGTATATAAAGTTTTAATATTATGAAAATTTTCTTTAAATTAATTTGTAATTTGGATAGAATACAAATCAAAATCCCACCTGGAGTTTTTGTAGGAATGTGACCAATATATTTCCATTCATGTGGAAATATTAAGGGACCAAAAAGCTTATCAACTTTAATAAAGAGATCAAAGAGAATACACTTGTCCCTCCAGATGTTAGGGCATAACATAAGCGATAGTAATGAACAGTGTGATACTCCCATAAAAAATGGAATGGAAAAGAGCATAGAGAAAGAACTATTTATGTACAGACAATATAGATAAAAATTGCAGGAAAAAAATCAGTGGAGAAACTCAGAATATTTAGCAGATGGTCTTGAGAAACTGGCTCACTATATATGGAGATATATAACTCACACCACACTAAAAGGAAATGAATTCCAGATGAGACAAAAACCAAAATAGGAAAGGTAAAAGTATGATAATCTATCTAATGCTCTGGCTCTGAGAACACAGGAAGGTGCTGATAAATAGGTACAAAGTGATGAGCTAAATGAATTTGAATACAGAGGAAGTATTTGAAGGGCAGGATTCAAAAGGGCTCAGATGAGATGGAGAGAGCCACACAGGAATGAGGGTGCCTGGATAATGAATAATTAAATATATTTGGGTTGCTAGAGGAGACAGAGACAGGAAGAATAAATAGTGTTTTGAGAAGTCAGTGAGAATTTTATTTTAGCTTTATTTTTTCAATAAAGTATTTCTCAAATATTTAGACGAACCATCTACAAGGTTTGTTAATGGGCAGTATGGAAGGTTTCACCCCCAGAATTTCCAACTCAGTAGATCTGGGTGAGCCTAAGATTTTCATTTCTGACAATTCCCAGGTGATGTTAAGCTGTTGCTGTTCCAGGTACCACTTTGGGAAACAGTGCTTCCCTTCGAAGCCAGGAAGCTTCAGGCTCAGGTGCTTTTGCAAAGCACACAGTATTGTAAAGGTCTAGGGCAGCCACTATCTTAGGGAGCCCAGAATGTTTGGTCATTTACATAACCTTCTCAGAAAAGTACTTAATGTATAGAAATATTAAAAAAAAAACCTTGCCCAATGGAGGAATGAATGAATAAATTACTCATTTTATGGATCAGTATACGGAGGTTTGTGGAAAGTCAGAGAATTTCTCCTAAGTTTGCTAATAGTTTCCAGTTCCCAAATGCAGGGACATTCCCCTCACCCGCCAGTGTATTATTTATGTAGAACTAGAGGTGGGAAAGAATTCTTAGCTTAGGCAAGAAAGACTTCAATAAATGAGCATTAGAGATGATCTTGAAGAAAGAAGAATGTGGGAGTAATGCGAGCTAAACTTTGGAGGTGGGACTGGGAATTTGAGTGACAATCGAGTAGTCTGACAAGTTTTATTTTATTTTGTCCAGCCATTCTCAAAAGTGCACCAAGCATATTTTGAGAAACCATGAGACATATAGATATAAAGAAGGTAAAACTGAAAAAGGCTTCACCATACTGTATAGCTTCTTATTATTAGATTGAAGAATTTGTGCTTCTTTCTGTAGGCAATAGAGCATCATTAAAAGTCTTTGTCCAGTGAAATTACATGATTAGAACTGCTCTTTAGGGCAACAATTTAGACCATAACTCTACTCAAATTTTTGCTAGCGATGGAAGAAATTGGGTTTTGGGCTTGCTAGCTGGGTATCTACAATAATAAAAGCGTAATATGCTAGTTAGACTGGATGTCCTTCCAGACAACCTTCCGGACAAAGCTGGGGCTGCAAGGGGAGCCCGGGTCCTGGGTGCCAGAGGGAAGCTGGTGCTGGCAGCCAGGGGAAGGAAGGCCTACTCTTGCACGAATTACGTACATTGGGCCTCTAGTCTAGTATAAAGTCAGCAATACTTCAGCTCACTGGTCTACACATGGCAAACTGCCAACTCAGGAACACAAATTATATGCATTTAAAAACTAAAAATAAGAAAATCTTGTAATAATTACTGCCACAGTGTGGTGATAATATTTTATCCTATAATCAAGTAATTAGATTCTTCTGTTTCTTGGTTGTCCATATAAGTAAAATGCAGAGATGAGAGGCCAGAAGAGATAAGCCACTTGTTTCTAAACCCCTGGTGGTGGTTTCTAAGACTGCTGTAACAACATTTGGATCGGTTTAATCAGCTCTCAATAGTTATCTTCATATCTTGTTCTTCAAAAAGATCATCTCACTGGGGAAGGGGCTAGCATAGATTTGAATGGTTGGTTCTCTGAGATGGCATAATAAAATACCAAGAGTTCAGATATGCAAAAGGGTATAAACAGAGTTATCTAGTGCAAGGGGTTTATAGTTCATAATGTTATGTAAGCATGTATATGATGGCAAGGAAGCCAGAGATAACCTAAGAGTTTATGACAGATAAATAGCACAAAGATAGAAATTACTGTCCAGAAAAACACCTCAAACTCAGCAGTACATTCTGTATCTTCAACGGCCCCAGGATGTCTAAGCTTGAGACAGACTTTCTATGAGAGTAGGCTTTCCTAATATGTTTCCAGAAGCTCAGATCTACCATCTGGTTGAAGCAGCTGTGAGGAAAACCTTTGTTGTGTTGTTTAGCAATTTGTTTCCGCTAGTGTCAGACAGAAACTTAATGCAGGAGGAAAGGGATACAGTACAAACAAAATTAAATTATTTAAAATAAATAATTGGAATTAGGGCATTAGAAGTGCCTAGGAAATTTCTGACATGCCAGTAAATTTCACATTTCTTGAAATAGTGGTCTAGAGAAGTGACACTTTTTGGAATATTAATTAGGTAACAGGAATTAAAGTAATTGTCCCGAATTTAATTTTGCAGCATGACTATAATGTATAGTCATTATAAAAACATTTTCAGTATATTAACATTAAAAAGTTCTATTGAAGTACATCTTTAATAAGAAGTCTTGTTTAGAAGTCACTTTTAAATGTATTTTTTGTGGTTATGAGAGATAATTAAAATAAAAATATTTTTGAAAACCATCTATAATGCCATATGCAAAAATGACTTAGTGTTTGCCTATATTGTAAATAGTATTATGTATTACTAGAGGCCCAGTGCACTAAATTTGTGGCTGCCGGCTGCTGACCAGGGCCTCCCTCCCTACCCCTGGCTGTCCCTGCCTCCTGGTCGAACTCCCAGACAACTTCTGGTAGAGGGGACAATTTGCATACTATGCTTTTATTATATAGGATAATATATCCAGTATTATGTGTTATATCAATGTGAAATCTCCATTTGGGCAGGAATTTATTTTTCTCCTATTTCATTTTGTTTAGTGCTGAATCTTCAGTGTCTAGGTCATTGTTTGCTTTATAGAAGGTGCTCAAAATTTTTTGAATAAATGAATATGCTAATAATAATTGCATAATTAAAATAAAACCTATATGATATATGTAATTTAACATTACAGATGGATCATCTTGAATCCTCATTTTTCATTTAATACTAGGTCATCTGCTACTACATAATTTTAATGGCTATATTAAATTCATCTTATGAAAATATGATAAAATTTGCTTAAGATAATTTTTCATCATTTCTGTAGGATTTAGCCTTAGAAGTAGAATGTAAACACCATGCAATATTATCATATTCATCAAATCAATCTAAGAATCTTTTTTCTTTCATAAAAATATGGCCCATTTGTTTTTAGCATTATTACTAGAGGCCCAATGCACAAAATTCGTGACGGGGTGTGTGTGTGTCCCTCAGCCCAGCCTGCACCCTCTCCAATCTGGGACCCCTCAAGGGATGTCTGACTGCCCACTGGGATCAGGCTTAAATGGGCAGTTGGACATTCCTCTCACAATCCAGGACTGCTGGCTCCCAACCGCTCGCCTGCCTGCCTGCCTGATTGCCCCTAACTGCTTTCACCTGCCAGCCTGATCACCCCCTAACCACTCCCCTGCCATCCTGATCAATGCCTAACTGCTCCCCTGCCAGCCTGGTCCCCCCTAACTGTCCTCCCCTGAAGGCCTGGTTGCCCCCAACTGCCCTCCCCTACTGGCCCAGTCACCCCTAACTTCCCTCCCTTGCCAGCCTGGTTGCCCCTAACTGCCCTCCCCTGCTGGCCTGGTCCCCCCAACTGCCCTCCCCTGCAGGCCTTGTCCCTCCCAACTGCCCTCCCCTGCAGGCCTGATTGCCCACAACTGCCCTTCCCCACTGGCCATCTTGTAGCGGCCATCTTTGTGTCCACATGGGGGCAGCCATCTTTGACCACATGGGGATGGCCATCTTGTGTGTTGGAGTATGGTCAATTTGCATACTACCTCTTTATTATATAGGATTGACATATTTATCTTCTTTTGGTTATGTCATCTTATACATTATATTTTTAATTTTTCTTTGCTGATTAATTTATTTTGATCTTTGTTAAACAGATTCTGTTTTCTCTGCACTTACTTGAAAGGCTATTATTTTAAGAGGTATACATTTTGTCTGTTAGTGGTTATCTTATGTTTCTCAAAAAAAAGTTTAACTGTAATTCTCCATTCAGCCAAACATAAGCTGAAATCATATGTTTTAATTTCTCTTCAAGATACATAATTAAACAAAATTTTACTTTAATCTGAACTTAGGCACACCTCTCTGTGTAGTATTCCAATATGAGAATGATATTGCCACTTATTAAAATTTATATACTATACTTATTGCTTTCTGAATAATTTGGACATTGAACATTTAGCTTTGCAGTCATGTACAAACATTATTTAAAATGAATCTATGTTTAACTTGTTTTTATTACATATTGCATGTCCTTAAATGTGTTATTTTTTATTTTAACTTATGTCTAGTTTGTTTAGGTCTTTAATTACAAATTACATAGAAGACAGTGTATCTTTCATATTCTTGCATATTAGAGAATATATTTTTCTCAGACTGGGAGAGGAACTTTCTGTTATCTTATTCTATAAAGTCTTTCCTCCAGTCTCTGCATATATAGCTGCAGTACCCTTTAATAGTACCTACTAGTGAAGGATAATCACATGCCATTGTGATATATTCACAATGCTGAGATTTTCATAGTCCTTATATTTAAAACATTTATTCTGAAAGTGTTTAATGAAGTTACTTTCTCCAAGTTATTTAACCTAAAATGTAAAATTCATGTAAATACATTGTTTACATGAATCTTTTTCAGTTCAGAATATTTTCTCCAGTTATGTATTTTCTTGCTTCTTCAGGTGTATTACTTCTATTTACATTTTTATTCTCTGTTGTCCAAGTCTCTCACTTTCTCAGTACTTATTTTTAACATCTTTATCTTTTTGCTCTAAGCTCTAAGATGATTTGCAAGTCTGCACACTGCATGACTAATTAATTTTTTCCTTTGTCATTTTTGTACTACTACCTCCAGTTGTTGCATATTTGTTTCCTGGAAGTGTTTTCTAGGTATATCCATTTATAGTCCATCCTACTGATGCTTTATTTTAGGTTTTGTCTCTTGACAGTTTAATAGCATTATAGTGGCCATATTTTCCTAAGTTTTATTGAGTGTGCCCCTTTGTTTTCTGAAACTTATTTCCCTATTTCCAAAGTAGATCTATTTTTAGCAATTTCTTTTTAGAGTTTGATACTCTATTGCCTATAAATATCTTTTTCAAGTACCATACACTCATATATTTTTTACTTTGATTTTACTCAAATGAGGGAAGATATTTCCAGACTTAGTACATATTCCTGAAGCTGAGAGATGATCAGTACTCTCCTATTCTTTTTCTTAGGTGGGGTTCAATTCTCTACATTTAGCAGCAATTAATATATTATGTAGTAATCAGAGAGCATGTGAAATGCCACACTAAGCTGTCACTGCTCTGGGTGTCTTTATTTGACCTAATGCACTTAACTCATAGAGACAATATACCTCTCAAATGCAAAGCATGCTTATTGTCAATTTAATGCTCTCTGAGCTTTTGTAATTTGCTAAATCTAATAGATACCTGGGATTGAAGAAACAGAAACAGAAATAGTCTTCACCCTTCTTCCCAAAGCAGAGAGCAGGCTTGTAAACAAACCTGAGATGGTATAGCCTGGGAGTCTCTGAGTAAATGGGAAATAGAATATATTTTCTTAATTTTATTTTCAGGCAGTATTCATTCAAAGGCAATCGGGGAAGCTTTTTCTAAATCAAACTTTATCTGCCTTACACTTGGTTGGATTCCTCCAAGATTCTGGCATATGTTTTTCTTTCTTTGGTATTAATGTTTGTGAGTTTTTCTTTTGTTATTGTCTCTATAGATTTTTAAGCTGGAAGTTGTGAGGATCTACATGTAGCATTAAATCTAAGGTCAATTAAAATATGCCCATATTTTGATGATTTTAGAAAAAATGTAGTGCCTGTGAATTACATGCTTGAACTATGCAATATTATGTAACTAATAGAAAAAGACGTGACTGAAGTGTTGACAATTTCTAAATCTGTGAAGTGTCAACTAACAGCAAAATAAGAATTAGTAATTTAAATATCATATCTCCAACTTCTTAATATAAATTTATATTTCATAATTTAATATAAATGTAATAAAAAGCACTAGAGCCAGGCCAGTGTGGTTCAATGGTTGAGCGTCGACCTGTGATCCAGGAGGTCATGGTATGATTCCCAGTGGGCGTGTGCTGGAGGCAGCTGATCAATGATTCTCTCATCATTGATGTTTCTCTCTCTCTCTCTCTCTCTCTCTCTCTCTTTCTCTGTCTCTGTCTCTTTCTTCTCTTCCTCTCTAAAATCAATAAACATATATTTAAAAAAAATAAATAAAAAGCACTATAATAATATCCAAAATAGCATCAATAATTGTGATTCCAAACTCAGAGACTCAGATACCTGAAAGGATCAAATACTATTCAAATGCTTATGCTCTACCCCCTAGTAATCCATGCTTGACATCCCAGCTTTAGTAGTTGGGTTTAAATTCTCCTTAATTTATTCATCTTAACATTTTGACTTCTGCTAAACCACCTGGATTAAGCACTTAAAACTCTCACCATATATTTACATCTTTCTCTGAAGAGAATGTAGATTTTAAATAAAGAAAAAGAAGAAAGGTTGAAGAGTGAGGCTATATCACCAGAATGAAGAGTTGATGCTACTTTTAGGGAAAAACATAAGAGAACATAGAACACAAAAGATGAGCACCAAAAGCAATCTTTAACCACATTCACTTTGCTTAGAGTTAATCCTTCCCTGATTCTCCGTTAGTCTCTAAATGATCTCTTATCCACAAATCATGATGTGAGCCTACTGACAACACCCTATGTGTGGGGTGGAGTGTTTGACCAAACAATGTTTAGGGGATAGGATTCATTGACCATGTCCAGTTGTTGAGTATGCTTTTGAGGTGTACCATTTGTTACAGCTATCAACATAGCTTTTATTTCTCTGAGCCCTAGTGTGAAAATAAAAACACACATTCAAAACAAGCTCTACAAAGATGGGCAATTTGTATTTTCCCCTTCTGTATTCCTGGCATTCAGGAGAGTATTTGGCACAAAATAGTTGCTTAGTAAATGTTTGTTGATTAAAGAAGTGGATAGATGAATGATAAATGAAGTCTGCAATCATCAAGGGGCAGGGGCAGGGCTGTTGGACTTTAGAAAAAGTCTTGTGTAATGAATAGAGTTTTGGAAGAGACATCAGAATTGGATTCTCCTTCTTGGCATGGGCTTAAATTGCTGTGTAACATTTAGATCAACAGCTTTAGCCCTAAATATTGTTTCTCCCAACCCAAGTTTTCTCTTTTGTAATCTGAATATTGAGAGGGTTTCGATGAATATAACAGCATAATTTTTCCACAAACTCAAACAGCAAATACAGTAGTAGGTAATTTATTTTTTTTCCAGTGAATTACTCTAATACCCCATGAATATATTAGCCAAAAAATATCTACAGAAAAATTCCTGTAAATCTTCTGTTAACCTTAGAGCTTATGTGCTACAAAGCATGGAGAACATGAGTCTCACCAGACTGCTGCAGCTCTGGCTTTGTGCTGCCACATGGTGTCACCCAGAAATGCTGCTCTGGTCTCCATAACTGACCCTTCTGCTGTAGCATCTATTTGGAGGGAGGATCATTCCAATCACTAGAGCCAGCTTGGCCAGCTCTTAGGTTGCAACAATTAGTGCTCAACGCTTTTAATGCCAAACCCAACTCTCTCCCAGCGAGCACGAGGACATGATTTGCCATCTTTCTGAACAAGAGCCACTACTCTCCTTTGTAGGGTTCATCCCTACTGAGTGGATTTAAACCTTCAGAGCTTAAATTGACTGATCATGAAGTCTATTGACTGTAAGACACACCTGCATTTGACATATATCAATTTCATTATTGCCCTCCAATTTTCCTCTAGTCAGGGTCTCTTTTTTTGCAGGGGGGCAGGAGGGAGGAAACAGGGTTTCTTTACACACTCTTTAAGTGCCCAGGGGACTGTCAGACAGTTGAAAAGACTACCTAGAAGTCCCACGGCGTCAAGGCCTGGCAGTCTCTTTTATCTGGAAAGGAAGGATAGCAATGGAGATCAACTCTGATTAGCTTATCTGGAAGCAGCTGGAATCATATTGGTACAGAGGGAGTAATTATATCTACTCTGGAAAATATGATAACAAACCCTTTCCCCAGGCAATGGGCACTTTGCCAACCTTCTAAGGAAAATATTTCTTGGTGGTTCCAGAGATTCCAAAACCCACCAATTGGAAAAAGGCCAGCCTCTTTCCAGAGATGATTTTGGGAATTAGAATAGCAGTACACAATTGCAATCTCTCTCTGGGTAGTGTGAATGGAGAGAAACAAAGCATTGTCCACAGTATTGGCAAGCTACAGCATGTCTGAATTTAATTTTGAGCCTCATTGTCAAGGCCAATTTGAGAGAGCACTGTGAAACAGATAGAGACCTACCACCAACACTGTGCTCTTTACCTCATCAGCTCACTTTCCAGCCCATCATTCTGTTCTCTGCAATTCCAATGCTCAAGTTCTCAGGGCCTCACATGTATATATTTTCTTCTCTCTCTTAGTGGGTTATCAAGTAAGTCCTATTAAGGCTTTATAACTAAAGTATTGTTCACTGGTAAATATTAGGGAAACATTCTGAACAAGGAGAGTTTGAATTGCTGAGTCTTTCCTTAGATCAGTGGTCGGCAAACGGCGGCTCGTGAGCCACATGCAGCTCTTTGGCCCCTTGAGTGTGGCTCTTCCACAAAATACCACGGCCTGGGCAAGTCTATTTTGAAGAAGTGGCATTAGAAGAAGTTTAAGTTTAAAATATTGGCTCTCAAAAGAAATTTCAATCGTTGTACTGTTGATATTTGGCTCTGTTGACTAATGAGTTTGCCGACCACTGCCCTAGATCATAGGTGTAATATCTTTGAGGGGAGTGTTGCCTAATATTTCACGTTGACCTGGCCACAAAAGTCCTACTAAAGGGGCTTTTGGAAAATGTCAGGACTCCAGCTCAGCCTTCCAGCCTTGTGATTAGGAATTTTCTGAACATCTGGTCATAGCCTGCCTGTCTCCATTGATAACCTTTTCTGATCCTCATTCTTCCCACAGGATATGAAATATTATGCTGGAAACTCACCCATAAAGCCTTTGTGTGTATGTGGGGAGGTGGGGGGGGTGGGGGGGCCTGGAGGATATGGGAAGTTTGACACTTTAGTAACCACCTTCTTCTCCCACTCTTAGAAAGGAGGCCTGCTCTGTCTCATCACGTTAATTCCCACAACACCATTGAGGTAGTGAATAAAATGAAGAATCAGGAACCTCTTTGGAAAGGTTATTTCTCTCAAGCAAAATATTAGCTACATTTTCCTATTTTCTTTACCAATATACATGCTTTTCACTGCCTCACCTGATGAGCATTATAAAATTAAAAACATAAGCATGTCCAACTGAAGCTCACTTACATGGTCAATGCTATGTCAACTAGCTAGACCAGCACAACAGAGCTTCCCGGTATGGTAAACCCCTCATGGCAGCCAGACTATGGTAGCATTGCCGGAATATAATCTTTAAAATGCTCTTAAATGCAAGCACTTTGACTAGCTCTTCAAATGCAGTATGTATGTCTGTAGGGGGATGCTTTTAAGTATAGTATTGCATTATAGGAGACACTCCCACCATTAATTGATATGATGAAATTTGCAGAGGATGAAAGTCATGACTCTAATTTTAAGTATGATCAGCCACATAATTTCAAGTTCTATATGCCTGAGTTATCCATTTTAAAATTCACTTACTTTATAGACAGGTTAGATGTAAGAGGGGTAAAGAACCACTAACCCAAACTGCAACCAAGTTGTACAATGTCCCATTCCTATTTCCACATAAACTTGTGGAATTTGAGGATAGGCTATATTTAAAATCTGTATCTCTAGCACATACTCTAAGCCCTGACTCTTTTTTTTATTAGTAATGTAGAACTGTTTTCTTTTTTAGGAGGGGTGAAATAATTGCATAGACTTTCTTCAATTATATTACACCATATGTTGTAAGATAAGTTACATGAGCATATGTATTTCATTATGAATATGAGCATATCAAGAAGAGAACACAGGATATTTGGCCACTTCCACTGTATGCCATCTCTGCTCCAACCCCATCAAAACCCCTGAAGTCTCAGAAAAGTTGGATGCTAATCACCTGTGAATCTTCTCACATAAAATTTCCAGTAGTTCCTGAAGTTAATACACCAAACATGCCAATAGAACAGACTTTGCTATATTACAGAACATCTGGTTCTGATCCTGGCAAGAGAAAATGAAAAGTAATGGAAACCAACATTTTGCCAGGATATGATTTTTTCTTCTTTTTCTTAAGGTTCTTTTTTAGAAATGGGCAGAGATTCAATGGGCATCAATTCCAGGAATTGCTTGTTCCCTCCCCATTTTCATTTCTATAGCTCTTTCAATTATGCACACACCCAGATTTATGTGCAGCCGTATCTCCTTTTATTTGTAGAGCAAATCTTCACTAGAAATTTCTGACCTATAAGGTGGTACACTTGCAACAGAGTCAACATGATAAATCTTTCAAGTACCAGAGTTATAGCTACTAATTAGAGTGTGTTTTGCATTTACTATTTAAAAAACAAGTGGTGGGTGTTCACGAGATGTCAGTGACACCGGACTCTGTTATTATATTCATATTTCTCAAAGCATATAAGTCCACAAGAGATCTGGTGTTTCACAGAAACAATGCAATTCTAAAGACAAAATATGCTATTATGTTTGCTGTTAAAAAGGGAATTTTTAAAAGTGCCACATTTAAAAAGCAGAAAATTTATATATATATATATATATATATATATATATATATATATATATATACACACACACACACACATATGTATGTATCTACATGTAACAAATATACTTTAATTTCATATAGAAAAAACATCACTGTCTTTGGATCCTTTAATGAAAAAGAATAAATTTGTCCCTGGATTTAATATTATAGGAATATTTATCAATAAGCCACATTCTTAGAAAAGTATGAAGAAAGGCATAATAAAGTGTTTGACTAAGGTTGCATTACATTTCATTTTATTTGAAATTAAAGCCAAAGAACGGTCAGATGTTTGTGACTCTGCTAAGAAAAAAAGAATCTTTTCATTTTCCCATCTCTGTGTACCCCTTCTGACCTGTAATCAAAGCATATTTCTCAGGAGAAGTGGAATTTTAGATATTTTAGACAGAGAAAAATAACTCAGTGGAAACAAAGAGATGATATGAAAGAAATCATATAAAACATATGGGCAAAATAAGGATTGGGAGAAAGCAGACATTCAGAAAATTAGGACTAAATACTTTTAAAGCAATCCATGGCATTACGAGTATTTTTGTTGTTAAACTGATAGCCTATTCCTACATTCATATAATTTCATTGTTTCATGATTCATGTTACTAAAAATTTCTGACATAAAGTTTCAATCCCAATAAGTTAGAAAAGCATTTCTCTTCAGTATTTTTATTCAACTTCTAGTTTTCAAAGAACAGATCAGCTAGAAGTAGAGGAAAATAGTGAGAAAATAAAATATTTGGTATCTTTTCAGGTTTTCTAAGAGTATGGGTATAATTCTATGAAATGTGCTCTCCTCTATGTCTTTCAGTTTCCTGTTAGTAACATGGATCTGTGACCGACGGCACTCCCCAAAGCTTGTGTTTGTCCAAGGACAAATACAATTCTACTTTTCTCAGATTGAGAAATTCCCTAGGAATAAGAAAAATTTTCTCTAAATTCTTCAGAACATTAAGTCCTGTGTAACCAAAATTAAACCTACACAAAATATTTTTCAAAGTTTTCAGCACTCCCTGTTATCCTTCCATATGCTCAGTGTTTGTTTTTCATACCAAACAAATAAAAAGGGGAAATTCGTGTTAAGAGAAGTATGTTAGAGTTACTTTCGCAAAGCGCTGCCTATCTATCAAAGCCCTTCCCAGTGTTGCTGCAAAGTGGATGCAAAATTTAATTAATACGTACAGTCAATATGATGGCCTGGAAAACGTAGGCACCTCAAAGGCTTAGGCAGGGCACGATCTGTCAGGTAAACACATGCTCTGATATGTGTCCAAACCCCAAATAAAACTTTGAAACCATTTGGGGAGGTCTTGAGTAAATGTTCTTGATATTTAAAATACACCCTGCCTTACCATATGTTTGTAGAATTACGAATATTGGCCAGTTTCTCTTTGCGAACAGTTGCAGTGCTAGGACTGACTTTTAGAAATTTCCTCACTGCAGGAGAGTGTCTCAAAGGATCGTGTGAATTTTGTGTGTATGAACTATATGAATTTTTAAGTTTCGAAGGATTAGTGGCAGGGCAGTGGGGTTGGTTTAAATCGAGGTCTTGGAGGCAAAATTAGTTGCAATGAGGGGAGGTGTCATCTTTAGAAATAGAAATATAACAGGCATTCGGCAGCAGCAGGCTCTCTTTCCTTTGTCAGCAGCTTGGCCAGGTCTTGTGTAGAGTTGGGCGACATGGTTGAAGACAGAGCGCTGTGAGACACATACAGTGAGGGGAGCGCCTGGAACAGGAGCCATGTGGCAGGTGAAAGCTACCAGCTCTACTTCTTTCTTTCTTTTTTTTTAAATTTATTTTATTGATTTTTTACAGAGAGGAAGGGAGAGAGAGAGATAGTTAGAAACATCGATCAGCTGCCTCCTGCACACCCCCTACTGGGGATGTGCCTGCAACCAAGGTACATGCCCTTGACCAGAATCGAACCTGGGACCCTTCAGTCGCAGGCCGATGCTCTATCCACTGAGCCAAACCGGTTTCAGCCACCTGCTCTACTTCTTAAGGAGCGCTGAGAGCAGAGTGCCATGGAGAAGAGCAAGAGCTTTAGAAAGACAATTGGAACCAGGTTCGTTCCAATTGTCTTTCTAATTGGTGGCTCTGGGTAAGCTGCTTCACCTCTCAGAGCCTTCGGAGTGGTTGTCTGTGAAGTGGGAGTAATGAGAGCCATCTATACGGTGCTGTATTAAGGATGAATGCACTAACAAGTGGATGTGTCTAGCACATATTCATTTCCTAATAAAATCTCTTCTCCCATGCTTGAGGGTTAAACTAAGATATAGGCTGATAATTCCCAAATCTATATACAATCCAGATTTCTCTTCAGTGTTTCAGACTCATAAAGCCAGTTTTTCCACCCCCAATATCCCTCAAATGGGCTAACACAATAGTTCTCTAAGCACCTCCCTGCCTTCCCTCAAATCCATCCTCCACTCACTTGGAAAAAATGATCTATCTAAAAGGCAAACCTGGCCCTAGCTGGTTTGGCTCAGTGGCTAGAGCATCGGACTGAGGACCAACTGGTCCTGGGTTCGATTCTGATCAAAGGAAGGTACCTTGGTTGCAGGCTACTCCCCGGCCCGGGCCTTGGTTAGGGTTATGCAGGAGGCAACCAATCAATGTGTTTCTCCCACATCAATGTTTCTGTCTGTCTTCCTGTCTCTCTTCCACTCTCCCTAAAAGTCAATGGAAAAATATCCTCGGATGAGGAATGAATAAATAAATAAATAAATAAATAAATAAATAAATAAATGGCAAACCTGCTTGGCCGGCCGTGGGTCAGTGGTTGAGTGTATACCTGTGAACCAGGAAGGTTACAGTTCGATTCCCAGACAGGGTGCATGCCCGGGTTGTGGGCTTGATCCCCAGCTGGGGGTGTGCAGAAGGCAGCCGATCAATGATTCTCTCTCATCATTGATGTTTCTCTCTCTCCCTCTCCCTTCCTCTCTGAACTCAATAAAATTTTTTTTTTTTAAAAAAAGACAAACCTAACAGGTCTTTTCCTTTGAAAAACCTACAGCAGAGATCTGCAATTGATGGCCCAAGGGCCACAGAAAAAGAATTTGCCACCAGGCTGTATGTGGTCTGTAAAACTAAAAATATTTACTACTCGGACCTTTACAGAAAAGTTTGCCAAACAAGGCACATTCCAAGTCCTGACTCACACACACCTCTCCTGAATCTTCCTTGCCTCTTCCTACCCTCAGCCACACTGGACCACTTATACATTGTTTAGTCATAGAGCATCTATAATTGCCTGACTCCATGCTGTGGCACACCACCTGTGGTCTCTGTCACCGGGCTGATACCTAGTCTTTAATTTCAGATTAGCTCTCTCCTCCTCCAGGAAGCCTTCTTTGAACACCTGCCTCGTACGTACTAACCAAGCAGAGTTCATTGTCCTTTCCTTGGCACTCCCACAATTTCTTTTGAATATACCTAATATTACAACTCATATTACATTATTTTTCTCATATGGGTCATATTTTCCAGCTTTTTTGCATGCCTACTAATATTTGATTCCATGCCAGACATTGTGAATTTAATCTTATTGGATATGGGTATTTTCGTTAGAAATGTTCTTGAGCTTTCTTCTGAGACACATTTAAGTTATTTCAAAAGAGTATAATTCATTTGGGGCTTGGTTATAAGCTTTAGTACGCTGGACCAGAGCAGCCTTTAGTCTAGGGCTAATTTGGGGCCATTAGTGAGTAGTCAGCCTGATGCTCTGTGAATTAGGAAACTTTCCACTCTGGCTGCTGGAAAAACAAATTACTCTCAGCTGTCTGTGCACTCCCAAGTATCATTTCTTCTAATTTTTCAGGTAGTTTTTCCGTTGGCCTTAGTTAGTTCCATCAGCAATATGAACTGATTGGTACTTGGTTGAAGGTTGGAGGGGACTGTCTTGGGTCTCCAGGGCTCTCTCTTGCAGGGCTCTTCTTTCCTATAGTCTACCCTGAGAACGCTAGCTATTTGATCTCCCAGAACTCTCCAATCCAACTCCTGGACTCAAAGAATCCTCTGAGCTCAGACTGGCTTCCTCCTCCTGGCATCATGGCTAGGAAACTCTCTCCAGCAGTAAGCTAGGGCAATCCTATGGCTCACCTAGTTTATTTCTAATCTCTTAGACATCACTGTCTTTTTTTGCCTGGTGTTCAATGTATGTCTTAAGAATCATTGATTTATAGATTTTGCCTTTTTTAAAGTTGTTTCAGCAGGAGGCTAAATTCCTTTACTTCATCTTGATCAGAAGTAGAAATACTACATTTTAATTATTGACGTATGACTGTATTTCCCCTTACTAAACTGTGAAGTCCTTAATTGTAGGGTTTAGCATTTCTAGCACCGAATACAGTGTTGTGTTCCTCAGAAGTTTTTAAACAAACGACTGGCAAAACAAAAGTGAGGAAGAAAGAGACAGATTTCAATGAATCCTATATATTCTATAGGGATCTGCAGAACACCATTATTGCCAGAGCTCTCTTCAAACACAAGGCTGAAGTCTCTCCAATACAAATCTTAAAGTAAGACCACCTACAAAGCGGTAATCAATGGTAAAAATGGTAATCAATATATAATGCATGTACTATTTATCACTATTAATCTGAGCTCACGAAAAATATGGTATTACAATACAAAAATCAAACAATGTGGTTTGATTTAGTCTGATAATAATACATTCTAAAGCTCCCTGAATAACAGAGGTTCTTTTGTTGATAATGATTTGACCTTCTCTGGCTACCCTGCCATATTGTGGGAAGACAATTATATGACGTTTAACTAAAGAAATGTTTCAGTTACTGCTTTCATTAAACATATTCATGTACATTACTAGACATTATTACCTGACAATCTGACAAACCTGAACTCTTTAGTAGAAGATAATGATATTGGGTTGACAATTATGAACACCACATCCCTATTTTACAAAAAGCTGTCACTAGTAGAGATAGCTTAGAACACTATTATGGATGGAATTGTGTGCCCAAAATTCATTCAGTGGAGTTTTACCCCCAGTGTGTCAGAATGGGGCCTTATTTGGAAATGGGGTCATTGCAGAGATATTTAGTTAAGGTAAAGTCATACTGGAATAGGGAGGGCCCCAACCAAATATGACTGATGTCCTTATGTTAAAAAAGGAAAAATTGGATGCAGACATGCACACAGGAGAATGTCATGTGAAGATGAAGGCAGAGGTTGGGATGATGCCTGTATGAGCCAAGTAATATCTAAGATTGCCAGAAAAATCACCAGCAGATGGGCAAGAGGTATGACAGAGTCTCCACACAGCCCTCAGAAGGAACTGATTCTGCTGACACCTTGATGTTGGACTTCTAGCCTCCAGAACTGTGAGATAATACATTTCTGTTTTAAAGCCACTTGGTTTGTAGTACTTTATTACATCAGACCTAGCACACTAATATAAATAATAAGTTCTTTGAGTTAAGTTGTAAATTGGTTATCTAGCTCTCTCTAAAACATAAGGGTACAAAGTTGGATACTAACATCTTTTGAGCATCTTCCCTGGTAAGATTATCTCATTTTAACATCACATTTCTGTAATATAAATCTTCTCATCCTTATTGTGTATGTGAATAAACTGAGACTCAGGTTAAATAACCAGTCCAAACTATAGGATGAGAATTCTAAACCCTAGTTTTTATAATCCAAAGTCCTTATTGTTTCTTTTATACCACAGTGTCCTGCAAACATCAGACAACGAGAAGTAGGACATATGGGTATAACGGTCAGGTGATGAGTAACTTTGATTCCTACTTCAACCTTAATTCCTATTTGCCGTGTAAGGGCAATATTCACAGTTCTAGGGATTAGGACGTAGACATCTTTGGGGATGGTATTCTGCTTACTTCAGGTTCTACAGCAGATTGTATGGGGCTTCTAACAAGCCTATAGGAAAGAATCACTGCAGAATTCTTTAGGGTTTTGGAATAAAGTCACTCACATTTCTTAAGTGTTTGTTCTCCTCTTGGGAAATAGTGATGGTATGATTTGCTGCAAACTCTGATGGAGACTGACTCCTTCCTTAACAATGGAACACCAGGTAAAAATGTGTTGGGAACAGTTCTCTGTGGATCTCTCATGTTCCTGCACATCTTGTTTTTAGGTCTATCTATTGGACCCTCTTTTTAAGGATGATTGCATAGAAAATAGCCTGGGATGATAGAAATTATGTGTCCCTTCAGTACAACACAAAGGTTGGGCAGATAGGCTAATAGCCTCTTAGAAGATTGGGGTTTCCTAAGTGTAGGACTCCTCAGCTAAGACACAAACCTACTATGTGTGCAACATCCACCGGGACCCTGTGGAACTTTGGAGACAAGGGAAATGGAGGCAAACATGAAGCTCTGTCTATCTACCTGCCATGGGTAACAAAGTCCTTCATCTATAATCCAGGGATTGTATATCCTCTGCCAGCATCTATGAAACTCTAGCAGTCTAACTTGTTAGCTTGTCAGGAGAGTTTAGTAAAATCTCAGACTCTTTACAGTTTTATGACAGTTTTGGTGACAAGGATGGGATGCTGACCGAAATATGGCTTTCTGGAAGAGGAAAGGACAAAGGCTCTTTGTGGGCTGGGCTGGGGGATCTGAGAAGCTTCCCCAGGTTTCAGCAGCAAGCGCTGTCACCCAAGTGGTGAAGGAGATGGAGGGTTTCCTACTGTCTTGCCTTTCAGGGAGTTTGAGAGCCAGGATGTAGGAAAGAAACAAACTGTATTCGTGGTGATTTACTCTCCTTCAGGCAGGAGGAGGAAGAGCCAAGGAGTCTCCAAATCTAATATAGAGTTTTGAGTGGAACACGAGCATTAGAAATTCATTTAGTGCAGGATGGGGAACGTCATTTAGGCCCACAAAGTCATTTAGTCTGGCTCTGCCAAGGCATTAGGAGTGAGTTAATTGTTAGACCAAATATAACCATTTAGTTTTGAAGTTGATAATTTCATATGGCCCACAAAAGATGTTGTAAATATCCAAATGGCCCTTGGCAGGAAAAGGTTCTTCACTCCTGATTTACTTGAACCATGATGCAGTTACTCAAAACCAAAAGTGACTTGCTTACTAGCACCAAAAGTTAATGTGTCTTGCTTTCAGAAAATCTGTCTTTATGTATCTCTATCTCTATCTCTATCTCTATCTCTATCTCTCTCTCTCTCTCTCTCTCTCTCTCTCTCTCTCTCTCTATCTCTATATCCCTATTGTCTCTATTTCTATTGTCTCTATTTCTATCATCTCTCTGTATCTCTATCTCTCGAACTTTGTTTCCTTGCTATCTAAATTTCACTAGATTTCAACTTCACCTACTTCCTGAGTAGGCTGGGGAACACTGCAGAGGCAAGTACTCCATCTTCTATGGGTATGGCTCATATTAGAAACAAGAGTGCAGTCTTCATTCTATACAGACCCCAAGGAAAAGTGGTGCTTGATCCCACTGATGGGTTTTAGGCAGGGGCTACAACGGAGGACACAAGCTAACAAGATCTGTTGAGTGGGGCTTGGCTAGTTCAAAGTACTATTTTTGTTGCTTCTACAAATTGATGTATTGTGTGCTTATACTTCCTGGTTGTATAAAGTGTCCAAGGAGATTGCCCCAATCTGGGAAGAACTGCAGGTAGAAAAATGCTAGTGGGACAAATTCCACTTCCACTTGCCACTAGAGGGGCTTTGGGATTGAGGATGAGTATTATTCTTCCCTCTGATATCCAAAGCTTTCACTGCAGAGGTGATACCCTCCTTTCTTTTGGCAAGTCAGAAGCCTCAGTCTCAACAGCCCTGACTAGGATGTTATACTTCTGCCAACAAGGGTTGCTGATAAACCCTAAGAAAACTCATGCTTGCCAAGTAAATCTTGGGACTATAAGGATGGGTTCACAATGCTCAATCCATCCTGCAGCCAGAGAACAGCTGCTGTTTCTTTGGCTCCTCATCATCAATAAGGAGGTGCAGCACCATACTGGATTCACTGGTTTTTGGAGATGGTGCAAGTCTCTGGAACTGATGCTTTCGTCATTTGGAGATTCTAGCAAAGGGACGCAGCCTCCACCTGGAGGCAGCGCTGGGATTTTAAACTTGGGGCCTCTCTGACATATCTACCAGGTGCACAGCTTTGAAAAAAATAGTTGTAATTTTCTAGTGAACTCTAATCAAAATTTCATGTCTGGTCCATGGCGGTCTTGTGACTCTCTGACTTGACATCCTATTTTTGGGTGGCTTAATTTGGACTCCATGAATAACAAAATGGGAAAGGCTCAAAAACGCATGTTTCTCAACTTGGAATGATATATTCAAGACTATGTCCTGCCTGGCCCCAGTGGCATCTCAGTTTTACACACACACAAATAGTGGCAGGTATTCTTTTGGAGGAAACTTTATTCCTACCTCTTCCATATGACACGAAACCACTGGCCATTGGGGACCTTGATTCTCAAAGATTCTCCTAAATGCTTGGGCCTGGGTCACCAATTTTGGCACCTTTTTTTCAGACTACTGATCAGCTGACTTCAGATACACCACAGGAGCCCTTGAAATGAATCCATGTCATGTCTTTGGCTTTCCAAACCATTGATACTATACCCTTTTTCAAACACACACACACACACACACACACACACACACACACACACACAACCATCTTCCTTAGCTCCCCTTCCCTTAGGCCATAAACCTTAGTAATGCAATTTGGTCATTGAGTGCAGCCCTCCCCAGAAAGGGCTACTTTCATTTGCTTCTGGGGAATTTTCAGGAGTGGTGGGAGAGGTTAAATTTAAAAACTCAGGATTCCATCCTGAACATTATGATGCAACTTTCTGTTCCCTAACAGTAATCCCAGGCTAGCCTGGTTGATACATCCTCTAGGTGGCAGCCTGGCTAGGATGGGAATCAAGCTTAATTCTGGTTGAGTTTTATAAAGTGCCCTAGAATGTCTTGTACCTGACCCATCCAGATGAAGAGATTGGATACAAGTGAAGCATGACTGGAAAAAAATGAACTTATAGCTCCTGAAATAGAATGAACTGCATTTGTGGCAAGAGGAGGAAAACAACAACCTGGAACCTGGGGAGGGGCCACCTTATATCCTCAAAAGAGTGGGAGAGGGAGGGACACTGATAATCTTGGTGTCTTCCTCTAGAAAAACAACACCCTGGCGCAGCTCTCCCAAACTGTTGCAAATGTTTTAAAATGAACTGACTGTTGAATCTGCCATCCCTTGCCGGGTGGCTTTGACCATGATTTGATCACCACTCCCTTTAACTTTAACTTTAACTTTAACTTTAACTTTAACTTTAACTTTAACTTTAACTTTAACTTTAACTTTAACTTTAACTTTAACTTTAAACTTTACCTTAAATCTATCAGAGGCAACACACAAAACACCTACCAACACCTCTGATGTTGTCCTGCCCCACTCAGTCATTTAAGAGGGTAGATTAATGCCACCTAGCTGGTGTCTTAGACAAATAAGACCAATCGAACTGGCTTCCCTCAGGCAATCCCTCCAATTAAGAACTGAACTCAGATATTCAAAATGAACTAGGAATCATAATACTCCTAGACAGACAAGAAGCCACATGGAAGGTACTGTCAACCTATACCACCAATGGATATAAGTGTCACTGAATGTCCCAACACTTGTAAACATTTTTTTTCCAGGAGAAGCACCATGGTTACCCTCAAGATTTAATTTCTTTTGTGGGAGACAGACATTTATCTGCTTACCTCCGTAAGACACAAATCCATCCTTTTGGGACTCCCTCCACATCTTTCCCATAAGACTAATACAAACATCACAATGATACAAGCTGGTCACTTACTGTGCCGTGAGAAATAAAGAAGTCCTGATCCAGAAGTCTTATGTCTTCTGCCAGCATCTATGTAAAACGTCCAGACCAACTTCTTAGCCACAAGCAGGGTAAAACCTTACCTCCTTCATGGTTATTGGCATGCTACCATTATGAGGTGGGTATAATCACTCCTTCTGAGTATGAAGTTGAACACATACAACAGCAGTCAAATGGAAATAGTTTCCATGGATAAGTAATCAGCTGATCTAGAAGGTAAAAGTTAGTTGCATGAACCAATTATCCGCCCCCCTCAGCTTTTTTTAGTGCTACATTGCTTTCTTTTTTTAAATTGGTATGGCTTTCTGGAGACTTTCCTATGATTAGTTGATTGGGAATGAAGACCCCTCAAGCCTAGTTTATTAGCTTTTCGTGATAGGTTAACACAGGCTGATGTGGACTGCTGCGGTATATAGCTCCATTCTTGACTCTGAAATCTTCTCAGTGGGGAGGTTTTTCTCACTTTGAAAGGAAGGGAGAATAAACTGAGGTCAGGTTCTATAGTGATTCCTGGCTAATGACTAGTAGTCTGGCTAAGTCTTTAGTCCGTATGTAGAAGAAGTCCTAACAACGGGACCAGAGCACGAGAATAGTCATATCTTCTGTGATTGCTCAGGTAACAGTAATCTACATGTTTTATAGAAGCTACCAATAGCTCTAAATTCTCAATAACTTTTGAAATCTGATCTCATTTTGTCTGGCTTATCTTAATTTTATCTAGGTGCCTTACCTCTTTAGTTATGACATAATAACATTTCTCCAAATAATTTCATCTCCATATATTCAGTTGATTCAGCAAGTATTTTTTGAGTTCTTGCAATTTATATAGTATTGCCTTATGATTAAAGGAATAATAGATGCACAGACAAAATCCTATCCTTCTATCATTAGCAATTATGAAACATTTCCCCATTCGTTCAGTAAAGGCTTCTCTCATACCTCTAAAATCTTTAAGTCTGAAGGATATGCTATAAGACCAATAGTTGGAATAATGTTCTTTAGGGCAGCAAAATGATAATATTAGCCTAAGGATATTCCAGCACCAATAGACTGCTGCTCCCACTAAAAGACCTACATGCAGTTAAATATAGATATTAAACCATAAAGTCATATTTAGTTTAATTTGGGGTTCTTTATGTTTCTAACTGACAGCCTTATAAGCTGTTCAGTTTCTGCTCTGAAAAGTTTGAATGCTGTATCTCTAAGATATTGAACATTTTAACTTTGTATTTCTATTTTGTTTAATAAGCACTTTTCACAAACCATCATCTCAACTCTATGCGCAAGAAAAGTAAATTTTACTATAACATTTCACCTAATTTTGGAAGACATTTTTTAAAAACTAGTCTCCAACAGGCAAGGAAATTATCATCTATTGCAACATTAACGAGAATGAAGTTAAAAATAGTAAAAGTTATTTCATAAACTGGCATTTTCTTTATAATTCTTCCTAAAATTTTTTCTTTTTTTAAAAAAACAATTTATATTATAATTTTTTTAAAAAGTCTTCACAATAGTGATATAACTGCTGCACAGCCAGGCTATAATAACCGCACAGCAAGGAATTCTAAGCATCTTGCCCTTTGTGCAATATCTTTTTTTGCTCCATGAGAAAGGTTATTGTACAATAATTACACACCTTGTTATACCTTATTACTTTAGTATTATACACTCTTCTCTGTTACCTTATTAGCAAAGAGGATGAGATACAATGCAAGACTAACAGCAAGTATTGACAGGCATAACCTCATAATAATTCCTGGATCCAAGCAGAAGCAACAATTAGGATTGATATAATTAGATTAATCTAATGAGAAAGAAAAATATAGGTAATATATTCAAATCCCTCCAGATTTATTCCTTCTTCTCCAGAATGCAAACACTTTTAATAGGAAATAATTGAGAAGAATCATGCTAAGGAGAGAGAGGACAGAGAGACATGGACATATGAATCAGGAGAAGGACTTCATTTTTACTCTGAACTTCCTTACTATCAAAAGTCTGGTTATCACCTAAGCGGAAAATTATAAAAATAAACTATATACCATCTATTGTTGTATTCCCCACCTTCCAATTTTCAGTTCTTCTCTCTCATACATTTCAGTGAGTTAACCTCTGATAGTTAAAACATGCCATCTCAACTTTCACTAGAATAGCTTAGAAATTATTCTGTGTTAACAGATGTGTCTTGGGACACAACTTCAGGTGATCAATAGGTAAGATAAAACCTGGCCATACAGGAACTCACTTATTAAAATACTATTTATTGAATGCCCATATGGGCCAGGCACTGGTTCAAGACAACACTTTTTATTTGTTTGTTTGTTTTTTGGTAAGAAAGAAAGATATAAATATATGTAAACATGAAACGTATAGTGTGGGAGGAGATAAATGCTGAATAGGAAATTAACGTGAAAAAAGTTATGAAGGAGAAGTCCAGATGGGAGCATGTAAAAGGGACCTAAAATATTCTAGAATGGGAGCAATTGATTTAGAGAAAGTTAATAAAGCTTCCTGGTAGAACACTTTAGACTAATCACTATAACCTAATAGAAGTTAGTGAAAATATTTGGAGATGGGAAAGGGGAGTTGACAGAGATTAGAAACAACAATCTCACAAAGGAAACATGTGCAAAGAGGTGGAGAAAACCCTACTGCAATCCATGAACTTAAAAAGGCTTAATATATAACGGAAACATTGAGAAAAAGCAGAGCATTCTTCAAAGGAGTTTCTTAAATCTCTGTCCTAAGCCCTCTTTTTCTCTCATTTATGCCATTTCTATAGCTTCAAGGAACCATGGCTTTTATTCTGACCTACAAGAAAATGGTTTACAGTTCTATTTCAGTAGATCAGATATCTCTGAAGTCTACATCATTATATACTAGTTTATTGAAGGTCTTCGACTGACAGCTTCAAAAGCACCTCCAATTCCATATGTATAAAATCTTGCTCATCCTCATCCCCTGAAAATCCTCCTCTTTTAATGTCCACTGTCTTTCCATTATTTTGTCTCATAAACCAGAAAATTAGGAGTCATTTTGGACAATTCTCCATTTTCCTCCCCTACCATATCCAATCTATAATCATGTTAATTTTACATCTTACCTATCTTTTGAGTAGGTCTATTTATCTCCAACTCCACCATCACCACCCGTTCACTTCTGTCCTACTAGAGACCCAACCCCTGGTTTTTTGCATCCATTTCCTAATCATATCATATGTATCCTCCAAACTGCAACATTTAAATTATTCTATCCATTATAGATTAGCTGCTTCTGCTGAGAATGGAGAAAGGCAGAAAGGAAATCACTTTCATCCTTACAAAAAATATTGGACATTCTTCAAAATCACATCTTTTCTTGAACTACTTCTATAGAGCAAAGGTCATAGGACAAGCAATGAACCTGAAATTCAAGGAAGACAGGTCATGCAAAGAGAGACGTGATGCTAACATTACCTTACTTGAGGCAGATGTCACAGAGCAGTGATCAAAATGATTCAGCTAAAATTTTTAAGAATTTGACAACTTTCTTAAAAGTTCATCAATATTTGAGTGTGAGTTAACAAGGGAATAGAACTCCTGGGGCACACAGATGTATGAGGACAAATTGAGTCCAGAGAAAGCATCCCTTGTAGCACTGTGTGACTAGGGAAACGTCGGGCACTGTGAAAAAGACATGACTGTCACCACCCTTGATCTTTCTCCCATCCTCTTTATTGAACACAGGTCTTCAAGTGCTGTGAGAAGGGCAACAAACAATAGCCGCCTCAGCACACTGTTAAAAAATCATTCCAATAATGAGTTGGCTTGTTGTATTTTTATCCTTGGTGGAAAAATGGAAGACCAGACATGTGATCATAATGGACTTCTAATTAAAATAAATTATTTATGACTTGTAGAAAGATGCTCTAAAATGACAAGCTGAGTCTTTCTAATCTTAAAAAACAAGTCATTGCTCTTGGGGTAGTGGCGGAATATATGCTTTGCATAGAACTAAACCTGGGAAAAGGGCAGGGGCACTAAGGAGGTCACATGACCTAATTCAAAGACAGTTTGTTTCCTAAGATTGAGGCTTAATCAGAAAAAAATAGAATAGCTTTACACTATCTATCTTTATAGCTATCTTTTATTAGCTATCTAATAAAAGAGTAATATGCAAATTAACCATCACTCCATGACAAAATGCAGCCCCCATAGCCACAAGATGGCGGCGCCCAGTCCCCTCAGCCCCACTGCTGGAGTGTCTGGGCCTGTCCACCAGACCAGCGAGGCTGGATCTGCCGCTGGAGGGGGTGGAGGGAGCCTTCCCGCTCCACTGGTGCTGCAGCATCTGGGCCCGTCAGCTCCGCGGGGGTTCGCGGGGACCAAGTGGTGAGGCTGGACCTGTGGGAACACCCCCAGGCCTGGCAGACAGAGCACACTGCAGGGCATTGGGGCTTCCTTCACATGGCACATGGTGGCAGCAGGCAGAGAGCGGAGAGCAGAGCATGGGGGCTTCATCTCCATGGCTGCAGTGAAACCCCCAGGCCCCACAGAGAGCAGAGAACCACGGGAGTGGGCCTAAGCTATCAGTAGGACATCCCCTGAGAGCTCCTGGATTGTACAGGGTGCAGGTTGGGCTGAGGGACCCCCGTGGACGAATTTCATGCACTGGGCCTCTAGTTTAGAATAACAAAAAACAAATTACTGGATAAGAGCATGAAGCGACTCCCTCTCTGATAGAACAAAGGATACACAACTAAGATTGGAACATATACTGAGAGAAACCCTTTGACAAACCAGCTCCCACCCTAAACACAAAGTAATGTTGGAAAACTTTAAAATCAGTAGTACACTTATAATAACCATAGCAATAACAAGTCTCAGGTCTGGCTCAACTTTTTGAAAAAGCAGACTCTAAATCTCACACTCATGGCCTAGAACAAGGAAACGTATGCCTAATTTCAGCCATAAAATATCTTCCTCTGCTGTCCTAAATATGATGTTCAGCAACAACAACAAATGTAAGGCATACAAAAATATAATAAAAAACAACACAGTGACAAAAGACAAAGCAATCTCGTTGATTTGAACCAGATTCAGAAATGATACAGATGTTGAAACTGTCAACACAAAAAATTTAAATACTTTTATGGAAAAGTTGCAGGAAAGCTAAATGAGATAAATTATTTTAGCTCAGAGTTAGAAAATATTTTTAAAAATAATTAAAATGTTATAAATAAAAAATACAATAACAGAGGTGAAGATTTTCTTCAATTAGTGCATAAGCTGACTTAACACAGCCAAAGAAAAAATAAGATAAGAAGATATCAGAATTACATTCTTTGATGCATTGTATTTGAAGGTTTCTTTATTAAAATAGTTTAATATTATACTAATTTAATAATATTAAAATAGTTTAAAATAGTTACTAATAAGGAAGCTATTGCAACATTAAAAAAAGAACTGATAATGAAGCATAGTGGTAAAGATTTGAGTCTTCTTTTAAATCTGAGAGCATGAATGATGGAACCACTTAATGAAATAAGAAATATTGGAGGTTGAGGAGGTTGGGAGAGTAGGAGGAGGCAGAACTTCCAGAATGCAATATTCAGAGCTCTTCAGAGCCTTTCTGCCGTAAAACAATTGAAATTGTAAAATTAAAAAATATATATTAAAAGTCTCTGGAGATTGTTGTAAGGGCATACAATGAATAGAGAAACAATCATTTAAGACAATCTACTAGTTCTCCATGAGGAAATCGTGAGTCTGTGGCATTTGAATCATGGCCACTCCTTTAAGAACTCTCCTCAGTTCTGTACTAGGGAAACACTGTTCTGGGCATTCTACTTCAGGCAGGTGCAGCTAGGAAAGTGGGACTCCCTGCCCTCTCATCTCCAGGTCTGGAGCTATAGTTTTACCCTAGGAATGTCAGGCCAATAATAGTTTTGTCCCCCCCGACTCCCACCTCAGCTTTCTGTTGCAGAGGTCTGTTCTAGGCAAGTATAGTGGAGGATTGGGTCTCCTTTTACCCACTCATTCATAGGCTAGCAGTATGTCTCCTGGTGTGGCAGGCTGAAATACTTGGTCCCCATTTGCCTGTATCTAAACTTGCTCCAGTTCAATGACAGGAGGGACAAGCCAAGAAAACTGAGGGCAAGCAACCATCCTACAGTCCATTGAGAGAGTGCAGTATCACTCTAGTAAGAGTATGCTTCCTTCCCCTACCTTTAATACAGTGCTACAATGATACTGCCCAAATGGAAAGGCAAGCCATAGGACTAAGGATTCTAGAGCTCTACAGGAGGGAACCAACTTTATTTTGAACAGAGCAAGGAGACTCCATGCCTAAAGGCATTGTCTAACATTGGACAGCTTGGGAGAAAGCAATTAAGAGGAGACTGTTAGCTCAATGATACTAGCAAAACAGTGGAGCAGCCAAAAGTTTAATTGAGAGAACCAGGAAAAGAAACAACCAAGAAGAGCCCAGAGCCCTCTTGGAATCATAGTCAACTCTGGGGGTTGAGAAGGTTATGCAGATGCACTAGGTTTGTATCCACTCAGAATCATTCAGAGCAAGACAAGAAAAATTTTTTCCACGCCACTCGCAACCCTATCAACACAGGGCTGAAGCCTCACTAGCACAAATGGCTCAAGCACACTCTCTAGTCAAACACTGAACAATAAACAACTCTAGCCAAGGGGTGACTCCTAGAAATCCAGGGTTAAAAATAAACTCACACTCAGCCCTGGTAACCTGAAAGACTATGTGAATGTCCAAGCTTATGTCCTCTGAAAAGGACCAGAGAAAGAACCTTTAAACTACTAGTCCCCAAGTGAATTTGGGGGGGGGGGGGAGGGGAAGTAAACTCCCTGATCTGTGCTAGCAGCCTCAAAAACATACATACATTCACAGTAAAGAATTAAAGTGTAACTGGGCAAATGAACTTAAGCATGACCTTTAACATACACATACATATATATATACACACACACATATATATATATATACACACATATATGTGTGTATGTGTGTGTGTGTGTGTGTGCTTGAGCCATTTGTGCTAGTGAGGCTTCAGCCCTGTGTTGATATGTATACACACACACACACACACACACACACACACATATATATATATATATATATATATATATATATATATATTTTACAGAAGAATGGCCTTAGATTTGAAACTAAAAAATTGTTACTAGAGATAAGGAGGGCCAATTCATAATGATAAAAGGATTAATCCTTTAAGAAAATACAACTATATAAACACAAATCCATGAGAGCTGCAAAATACATAAAGCCAAAATGAACAGAATTGAGATGAGTAAACAATATACCAAAATCTATAAACTGCAGCTAAAGCAGGGCTTTGAGGAAATCAAAAACTGAAAATGCCAATAATAAAAAAATAATAAAGGTTTTAGATCAATACCATAATATTCCATCTGAAGAAACCAGGAAAAGCAACACAAATTAAACCTAAACCAAGGACAAGGAAATAAATAATAAAGGGTAGAATGAAAATAAATTATATAGGGACTAGAAAACTAATAGTGAATATCAAAACCAAAAGTTAGTTCTTTGAATGACCAACAATATTGAAAACCTTTAGCTATATTGACCAAGGGAAAAAGAGAGGAGATTCAAATTAGCAAACTCAAAGATGATGAAGAGGACATCACTATAATCCCCGCAGAAATAAAAACAATATAAGAAAGTACTATAACAATATGCCAAAAAAACTTACTAAAGCAAATCAAGAAGAAATAGAAATCCTGAATACACCTATAACAAATATACAGATTAATTAGTAATTTAAAAATATACAGATTAATTAGTAATTTAAACTCACCAGTGAGTTTCCCACAAAGAAAACTCACTGGTGAATTCTACCAAACATGTAAAGAAACTCTTCAAAGGCATAGAAAGGGAATACTTCCAAATTCACTAAATAAGATAAGTATTAACCTTATATTAAAACCAGACAGATATATCATAAGAAAACTGGGGGCCAATACTTCTTATGAATATAGATGCAAAAATGTTCAAAAAAATTCTAGCAAACCCAATTCAGTGACATGCATAAGGAATTATAAGCATGCCCTGCTTTTTGAACGTTTGCATATGCCACTTAACTTTTTAGTACCTGTTTTTGCTGACTGAAAGAAATCCAAAGAGGATTTTACTTCTACAAAAAAAAAAAAAAAAAAAAAGGTCAAAAGCAAAAATAGTGTTAGCGTTTGTTTTTCATGAGCCGTCACTGAGGCAGTGCACACCCAGAGCAGTAGAGTAACTACACCAAACTCCTTTCCCAGGAACTACACTAAGCATGTCAGCATCAAGGTGCCATAGCTTTGAACTGTGTCTATGAGCATCTGTACTTTATCTCAATTTATTTTGTGCATCTGTTAGCAAGATGTGTCCTAAGGTACCAGAAGAGCCTAAGAGAACTTGTAAGGGTGTTATGCTTAGGGTTAAACTGGACATAATTTAGTGTGTTGGTATGATTTGGTAGGTTAGTTTTTGGGTCTGGGAATGCTCAAAACTTTTCCCACATATATTAATGATATATGCTTTTTCACTCTATGCTATTTCAGCTTACAAAAGGATTCATAGGAATGCTTTTTAATTGATTAATTAATTTTAAATATTGTTGAAAGTATTACATATGTCCCCTTCCCCCTTTCCTGCCCCCCATTGACTATTTTGAATAACAGGGGAGACCTGCATATACTATGACTAAGTGAGATTTATTCCAGAATGTAAGATTGGTACAATGCACATAAAGGAATCAGTGTAACACACCACAAAAATATCATATCATAAAGTACAATAATACCTAATCATGTTAATAGATGCAGAAAAAACATCTGACAAAACCTAACATACTTTCACAATTAAGACACTCAATACAGTAAGAATAGGAGTCTATACAAAGGTGCCCACAGCTGACATCATACTTAAGGGTGAAATACTGAAAGCTTCTATCCTAAAATCAAGAGCAAGACAGGAATGCTCTTGATACTTCTAACCAATATTGTGCTGCAGGTTCTAGCCAGGGCAATTGCTTTTTAACAAGAGTGTTGAGATCATTCAATGGGCAAAGACGGGTCTTTTCAATAAATGGTGCAAGAAAAACTGGTTAACCACAGGCCAAAGAATGAGTTTTAACTTCTTTCTATATCATATACCATGGATTTAAATATAAAAACTAAAGCTATAAAACTTAAGAAAATAAGAGAGCATGGTGAACACACAATACAGTGTACAGATGATGTGTGTGGAATTGTGCCTGTGAAACCTGTATAATTTTGTTAACCAGTGTCACCCCAATAAATTCAATGAACTAGGAAAAATGTAAAAGAAAATAAGACAGTAATCTTTGTGATTTTGAGTTAGGTAATGTTCTGTTGAATATGACACCAAAATCACAAGTGACAAAAAAAGAAAGAAATATATCGGACTACATAAAAATGAAAGCCTTTTTGCTGCAAACTATACCATAAAAAAAAAAGAAAAGTGGAAAACACAAAACAATCCCCAAATGGAAAATATATTTGCAAATTATATATCCAATAAGAGACTTATATGTAGAGTATATAAAGATATATTCTTATAACTCAGCAATAAAATAGATAACACAATCCTATATAATAAAAGGCTAATATGCAAATCGAATGAATGGTGTAACGACTGGTCACTATGATGCACACTGACCACCAGGGGGCAGACGCTCAATACAGGAGCTGCCCCCTGGTGGTCAGTGTACTCCCATAGGGGGGGCGCTGCTCAGCCAGAAGCCGGGCTCACGGGTGGTGAGCGCAGCGGCAGTGGCAGAGCCTCTCCTGTCTCCACAGCAGCAGTAAGGACCCCTCAGGGGATGTCCACGGGGAGCGGGCCTAAGCTGGCATATGGACATCCCCCGAGGGGTCCTGGACTGTGAGAGGGTGCAGGCTGGCCTGAGGGACCTCTCTCTCCAGTGCACGGATGTTGTGCACTGGGCCTCTAGTTTAAAAATAAACTATGTTTCTAGCTTTTATAAACCTGATGCTTGGACATCTGCCCTAGATGTATATGCTGGATATGCCATATTCTAGACAACTCAGTTACATACCTGAATCACCTGCCTCTCTCATCACCACCTGGAACTCTTCCTCCCTGGGGTGTAATTTTTAAATACATGGCAATCGATATAGAGTCCATACCTTCAACTACTTCCTTTATCATACACCTGCCCTAATCCCCCAGTACCAATAACAGAGACGGTTCCCTATGGCCCAGAGCCTGCTAAAATTATTCAAACTAGCCAATTCAAAGCTTGCTTGCCCTACTGTATCAGTTTCTTTCTCTGTATATTGCAAGGAAAGTTCTTGCTCACAGTTGCCTCCTATTTCCTCTCTTGACTCATGGCGACCTTGGTGCTTCCCCACGTGGCCTTTCCCACCATAGCATGTCCTCTCATCTTGAGAACTGTAATAAACTGTCTTTTTAATGACAATCAGCTCCTGATCTATGGGCCTTACTATACCTCACATTTTATGAATACAGTAGATTTTAAAACAAAAAGTGAGTCAAAAATTTGAATTAATATATCTCTCAGAAGATATACAAAGGGCCCAAAACTCATACAAAGGATTCTGAATATAATTATTCATTAGAAAAATTCAAATCAAAACCACAATTAGATGGCTATAATAAAACTAGTAGATGGCTATAATAAAAAAAGACAAGCAAGCAAGTGTTCACAGGGATGTAAAGAAAGTGGACCCATCATACAATGCAATGGGAATATAAAATGGTATAACCACTATGGAAAAGAGTTTAGCAGTTCGTCAAAATATTAATCACTAGAGGCCTGGTGCATGAAATTCATGCATGGGGGGGTGTCCCTCAGCCCAGCCTGCACTCTCTCCAATCTGGGACCCCTTGAGGGATGTCTGACTGCCTAAATGGGCAGTCGGACATCCCTCTCACAATCCAGGACTGCTGGCTCCAAACAGCTCGCCTGCCTGCCTTCCTGGTTGCCCCTAACCGCTTCTGCCTGCCAGCCTGATCACCCCCTAACCACTCCACTGCCAGCCTGATTGATGTCTAACTGCTCCCCTGCCAGCCTGTTTGCCCCCAACTTCCTTCCTCTGCCAGCCTGGTCACACCTAACTGCCCTCCCCTGCAGGCTTGATCGCCCCCAACTGCCCTCCCTTGCAGGCCTGGTCCCTCCCAACTGCCCTCCCCTGCTGGCCATCTTGTGGTGGCCATCTTGTGTCCACATGGGGGCAGCTATCTTTGACCACATGGGGCACCCATCTTGTGTGTTGGAGTGATTGTCAATCTGCATATTACACTTTTATTAGATAAGATAGGGGCCTGGTGCATGGGTAGGGGCCAGCTGGTTTTCCCTGAAGGGTGTCCTGGATCAGGGTGGGGGTTCCCTTGGGGCGTGGGGCAGCCTGGGCGAGGGGCCTGTGGTGATTTGCAGACCAGCCATGCCCCCCGGCGACCCAAGTGGAGGCCCTGACATCTGGGATTTATTTATCTTCTACAGTTGAAACTTTGTAGCCTGGGGTAGAGCCAAGCCTTCTGCTTGCTCTGTGGTGGCAGTGGATTTATTTATCTTCTATAATTGAAACTTTGTAGCCTTAATCGGAGGCCTGGGCCGGCCAGGGTGTGCGGAAAGCTTCGCTTCCTCCATCACCGGGGAAACCCAAGCCTCCCTCCTGCTCTCTCCGTGGCCGCAGCCATCTTGGTTGGGCTAATTTGCATACTCGCTCCTGATTGGCTGGTGGGCGTGGCTGGTGGTGTAGCAGAGTGATGGTTAATTTGCATATTACTCTTTTATTAGATAGGATAGACTTACCATATGACCTGGTAAGTTCATTTCTATATCTACCCAAAAGAAATAAAAACACATGTTCACACAAAAAATTGTACATGGATGTTCATAGAGGCATTATTCATATTAGCCGAAAAGTAGAAACAACCAAAATATCTATCAACTGATAGGTGAATAAACAAAAGGTGCTATATCCATATAACTAAATATTATTCAGCCATATAATGAAATAAAATGCCACATGAACAAACATTAAAAATATTATCCTAAGATACCACTCATATAAAATATCCAGAATAGGCAAGCTGTATAGAGACAGAAAGTAGACTAATGGTTGCCTAGGGCTATGGGGAATGGTGGGAAGTGGCTGCTTATGGGTATGGAGTTTGTTTGGGGAAAAAAAGAAAATATAAAACTAGATTGTGGTGATGGTTGCACAATCTAAATGTTAGTGAGTTTACTAAACATGAGTTGAATGCTTTACATAGATTAATTGTATAATATGTGAATTACACCTCTCTATAGATATTAAAATATTACAGAATCCTTTAGCATCTGAGTGAAGATGCCAAGTTTCTAGCTGTAGATATTAATTTGATAGGTATTTGCGCATGAGGAAATAGATGTGAGCTATCAGAGAGTGGCAAGAAGGTGAAAACAAGGGCTCAGTTGACTTTCTTCACTTTGCTAATTCATCAAAGTGAGGGATTTTTTCAAGCCTTGAATGTCTTCCTCACTAATTCTAATGAGTACAATTTTATTGTATTTATTATAATTGCAGTTGCTATTACATGTCTATTGTTAATAGCTCACTTTTCTGTAGGCTTTGCTATTTCAGTTGGCTTTAAAAGTGCCTTAATGGTATTATAAAGGTGGGCAAGATGATTAGCCCCCATTTGCAGACAATGTGCCTATTTGGGGAGTAGAGGAGAGAAAAGTAGAAAAGAGGAGAAGAGAGGGAGTAATAGAAATAGTAATAACTTAATAACTCCACTAACATTCTTTTATGAGTGTTTTCTATGCTTTGGCAACCATCCAATGAGCGAGATATCTGGTAATTGATGCTGGGGCAAGGGGAAAATGGAATCAACCAAATCATTAGTAACTTCAGTGACCAAATTTCAAACATAATCATTCCCCTTTTTTCATTTATGTCAGTTTATAAATGCAGAACTGTATCTAACAAGAGATACATTAAGTAATTTGAGTTTTATAATAACGAGTAAACTAGTATTTTTTTATTCATTGAAGGTATATTATTTCCTCAAGGACAGTTTTCAAGAGCAATAGATGCATCTGAAATGTCAGCTGAGTACACAGTAGCAGGTCCTCACAGGGGTGCTTTCCTCTAAGTAAAAATGCTGAAGACCTTTTGAATAGAATTTCAACTGTGCTTTAATTAACTCGCCTGAAGAGTACAAGTATAGTTCAAATAAAGTCTAGCAAAGTTGTTTAGGTATGTGTTTGAAAGAGCAGCTAATAATAAAAAAGGGGAAACCAACAAGACACGAGAATTTCACTTAAGGCAGTTAAAAAGTTAACCACTTGACTGCATTGATGTGGAGCATCTCACAATAGCAAAGACATCATCATGCCTACTTATTTGGGAATTATTCCTCAGATTTCAGCTTTTATGTTTTTCTTCTCTGTTCTCACCCAGCTCCCTAAATAGTAGACAGAGATTATGTGAAAGCACTCAAGTATTTTGAGATCCAGAAATCTGTTAGTCCGCAATAGCAAACCAGAATTTTTTGAAGAGGTGGACAGATAAGGTGTAATTTTAAAAACATATAGTATATTTATAGTCAGGGAAAGAAAAAAAACACACAAAAAACTACTGTTCTTGTAAGAGAAATTGTCAAGAATAAAGCTTAGCAATACCTTAATGACCAGGAGGCACATGTAGGAGATATTCAGAGTCTTCATGAAGGGAAGGCACTTAGATCAGAATACTAGAGGGCATGGTTTATGAAATTCTCAGTTTTATGTAAAGGGACACATGTCTTCAGAAGTTTGGAAACACTGATTTAAATAAATTACCTCTTGATTTATGAATATTGTAAGTTTGAATTTTCACAGGCCTTTTCCCCTTCAAGCATCTGTATAGAGAACACACACATATATGCATAGATACATATTTTAATTGTGGTAATAATTTAATTGAGAGAGAAAATTTTAAAATTAATTTACAACACTGACCTCCATTTTTCATAAAGAATTTCCAGTATATGTTAGGATATTATAATCATTTAAGACTATGTTAAAGGCCAGTATTTTCTATCCCTTCCAGTGGGGAAACATGTCTGGTTATTGGAAGATATTTCCATATTAGATCATGAATCAAAAATAACCATAAGTACCTGTCTTATTCAACTGCTTACATCTGCTCAGAACAATACTTTAAGTAACTCAGAATGGCAAGACTGTGATTAATGAAAACTCTCTAGAGGAAATATGCCTATAGCCTCAACTATAACTTATTGCCTTCACTCTATAAAAATTCTCTTTATATGTAAGTGGAATCACGGTTGATATACTGCATTTGCAGCCCATTTCTCTTTATTCTCTCCTCATGGAAGATAGAAATTTATTCACTGGCAACCATCTTTCAAATGATATCTATTATACATCACATTTCATTAAAAAATTTAGAATTAAGGAAGCACAAAAAAGTATTATTAAAACCTCATTGGCTTTGGGAAAATCCATATGGGTTCAATCTATAGGTTCTTCACTTATTAACTGTGTTAATATTACTCAATTAGTCTCTTGGTAATAAATGGTGGTAGTCAGATCTATCTCAGGGTTATTGCAAGGATTAAATGAGAAAACAAATGAAGTGTCTAGTACATCAGAACTATGCATAAATGATAGCTTTATCAATAGTATGGAGCAAAATTGATAAGGATTTCATAGACACTCTGCTTCCTCTCTTCTCATGAAGTAGGTAACTTTTGTCTAACAACCTTCAGCTCATGGATGACAGTCAGTCCTAGAACCTAGGCCTCCTGACTCTCCCCTTCACCAGCCTCCAAGGGCTTTCCAGTTCACAGAGGAAAAATTTCCAAATTTCTTAGCAAGTCGTAGGTATTCTAAGTGAGCCTGACCTACCTGTGCATGCTTATTTCCTGTTGCGCAATCCACATCTCAGTTTGGAGAATCACCCTAATATCTCATAGGATATCAAAACCTCCCAGAACTCCCAGACCTCCTGGCCCTCCCTCTTCCAAGCCACCCTGTGTTCTTCACAGCCTTCTATCATAACCCGGCAACTCTACTGTATCGGCTTGTTTTTATGTCGGCATCTCTGTAAACAAGTTCTTGCGGAAAAGCAGTACAGTTGGTGGCACTTCTGTTTCTGCTTCTGTTTCCATCCTTGAGATGATTTCAATGGAGAAATTCAGGCCACTTTGAAAGTGATCATTTTTGGTGTGAATATTCAGCAACAGCTAGGAGCATTCCAGTAAAGTCTTCTGAACAAACACGTATCTCTAAGCATCATGGGAGGTAGGGGGCCTGTGACAGTTATTCAAATAATTTTTTAAGTGGACTCAGATGATAAATATTTGCTCTCTTAGGAATAAAATGATTCGTTGAGTATATTATGCTCAACTGGGGATTGCCTCTGCTGTTTACTTCTCATCATATTCGTACTTGTTCTAATTGTTATTACTTTACTTTTATCTTTAATAAACATACTGTGTGTGTTTTTAAATCTTTCTTGTGTATGTAATTGAAAAAGTATACTTTTTAGTATGCCCAGTAGCATGCTCTAAATTTGTGACCTGTTATATACATCTCAGACCTACTTGGTAGCTGTTCTACACAAGCTTTGTTTATGTTAGGGAAAGTCTCTTTTTTTGTTGTTCTTCAAATCTCTTCTCTCTCTCTCTCTCTCTCTCTCTCTCTCTCTCTCTCTCTCTCACACACACACACACACACGAGTCTTGGTTAGTATCTCCCTCTTCACTCTGTTGAGCTACTGAGATGCTACAGAATGAATGACAGGAAAAGGAAAAAAAAAAAACTAACAAAGACCAAAAGAAAGTATGACATGCAGATAGAAGAAAAAAAAATTGAAAAGGAAAAACTGTAAGCAAAAATGAAATGAGTGAGTGGCAGGACTGAATTCTGAGATGTTGGCATAGATCCCAAAAACTGTCCAAAAACAAAGACCAAAATAATATAAATGTTTGGCTGTGAGCTCCACAAGGAAAGGAAATCAAGGATATATCAACTATATATCAAAAGGGCCCTCTTGCTCCAAAGGCAGGTAGACAAATGTCCATAACGTCTGTTCTGAGTTCATATAATTGAGCTTGTCTGTGTGGATATGTGTGTGCAGACAATTATGCTTAACTTTCTGATAATTACTATTATTTGCAAAATATTGAATTCAGGTAATCAAAAGATCATGCTCAGATACTTTTATTTCATGGGGCAATTGTTAGGCTCACACTCAGGACCTAATAAGTAAGCTAATAATCTGGTGCCCTTTTAAAATAATCTTTAAGCAATTTTCTTTCAAATTGACTTAGTAAAGATGGAGAGACACCAATTTTCTATTAATAAATATTGTATTCACATATAAATTTGCTTACTAATTCGCTTCCAGTGACTGCCGTAAAAAAGGCAACATGTACTCTAATTCTTGAGGTTTACATTCCACCTTCAGTTTGCTTTTCTGAACCAGGTATGTTTGGGAAGAAGCACAGTGAAGTGAACAAAATTTAGATAATAAAGAAAATCACTTGTTCCCAGTAAATAGCACTATGCAATCATTGTTTTGTTTTAGAACTTTAGCTGCTGCTGGCTGCCAAGTTCAGGTGACTGTCTACCAGCTAGCTTCAGAGTTGGCTGGCAAAGAGGGTTGTTTTTTTAAAAAATAAATTTCCATTCAGGGTACCACCACTTTGGTGGGAGCAGGACCAATATTCATTTTGCCAATAATATAAGGAATTGCTTGTGGAAACCTGAGTATTTTGGCACAGTATATTTGATTTATTCCACTGAAGTTTTAGAGCCCCTTACAGATTAGCACCCCTGGTGAGAACCAGCTGGTCCTTAATCCAGTTTGTCCCTCACTCAGAGGGCATGTGCTGTTCACCATTGTGCTGGACTTCTTAGCACATTAGACAAGGAAGAGGAGTTGTAAAGATTGGAAAGTGAAAAAACAAAATTGTCAGTATTTTTAGATGCTGTGCTTAGCTAAAGACAAAAAAATCCAAATGAATCTATGCAAACAAGTTCAGAGTTTAGCAAGGTCATAGGCCTAATGGTGTTCCTTTATGCCTTCAACCAGGAAGGATAAAAACTAATACGATCTTAAAAAGGACACATATGTAATACTTCCAACAATAAAGAATTTAAAACAAGCAAACATACAAACAAAAAAACTAATAAGATCATTCCATTCAGAAAGCAGTAATGTAGCCAAGAATGTTTATCAAAACATACAAAAAAGGTCT
Organism: Cnephaeus nilssonii; assembly: GCF_951640355.1. NCBI lineage: Eukaryota > Metazoa > Chordata > Mammalia > Chiroptera > Vespertilionidae > Cnephaeus > Cnephaeus nilssonii. The sequence goes on from NC_137077.1 coordinate 31,310,892, forward strand.
TTATGAGAAATTTAGAAAATAGACGGAAAGATATCAAAGATCCATCTACATAAAGTGGATTATGCATAAGGATGTTTATACTTGGTATCCATTATTTCCAATTTAATCGGTAAGTATAATATAATTCCAAGCAAAACCCCAACTTTTTCTAATGGAAATTTGCTGATTCTAAAATTCTTATGGGATGGTAAAGGGTCAAGAAGTACTAGTGATTTAAAAGAAAAATATTAAGAAATTAGCATGAACTCTAAGAGTAATAAATATATAATAGGAAATTGTGTTAAAAATTAAAACTGTATTGTATTGCAATAGAAATAGACAAAAAAATAATTGGACCAAATTAAAGAGCTGTAAAAGAACCTCAAGTATAAGGGAAAGGATGAAATAATAAATGGTGAAATTATGCAGAATTATGTCTGTCATTATAGAAAATTTAAATTACATTTCTCTCTGTTACAATTTTCAAAAATACATTCCAGATTGATGAACCCCTAAATGTAAAGAGTTAACCTTTAGCCTTAGCTCTTAGGCCTGCAGACTGAAGGGTCCCGGGTTGGATTCTGGTCAAGGGCACATGGCTGGGTTGTGGGCTCAGCTAATCAATGATTCTCTCTCATCATTGATGTTTCTATCTCTCTCTATACTTCTCCTTTCCTCTCTGAAATCAATAAAAATATTTTCTTAAGAGTAAGCCTTTAAAACATTTAGAAGAAAAAGGACAGACTTAGCTTATGACCTCCGCATAGAGAATAACTTTTGACAAAGACACAAAATGCCCAATTCATAAAGTAGAGCATTGATAAATTTGAGGGCATTACAATAACAGTTTCTTTATGATTAAAAAAGAATGCACAGACTGAAAGAAGATATCTGCGGTGCATACAACCAACAATGATTACTGTTCAGAATAAATAAATCAATAGATGTATAAATCATAAGGAAAGGACAACCAGCCAAAGAGAAAAAATCAGCAACAGATATGAACATACATTCAATTCACAGGAGAAAATAATTCATGGGCCCAACAAGCATTTGGAAGGTCCTCAGCTTCAAGTGCTCATCAGGCCCTCCCCGGGGAGAGTGGATTCCTTCATTCTGTATCCATTTCTCCCTTCCCATTTGGAAAGGGGAGAAAGCTAAACATACTTTTAGACCCTCTAGCTGTGAGGATTCCAGATGGAAATTAAGTCTGTCTCTAATTGTACCCAGGGGAGGTTCCAAAGGCAGAGAGAAGAGGGGTTCATTTTCCCTGTCCCTTCCGGCTGCTTTTGCTGGCACACGGTAGAGAGAAACGCGATCCTGCTTGAGACAGACTTCCCAAGTCCATTCTCTAGCCGCCTGGGCTGCGAGGAGTCCTTGCAGCGGCTGCAGTGGTACACGGGACTTTTTGGTTATGACTTTCTGGTCACTGATTGGCAGCTATGGAGTGTGTGATTTCAACTCATGACTTCCAGAAGTGGCCTCGGAATTGGTAGTCGCCTAAAAGGGCAGTTCTGCTTTGACCTGAGGGGTCCTGATCTCTCTATTAAATCTCTTCCTTCTCAATATACCTAGAGAGTCTTTTATTTTTCCTGCACTGAACACGGATTGATACAACAGATACATGCTAATTAAAAGTATGTCAATTTCACAGGCCTCCTATAGACAAAAATTTTAATAATGTCTTATTAATAATCACCAAACATTGCTGAGGAGAGTTGGAAGTAGTGTGAATGAGAAAGCTATCAGTTGTAATTTTTAAGATAAAAAATATTGAAAACAGACATTAGAGTTTAGTGAACAAGGGCATAGGTTCCAGTTCTGGGTATAGAATTGTTCACATCATGGCTCCCCTGCTCATCTGGACAAGTCCCTTGCTGTAAACTTCAGTATCCCCAGCTCTAAGATGTAGAAAATAATACCTACCTGTAGAGTGAGAATAAAATGCAATAACAAATATTATTTCTTGGGTCTGAAACTCCATAGTGGTTGATATGATTAGATTATAATTCTACAAAATGAAATGGAAAATGATAAAAATAAATGGGGGAAAATGGAGAAACAAAACAAAACAAAACAAAAGCAACCTTCGGATATATTAGAATTTAAGAGGAAATGAGAAATCTATACCTCCTGGCCTTTTAAACTGTGGCCAAAGAAAAAAGATTACCCAACCTCTTAATACATAAATTATGTTATAATTCCTCACCAATCTATCCTAATATATAAAAACCCTGGGTCCGTCACATCCACAATGACCTGAGGCTCGACCAACTGGAAGTTAGTCCTGCAGTCAGCGCTGGGTTGTCATGGTGACCTAGCACTGGCTGCTGCGGCTGCAGGCGTGGTGACCCAGCACTGACTGCTGAGGGGGCTGTGAATCAGGCCCGGAGAGAGGCCTGAAGAGCGAAGCAGGGTCTGATCTGTAGCCTCTGTGGCAGATGTTGATCAGTACTTGCCTCTCTCTTTCTCTCCGGGTCTGGCCAGCAGCTGCACCTCCATTTCTCTTCAGGCCTCCACTGGGGCTGCTGATCAGCCCTGCCTTTCTGATCAGGCCCCGTTGATAGGCCCAGAGACGCTGACTGGCATAGAAACCAACCAATCAAAACCAAATCTGGGTCAACTGTGAGGAGCCAATGGCTGCCTAGGAGGCGAAGCTTTTGTCGCTGACTGGCATAGAAACCGACCAATCAGAACCAAATTGGCCGGCAGAGGAGGGCCGTTGGGGGCGAGATCAGGCCGGCAGAGGAGGGCAATTGGGGGTGAGATCAGGCTGGCAGGGGAGGGCATTTAGGGGTGATCAGGCAGACAGTGGCAGTTGGAGTCAAGATCAGGCCAGCAGGGAAAGTAGCTAGGGGCAATCAGGCAGGCAGGCAGAGGGGTTAAGGGCGATCAGGCATGTAGGCATAGGGGTTAGGGGCAATCAGGCAGGCAGGCAGAGGCAGTTAGGGGCAATCAGGCAGGCAGGCAGGTGAGCAGTTAGGAGCCAGCGGTCCCAGATTGCAAGAGAGATGTCTGACTGCCGGTTTAGACCCAATCCCCTAAACCGGCAGTCAGACATCCCCCAAGGGGTCCCCAATTGTAGAGGGTGCAGGCTGGGCTGAGGGAACCCACCCCTCTGTGTATGAATTTAGTTCACCGGGCCACCAGTTTATTATAATCATCACCCCCAAACTGTACCCCTCAGGCTTTTTGTCTCAGTGTCAGCTTGTGGCCACTGCCATTGAACTTCATGGGATGGGTGCTCTGCTGGTCCCACTCTGGCCATTGAAAAAAGCACAGATCATTCAATTTTTCATAATATAATTCAGACAAAAGAAAGTAAACAGGGCTTGCTGAAGGCTTCAGAAAAAGATATATAACATACCAAACAGCGTATACCTACTTTAAGCTGTATTTCTTAGGACTCCTATATTCATAGCAAAAGTCAGAGCCCTTGCATTACTGCTAGGAGATCTTCACACAGAAGGAGTCACCTTCTCTCACCATCAATATTTGCAATTATCTCCACCCAGCAAAGCTCAGGCCCAATTCTCTTGTGGCCTCAGAAAGTGAATGTTCATTTCAGTTTTGCTCCAGGATGATTGTGGGAAATTTTAATTTATTTCAGGGAAAATTTTATACCCCAAAATTTTTGTTTTAATCTCACATTTGTTAATCAAAATGTTTTATACTGCTAAATTTTCTGATATTGAACTACCTTTACATTCCAGGATAAATAATTTTTGGTCAATGCATTATTCTTAGAATAGACTGCTGTGTTAATTTTATATTTATTCCCATAATGAAATTATCCACTAGTTAATCTATTCTATGACATTTTTGCCTAATTTCATATAAAATTACTAACCTCAATATTTTTACATAATTTGCCATCATTTTCCATATTGTGAGCCAAAATGTAAAAGAGATTATCTGTTTTGTGATGGTTTAATAGATCTCTTATAAAATCACCTTTGTTTGATGTCTTTTATAGGAGTTGTCTTTACCACCATTTTGCTTTCTTTTACTATAGTTAATCCATTCAGAACATTTTTATTAATTTATATCTCCCTAAATTTTTCCTTTTATCTAGACTTCCACATTTTTATTGAGTAATTTTGTTTATAATAATCTCTTATGAATTTTAATAAATCTATTCTCTCTAAGTTATTTCCTCTTTGCCATTCTTAAGGTTATTTATACTTTCTCTCTTGATTAATTTTCCAGGGATTTGTCTACTTTGTTAGTACTTTCAAGGATTTTTTTTTTAATTTGTTGGTTATCACCATTGGCTTTTGTATTCTATTTCAATATTTCTTCTGTTTTATATTTGTCACCTTTCATTTTATTTGGATTCATTTTATCTTCCTTCTGAGAGTATCTTGAGCTGAACAGTTCAATTAATTTTTTAACCTTTCAAATTTATTAAAATCTTATAGATGGTATTTTCATTGTCATTCAGTTATAAATGTTTATCAGTTTTATTTAGGTTTTCTTTTTAATCCTACAGTTATTTGTAAATGTGCTTAATTTCCAAATGGGGAGGCTTAGTGGTTAGTTGACCAGTTTTCTGAAAAAGACTTGAAGTTTTACAAACTGTATTTACTCAAATAATATTTCCTTCCATTATATGGTTTGTCATATGATGGATATGATGAATATGGTCCATCATAATTTGGTCATACTAGTATAATACTCCATAATGCCAATGTTCTATAACTTATATAATCCTCCTCCTAGCATTAGACTTTAGCTTGCTTTGCTTTGTTGTTAAAATTAATGCTTCAATAATTTCAGATACAATACCTTTTTTTTTCCTACTGGGGAAAATGCAGTTGGATATTAATAAGGGGAAATCTGGGAATGAAGGTCTTCAGTAGGGAAAATATTTAGGACAGTATCCTAACACAGGATTAAACGGGGGATCAAATGCTGTCAGCACCAATAAAGGAATAATTTTCTCTTTCAAAGAAGAGGAAATTAAGGGAATTAAGTATCATCAAATGTAGTAAATCATCATGATGACGGAAGGCAAATCAAGTAATGCTTTAAGTTCAGCACAGCAAGTTGTACAAATTCGTAGTATTCCTGCTTATGAAAATGGCTTCCTGGTCTCTCTTAGATTTTTAACACAGGCTGAGTGACCAGTTGCTGCTGTTTTCAAGGCTTCAGCAGTTAGGACCATTTTCCCCAAGCATTTCACACCTCATCAAAGCATCAGGGCAATGAGGCATGGATCTCACCACCTTTGGAGACCTCTTCACTCCTTGCCATTCCCCAAGGCTAAGAGTGTGAATCCTCTTCTCCTCAGAGCATTTTCACTCCTTCCAACTCCCCCTCCTTGAGGGCCTTTAAAAATAATAATTAATTTGTTTTGTTTATTGTATTCTATTTTCCTTTTTAACATTCATACCTTTGCAACAAAACAATGTAGATCTTTATTCTGGAGGGAAAGATTCTCTACTATTCTTCAACAGTTTACAGCAGCCAAAAACACCAAAATGCACGTTAACTTTTGTTTATCCTTAACCTTTTGCACTCAGATGTTGAGTGTGACGGTTATTGAATGTATCAATAATTTGAAATATAAAAAAAATCCAAATAAATAAGTTTGTATGAAAAGAAACTCCAGTTTTGTATTCTACTGCCGCACTTTGTAAAATCTGGGGTATTTAAAAAATTAAAACCCGAGTAGAATAAAGGAATTGAGAAAAAAGCAAGAGAGTGCAAAGGGTTAATAACTCTTGCAATATCCCATCAAGAAGCTGCTCAATGTCACCTTTCTGAGTGTCTCAGTGAAAATGTAAAGACAGCCTATGTCCTTGCTAAAGTCAAACTCGGGATATTTTGTTGATATTCTTTGCCTGAAAGGAATCTCTTACTTACCTCCCTCTGTTCTGTGTAACTTTGCCCAGCTCTGACCTGGAGCTTTGCCCAATGTCTACAGTCATCTATGGCAGAAACCGTGGATTTTAAATAATGTTTCCCTTCATGAGGGAGCTGAGAAAACAACACCATTGCGGCAGGTCGAATGTGATGTTTGTGCAGGTAATATTAGCGTTATCCTGGGAGGAAATTTGAAACGTGGTGGTCTCCTGAGTCACTCAAGTTAACATTTTAGCAGATTCAACATTAAAGGGGATTCAGGAACTATTAAGGGAGAACAGAGTGCTGCTGTTCTCAGGGCCTCCCTGTTTTCGGGAATTTTCTCTCTGCCTCCATGATCACGTGTCCTTCCTGGATCTATAAAGATGATGTAAAGATAATTTTAAAAGAGCAGTATCTAAATGAAAAAAAAAAAGATAGGAAAAAGAGATGATTTAAACAAAGTTGACATCAGAAAAAGAAAACAAACAGAAATGTAACTTAATGGAATAAAGCATAATAATAGAAAAAAGGTAACATTTTAAAACGTTGAAGAACAAAACAAACTAAAATAGCAAAATTTTATAATCTTATTTCAGACAAAAAAGTTAAAAAGGATACGCACAAGCAATTTAAAATTGATAACAGCGAAAGAAAAAAATGAAATTACAAATGAAAAGATTGAGAACAAAAAAATAGAGTGAGTAGTAAAGTGTTTTAACAAGCAAAATTTGTCTTCAACACTCAGAGCCCCTAGAGATGCTCCCTGCCTTGTTCTCCATCTCCTGGGTCCTAGGTAATGTTTCGTCTTGGTTGGCAGTGTCTTCGTAGGGACACCTTACCATTACATGCGGCTTCCATTCTTTCCAGGGATCTTGTCAGGACTGGTTGCACAGCAGGTTTTATTACATCGACTCTCTGGTTTACAGACATGTCTGGAAAAACAAAGTTTTTGTTTAAATTGAATGCCCTAGCCTGCCACCACTACTTTGTCATCTCTCTGATGCCCCCGAACTATCAGGTTCTGTATGATTGTAAAAAGGAGGGAGAAGAAATGGCAAGTCCTTAGGAAGGTGCTCTTGGGAGAAAAACCATGTGTCATTGCCAAGAGGAATTTGCCTCTGTGAATGCCTTGAGTTTCCCACCTTGAATTTCCAGGACTCTGGTGAGTTTTGAGGAGTATATGTTTGCAGGGGAATCCTGAGGGCTGGCTTAGTGTTGGGGGCTAATCTCAAACCCTAAAAAAGGGTGCCCTGGAGTTGACTGCAGCCCTGAATTAGTCCTGCAACTCCATTGCAGTCCCAGTTGTACTCAGATGATGGCTGCTGAAGTAGCTGGTATCCATCATGCCTTCTCCTCTAAATGTATGCCAGGAAACATAAAATCATATAACTAATACAAACAGCCTCAGGACAAATCCCACGGAGCTCCCTTTCCTCTCCAATTGCTGAGCCCAGATATGTCCAACGCAGAAATTCTGGAGCCACCATATGCTCCAGTAAAGCAGCGATGCCAACCACGGTGGCCATGGCATGGCCACGTCAGGGGATCACAGTACAGTGCCCATGCCAGAGCTGGACAGCTTCATTCTCTGAAGTGGCCTCATTTCTTTTGATAGCAGAAAACAGCAATAGCAGGAGTGACAAAACGCATATTTACATATTGGTACGAAGTGGAGAAAGTGAAGAGGGGCTGTGAGTATGCATGAGACATCTTCCTCGGACCCCAAGGCATAAAGAATGTAACTTAAAGTGACAGTAGCTTGAAGTCTACAATTGAGATGAAATCTGACATACATTGCACATCCTGTATTTATCCCTCTGCCCTCAGTTCTCCAACTCTCCTTAAGATTTTATTCTTAGGAAATTGCTCTCTGCAATGAAGTAATATCATCTTTTCCTTACTAGTTTGCAAAGAAAAAAGAATGTCATACTTACCAATTACTTGAAGAGGGTCCAAAAGATTCTAACAAAAATGATCAGGATTGTTAAAATGAGAAATTAGAAAAGTTAAAGGAATTAGAGCGATGTGTCCTTCAGAAAAGCAGGGATGCCTTTATAAAAAGTTCAGGTATTTCCTTTTTAGTCCTGAATGAGAGTGTTTGATAAGATAAAAGGGGGGAAGTTAAGGAATGTTAATGCAGTTGGGGGTGCCTTGAGGGATGATTCTGTAGGGAAAAAAACCACAGTAAAAAAATAAAGCACCTACAGAAAAAAGTGTTGGTGCTGCAATTCATCTTTCTGTATTAAATAATTAAAACCCTACATTAAATTCAAACTCAAAATTTAGAGAGCATTAGATAATATTTGAAATTTGGGGAGAGGATTATACTATTACTAGGGACCTACTAAGTAAGGGCATGGATTATTTGAGTCTTTGTGGGCCTGCAAGAGGTACTATAAAGAAAGATCTCTAGATAAAAGCAGGGAAGAAATATATTTCTAAACTTATTTCAGAGAAAGTGATTTGATATATGTAGAAAAATATATGAATACAACATCTGGAAAATAAAAAGAATTCCTGAACTGACATAAAGTTCATAAGCCTTGGGCTTAGCAAGCCTGTCTAACTTCTTTTTAATATAAAAGAGAAAGAAACAGTCATGGGAAGTTCTTCCTTAGGCAATTATGTATTTCACATGGCTGTTAGGCAGCTGTCAGTGTTGGTAACGACACTATGAAATGGATATCTTAAATGTAAAAAAAGGCCCTGTTTATATTGATAAGGAACCTCCACTAACCAACGGAAAGAAGCACAATAATGAGAAAATATATGAGCAGTGAACCAAATATACACTTCTTTCTCAAGCAAATTCTGATACAAATAAATGAATCTGAATTTGTAGTAGAAGATAAGAGATAATATCAGCTTTGAGTCTAAAGGAGGTGACTTATCCACCCACCTTGTTATTTATAACAATCCATGTGAGTTCACAGATGAAGATTTACAACACCACCGTTGTAATTAGCTAGTTATTAATAACTAGAGGCCCAGTGCATGATTGAATCATGCACATGTAGGGTCCCCTACACGCTTTCGCTTTTCGCGGTGGAGCTGGGTGCCTGTCCGCTGGTGCACCAGGCCTGGTGCCGGAGCAGACAGGCACCCAGCTCCCCCACTTTTGATGGTCCACGGCCGCTGAGGGGGGCTACCCTGCTGTTGAGAGGCACAGGGGGCGGGACTCCCGCCCCCTGTGCCTCTCAATGGCCAGATCCGTGGCCGCTGAGGGGGGCTGTCGCGGACACCTGGCTACCCTGCTGTTGAGAGGCGCAGCTGGGTGTCCGTGGCAGGCCCCCTCAGCGGCCACGGATCTGGCCATTGAGAGGCACAGGGGGCGGGAGTGTGCCTCTCAACAGCAGGGTAGCCCCCCTCAGTGGCAGGGGATCCGTGCCTCTCAATGGCCGGATAGGCCACCCCGAGTCCCACCCCCCAGCCTCCCGCCGCCCAATCATGGGCGTAGCGGAGTGATGGTAATTTACATGTTACTCTATTATTAGATAGGATAGGAAAGGAGAAAAAGAGAGTCCAGACATTATAAGCATGGGCATTTGGGCAGCTTCACCAGGGAGCTGCAATTTCACACGCCCCAGGGAACCACCAGCCATTCCCTGCAGGTCACTGGGGGAAAGGATCCAACAAAGGAGAGATGGGAGCATGTGCAATGAGTCATGGGACACAGGGAAAATGCCTGTCTGTTAAGGCTGGAAAACCAGGGATTGGCTAAAGTAGGCAGGGCCATTGCACGCCCGTGAAAATTTAGGGAATGCATAATCCCCCCTAAAAAAAGGAGTTCATTCTCTTGATTCTCTGGTTCCCTTGGCTTTGCTCCTACCCATGTTCCCTCCATGGTCATGTGGCCCTGGGACCCCACATGCAAAGGACTGTTGGACTGCAACTGGGAACACAAACTAAGTTAGCCTGATGCTGGACTGGACATTGCTTTGATATGGAGCAACAATTCTGGACACTGGCTCTGATTCCAGCTCTGCTGAAGCCACAGTTATCCTTTTCTCTTGGGGGGACCAAGAGAAATGAGACCTTGCAAGCTCAGGGGTTTGATTCCACAGAAATGAAGTTTTCTACAATACCTCATTCTCCCATGGGGGTCCTTTGGAAGTTCCTATTTCAGCGAGATGCCAAGAATCCCACTTCCACCAATAATATTTCCATGTCATCTTCCACATGCATTAGGCAAGAAATAGCATCAAATGACTGGCTTGGAAGATACGGTGTGAATCAAGCTCTTGCCTCCGCAGACAGGTGAATTTCTGCATTAGCTAAGTTTGTCCATCCTAGTTTTAAAGAGTGCCATTGTTACAACTCTGAAATTCCTCAGTGGTGCATCCCTACTTCAAGAGTTCTCCCATTAGTCTAATTGAAGTGTTAACATGTATAAATCAAAGGTATTTTCTCCATGAGAAACAGGCTGGTCTTTGTGGTTTATTTTCTGTTTCCCATAAGAAACAGTGACAAGTCCTATAATCTTTTGTCAGAGTCCCTTTAACCATGTTCTTGTCTAAATCACCTCCACATTCATAGGATCTCATGGCTTAGAAACTTAGAAATTTTCAAAACTATGACACTGTATTATGAAAGGGCTCAGGGCAATATATATATATATATATATATATATATATATATATATATATATATATATTATTGATTTTTTTACAGAGAGAAAGGGAGAGATATAGAGAGCCAGAAACATCGATGAGAGAGAAACATCGATCAGCCGCCTCCCACACACCCCATCCTGGGGATGTGCCTGCAACCAAGGTACATGCCCTTGACTAGAATCGAACCTGGGACCCTTCAGTCCACAGGCCGACGCTCTATCCACTGAGCCAAACCGGTTAGGGCTCAGGGCAATATTAATAAAACAGATAGTGTCTTACAATTATGCATTTGGGTATTTTTATTCAAAAATGCTACTTTGCTGGTCAAAATGAACTATCTTAAAATAGGCTAGATAGTATCCATGATGGTTGGTTAATAGATCAGGTTACCTGGGAAAGAAGAATCTTTTTAAAAAAATATCCACATTCTCTCAAATACATAACACTGAAAATAGAAATGAGTTCACGAAATACTTTCTTATGTCTATACACAGGAACAAAGTATTAATGGGAACCACAGTGAACTCTAATAGTAAAAGTGGGAAAGAAACAAAATGAATAAATGTTCTCCTTCTTTCCTCTTGTGGTTTTATATTCTTTCCCCTCTCACTCCAGGTATTTCTCCCCTCAGAGTCCACTGTCTGTCACTGAAGCCCTGTCAGAAAACATGGGCAAATTCAGTTCAGAGTGCACACCCCAGCCCCGACTTTCTCTCTTACCTATGCCACCTTGAGGCAGCATGACAAATCGGCACCAGACAGTTGCCTCGTTTCAAGGTGGGAAATGATCATATGCTGTACGTATTCACTCATGTGGCAGTTTAATAAAATTCTGGAGCAAATAAGATTGAGCGTTAATTTTGTATCAAGTGGCACGTAGCTATGTCCTCTTTCCTCTCCCTGGGCTTCAGGCCATGGCCTCCATTTGCCCATCAGTTTGCCCACTGCCCTCTTACACAGTGCTTGGCATTGTGAGCCTATGAGCCCCACATCTGGTGCACTGACCTTCCCCTAGTTTGCCAACATCACTCATCTGATTCCTTTACATAAAGATCTCTTCAAACGCACCTCTATGATATGACTTTTATTTTCCTCATTAAATAAAAATGAAGATCCTCCTCAATGAATGGCATAGAGTAACTCTTTATTTCCAGATCTATTGTACATTATAACTCTTAATTTTTTTTTTCATTCTGTTTGCTTTGTGATTTAATTTCAGCATATAACCTTACAGTGGCTTATTATCAGTTTTCTCAGCCTATTGTCATCTGTTTTCAATTGTAGACTTTAAAGAGCAGCAGGGAGTGTGTCTGTGAACTGCTCTGCAGGGTGTCCAGAATAGCATTACACAGAGGTCCATGTCGACTGGATGTTCATTAATGACAGTGTCCAGGAGGTTCTGCCTTCCCAGTTTCCTCTCTTATGAACTGTCTACTAGTGGAAGAGTGTTTAGGAAATTTTTGTGTTAGAGTCTAATCAGAATGCCACAGTACTGTTTCACTCTTTGTGCCCTGCCCTATAGTGGCTCTGGCATTCCAGTGAGGGGCAATGGAGAGAGAAAACCAATGTTTCACATAGGCAATGGTATAGAAGATTTAGGACATAGTGTTTTATTGGTGTGTCTATTTGAGTCACACCTAACAATCCAATGAAAAGAGCCCTTCCTTCCTTTTTCCCTTTCTCCTTTCATTCCTTTTTTCCTTCCTTCCTTCCTTTGTTCTTCTTTCTTTTTTCCTATCTTTCTTCCTTTCTTTCTTTTTCTAGACCCATTCTGCATTGAACAATTACAATGGTGAAGATTTTTATATCACCAAAGACATAATTACATGGTGAGTGTAAGAAATAACAGTTTGGTGCAGGTTTATATGGAAAATGTATTTTCCATTATTATTTCAAATACCTTTCCTCACCTTACCTTGAAAGAAAAGCTCTTTCAAAGAGCATTTGGCTTTTTAAAATTTTTATCATCTATCTGTTTAGCCATCACTCCCTGGTATATGCATACTGTGAGCGAACAGAAACAACCCTTTTTGTTTCTCTTGAAGATATCTAAGTAAAGTTTCAAGTAGCCAATTAGCTTTTTGACCTAAGCTTTGTTGGCTGCAGAAAGCCTGAATCCCAGGAACATTTGGTTCTCAAGGCATTTGGATCTCGTAAGAAAGACTCAGTGCCAGCACCAATCAGAATGGCTGCCAGTTGTTATTCTTCTTCACAACTGGCGGCCATTCCCAGCACTGTTACGGAGCTGTGATCAATCTCTGCACCTGTCTATCAGTGGATGTTCATAGAGAGAACGGTGTGGCTGCATCTGCAGATACCACACGGAACCAGAAGGGAGAAAGGAGGAGGGAGAGTCTCAATCCCCAAATACATACAGTGAGAAAGGCTACAGGGAGAGAAAAGGCAGGAAAAAATGCAACAGCTAGCTTATGTCATGATACAAAGTCAGAACAAAAGAGGAAACCAGTGACCTATAATAGCATGCTTATTGTTGGAATGCTCAGTTTCCATCCCATGCATGAGCTTAGTCCTTAATTTAACCCTTGAACAGATTATCTCAATGTTTCATGGATATGTCTTGTCTTTGCAACAATACCTGAAGCTTGTTATCAAGAGAAAGAATCTGAGAATCCTTTATTTATATACCCTATGTGGTTAGAGTCCTTCTGTGTCTATAGTTATGTGTGAGTGTGTAAGAATTTAACATGTTGATTGTTTTATATATAGTTTGGGTTTTTTGTTTGTTTTGTTTTGGGTTTGTTTTTGCAAATCTGTCATCAAATTCTTTCTTAACAAACAAGGAAACTGAGCAATCATTTTGAAAATTAATAAAAGAAATTGCCATATGTCTTTATGCAGGAATCTATAAAGTGGTGATTATATATACCTGTATTTTATGTTTGTAAATATTATAATTCTTTCTCAGAACTTGGACTAGAAAATCCTAAATGAATTCTATGACTTAATTTAAAAGTATTGCATTTTTTATCTTTACAGATGCATATATGTATGTCTTTTATACATTTAGTGTGAGCTGCAACATATGATTTCTGAAGCCCTTTAATTCTATGTTGAAAGCTGAGTTCACATTGCATAAAATTTCTGTTTAATTGCCCTGCAATGAACTTAGCTCCTCAGTGCTTCTCTCTGAGTGAGCTTAGAATGCCTTACGTAGTCAATCAATAAAGTTAGCAATTTAATGTCTCTGCTCTTATTTTATAATGCTGTTTTATAAGTATTCTTTTCAACTTCTGTGTTCAATAAAATTCTCTTGAATAAATGGATTCATGTTAGTTTAAAAATGAAAGAGGAAAAAGCACTTTCTAAAATCTAACAAGATGTTTGATATAGTTGAAAGATCAAACAGTCTGAAAGAAAGGGTGAAAACACAGAAATATTTCAAGTTTATCAAAACATTAAATATATTCCACGTATGTCCAGGGATCTCAGCCTTCTCCCAGTACCAGTTAAATCAGATCAAGCAATAGACATTTTTTGGGGGAAACTGTATATATAGGGAAAATTATCTATATCTATGTCTGTCTTTACATCAATATTTCTTATGATTATGGCCATATGGATTTCTAAAGGGAAAAGAAGAGTACAGAAAAATATTTTGGAACTATTGCAAGTAGAATATTCAGAGTACATATAGATAAATTATTTTATTTAATTCACCATATCTGTAGACTCTCCTGTAAAAATCCAGCCTCAAATAAATATTACTATGAAGTGAGCCTACAGCTCAGTTCTTCATTTGATAAAACTCAGTCCAAAAGAAGTTAAGCTATGAATTTCTTCTGCAGTACCATTTGCTTTTATCAAGTCTTCCAGAGCCTAGTGCAAATGGAAGCAGCATTGTTCTTAATAAAGTCTCACCATTTACAGAACATTCTGATATTTTTTAACAAAAAAGAAACTAAACCTTATGAAGACTTGGGTTTAAGTTGAAGATAAGAGTTGTCCTTTTTATAGAATATTCCTTAGGTCATATGGGAGAAAAGGGAGGGGGAAAAGCAAGAGATAATCTTAATTGGATATCATTTTAAGAGATAGATATCAATATTTCTGTTTCAGAATTTAATTTTTTTACCTAAGTAGCAAAAAACATGAGCTCTCCCATTAAATTAAGAATCCCACAATTTATTTGCTGTTCATTAAATACTCCAAGCATAGTCCTGAAACAATTACAGCTCCATCATCATTTCTCTCAATAATCCAGGGAGTAGAGGAAGCTTCTGGGCAACTTGGTGAAGTCAGTACCTCCATGACTTTCTGTGCACACACTTCCCCCTTAGTGATCACCTTTAGAGTACTCTTCATGGGCAGCCCAATGACCAAGATAATGCTCTTATCTTCCTCAAGGAGTGTTCTCCCACCAAAACTGGTTCCTTTTATGTCTCAATCCCTTAGAACTCTTTGAGAAAACAAAAGTAAACTAATAAATTAACTGGATTTAAAATTGGAGTGGTTCTAAATGGTTTTATTTGATGCTTTTCCAGATAATCTATCCATTACAATAGTAGAGTAACTACCATGGAGATTTTAGGTATGCTGGCAAGACAAGTGAGGAGGTATTTGGAGGCAAGAATTTTAGTACCTATGAAATCAAAACAATAAAGGAGATCACTCCTCCAAGGAGTCACACTTTTTATATGGATGCTGAGCCTTGAGGAAAGGCAAGATTTACCAGTCCTCAGTCTTTGCTGATTATTCCAAATCCTTATATAACAGCAACAGCCCAGTTGACTATGACCAGCTATACTACCATTCTTAGAGTTTAGAAGTGGAAGGTTCTCCAAAATATTAAAATCAAAATCTTACTAACAAGTTCTTGATCTCCCCCTGCCTTTGATTCCAATCCTATAAGCTTGAGTTCCTGCCTTCTTACTTTGTCCTGTGAACATTTTAGCTTCATTTTCATCACTTAAACTGGCTTGCTGGCAACTGGCATCAGAGGTTTGCTAAAAAAGTGGAAGATGAAAGAGCAGAAGACTTTTGTATGCCTTTGATGCAGAGAAGGGAGTTTTGTACACCACCGCAGGTCCATATCCTGACAGTGAGGAAGCATATCTCCATATGGCATTGGATCCCTGCTGCAAGTAGAATTCTAGAAAATAAGATAAGGGATAGAAGAGACAGTCACTTTTGCTGTAATGTTACCTATATTATCTTCTTACTGGAGTTTAAAAGTGATGTGTGGAGATAAAAGCCACAGAGTATGATGTCATGAAGACACCATAACTACTTTTAAGCCAAGTCAACTTTTGCAATGACTCAACATATCTGATTTTAGTGTCAGTGAAATGTGAGATTATCAAGTTGCTTTTTATTATAAAACTAGAGGCCTGGTGCACGAATTCGTGCACGGGTGGGGTCCCTAAGCCTGGCTGGCAATCGAGGCCTATGGGGGGCTGGCCAGCTGCGGGGAGGGACCCTGGGAGGTTGGCCGGCCAGCCCTCCCGATCAGGGCCATTGGGGGGCCAGCCGGCCAGGGGGACAGGCCATGGGAGGTTGGCCAGCTGGCCTCCCCAATCATGGACAGTGGGGGGGCCAGCTGGGTGGGGGGGACTGGCCACGGGAGTTTGGCTGTGGGAACGCACTGACCACCAGGGGGCAGCTTCTGCATTGAGCATCTGCCTCCTGGTGGTCATAGTGACTGGTCGACAGGTCATTCCGGTCATTCAGTTGTAAAGGTTGCTTAGGCTTTTATATATATAGATGAGTTTGTTTAAAAAGAAGCCAATACTCAATCTGAAAAGTGCAAAGGAGAGAGGCCCGAGTTAAATGAGATATTCATTTACTAAATTTCTGTAGAATACCTACTTTGTACAATAAATATGACATTTGAGTGTTTATAATGAGTTTTAGATACACTATCTTATTTAATCCCCAAAATAGCCCTATAAAAAAATCAAGTTGGGTAATTTGCCAGGACTCATAACTATTTAGAGTATACTGATGTATAAGATATCTTTCTTGCCTTCAATAATTTTCATTTTGAAATATCCCACTTAAAAAGTATAATCACTGAAGATGAGTTATGTAGAGTCTATATTCTATCCTCCACAGTACTTGGAACCCAATATATATTCAAAGAGTATTTGGGGTAAGAATAAAGTAATTGATATGACAACATCTTGAAAAGAGTGTCAAGTGCTTTGGAAAGGCATTTGAATTAGTGAAGAATCTCTGGTTGGAGGTTCAATGAAGACAAGTAGGAGTCTTAAGTTCAACTTATTTTTTATCTTCAAATTATTTAAGGTCCATTTTTTAAAACTATTTAAAGAAAGTGGAACTAATTTAAAATGCTTTTGATGACATTGCTTAATTAAAGCATCATTAGGTTACTTATTTTCAAATTTCTGTTTGTTTTTTTTTTACTTGAGAGATAAGTAATCAGACATTTTCTATTATAGGATAATAAAGATCATAAACTAAATATAAAATGACTGGAGGAATTTTAAGTATAGAGACCCCCTGGCTGGTGCGGGTCAGTTGGTTGGAGTGTGTCCAGACACCAAAGGGATTCAGTTTTGATTCCCGATCAGGGCACATAGGTTGTGGGTTCGATCCTCAGTGTGGTACATATGGGATTGATGTTTCTCTCTCATATAGATGTTTCTCTCTATCTCTTCCTCTCCTTCTCTCTCTCTCTCTCTCAGATCAATAAAAAGCATATCCTCAGGTGAGGATTAAAAAAAAGAATAAAGAGCAATTTAAAAACAACATAAAATTATGTATCAAATTTTTGGATTCTGTTATTCTCTAGCTTTAAAAATGTGAAGATAGTTTTCTTTTATAGAATAAATTCAATGTCTTAACTTAGTATTTAACTCTCTCTACAATCTAACACCATTATTCATCACCAAGCTCAAAAGCTACCTCTCCTATAGAGTCTTCCTCGATTCCTCCAGAGATTAATTTCTCTACACTCTTTGGCATAGCTCTATTTCATTTAATATATATTTTACAACATTTAATATAATACACTATCTTGTATTAGAGTTTTCTGTGTTGTCGCCACTTTTTATTTCTATTACAGCAACGAACACAAACAAAATAGCCAAGAAATGTTTGTTTAATTACAGCAACCTGGAGATGAGTAGATGTAAAACATTTTTAAATATATGATCCCATAAAAATATAACTATTGACAGTCTATATTAATGTCATATAGAGTTTGGATTACTCCAATGAAGAGAATACATCATTCAACTATTCTTTTTGGGAAGACTCTTTAGAAATTCACAAACCAAACTGATTTCAGTTTAACACCTTTATGTTTTCACTTTCAGATAAAGACGCTAACAAGAAAAGAAAGGGTCATATGGCACCCAAAAGCTTCAGGAAATAGTAATAACAGTGAACCAGAATTACCTACAAACTGAGCCATAAGCCTCTGATTACCTAAGAATGTGGTCAGAGTGTGATACAGAGATACATCTGAACAAGGTGAAAGGATAAAATTGTAGAAAGAACACTTAAATAGAATCACTACAGAAAGGAAATGACAAGAAGGAAGCTCTACCATGTCATTTTTCCCCTTCTATCTTGGGAGTTCATGTTTTGAACAACAGTGGTTTCTGTAATAATCAATGAAACAGGTTCTCACTATTGGGCCCCTGCTGTGTGGCAAGTCCTGTTAGATTTCAAAATCACTGAAAGGTTTGACTGTAAGGAAGATGTCATTCAGGCTCCATAAGATAACATGGGAATAGGATTTATTGAAACCAATGCTGTGATCAGAATCACTTCTTTTATTAAAGATTGCTAAACTAAATACAGCTGCATTCGGCAAGCCCCGATATGTAATAAAGTTTCATTGATACCTAAGAGGACAAAGAGAGAAAGTGTGAGAATGAACTCTTGGATAATTTTTAAGGGACACCTAATACCAAAACATTCTCTTAATTTTTACCATAAATTTCGTTTCCAATAAAAACACGACAAAAGTTATTAAAATATTTAAATGGCCTGATTTTGGCATTGACTTTTCCCCTTTCCATTGGCAGCTTTTCCACATTATGCCTCCATTTTTATTTACATAAAATGAGGATAGTATCTGCCAACTATATTATAGCATTGTAGTGAGACCGAACAAATATACATGTGAGAATAATAATTTTCAAAAAATACACGAAAAGTTATTGTCACTTATACTGTAATATATTATTCAAATTTACTAATGATCCGAAAAAGGAGCTAGAGAACAAAGCGAGGAATGCCATTTAGAAATTATTTATTTCTCACTTTGTCTAGAAATAACATTATAAAGAACGTGAAATATAACCACATCTATAACTCTTAGGGGTTAGAAAAATGAGCTTTATCCTGACCCTAAATTATGAATCAGGCTATTTAAATACTCGTTCAAATTATTTGGAGAGGGGAGAAAAAATAACCTTCACCATTTGGCGTCCCATTACATAGGGAAGGTAATATGGTAAAGATTCCCGTTATATATGTGAGTGAATATTAAGTTTAGATGATTTCCAGAAAAATCAGACCCTATGTGTCTTTGAAGGAAATAAGAGAGACATAAAATATTGAAATCTTTACTTTGCCAGAGGAAACTAACCTTGTGTTTACACATCAACAGAACATGCTGCTGATTTTTTTTTAAAAGCAGGTAAAACAGGTACTTAGAATTGTTAAAGGATAAACAAAAAGAAGCTTCTTTTCATTGGACTGATTAACTGCTTTGTTTCCTTTTGCTTTGTTTCTTAATCCCATCGATTAGTCTTGTGGCATAAACGGAGTGAACTTGCTTTAGGAGGAAAGAGTGAGTGTGTTTGAGGGTATGGCTGAGGTACAATCTATGATTTCACTCTGCGGGGGAACAGGACCCAGTGGGTCTGTGAGATACTGAAAAAGCAAGGCAATTGCGCCAGCATAACAAAAGATGGAAAGAAAGACAAGCAATTGCCTGAGCATTGTCTTCAGTAAATTAATGTGGAAAAATAAAAGGACACCAGTTAAGAAATGGAGGAAGTACCATAAATTTTAAGGGGCGGTCATGACCCTCCTCTTTCATTGCAATTGTTACATTAATTATTATGTGTAGTGCAGTAAAAAATAGGATTGCATAATTTATCATAAACTGAGAAATTATTGGCATTATCTTTTTTTTTTCCCTTCCATTGGGAAGGTTTTGTTTATTGTTGTTTTTTACCTATTGTTTCTACTTTACAAGTTAATAAATGTGTGAGGATTAGATAATATCTATAAATGCTGGAGGTCTTCCAATATAATACAAATATTGTTACAAGATACATTATATACACCAAAGGAAATGCACATATTAAAGCAAAAAAATAATCTTTTTTGGGGGGGTTGGGTGGGGGGAAGACTTAACCTCAAAGTCTTGACTTCAGAATAATAGTTACCTTTTATTTAAGTGTATCCTCTTGGCTACAGGAAGG
Source organism: Cnephaeus nilssonii (assembly GCF_951640355.1). Classification (NCBI taxonomy): domain Eukaryota; kingdom Metazoa; phylum Chordata; class Mammalia; order Chiroptera; family Vespertilionidae; genus Cnephaeus; species Cnephaeus nilssonii. The sequence goes on from NC_137077.1 coordinate 31,330,758, forward strand.
GTCATTCAGAAACACTCAGATGAGTTTGGAGATGACGCCTCCATTGATCTTGATGATTTAGGGAGGCGGGTTCATCCCTTCTTTCACGCAGGATTATCTTTAATGATTTCCAGGGAACCCAAGTGCATCCATGCGGCGGCTCCCTAAATCTTTTGCTTTAGGAAATAACCAGCCTGAGTTCTTGGGCTAGGCTCTGGAAGAGGCAGACACATCAGGATTCTCCAGCGCACTAATTGATTTAGCAGCCGTTTAAAACAATGTTGAGCATTGTCAGAGATGTTCCTTTGAGGTATTAAATCAAGTTTCCCAAGATGGATTGCATGCTAACCACATACTATCTAAAAATCTCAAGGGCTGTTTATTGTTCTGCAATTTATGATCGCCTTGTTAGAGGATTGCACATCAGCTTCCCTCGAGCCTAGGAAGAAACAGAGACAAACAGCATGCAAACTATATTGAACAATTCATTATATTATATTGTAGAAACCTAAGCACAGTGTGGAGATAACCCTTTTATGCACGTTGCCTTATTGAACAGTAATCACTCTGTAATGCTTTAGATATTTAAATCATATTTATAATAACACATATTAATGTAACATCCCTCATAAAGTTCTCGAGGCATTTTATGGGGCATATAAACCATGGAAAAATACAAAATTTTAAAATGCAGATATACCTACCCTGGGATCTTTGAAGCAACCTAATGAGGAAAATATACAAAATCCCAGGCTGACAGTTTAACTATTTAAGTAGCATATAGAATAACTCAAACACATTTTAAGATATTGCTGGTTACGAACTCATTCTTTATCTAAATATTTGGCCAGGTTGTATAAGTGCTTATTTTCAGTTTTACTGTTATGGGTCGGAAGAAAGATTAAAAATGTTTAGAACATTTTCAATCAAAGCTTTCAAATTCACCTGCTTGAAAATCAATCACTGATTTGGTTTTATGTATTCTGTAAAATTACATTTTTAGAGCAGTGGGATTAATTTAAAACAAATGAAGTTATTTATCTTGGCCTGGCTTGCCTAGATTTGGTATAGTGCTGTGCACTTATGTGTCCAGTAGATAAGTCCATATTTGTTGTTGACTGATTAATCTGTGTATCCTCAAAGAAAGGAAGTGGGGAGTCTTGGGGTTTCATGAGGGAATTCTATACTTTTTACAGTATGGGAGTCTAACTTGACCTAGTCTAAATTGGTCTAGTTGCTTCACTTGAAATTTTCTTTGAGGTTTTTTTTTTTTTTTTTTTTTTTTTTTTTACCATTTACTGGTTAAATATAGAACTGTGAAAAAGTTTGCAATCAACCTAACTATGTACACGGCATTATTTAATGCTCTAGTTTCTTTTTCTTTTCTTTTATTAAGCATTTTTAAACTTATAATATTCAAAACAGAAATAACGAGTGAAATATTCTCATTTATAATTATACTGCTTTCATATGAAGGAGACATACAATGTTTCATTTCTAAAACGTAACATGTTCATAAGTCAGATGGAGGAGAGAACGTGAGAACAGAGCTTTCTGACTGTAGGCCAGTCACACCTTTAGCAGTGATGCGACCACCCACAGCCCTTCCCTCCTCCTTCTTGCTTTTGGTTTGATCCTTTGCATGTCCTCTACCCAGTGGTTAGGAAGACAGCGAGTGTTCCAGGAAAGGCATAGAATAAACATAAGGTGACCAACTCCCAAGTTGTTCGGCAGTTATTCCAGGGTCAGAAGCCGTTCTTTACAACATCATCTGCAGCACATTAATGCAGCTTAGAATGTTTCACATGACGGAAACATTATAGTGTGAATAAGTGGTTTCCTTTTTGTTGGGAAAGAATGGAATCCAGCAGGAGTCAGTTATTAGCATTGACATTCAATTGTTTAGACATAATGAAAGTTTTCTCCATGGTATCCTGCTGTCTGGTTTTGTGTTCTTAATTTTTAACAAAGCTGTTAAACCCAGAAGTCTGCTCACCAGTATTGCCATACTGTATTTAAGTTGAAATGCATACAAAATTCTTTTTATGAAAACGGGCCTTTCTGAAAATACAACTGAGCTCAGGTCTAACTGCAAAAGAAAGATTCTTTTCTTAGGAAAAAAATAAGTTGCTCTACTGTTTTAAGCAGAACTGTCTAGACCACTTACTCCTATTTTTGTAAGTTCTGAACTCAAATCTTTGGAGTCAAAGCATAAAGCAACAGAAAAGATTAAAATATTTTCAGAGGTTCTGGACTTAATCTCAGTTCACTTCTGATCATCATTTCTATACAATTCCTGGGAACGAGTACCTATTGTATTTGCTGTGAGTCATGAAACAACCATGCATTATGGGAGCTTCTGTGCTAGGTGTTGAGAGTCAACAGTGAACACAGAATCCATGACTGTATGTGTTTTCCAGTGTAAGGACTTTCAGCTTCCAGATGATTAGATGATTTGGAGGTAAAAATTTATATATATGACCCTTGAACAACATGGGTTTGAATTACATGGGTCAAGACACAATTTTTTTTCAATAAATACCAGCAATACTGAAAATGTATATTCTCTTCCTTATGATACTCTTAATAACATTTTCTTTTGTATAGCTTACACTGTTGTAAGATTATAGATAATCATAAAAACATAATATGCTAATTATACCAGATGACCTTCTGGACGACCTTCCAGAGGAAGCTGGGGCTGTGAGGGAAGTCCAGGTCCTGGGTGTCAGAGGGAAGCCTGGGTCCCGGGTGCCAGAGGAAAGTCGGTGCTGGCAGCCAGGGGAAGGAAGGCCTACTCTTGCACGAATTTTGTGCATCGGGCCTCTAGTATAGATTATAATACATATAGCATACAAAGCATGTGTTAACTGAATGTTTTTATAGTTAACAGTAGGCTCTTAGCAGTTAAGTTTTGGGGGAGTCAAAAGTTACATGTGGATTTTTAATTGCACCCCTAAGCCCCATGATGTTCAAGGGTTAATCGTATGCATAATCTCCAAAGTATTTTTACGCCTGTATTTTTATAGCTTTTATCAGTAAATCTGATAGAAGCCTGATTTCTTATTTTAAAACAGTTGATTAACTTTCCCCATGCACTTATAATTGAGAGCACTTCAAATAATGTTACTTGAATTAGAGGGAGTGACACTCACTGGGTAATTTGCCTATGTATGCATGCTAAGGGTGCTAGATATGCTAAAGTTCTGTGGAAGTCTCCCTGATAGATTTCAAAAGTTCTGGCTACTTGCCAGTCAGAGAAAGATGAGTATCACATGACCTCACTCATATGTGGAATCTAATGAACAAATAAACTGATGAGCAAAATAGATCCAGAGGCAAAGAACCATGGAACAGACTGATCATTTCAGAGGGAAGTGGGGATTCGGGGGGGCCTGTAGAGTTTAACTGGGGAACTTATATTCATAAATGCGTAACCCATGGACACAGACAATAGTGTGGTGAAGGCATGGGAGGGGCAGGTGCAGGGAGGAGGGGGTCAGTGGGAAAAAAGACAACAACAAAAACACAAACAAAGAGGACATCTGTAATGCTTTCAACAATAAAGATAAATTTTAATACATCAATATATTTAAATGTAAAAAAAAAGAAAAGTTCTGCTGTTGCTCTTACCCCCTTGAAAATTTCACCCAACAACTACTAGAGGTACACAACTGTTCACTGAAAATAAATCAGGGAGACTTCTGATATGTGTTTTCGTCTGTGCTGATAGGATGTTCATAGAATGGTGATTGATTAACAAATTAACTGCCAATCGGTCTTCACACTGTAACTTTTGTTGAAGGGCTCTTATTAGTGTCTTTGGATCAACACAGTGTCAGCCTCCTTCCTTTATCACATGACAACTTTTAGAATGTTTTAACTAAATTGTAATGTCCTACTGAGTCCTGTCTCTGTGAGACCAAATCCATTAAGTCTTAAGAAAACATGCATCACTTGATGTGGTTCTGAGATTTCCCAACACACTAGTCACTTGCTTCTCTCTGATCCAATTCAGGTACCTCTACATTCCTCTACTCTGGTAAAAATTCTCCATCCACTAAACAGGAATGTCTGCCAGATTCCTTACTTTAAGAATATTTTGAAAAAATATGAAATGATGTTAGTAAACATAATTAACAAATTAACTGCAAATCAGTCTGAGGTAGAGCATCTCCTATATTGTTTCCTATTTTGTCTGGAAATTTTCCATAAGTGTCGTAAAATAATTTGATCAATATTTTCAAAAAGTTATATAATTATGGTTAAAATGCGGACTCTGGAAGTATACTTACTGTGTTCAAATCTGAGCTTTGCTGATAACTAGCTTGTAAAGTTGAAGAAATTGATTAATTTACAACTTTCTGAATATGTAAAATGGGGATGATAAGAAATTTTTCTAGTTCATTTGGTTGTTGTGAGAGAATTCCAATAAATGAGGTAAGGTAATAAACACCCACATAGGAACTGAAATACCGTAAACACTGTAAGAAATTTTAGTGACTTTTATTAATACTGAGAATACTTCCAGAAATGGCATATACCATGACACCTGATCCAGTTAATCAAGTTCATTTTTGTTGTTGTTGTTCTGAGTATAAGAATTAGAATATCGGGGTTTATTTTTCCAGACATGATGTCTAAAATGATGTGGGTCTGCTAAGTCCTTTGTGAATCAAATTATGATTTACTTTGACACTTGGAAACTCTAACTCTGTTGAACTCTGAATTCTGAAGCTCATTCCAAAGCTTATAGCATAATTGTTTTAAAATGCCATTGTCCCAAATGTATACAGATCTGACTCATATGTCTTAAATATATCTAGTTCTTTTTTACAAGACTGAGGGTTTTAGAAATATATTTCATTTTTTCAAAATATTCTTTGAGTTTAAAATGAGGACTATGGCAGTCATTCATATGTAGGAGGTTGGGAAACTAAGGAATTAAAGGCTTAAGTAGTTGTGAAAGACCATTCTGATACTTAAAATGAAGAATGCATATTATAAAAAGGGTTTCCTGTTTCCTGTGGAGTTTGAGTACTATTGCTCCTAAAACTAATTTGAATTAAAAAAAAAATCATATATCTCTCATCAATCCTGAAAGATGGGCTTATGGAGGAAATGAGCAAAACATCAGGTAAAGAAATAAAGTAATTGGCATTGGTTAAAGCTGAAAGGAAATAGGACACAGGCTGCCAAAAATACAAAAAATAAATGACATAAAAAGTACTTAAACAAGGGCTATTAAAATATCGCCAGTAAGAGCGAACACAAGTGAAAACTGAGTGTGAAATTTGTGTGACTTTGAAGTGGCCAAGATATAAAATTCTTTTTTTTTAAATCTCTTTCATATAAAAGAAGAAATTGGGCTGCCAAGTCATGAAATCTTGCAAAAACATATTTCAACCAAAAGCCTGTTTGCCAAGTACATTTTCACTTGAAGATAGATCAGCATGTCCAGATGACAGGGATCCATGGGTATTAATGTAAATGGCAAGTAACAGTTCTAAGCTCCTTACAACTATATTTGAAGTCTCATCTAGTCACTGAGTAGTCAAGGAACTGTCTTCTTGGCTGGTATTTCTTATTAATCTTGCATAATAATTATTTAAGTAGAGGATCGATTTAGGGCCACTTACTGATTGTCTGAATAAAAAAGCTAGAGTTTAAGTAATCCAGAGACCTCACTATTCTAAATATTTAGAAAGCCATAATATAGCATTTTTAAATCCGTAACATAACATACATTGGTAGATTTAATCTTTGTTTATTTTAACATCCAATACCACTGTTGCTTTAACTAATCTAATTTGCCAATTCAATCAAAAGAACCAGTTATTTCTTATGTGGACACATATAGGATGTCCCCAAAAATATATACACACACTTTGAATAATTATAAAGGCAGTGTTTATTAAAATACACTTCATTTTCAAAATTGAGCTATCAGCTGTTAAAGTGTGTATACATTTTTTGGGGGGACACCTGTAAAATAAATACATGTCAAATCAGGTGTTGCTTAATTTTGAGGTTCTTAGAGGACATATTATTTGAGCCTGTGTTGATGTAGCAAATCTAGAATAGAAGAACCATAAGACTTTTCTTGCGACTTTGTTTTGTCAATTTGAGTGAGCCACTTTATTTCATTTAGTCTATAAAATGCCATATCAGTCAGGATAGGCTAAACTTGCTGCATTAACCAATATTATTCTTTATTGTAGTCACTCAAGGATTCAGCCTTATGGAGGTCCTATTTTCATGCTTTCATGATTGCTACTAGAGAAGAATAGTTGCTTTGGCAATTAAATGTTTCAGTCTGAAAGTGATATATGTTGCTTCTACTTAGATTTCATGAGTTAACACAAGTCACATGGCTATATCTAACTTTAAAGGAGTTGAGAAGTGTAGTCTTATTATATGCTGGAAAGTAGAAAAACTAGTTATTTATAAACTAGAGGCCCAGTGCAAGAAATCTGTGCAGGGACGGGTAGGGTCCCTAGGCCTGGCTGGCGATCAGGACTGATCAGGTTCCCTGCCTCCCCGCCTCCTCCTTTCCTCGCTCCCTCAGCACCACACTGCCACCGCTGGTCACCCGCCACGTTTCGCGCCGCCCCCTAGTGGTCAGCACACGTCATAGCGAGCGATCGAACTCCCAATCTCCTGGTCGAACTCCCAAGGGGACACTTTGCATATTAGCCTTTTATATATATAGACTAGGGCCCCAGTGCATGAAGTCGTGCAACTTGAAAGGAACTGTGGGCCGCGAGGCTGCGGTAGGCACAGGGTCAGGTCTCAGCCCATCCTCTGTGCCCCCACCCAGCCCCTCCCGCCATACCCCTGGTCACCTGTCTGCTGGCGGCCCCGCTCCTGCTGCTCCCATGCGCTGACGGCATCAGCCCACTCGCACCTGCTGAAGGCGCGGTTGGGACCAGCGCTGTCAGCAGGTGTGCACGACAGCTGCTGCTCCAATCGCCTCTCAGGAACATGGGGAGGTGGGGAAACCCTGAGGGTTGACTGGGGCCAGCAGCCACCGCTCGCACCTGCTGATGGCGCCGAGCAACCAGGGCCGGTGATGGGCACCGGCAGTGGGTGTGAGCAGCGGCTCTGGCACTGGCAGCGGATGTGAGCAGGGCCGGCACTGGTAGCAGATGCAAGTGCCAGGCGGGACAATGGCGCGAGGAAGCAAAGAATTTTCAGTAACTACCAGAGGCTCGCCCTGATGACAGCGACCAGCACCCCACCTTGGTGTGGCGTCCCCGCTCACCTGCTCCACCATCCCGCCATGGCTGACGCCCACTTTGTTCCATGCATGGCCCCTGGTGGTCAGCGCATGTCATAGCAACCGGTTGTTTGGTTGTTGCGCTGTTCGGTCTATTTGCATATTAGCCTTTTATATATAGGATAGTTGTATTACTCTCTGGAATAAATGTAATTACTTATTTGAAAATACTTGGGATACAATATAATTAATCAAAGATTATAATTTGTTTATATATATATATATATACACACACACACACACACATATATATATATATATATATATATATATATATATATATATATATTAAAAGGAAAAGAAACTGAATATTATAAGAATGGTATCATGTGAAGTAGAATATTCCAATATGCTTAATTACATGAAAGTTCAGATTTTATTATAATTTTACAACATTCCTGTGGCCAAAGACTATGGGGGTGCTTGAGGCTACCTAAAAGCACAAAACACCTTCATGTTTTAAAATTAAGGTATAATTTTAAATTTACAAAGTTAAATTTTTTAATTTAAGAACACTAATGTTAAAGTGGAAAAATTGAAAAAAAAATTTAATTTACTTGTATCTGCAGTCCTATTTTTTAATCTTCTCAAGAGTTTTTTTTTTTTTTTTTTTTTTTTTGTATCTGTGAAGTAAATTTGAGAATGGAAATAATTCAAGCAAAGGTTACTTTTGCTTCATTTTCTTGCAGACAGAATTACCTAAGTAATTACTCCCTCAACTGTCAGATTAAGAGGTTATGTTAAAGTCTACCTTTACTAGTCCAAAGTTCCCTGAGTCATTCAATGAGGGCCATTCAGGAAAATGGAGTCCCAACCCCATACAGTCTTAGGGTAAATTAGAGAAAAAAAATTAGTCAGAGGTGCAGTATTTAAAAAGAAGAAGACTCGCTTTCCTTAGTTTGGAAGACATCCGATTTCCCCGATTTCCGTCCTTCCAGTTTCCAGGGCAAAGAAAGCCCCAGACCTGTAGAGAGAGAAACAACAGGCATCTCACCCAAAGAGAGCAGCCTCCACAGTAGGTGAAAGAAGCCCTGGAGGCCGCGGAGAAGTTGCTCTCCACCCAGTCCTTCCTCTCCCTCCCCCATCCCGGGCGGAGGACTTAACTGAAACGTGTTCTCAGCTGAGTAGGGAGAACTCTGCCAAAGCAAACTCTGTGCGTGTAGGTTCTGAACACATTGCTAGCAAGGCGATTCTATTCAGTGAGATGCAAACCTGGATCAATTCCATGATGTGTGACTTGACTGAATCCCTAATTCTCTCTACATTAAGGTGACCAGATTTTAACATTGGTAAAGCGGGACACCATTGACGGGAGGGGGGGGGGGGGTTCTTGATTAAAAATTTGGTCTATATGGAGCAACAAAAATTTTCATAGAATGCAAAAATAGTATTGTAATATATTTTTTTTAAATTTCAACATAAGTACAATTTACAAATGTAATAAATAAAAAATTATGTATAGTATCATTTTATTCTTTGGCATATTTCTCATTTGAGTGAATTTTTTTTAGTAGATTGCTGTCGTTGTTTAAAAGGTCATGAATTTGCCGTAACGTAAGTCGTAAGTGTCACTTTCAAGGCCGGCGCTAGACTTTTTGCCGCCACTATAAAATATAAATAATACGAGTACTGTCTGCTAAATTCAAGAAAATTTATGTATTTATGAAATAAATAAATAAATAAATAACTTACCTAAATTATCTGAATAGCTGATTTGTAATGACATCACTTGTTTAACTAGCTTACTAGCACGCAGTACGACGTGTATCGTCTGAGAGACAGTTACAAAATGTTTTCGTCGTTGCCAATCCCAAAATGCCATTGTTCATTAAGTCCAAACAATGGTGGTTGAATTCTAACAACTGATCAACAATGCGAACTTTGATAAGCAGTTCTCAATAATCAGTTCTCAACTATTATTTGTTATTATTAAAGTTTAACATTATAAAATTAACAAAAATAATATAAAACTCATATCCTGGCTAAATAGCCACATGGCCGCCGAAAACCGTATATTCCCTTCCCGTTCTCCCATCGTTCCCTAGCTTGTCATGCATTCTTTCCAAAAATCACATCGGGACTTTTTTAAAACGCTGCGGGACGTGGGACAAATTGTTAAAAATCGGGTCTGTCCCGCCAAAAGCGGGACGTCTGGTCACCTTACTCTACATGTCCATTTCCTCATCTGTAAAATAGTTCAAATATCACTTGCCTCTGCACCTTGCAGGATTCAGGGGGAAATCAAAGGAGATGATGTTTGTAAAAGTAAGAAACCTGCAATGATAAAAATCAAATCAATGTCTGATTTATTTTCTCTGCCCTCAACCTCTATTTTCTTTCTATACACAGGAGATGACACTGCTTTGTATGGCACCATCTAAATAGGAGGCCCAACACTCAGGGTAATGACAGATGAATTCCATTCTTCCCTCCCCACTCGAGAAAGCACAGCATGATTCAGGTGAAATAGGAGTGATACTATCAGAGGAAAAAAAACACCCTGAATTCCTGTAAATTAATTTTAAAAAGTAAATAATTTTTGAATGTGGAGACCTGTGTTTAGAAAAATCACTGTGGCATATCTTACAATAGATTCTAATATGTCAAGGGATCCGGACTGGCAAAAAGCCACGTTCGCATTCACCTAGGAAATAGGGCATGCTCACAGATTGGGGGTCACACACTCCCTTTGTTGTGGCATAAGAAGGTGGTATTTGTAACATCCTTCATTGACTCCAGGGGTGAACAGCAGCAGAGGGCACGGTGGTGATGATGCGAAGGCAGCATCCCCACAGGCGGCAAACACTGACTCCTAAGGTAGTCAGCGATTGCCCACACAGAACAATCTGGCAGGTCTCATTACTGGTTGAATAAGTGATAGGGTGTTGGAGAAAACAAGATGGATAACAGGCTTGTGTGTGTCAGATTGCAGGTACCACTGGAGCCCTCACAAAGGGCATCAGTCATAAGAAGGGGACAAATGACAGAGATATTCACCCATGACTTTCCACATCATTTCCCCAACACTTCCTCATCTCCCATCAATTCCAAAACACACACACACACACACACACACACAAAACAAAAACAAAAAAAAAACAACAACACAAAAACAAACAAACAACAACAACAAAAAAAACAGGCTATTTTAGATCCTACCCTGAATGGAGTGTTTCCCCATTTGCATCTTGTTGTTGTACTTTTTTCCTGTCTAGTCATAATATGCACCAAAAACAACATGTGAGGACAACTTTGACTTAGGATATACCCTGTGGCTTGAGCACATGGTTCATTATAGAGCTGCTAGCAGTCAGAGGTTGGCACTCTTACTTAATGGAATAACAGATAGAGAGCAAGAATAATAGCTCCCTTGTCTCTCAGTCTATTAATAGTGGAGCCATTAATATTGCAAAATGAGTGGTAATAAAAATATTTTAAGGGGGGAAAAGCCTTTGCAATAAATGAACGTTTATAACTAAAATGGTTGCTAGAACATAAGTCTAATTCTTGAGAAAGCAGAATACTAGTTTACTGGATACACGTATTTGTTATTTGGCATTATTGTTTGTTTATTATGTTATTCTTCCTTTCTAAAAATGACGGCTAGTCATTTCCCTCTTAGCATCAATGTCCAAAATATACATGGCAACTCATGACCTAGGAATATATTTATATAGCATCACAAACGTTTTCCATGGCAACAAGCCCTGTCAAGCTGTCAGATGCCACAAGACAGACTTCTGAGCAGTTCCCAAACAAATATAATTCTAATATAGAAATGAATAAGAACCCTGCTTTTGTACAGTGATATCTAATATTAAACCCACAAACATACAGGACTACACACCAAAATATAAAAAATAAATTTAAAAAGAAAATAAATTATTTATCTTAACGATGCATGCTAGATAAACATCGCCTCTGTGAGAAATAACATGTCATCAATGTCTAAATTCCATTTACTTGGACTGTAATTTCTTTTCAGAAGATTGTGACCACTGTCTTGAAGTTATGTTGAATTTTCTCAAGAAACCCTATTTTATGAACAGTGAAAAATTAATAAAAGTTTTAGACATTCAACAGTCAACGCAAACACTGTGCCATTGATATTTCCCTAATGAGAATTATAAAGACTTAAAATTGAGGTAATAAGAAAGACAAAACTTTGGCTTTTTATTCCACCTCTCCCATACTCCCTGGTGGCTCAGAAAGCCAAGGAGTAAAACATATGTTTATATAGAATTGTAGTCTAGTTATTTGGCAGCAAGATATAGATGGATAGGTAACAGGTACATGGATGAATGAATGGAAGAACATATACACTGAGTGGCCAGATTATTATGATCTCTGAATGCGTAATAATCTGGCCATTCAGTGTATGTCCTATATAATAAAAGGCTAATATGCAAATTGTCCCCTCGACCAGGAGTTCAACCAGCAGGCAGGCCAGCCAACTGCTCATGTCCCCTCTGACTGGCCAGGCTGGCCGGACCCAACCATGCACAAATGCATGCACTAGGCCTCTAATACACACACACACACACACACACACACACACACACACATACATATATATACTGAGTGTCCAGATTATTACGCGTTCAGAGATCATAATAATCTGGCCACTCAGTGTATATCTGTCTCATGGCTAAATAACAGATAGCTGTCATTAATCTTAGGATAATACAGTATGTTTTAGTCAATAAGTTAATTATTATACCAGTTTTGCCATTGAGCACACTGGGGACATTCATGCATTCTTTATTCAGCTTTTGTGAAAGTTCAGAGTAAAATCTACCAGTATGAATTCCATGCGCTAGAAGATCTTAGTTCTACAGCTCAGATCACCTAGATTTTTGTCCTGGTTACACCACTGTTTTGATTACTTATTGCCATAGAACATACCATCCTAAAACTCAGTGGCTTAAGAAAAATCAGATGTCGTGATTCTGTGGGTTGGCTGGGTTGGTTAAGCCAATCTTGAGGGTGGTCAGCAGGTGCTGCACTCAGCTGGGGGAGGTCACTGGCACTGGGACACTGGGTCAGCTGGACTTTCCCTCCATGGCGTCTCAGGGCCTCTCCCTCTCCATGTGGCCTCTTCACGTGGCCTCTCCTACAGAATAACCAGATTTCTTAGTGGGGCTTAGGGATTCCAAGAGCATAAAAGCAGAAACTGCCCAGTCATCTCAAGGCTTAGTCTTGAAAGTCGTGCAGTGTCACTTGTGCTGAGTTCTAGTCATTGTAGTGAATCTTAGATTGGGGAGTGTGTGACTATCAGAAGGTATGGTTCATCGGGGGGCACCTATGTGACAAGCTACTTTATGTGACCTACAGAATTACTCCCTCAACTGTCAGATTAAGAGGTTATGTTAAAGTCTACCTTTAATAGTCCAAAGTTCTCCGAGTCATTCAATAAGGGCCGTTCAGGAAAATGGAGTCCCAACCCCATACAGTCTTAGGCTTCTTTTATTTTTTACATTGTTTAAAGTATAACAAGTAGTTGAACATATGTCTCCTTTTTTTCCTATTGACCTCCCCCCGCCCTCCTACCCCCCGGCACATCCCCTCAACCCCCGCTAGTGTCCGTGTCCATTGATTATGCTTATAAGCATGCATACAAGTCATTTGGTTGATCTCTTACCGCCCCCCGCCCCCCAATCCTCCTCTGTCTTCCTGTCGAAGTTTGACGGTCTGTTCGATGCTTCTTTGTCTCTGTATTTATTTTTGTTCATCAGTTTATGATGTTCATTATATTCCACAAATGAGTGAGATCATGTGATGTTTATCTTTCTCTGACTGGCTTATTGTCTTATTCGTAGGCTTATTTTCAAATCCACCTGGAACAATCCTCATTTGTGATAGAATTGGCAGGCAGCTCAAATTGAGTATGTCTTAATCACGACCTTCCTTTCCTATCTCCTCTTATCCCTGCAGTCCATATTTCAATGGCTGGCACTCTACTTCCAGTTATCCTTGTCAGAAATCTGGAAATCATTCTTTTTTTTAAATAAATCTTTATTGTTCAGATTATTACAGTTGTTCCTCTTTTTTCCCCCATAGCTCCCGTCCACCTGGTTCCTACCCCACCCTCTGCCCTTACCCTCCCCCGCACTCTCCTCATCCATAGGTGTACGATTTTTGTCCAGTCTCTTCCCGTACCCCCCCCACCCCTTTCCCCCCGAGAATTGTCAGTCCACTCCCTTCCTATGCCCCTGATTCTATTATATTCACCAGTTTATTCTGTTCATCAGATTTTTTATTCACTTGATTTTTAGATTCACTTGTTGATAGATATGTATTTGTTGTCACTTTGTTGTTCATTGGAAATCATTCTTGACTCCTTTTGTCAATAACAGCCACCAGTCAGCAAGTCATAACAATACTATGAGGAAAGCACCATCAGCATACCCATCTTTCAGATGAGGAAAATACTGAGAGGTTATCATCTGCCCAATAGCATAGACGAGTAAATTCTGGAGCCCATGTTCCTAATCATGATGCTATACAAGACACTCCTGGCTCCCCCAAATTATGAAAACATCTGAACTTACACAGTGAATACAAATAGTTGTTTTGGTGTTGTTTTTAAAGTACAGTATACACCCTTGGATTGTTTGTGTGATAGATAATTTGTAAATTTTTCAATAATAGTGTAGCTCTAGGAAGATGGCTTTAAGAAAAGGATAAGTTGCCCATCTATTATATGAGGGATCTAATAGAAATTCTCTTTTATGAGTGAGGAAGACTAAGATGTTCATGTCAAATGATTCAGCTCAGGGGAGCTGGCACCAGAATCATGTGTAGAAACTGCTAGCAATGAGTAGCTAATAATTAATTAGCTGAACGAACTGGACATATGGCACACGTTAAGATTATTCAGCAGGCCATGATGCTGAGGTCAGACTCTCAGTAACAGGGTTGATCTGTTACTTTGTATCTATTTCCTTTAAAACTTCAGCAGAGAAATGAGAAATGTTAGGTGAGGATTATGTGCTACCAACTTTTAACTAAATACTTTTAAAACTATTTTTAATACAGTGTTTGTGTTGGGGGCACAAGATAAGGTTCTTGAGACACTTGAAGTATATATAAAGGCTTTTCTAGAAATAAGGGAAACTATTCGTGGAAACGTCTCTTCTCCAGAGAGTGAAATAAATCAACCAATTACTATTTAAAGCATGTGAATAATCCCCTCTTTCCCCAACTTTTTCAAATTACTTGTTATGACTCTGGATATTTTTCCCACTAATTTACACTGCAAAAAAAGAAGAAAAAAACACATTGGCAAGTATATGGATATTTTCTTTGAAGCCACTGAGCGAGCACTTACAGTGTAGCTGATCACACTCTTCCCCTTCTGGTATTCTGGCTGCTGTTGGACCATAGTACCCTGGAGGCACCATCCCTTGGGACTGGGAAGACATTTCTTCCATCTTCGGTGTGTCCTGAGGGCATACATTAAAGACAATTAGGAAACATCACACAGACCCAATACACACTGATCTAAACAGTCTCTACAAATTCATGTGTGTTCATTTCACTCCAAGATTGGCCAATTTGATGAGTCAACATCCCTCAGGCCTGCCCTCTCTCCATGGTTCCCAATTTCATCCAGTCTAAATATAAACGACTATTTGGTTTATATTTCCTCCTGCTCCATCCTAGTCTTCTTTGGGCATTTCCTAAATCGACTACATCTAAATGCACCTATCAATTTGTATTCAACTCCTGTAAATCTATGTCAAAAATACACATTAGTAACAATGAAAGAAAAGAGATAGGGAAATATTAATACCCCTCTTTCTGGCCCAGAAAGTGTGGAGCTTTTTTCCCCTCACAATATATTCACCTAAGGCCATGCCGTGAGGGGAGAAAGGTTGATTAGGATGCTTTGGTCTGAGGCTCAGCACAAGTTGTTCCCTTTGCTACCCTCTCCCAAGTGACCCACTCAGAGCCCTTTCCTCATGACAGCGCTGGCCCCGTCCACAAGAAAGCATGCCCGTCTTGCTTCTGTATAATGCATAGTTCACTTGTGCGTTATTCTAAGAGATCTGAGTGTCCTGAGCTTATTTTTATAAAAGTGGAAACACTTTAGGAATATATTTCACCCAGATTCTGAGTCCCCAAAAGGGATAATTTTAGAGATCCTTCAAAATTCATCCTTCTTCGTCTTTCTTCAGAGCCACTGCCTCTGTGTCTGGCATCATCTCCCATGTGGGTCACTGCAACCTGTCCCACTTCCCTAACTCCCTGTCCCACTTCCCTGACACACACACACACACACACACACACACACACACACACACACACACTGGCTGCCAGAGTAATCTTACTAAGACATAAGCCTGACCACGGCATTCCCTGCCTTAAAAATCTCCACTGATTTGCCAGTCCTTGTTGGATAAAGTCAAAACAAAAAGCGGCATGGGCTCCCCAGTCTGTTTCAACCTTTACCAATCATATCCCTATCCCTTCCCTTCTATCTTATGTTCAGATAGGCCGAGCAGTTCTCCAAAAACATCAAGTTCCTTTACACCTCTTAGCCTTTGCACACACTGTAATCTCTGTCTATACGCCTTCCTCCCCTTCTCCTCCCAGTGATCTCCTGCTTATCTTTAAAGACCCAAACTACAGATCCAGAGACAGAGAAGCATCCATCAGACCGTCAAACCTCAGAGGGAAGGTAGGGGAGGGTGGGGATAAGGGGGAGAGATCAACCAAAGGACTTGAATGCATGCATATAAGCCTAACCAATGGACACAGGCAACAGGGGGGTGAGGGCATGAGTGGGGGGGAGGTTGGGGGGATAATGGGAGGATAAGGACACATATGTAATACCTTAATCAATAAAGAAAAATTTTTTAAAAAAAGACCCAAACTAAGTGTTACCTTATGTGGAGCCTATCCCAATATAGACAGTGTAGCTACTGTCCGCTGCAGTACCAGCTTAGACAAATATCTTCTAAAGCGCATGCCACACTGAATCTAGCTCTCCCCACTGGGCACCAAGCATGGAGGTTGTATCTCATGTATCTTTTGGTCTAGATTAGTGCCTGGTAAGAAGAAAGCACTTCGGATATTCATTCATTCATTCGTTGAATAAATGTGGTATAATTTCTGGTTTACTATTGAAAAACATATTAAACATAGTCTCTGCTATCAGAGATTATAATGTAGGTGGAGAGAGAGACACAAGAGACACAAATAAATGTGCAATTACTGTCTCTAGTATGTGCTTTGATAGAAAAACAGAGCACAAGAGAGACCATGAGGAGTGGATGGAAGCGTTCATTTAGATGGGGAGAGGGGCGGGGAGGACATCTCTGAGGGTGTGGCCTTTACCTTGGGCTCTGAAAGGTGGGTGGAAAGTAGCCTAGAAATGAGGGAGGAGAAGCATGTGCGAAGGTCTGGAAATTGGGACAGGCTTGTGAAAGGAATTGGGAATAGGTCCGTGTGGCAACAAGGAGTGAGCAAGGCGACTGGGTGTGCGGAGGCCTGGGGGACAGGCAAGGCCAAATCGCAAGGAGTTTAGATTTTATTGGAATTTCACTGGGGGAAGCCGTTATAGGGTTAATGAATGTTGAAAGTAAGTTCCAGAAACAGACAGAGAACATTACCATTGGAGTGACAAGAGGTTTTCTTCCTGGGGGATCCTGGGTGAGAGATTAATTGAGCTAATGCGAGGACGGAGAGCCCAGAGGAGGGACGCGTTTGTCACTCATCCTTACAGAAGAGAATTATTGACAGTTCCCTTTGGAACAAGCCGACTCTATTTGTCGCCAAGAGCTACAGTTTCAACTGTTTGAAAAGTTATTAGATCACTCCCTTATGACTGAGAAAAACATGGAATATGTCCTCACAGGAGTCATGCTCTGATTAAGGACCAGGCCGCAAGTGCTGTATAACAAATGTGTAATTGGCAGCACGCTAGACAACTTCACTTGGATTCTAAAAGGCACCTCAAACTCAATCTGCCTAAAACTGAAGGAGCCATTCCAGTTTCCCACCTTCCCATCACCACCTGCGTCCATGTGGCCCTCCTGTGTGTTCCTTCCCTCAATGCCTGGCACGCTCCTCAATCCCAGATGTCAGCACTGACACCTTCCTCTCCCTCACCACCCAGAACCAATCCATCACCAAGCCCTGATTATTTTACTTCCTAAAAAAATCTCCAAGTCTGTCAACATCTCTCCATCCACCCCACCACCACACAGTTCCAGCTATTATCATCTCCTTTCTGGACCTCGGCATTAGGCGACTAAAGGATAGACTAGAACAGACTAATAGATTTATTTCCTGTTAATTTTTTAACCCTCAAGCTTATTCTTTTTTTTAAGTGTTAGAAATTTTATTAAAGTTAAAATTCCACAAGGTCATATTTATACAAATCAAACTGAAAAGAAAAAGTCCAGGCATACAAACCATCATCTCTGTTAATGTGCCACCTTTTGTCTCCAGATGTCAATAAATGGATGTGTTTTAATGATACAAAAGATCTTAAGAAAGTCAACTCCACTGTTCCTTTGTAATGGGTAAAAAAACAAACAATTGTCTTCATCATTTCATGAAATCCATGTTAAAAGAACCCTGTCTTGGTTCCATATTCAAGCTTGTTCTTTGTACAGCAGGCAGAGAAAACTTTCCTTTTTTAAAAATATATTTTATTGTTTTTTTTTACAGAGAGGAAGGGAGAGGGATAGTTAGAAACATCGATGAGAGAGAAACATCGATCAGCTGCCTCCTGCACACCCCCTACTGGGGATGTGCCCACAACCAAGGTACATGCCCTTGACCGGAATCGAACCTGGGACCCTTCAGTCCACAGGCCAACGCTCTATCCACTGAGCCAAACCAGTTAGGGCCAGAGAGAACTTTTAAAATACAAATGGGCACATCCCCACCACTGGCATTGTTTATGGCAAACTTTGGAAGAACAAAAGTTTTATTGTAACTTTGGATGTCCTAACTAGCTGATCTAGATTCTGCCTGCTCTTGATTTTGTATACCTCTCGAGCTTAACCCTGTGATATGTTTCCCGGACCCTCTGTAAGCCTGCCTTCTGGCTGCCTTTGAGTTTCATGTGGGCATCTTGCTTGATCTTTCCACCAACCCTTTCTACACAATGCTCAATCCACTTGAAAAGACTTCTCCATTCTCTGCCTAACACACACATTCTTCATACACATTTCAGCTCACCCATAACTTTACTAAAAGAATCTTCCCTCACCTCCCTAACTATTGCAAGGTCCCCTATAATACATTGTCAGGGACTCATGTGCCCATCTTGGATAGCCCTCACAATAGTGAATGGTTAAGGTTCCTCTCTCCAGCTCTACTGTAAGCTATACAGAGCAGGAACCTCATCTTCAATGGGGCATGAGTGTGTTCTTGAAGGCAATGGAGGCCCAGAAGTAGAAAAGCATTAATTTCTGTAATTGTCAGGGTCCCAACAAGAAGCAGATGGCACAGTCAAATAGAAGAGTGCATGGAAGGTTTATTTCCAAAGGCAGTATTTACATAGGCAAAGCCGAAGGCAGAGGGCATGAACACTGTTGACTTATTCCACATTGGTCAGCATCCAGAGCAGAGAGCAGGATGGAAAAAGATGGAGAGTGGATCTGCAGAGGCAATGGAAAATCTATCTGATCTGTTCATACTAATATAATTATACTAGAGGCCCAGTGCATGAAATTCGTGCACAGGAGGGGGTGTCCCTCAGCCCAGCCTGCACCCTCTCCAATCTGGGACACCTCAAAAGATGTCCTACTGCTGGTTTACAGGTATAGGGCCTAAATGGGCAGTCGGACATCCCTCTTGAAATCCGGGATTGCTGGCTCCTAACTGCTCACCTGCCTGCCTGCCTGCCTGATTGCCCCTAACCACTCTGCCTGCCGGCCTGCTCACCCCAACTGTCCCCTGCCACCAGCCTGCTTGCCCCCAAATGCCCCCCTGCCAGCCTGATCACCCCAACTGCCCCCCATGCCAGTGTGCTCGCCCCCAACAGCCTCCCCTGCCTGCCTGCTTGCCCCCAACTGCCCCCCTGCTGGCCTGCTCGCCCTCACCTTTCCTCCCCACTGGCCTGCTTTCCCCCAACTGCCCCCATGCTGGCCTGCTCACCCCCAACTGCACCCCCCCACACACTGGCCTGATCACCCACAACAGCCATTCCATCCTGGCCTGATCACCCACAACTGCCCTCCCCTCTTGGCCTCTAACCACCTCTTCCTCAGCCCCACCACCATGGCTTTGTCCAGAACAGTGGTCCTTAACCTTTCTAATGCCGCGACCCTTTAATACAGTTCCTCATGTTGTGGTGACCCCCAACCATAAAATTATTTTTGTTGCTACTTCATAACTATAATTTTGCTACTGTTATGAATCGTCATGTAAATATCTGTGTTTTCCGATGGTCTTAGGCTCTATAGCAGTGGTTCTCAACCTGTGGGTCACGACCCACAGGTTGACAACCACTAGCGGGGTCGCATAAGACCATCGGAAAACACAGATATTTAATTACGATTCATTAACAGTAGCAAAATTACAGTTATGAAGTAGCAACGAAAATAATTTTATGGTTGGGGGTCACCACTACATAAGGAACTGTATTAAAGGGTCGTGGCATTAGAAAGGTTGAGAATCACTGGTCCAGAAGAATGTCCGGAAGGTCTCCCAATCTAATTAGTATATTACCCTTTTTTTTAGCATAGATAGGGGCCTGGTGCATGGGTAGGGGCCGGCTGGTTTTCCCTGAAGGGTGTCCCGGATCAGGGTTGGGGTTCCCTTGTGGCGTGGGGCAGCCTGGGCGAGGGGCCTGTGGTGATTTGCAGGCCAGCCATGCTCCCATGGGGTGAGGGTCCCTGCTGGTGGGGCTTGGCCAGCCTGGGTGAGGGGCTGAAGGCTGTTTTCAAGCTGGCCACAGCCCCTTCAGGGTGGGGGGTCCCGCTGGAGTTCCTGGCCAGCCTGGGTGAGGGCGTGAGGGCTGTTTTCAGGCTGGCCACACCCCCTTCAGGGTGGGGGTCCCCACTGGGGTGCCTGGCCAACCTGGGTGAGGGGCTGATGGCTGTTTGCAGGCTGGCCAAGCCCCCCAGTGGGGACCCTCACCCAGCGTGGGGAAGGGGCTTTTTTTTTCAGCACCTCCTTGAGCGGAGGCTAGGGCCGGGTGGAGGCAGGTATCTGGTATTTATTTATCTTCTGTAATTGAAACTTTGTATCCTTGAGTGGAGGCCAGTGCCGGCCAGGGCAGGCGGGAAGCTTGGCTTCCTCCATCGCTGCGGGCAACCCAAGCCTCCTGCTCTCACCAGCTCTGTGGCTGCCGCCATCTTTGTTGGGTTAATTTGTATACTCGCTCCTGATTGGCTGGTGGGTGTAGTGGAATGATGGTTAATTTGCATGTTTCTCTTTTAGTGTAGATTCATACTCACAGGCTACTAGTAGTGTTATCTCTGGTCATTTAGGGTAAGTCCATTTATTGTTTATATCCTTCCTTAGACTAAAAACTCAAAAGACTGTGGAGACTATGTCAGACAGTACATGGTTGTATCCTTAGCACCTTGCACATGGTCTGGCATATAGTATATGCTCACTAAATAAATAGATAAATGAATGAATTGAATGAATGAGTGAATGAGTGAATAAAAAAGCCAATATCTAAGATTTTTCTCTATTAAAGGCAGGGTTGTCAAAGGATGACTGAAAAGAGGATATGTTTTCTAGGAGAAGACCAACTGGTCAGTAGAAATCACAGGGACTGCCTGAGGAAGTACAATGTCTTCAAGATAAATCAGCCAATGCAAAGGTATCCCCATGTGGGTGGTCTGAGGATGGTACCTCAGGTTCCAAGGATTCTAAAGTGGAGCAGTTCCCTCAGGTTATTGAAGGTGATTAATCAATATTCCTAGTGGTATATTAAGAAACTATAGTATTTATAGTTAATGTGATGTCTATTGTCAGTCTTCTATTAATTACACTTCCTGCCTACTCATTCTGGCAAACAAATCTGTCTTAGGGACTCTGGAATGCCCAATAGGTTATATTTTGTAGGTTGCATGGTTGGGGTGAAGGAGTGTGTGACAGCATCTCCCCACCCCCACACCAAGCCTAGTTCTTTATGTGCTCTCTCAGCAACCTGGTTTGCCTAGTGCCGTCGTCAGCAAACTGCATCTCGCAAGCCACGTGCGGCTCGTTGGCCCCTTGAGTGTGGCTCTTCCACAAAATACCACAACCTGGGCGAGTCTATTTTGAAGAAGTGGCGTTAGAAGAAGTTTAAGTTTAAAAAATTTGGCTCTCAAAAGAAATTTCAATCGTTGTACTGTTGATATTTGGCTCTGTTGACTAATGAATTTGCCGACCACTGGCCTAGCGTATTAACATATCCTGGTGTTGAAAGCACAATGTCTTAGGAAATCCCTCCAGCCCAGGCAGACTGGGAAAGCATGCTTTATTACCTCAGTATAGAAGTTACTGAAGTATTTTTCAAAATATGATTGATAAATACAATTACTGCTACCCACTTCTCTATTTTGTTTAGTAGAGTTTCCATTTTTATTATATGTTATAGTCTTAGAGACTATATATTTTTTAAATATTTTTATTGATTTCAGAGAGGAAGGGAGAGCGAGAGATAGAAACATCAATGATGAGAGAGAATCATCCATTGTCTGCCTCCTGCACGCCCCCTACTGGGGATTGAGCCTGCAACCTGGGCATGTGCCCTGACCAGGAATTGAACTGGTGACCTCTTGGTTCCTGGTCAACACTCAACAACTGAGCCAAACCCAGCTTGGCTATATTTGATTTTTAATCATTTAAAAAAGTTTCTAAATAATACTATCTAAATAATAATAATGATATTACTGGTATTTATTTCAATTCTGCAATATATTAATATCCTTGTCAACCAAGATCAGGAACTTGGGAAGAGCGTGAGTATCACATGAATTGCAATCTTTATTATTTCCCCAATGTTATTCCTGGCATAGGAACAGTGTCCAGAATCTCTGAAAGTCAAAGGTGAGTATGCTGGGCTTTGAATGGAATTGCTCGCAATCACATTTTCTTATAGACTGCAAGGGGGCAACACAGATCTAAATTTACCCTGTAACTTTCACATGCATCAAAGAAAGTAAGCAACAAATTATAGCTATGCTTTGCTTTATTCAAAGATTACTGGTGGGTGGAATCCTCAAACTCAGAGAAAAGGAAAACCATATGGGTATAAGATGGACTCTGTGTTAAAAGTGGATTTCTTTTCCTGTAATAAATTGCTCTATAATTCATGGAAATACATTTTTTAAAGTTTCTCTAGGAAAGAACTATTACAGCTTGCCCACTGAGTGGGTATGTGGTGAAAGAAAGCAGTGAGATCTTGAGCAGTTTTTAAGTTGCTTTTAGCCTTTGTGAAATGAAATATGCCACATTGAAGTCTACATATGTGAATTCAGTTCCTTGAGTCACTTACTTCACCTCAGAGTCGAGAATCTGTCCTGCCTGATATGAACTCATTTCAAGAAATGCTGAAGCAGCATAGCCTGCCACAGTCTGAAGGGAGCTCATGATATTCTTTTTGGATGTCTGTTTGGGTAAATCTAGCTGAAATATCTTGGGTATAAGCCAATGTGAGTCCTAGATCTAGAACATAGCAAAATGCTAAGTGTTAAATGTTCTTCTGAATTTCTATTCTAATTGTGAGTAGTGTTCTTCATTACTATTTCTAAACTTTTGTGTCTAATGAACATCAAATAACACCCTTCCTTAAAACCCCCAGAGCAGCTTAGTTTAGTGATAGGTGGCATGACTAAGAGAAGTTATTCATGGTCATAAACAAGGAGAAATCATTTTGATATTTTACTCCTGATTAGTTAGAATGTAAAAACTGATTAATCAATACTTGAATTGTGACAATTATCATATTAATATTAATAATGAATAGCATTGTTGGTTCCTTACTCTTAAGGCATTAAAAATGAGACATTATCTCATTTAATCCTGACAGGTGGATAGGTGCTACTTCTATTTAATAGACAAGTAAACTTGAGTCATGGAAAGATTGAGCCATGCAATGTCACACAGCTAGTAATAAATAGAGATAAGTAATGCAGACAGTTTATGTCTAACAGAGCTGTCTTAAATATTATCTTCTACTCAAATAGATAAGTAGTAAAACTCCATTGAAACCACACACTTTTTTTTAAGCTTAGCTGGTATACCAGGCAAAGATAAAAACAAACAAACAAATAAACAAAAGAGAGTACTTTTGAATAATTGAGGACAATTTTCTAGGCATCCCTCAGGCCATAAGTGGAGCCTTTCTCATATAAAATAGAAAGGTTTAACCACATAACTTCAGCCTCCTTCTTGGAAGGGATATGCAAGTATTTGATCACCAAATATTTTACAAAGGCCATTTTGTGACTATGTTCACATTGGAAAAAAATGCCTTTCTCCACAATCACCTGCATCCACATTGCTTTGTTCAGGCTCACATATGACCTATTTACATTAGAAATAATAAAATCCTATCTAATAAAAGAGTAATATGCAAATTGTCACTCCAACACACAATATGGCTGCCCCCATGTGGTCAAAGATGGCTGCCCCCCTGTGGACACAAGGTGGCTGCCACAGATGGCCAGCAGGGGAGGGCAGTTAAGCATCAATCAGGCTGGCAGGGGAGTGGTTAGGGAGTGATCAGGCTGGCAGGCAGAAGCGGTTAGGGGCAATCAGGAAGGCAGGCAGGCGAGCATTTGGGAGCCAGCAGTCCTGGATTGTGAGAGGGATGTCCGAATGCTCATTTAGGCCCGATCCTACTGGGATTGGGCCTAAACAGGCAGTCGGACATCCCTCGAGGGGTCCCAGATTGGAGAGGGTGCAGGCTGGGCTGAGGGACACACTGCTCCGTGCACGAATTTCATGCACCGGGCCTCTAGTTTGGAATAATGCGGAAGGCATTTACATAGTACAAGGCAGAAGTTCTCTACACTTTAAAGTTCTGTATTATATCTTTTCCTGTTTCCTTCCCTTCCTGAACAGGTCAAGCCTAAAGCCATTAGGTGTGTCAGAACAAGGTAGATGTCATGAGGCAATAGAGATGTAGGAGTTATGAGTGAGATGTTGGATCCCAGATGAGGCGAAGGGGGCTTGCAGTGGGGAGGGCCCTACCATAGCAGGTTGGACACCAAGCAGGATGAAGAAGACATCTATGCTTGGGAGTGGCCTGGCATGGTGTTTCAGAAACCAAGTAAGGTGTAGAGGGTGTCCAAACACCCTGGCTTGGCACAGGATGAGGAGGGCACGCATGCAGGGGGCGGGGAGGAACTGACAGCAGAGCGAGGAGATTGGTTACCTACCGGGGACTGACCAACAAAGTAAGCGGGTAAATAATAATGGAACCAGGTTTCTTATTGTTGGGAAAGGGTGTTAAAAATATTGAAAGTAAGATATTAGAATAAACCCTGTGTTTTACGATTAGATTGGAACAGCAATTTTCAACCATTTTTTAAATTTCATGATACACAAACTAATTACTAAAATTCTGCAGTACACCAAAAATATATTTTTTGCTGAGCTGACAAAAAAATAAGTATAATTTTGATTCATTCACAGTGGATGGCTATTGTTGTGTTGGCTCTTGTCAATTTTTATTTGACAACCTAAGGGAAAAGAGGTCAGTGCCACTGACTAAATAGCCAGGTATTGCAAGTTTTAACAATTCTGCAACACACTGTTTGAAAATCGCTGGGTTGGGAGTGTCTGTGTGAATGCATGAGATGGGTAGATAGATGGAAATATAGGTAGGTAGGTAGGTAGGTAGGTAGGTAGGTAGGTAGGTAGATAGATGGATGGATGGATACCCCCAAATATATATGCATGCATATGTTCTCCAGGTTTATCTGACAGGATCTGGGAACAGCACATCTCATAGCAGTGAGCACACTTAATATTTTAAAATAAAGCTTTTATTATACTCACACTTTAAACTAAAATATCAGCTCTGACACAGATTCCTCACTAGCTTAATATATGCATATCAAAGGACACAGAAACAGATCAGAGTTTGAAGATAAACAAAACCGAGAAAGGAAAAGGGCCTAAACCAGAATCCCAGCAGGACACTCTGAATCCCAATGCACTGCTCAGGACACTCTGAATTAAGGGTTTTTCTACTAATACTTTAATGTTTAGGGATTTATAGTTACTGGTATTTATCCTATAAGAATTTGGTTGAACTGTTCAAAATTTACTTAATAGTAAAGATTTATTCTTCTCAACTTATTTTTTTGTTGTTGAATTCTTGAAGTCCTGTATTTAGAAGATGTCAAATTGTAGCGATTCAGTGGTCCTTGCTCTTTTGATGAGCAAAAGATAACATGCCTTCACAGAAAGATCTTTAAATAGAAAAATTTATTGTCAGGTGTTCAAGCCATTGAATTTGGTGAAAGCCCAACCTGCCTTGTTCACAAAGCCTGTGCAGAAACTTTAGATAGGAGTTTAAGTGAAATGTAATGTCATTAATTTGAGGGAGAAAAAACAGTTCACTTTCAACTCAGTCTATTTTTTAAAAAAATTTATCCAATTAGGTCATTTTAAAAATTAAAAGTATTGGGTGAAATTGGTTAATAAGATTATATAGGTTTCAAGTGTAGAATTCTATGATACATCACCTGTATTTTGTATTGTGTGCCCACCACCCAGTCACATCTTCTTCCGTCACCATATGTTTGACCCCCTTTATCCTTTAGTAGCCCCCCAGCCCCTACCCTCTGGTAACTATCATACTGTTGCCTGTGTCTATCAGGGTTTTTTTTATTGCTTGTTTACTTGTTGCTTTCAGTTTTATATCCCACAGATGAGTGAAACCATAAGGTTCTTAACTTTTTCTGTCTGACTTATTTTGCTTAGTATGATACTCTCAAGATCCAACCATATAATTACAATGGCAGTATTTCATCTTTTCTTATGGCTGAGTAGTATTCCACTCTATATATGTACCACATTGTCTTTATCCAGTCATCTAGTGAAATATTCTTCAGTTGTTTCCATGTCTTGGCCACCTTGAATAATGCTGCAGTGAACATAGGGGTGTATATATCTTTGCCAATAAATGTTTTCAAAAATTTCAGGCAGATACCCAAAACAGGGATGTTGGGTCATATGGTAACTCTAATATTAATATTTTGAAGAGCCTCCATACTGTTTTTCATAATGGCCATACCAGTTTAAATTCCCACCAGGAGTGAATGAGTGTTGCTTTTTCTTCGCAACCTCTCCAATACTTGAATCAAGACCTAAATATAAGACCTGAAACAAGAAATTACATATAAAAAACATAGGTATTACACATATGGACCTTGGTTTCAGAGAGGATTTTACTAATTTGACCCCAAGGCAAGAGAAGTAAAGGAAAACATAAATGAATGGGACTCTTTCAAACAAAAAAAAAAAATCTTCTGCACAGCAAAAGAAACTGCCAACAAAACAAAATTGCAAACAAATTAATGGGAGAAGATATTTTCAAACAACAAGTTCTACAAAGATTAATATCCAAAAAATATAAAGAGCTCCTACAACTCAGCACCAAACAAACAAACAATCTAATTAAAATTTGGGCAGAGAACCTGAACAGACACTTCTCCCAAGAAGATGTACAAATGGCAAACAGATATATGAAAAGATGCTCAATTTCACTAGCTATTAGGAAAATGCAAATCAAAACTACAATGAGATACCACCTTACACCTGTTAGGATAATTATTATGAACAAGACAAATAATAACTTTTCAGTCTACTTTTAATCAATGGAAGAAGCACAATACACACACTCACACATACACAGTATGTATACTTAGAAGAAAAATGGAGTTGAGAGACTCTTGAGTTACCCAATTCTGTCAAATTTAAGTTAAAAAATGTAAATAGATGATTTTGCAAAGCTCTTATTTTTTACTTTGCGAATATTTATACATTTGAAGTAGTAATTTTATACAATTTTATTGCTAATGCAGAAAATTTAGATATTTTAAAAATTTATTATTTTATATCACCTATTTTGAAACCATTGTTCTTTAAAAGTAAATTTGCTTTCATTTCCTTTTTGATTTTCAATTCTTTCTCTAAAAACATAGGATTTTCTTGGTTGTTCTCTTTAAAAAAGAAATATCAATATGAGTTTTCAGAAATATGAAAGATACCAGTGTAGACATATGAAGTCACTGATATCTATACCCACAGCTTGGTGTTCTTTATACTAAAAGAAAATAAAATTTGGTTCAATGTATTTGATCTGCATTGTAGAATATAATGAAGTACCTATTGTATTTTTTTACTTTTATCTGATTTACTAACAAGAATAAGTGAACATTTCCCTTTAAAAGAAACTGCATTTTAAATAAGAATAATGTTTTGTATTTTTTTCACATGGAACTCAAATGCAGAATACTAATTTTACCAAAGGTGCTAGCTAGCTAGTTGTAGTTTCCCCTCCCATCTTTAACCTATAAGTGTCTTTCCTTGGCATTAATCACAAAGTTCCATGTATCTATATTTATAATTTTAACAGATACTTCATAAATATGGAATCAGGCTATTATCTTGATAATCTGCCACTTTTCTATAAATACAGAGATAGGGTAATTACCACTAGAACTATTTGATAAAATTCAAAAATAGATAAATAATGAATAAGTCTTTCATTCACTCATTAAAATTCAGAAAACAAAACAAAATATATTTAGCCATTATCCTTTGGACGAATTTGGCTCTCTGCCTTCAAACCACTACCAATTTCAGCTGGCATGTAAGGAGCATATTTGAATACTGCCCAGTGTGCGATGAACTGAACCAGAGACACTAGTCAATAACAGTCCATTAGCATTATCCAAATGAAGAAGCAAATTAAACATACATTTTTCAAACAATATAAAAGTTGACATGAAAAGCAGAAAAATCTAAAAATTTTAAGTGATGTTCAGTATGTCCTATAACCCAAGTTATGCTTTAAAATCGCAAGACAAGGTTATTCATAGGTATATGAATACAATATATTCATAAATATATAAGTTACTACAAATTCTGGTAGTATTGCAGGATGGCATGATGTTTATCGTTATAGTGTGACATGCCCACTAAGGAAAGCTAGTATAATCTCAGGTTGCATTAGTGTTAGAGGATCAATTTATGTGAATGAACTCCACTCTACATGATCCTCAAACCCACATATGGAATATGGTGTTCAACCATTCATTTTAGAAATATTAATTTTATTCTTGTTATGTTAGGGTACTTCATTTATTAGATGCATGTCTCAACAAACATTTATTAGGTGCCCACCAAATATGGAATAGGACCTGTGATGATTCTTGCAATACAATAATAAGACATTTTCTCTAGTTGTCAAATAAACAGACAATTTAAAAACCAGTATAAGGCTATGATGATGTTCAGCACTGTGTGTTACAGAAGTATAAAGGAGAGTACCCAACTAGCCTGTGAGGGGTCAAGGAAGAAACTCCACTGAAGAGATCGTTTTCACGGAACTTTTCTAGACTGCCATGTGCATGTCAGATTCTGGCCCTCTCTATCTTTCCCTGAGGCCAGATCTTGCAGTTTGAAATTGTATGTTTAATTGGGAATATTGTTTTCAGTTCCATCTCCTCCATTAAATTTAAATCACCAGGACCACACCTATTTTGTAACCATTGTCTGTTCATTCCTTGGAACCAACCTAACATGTGTTTAATAGCTGATGATGTCTAAGTTTAAACTCCAAGAAAAAGCAGAAGTGTGTTCAGTAAAGGAAGAAAATGATTCCTTTCTAATAGGTGGGGTGGGGAATACACTAACTAAGAAGGGTTCCTGGTGGCTAACTGGACTCAAATAATTTATTTTAAGAAGCAGAGCCTAGTAGCTATTTCTGCAAAGGAACCTGTTACACAAACTGCACTTCACAGTGAAACCTGTGCTTAACTGCCTGCCTCTGCATTGAACTTGCTGCCTGCACTGTGTTTCTACCATTTGAGCCAGCCCTTATAAAGGAATTCCTGGAATACTATTTCAACCAGTAGAACTGAGGCTTTCCCCATTCCATCGGAGCTGTACAGATCTGGCCAATCAGAGCAGCTCTATTGTGACCAATCAGGACACTGCCTTTTGGACCAATCAAATGGTGAGGATTTGGAGTCCTCATTTGCATGAGGATGAAGATAAGGCCAGGAGTGGGGACTTCTGTCCCTATAAGCTAGCTCCCCTATGGCTTCCAAAGCATACTTCCCTTTTCACAGTCTTCAAGAATGAAGACTGTCTTCCTGGCTGAGCTGAAACACTGAAGATCTCCAGAGCAGAGTGAAGCTAACCAGTGAGGCAGGACCAAAGGCACACACAGAGCAGAACAGACCACAAAGGAGCAGAGCAGAGTTGTCTAGCCTGTGAGGGGTTTGGGACCAGGGCTGCCTCACAGCCATGCTGTTTTCATGACCATGCTGTATCACAATTGAGCTGTCATGCACTGAATTAAGTTTTCTTCCTCACTGCACCCCAAAGTGGGGATTCCTGTTGGTGTTAAATTGGTGCCAACAACCATTAGTTGTCAACTTTAGGTGTGTTTTTTTCATAGTACTTAATTATCTGCTATAATATTCAGTTACTTGCTTGTGTGTGGTTGTCCATCACATGCTACTAGATTGTAAGCATCTTAATGACAGGAACTTTTTGTGTTATGTCCCCATCCTGGCACAATAGTTCTTAATGATTATTGTGAGAGGGAGGAAAGGAAGAAGGAAAAGAAGAAGAGAAAAAAAGGGGGAGGGAAAATGAATTAAGAACTGACTCTTAAATTTTTCAAGGTGGAAAGGGGACAACATTCTAGGGAGAAGACTTGTTATTAGTGCAGTGATCATATGAACAGAAAAAAAAAACTAAAGTACATTCAGAGGAGAGCAATAAAAATGGTGAAGGATTTGGAACACTAATATGCAAAATGTGCCAATGGAATTTAGACCTCTTTAATTTAAAGACAATTCTTGGTCTGGGTGTGGAAAATAGATTATAATGTAAATAGGCCAAGGGGCAAAAAAGCTTTATGAAAGTGCATTCCAATAGAATTCTATAAGTTAATGCATTAGAACAATGGAACTGAGTACATCATGACATATTCCAGTGGTGGACCAGGCTGGCTCAATAATAATTAGGAATGTTAGAGAGGAGATCACCACGTTATTTAGCCAGGAATCTACGGTTTCTTCCAGTTAAATTGGAATAGAATGAATCATGTCAATAAGTCTACTGGCTCTGATTTAATCAATAGAATTAGGACACCAGTTCTGAGGTAGCATTAACAGTTTACAATAGTTTATCTTATCCTCTTTTTTGTATCAATAAAGCAAGAGAAATTTTTAAAAAAATGCCTATAAAAATGATGGATCATTCCAGAGTGGTTTTCAACCTGAGGGCGGGCATTGGAATCTCCCAGGATGTGAGTAAAGTCATGTATAGTGTGTGGTTTAAAAAACACACAACTTAGATGGTTCTGATATGTTTATTGAGCTAGAGGTGTCCCTACATTTACTCATTTGCCTAAATCCAGGCTATCTTTTTTTATCCCGAGATTATCCTTTCCTAATGAGTTGAAGCTCTTGATACTGGAATGAGAGGAGCTTCAACCTCTTAAACTGTTTCATGTGTATTTCACTTTGGATAAGATTGAAAATGAACTGGGTGATAATGCATAGGAGAGTTTTTCTGAAATCACTTTTATTTTAGAACTAAAATATTATTCAGGCCCTGGCTGGGTAGCTCAGTTAGGCATTGACCTGATAGGCCAAGGTTGGGGGTTTAATCCTGGGTCAGGGAACATACAAAATCAACCAATGCATAGAGAACAAATCAATCTCTCTCTCTCTCTCTCTCTCTCTCTCTCTCTCTCTCTCTCTCTCTCTCTATCTCCCTCTCCTCTCTTTCTCTCCCTACTTCTCCATCTCTAAATTTAATCAGTAAATAAAAGAAAGCTTAACATGATTTGAAACATTTTAAAAGATTAATCATTATTTATGAGGCATTAATAAATTTTATTTTAGTTTATTTGGGGTTTTTAGCCTCAAGCAGAACAAGAAAGAGACAGGAAGAAATAAAGAAAAATAGCTTACCGAAAGTACTTCAATAAAATTAGAAAAAACTGAATAGTCTTATAAATGTTAAATCAAATGAATCAAAATAAAATATGCCACGCTCCCCAAAAGGAAAAAATACCAGGTCTAGATTTTTTTGCAAGGATGAGTTCTACTAAACAATCGTGGAACAAATTATTATAATCTATAGTATAAAGTACCCTAAAGTTAATAAAAAGAGCATAATCCCAATCTCATTTGAGGAGTCTAACATAACCTTGAAAAATATCCAAAGACCATGTAAGAAAGAAAAAACATGGTCTCAATTAGTATATAATTATAGATAAAAAATGCTAAAAATATTAGCAAAATAATACAGTGATGTATAAAAAAGATGATATATCAGGACCAAACTGGATATTTTAGGGAAATGTAACATTGGTTTCACATTAGAAATTGACCAGATTAAAGGAGAAAAGTTATATGATTATCTCAAGAGATGTAGAAAAAAATTAGATATAATTCAACATCTATTCTTTAGTATTTCTTAAATCTGAGCAAACTAAAAATAGAAAGGAATTATTTAACCTGCAAAAGAATATCTACAAATAACATATAGAAATCATCACATTTCATTGCAAAAAGGTGAAATCATTCTTTTGAACTCAGGACAAGAGTTCTTGCTTTCCTCAATTCTATTAACATTGTATTAGAGGTCTAGGCAGTGCAGTAAGGTAAGAACAGTAAATAAAAGAACCAGATGTGAAAAAGAGAAATAAAACTGTCATTATATAGAGATGATATGAGTTTGTACTTAGAAATCCAAAAGAATCATTATGGGAATTCATTAAAAGCTTACCCATGTTGTTGGATATACATTTTAAATACCTATTTCCATACCTCAGCAGCCAACCATTAGTAAATGTAATCTTTTAAAAAAGACACCATTTGCAATAGTTTGCAACAGCGTTTAAAAATAGAACCTTCCTCAAAAAACAATCTAACAACAGTTGTACAATTTACAAACATTATCCTAAAATTCTTTGACAATCTCTCATTGCAAGGGGAGGTATATGCCCCTCCCCCTGAATCTGGATTTTGTGACTGTTTGACCAATACAATCTAGTGGAATGATGCTGTGCCAGTCTCCAGACACAGGTGTTAAAGAAATTGGCACTTCCGCTTCCTATTACTTACAATGTTGGCTGTTAGGACTCAGTCACTTTCTGTGAGGTGCTCCATTAACCCCTTGTGCAGAGTCCCTGGCAAAGGCCCTGAGACTACATGAAGTAAGATACAGGGCAATCTGTATCTCCCAGCTGCTCATATCCTCCCTCCTCATGGCCCCCACATTTTCCAGCCTCAGTCATCATCTCCCACAACCACAGAGAGAGAGAGAGGTTGGGCCAGGACTGTCCAGATAAGTCCTTCCCTTCAAAAACCCTGGAAACAGAAACCATGAAAGGTAATGCAATGTTTGTGCTGTTTTGAAGTTACTGAGTTTGGGGATGATGCATTACATCAATAAGAGATCACCAGAATAATGTCTATGGAGAAATTTCTAAATTTTGCTGTCTAACATTTAGAAACATAAATGAGGATATAGAGTCAATGCAATCCCATCAAAATCTCAACAATCTTTTTGGTGGAACTCAGTAGATAGAGCGTCAGCCTGTGGACTATAGGGTCCCAGGTTCGATTCCAGCCAAGGGCACATGCTGGGGTTGCGGGCTCGATCCCCCCAGTAGGGGGCGTGCAGGAGGCAGCCAATCAATGATTCTCTCTCATCATTGCTGTTTCTATCTCTCTATCCCTCTCCCTTCCTCTCTGAAATCAATAAAAATATATTTTTTAAAAAAAGAACAAGATTGAAACTTTTCTTTTATAGAGCAACCATTATTTTCAAGTCATAATACTTAAGTCAGTGTGGCGTTGAAGCAGAGATGAACAAATTCACCAAGAGAAATAATTTTGGAAAACAATTCTCTCAGTGATGTGTTACTTTTGAGTAGTTAGTTGTTCTTATGAGGGGAGTAAAGTCAGGAAGAATCTATGTCACCATCTTGATGACAGTACTCACCAGAAAATTCAATGTAAAGGCTGGTTAAGAATGGCATAGCAATTTCACAGTTGTTTTATACTCTAGAGAAACTCTTATAAATGGGCACCAGGAGGCATGTAGGAGAATGTACTGTGTGAAATAGCAAAAATCTGGAAACAATGCAAATCTATCAATGGTAGAATGGTTAAATATATTATAGAAATCAAACATTGGAGAATATATACCAGTAGAAACATTAAGGGACTAAATCTGCTATTGATTGTTTGCATTGCCAGACCATTTACATAAAATTTTAAATCACGCAAAATAATTTTATGCTGATTTAGACATAGATATTTAACAAAAGAAATAAAATTCATGAGATTGGTAAAAAGAAAATCAGGGTTGTGGTTTCCTTGGGATGTAGCATTGAATGGCATTGGCTAGGGGCACACAAGTGTTATACCTCTAGGCCTGGTGTCAAAATTAATGTCCACAAAGTTGTTCAGTATATTATTCATTACTTCTTTACTTTGCCTTAAAAAGTCCATAAATATTTTAAAAATTTTAGGTCAGATATTGGCTGCTTGAAAATTTTACAATGCCCTGTACATGTGTGGATACCAGGTTAGAATGTAGGATATGTATTTCAAAGTATAAATGTTGATTTCATGAGGAAGTCAGATCATAATTTCAAGGAATATGTTCTGTGTTTTAGAGAGAGTTCAGAAGTTGACATTATAATCTTAACTGAAAGCAGACCTGTTAGCTTTATGATTCCACTTTGAAAGTGTCCTTTCCAGATGGCAGGACTAAAAAATGTCTGAATCTTAAGGGGAAATTAATTTTTAATAATCTCTTATAGATAGGTAAGATTAAGGCAATACAGGTGGGTTAAAAAATCAGGATCTTTGTCTTGATTCTCAACTCTGCAACTGTGAGAGTAATTGGAAAATATAGCTGACAACAACCTCAGAGGCAAAATGATGTACCTCTTTGTTTGTTTTTAAGATTCAAGATTCATGTTTGCCAACTCACTTCGGACTATTTATGCCAGGTTTATCTGCCTAAGATGAGATACAGGGATCCAGAGTTTTGTAGGATTGTCTTTACGAGCTCTCCAGTCTTTGTTTTTTTGTTTGCTTGATTGTTTTGTTTTATGTGAATAAAGAGACTTAAAAGGATAAGCAGGTGCAGATGTTGATTATATTATCGGGCAGAATAGTATTAGATGGGGGCCAATCAAAGGAGTAAAGTTTTCAAGTGGAAGAATGTATAGAGTAAATTAAAAATAAAGCAAATGGAGAGTTAATATCTTTGGCTGATGCCCTATATATTTTGAGGGGTTGGCATGTGATTCCTTTAAGAACATTGAGGTAGAATGGTTCATGTCATGGCCTACATGAAGGGGCAGCTTACATGCCAAATATTTTCACCCTTATTTTGCACCTTGATTGACAGAGCTCAGGGCTGGAAACAGACAAGTCATGTCCAACAGGGAAAAGATTAAGTCTATGTCAGTCATGAAATCTCTACCCTGTTCAACTCCCAGACTAGCCATCGTGTCAGTCAGGGAATGTTCTGCTTACAACTTTCCATGGATTACATAAACACTTTTTTCGTCTTATCAATCCCCATGATAATGTTAGTGGCAGAAAAGGGCACTAGGTGTTAGGCCTCGGTTCAGCAACCTGGGTAAGAATTCAGAGCCAAGACTCAAATGACAAGAGGTTTGTTTAGAAAAATCAAAGAGGTGGAAAAGTGAGCCGTAGAAGAAATGGGTTCAGGAAACAAGTTACAGCAGAAGTAGGGAGCCTTGGTGCTTAGGAGAACACAAGATACAAAGAACAAGGAAAAGGTGTCTTGAGGGGGAAAGATTTGAGGCACTGGGGGGGGGGGGGGGTCGGTGTGTAGGCACCCTGGGGAAGGAAGGGGATGCGTAAAGGCACGGGCTTGCTCCATAGAGACAGCCATTCTG
This sequence comes from Cnephaeus nilssonii, assembly GCF_951640355.1. NCBI lineage: Eukaryota > Metazoa > Chordata > Mammalia > Chiroptera > Vespertilionidae > Cnephaeus > Cnephaeus nilssonii. The sequence continues at coordinate 31,366,130 of NC_137077.1, forward strand.
GGTCCTCCATCCTGAGTGCTTTTATCTGGAGGTCTCAGGGGAGGATCTCAACAAAATATTCATCAGCTTTCCAGGTGTGCCCCCTCGTGGTTTCCACTGATTGATCGGCATCAGGGGGGTCTTTAGTCAATGCAGCTGGACCTAATGTCCAGCATGGGGTCACTCTCTCTGATTTTGCTGCTTCTCTGGGCCTGGAGCTGAAACCTAGCTGAAGCCTAGATGCTATCTTCCAGAGATTAATGCTTAAAGGAGTGGTTGTGCCAGGACTTACAGTTTTGCCCACTGCTAGGCACCTGGGGCTCTCTGCCCTGGTGACCCACTGTGCCTGGCCTATCGTTCTTACTCTGCTCATGCCTGTCTTAACTGCCCACTACAGTCATATTGTCTTTCTGTGTCTGTGTAGCATTTTTCTCTTCTGGAATCAGAACATCAGTTACAGAATTTTCTTGACACATGAGGTCTTTATTTTGCTTGTTTTTTTTTTTTTGATCATAATATCTCCATGTGACATGGTTTGGCATTTGCTCATGTAATAGTCTTCCATACAACTTTTATTTATTTTATCCAGATTTCTAAATATTTTGACAAGTTTATGCTGCTCTGATTCATTTATAACAACCTCTGCTCTGAGAAAGAATGCCTTTAATTAAGATACTAGCAAGTGAACAGTTCAAGGAAAATGTTGCAGAGAAACAAGAAAGGAATGCATAACGCCATTGTCTATGGCTCACTGTTGAAAACTGCAGCTTTTCCCCATAGAGATGCAACTTTTGGCTTCACTTTTGCCGTTAAAGACTCCAGGGCCTTCATCCAGCACTCTACCTACAAAAAATTGTTCAATGTGAGCAAAATTCCAGCAAAGAAAAAAGTTTACCTTGTATGTTGTTAAGAAGCCTATAAAAGTAAGATTTCAGGATTAGGAATGACTATGTTTTAATAAATTGCATGACTGGGTGCTAGCTGTCCCATTGCACAGGCTGTAGAATCAAAAGCATTCCACCCACACAGGTATGTTTCCATAAAATGAAACACTGTTTGTGGCAGTGTGATCATCTGCAACAAAATGAAAGCTTGTCATTTACACCGCCAGTGAAATGAGCATGCCAGGTTATTAGCTATTGAAATATGGGTGTATGGGAAGGCATGATTACTGAGTAGGAAGATCAGCACATTTCAACTCAGCTGTTTTTTAGAAGCATGTAAATCCTTAGTCAAGTGTTGCATAGATCCTCTTTCTTAGGTTTAACGAAACACATGTACAAGAATTTTTTTATAATCTAAAATAATGGTGAAATATGTAGATAAGGGAAAAGTGTTCCGATTATTCACGCACAGATGGAATTTCAGAGAGAAAGAGTTATAATTTAAACATAAAATTGAAGTTCATAAGAACACAAGAAAGACCACATTGGATCAAAGGCACTTTCTAGCAAGCCCGATAGTCTATGTATTTATCACACCAAGAGCTACCTAATGATTGCCACCAAGGATGTCATCTTTAAAAATCAGGACTTTCACATAATTAAATAAGCAATGTGCATATCAATGATTATTTGTTTACACACCTCTTTATTCTCTTTAAAAATATACATTTCACTACTAACTCTTATTTTAGGGAAAGTGGGGCTATGCTAATATATATCCTCAAGTTTATTCTAAAAACATCGTACAATTTGTTCTATTTGGATGTAAAGGAGCTTGCACATTTTTTAAAAAATATTTTTATTGATTTTTTACAGAGAGGAAGGGAGAGGGATAGAAAGTCAGAAACATCGATGAGAGAGAAACATCCCTCAGCTGCCTCCTGCACATCCACTGGGGATGTGCCCACAACCGAGGTACATGCCCTTGACCGGAATTGAACCTGGGACCTTTCAGTCCGCAGGCTGATGCTCTATCCACTGAGCCAAACCGGTTTCAGCAGAGCTTGCACATTGAATTGTTTAATAGCCTGCCCCCTATTTTGGATTGTCATTATTCTGTATAGTTTAAACAATATAGACATGAAATATTAAAAGAAAATGTGTGGCTGCTTTACTTAGAGAGATAGTTGATCATGTGATACAAGAAGTGCCTGAGAATTCGTGAGAAATGGTTTTCTTATTGTACTCAGACTGAAAGTTATGTTATTCCAATAAAGAATCAGAATAAACTGTAAAATCACAATATGAAGAGGAGGAAGATATGCAAGAGGAGGAAGAAGAGAAATAAGTTCGCTGTACCAGCAAAAGCAGAACAAAACAGAAAGGGATTCAAAGAGGAAATGGAGTTCATCAACAATCTTTAAAGATGGAGGGTGGCTAATGAAGATGAAGACAAAGAGAAGTATTACATGTAAACATTAAAAGACAGAGGGAGGTCATGCAGCCAATTTTTGGAAGGAAAACGATTGGGGAAATAATGGAACTTCAAGAAGCATCAGAAATCAGTAATGTCAATTATGATTTCTTCTTTGGTAACTCTGATTAATGAAAACTATATAAAAAGCTTTTTGCTTTGTGGTGTTCTCCCCGCTGAGACTCTCTAGGTTCGAATGTAGCTCCAAAGGCTCCTTCTCATCCATTTCTCTCACCTGGTTGGATGTCTAACTAGCATTTCCTGCACCTGGTTAGGAGTTCCTGAAAGAGGTTAGAGGGGGAGTCCCCAGGCCATAGCACCTAGGAAGTCTGGCACAAGCATGAACCAGTGACCAGGGAAACCCTGCTCCACCCTTCCTCCTTCCTCTTACCCTCATCAGAACTCCAAGAACATTTACCTGTAGTAGGTGGTCATCAACAAACTTAAGGAGAACATTGTTGGAAAAGCTCAGGGTAAAATTTAGATTCCAATGGACTGAGAAGAAATTGCACGGTAAGTAAATAGGGGCCATAATTATAAGAGTTTCTCTGAGAAATTTATAGGCAAAGAGAAAGATGAGACAGTAGTTCAAAGGGTTATCAGTTAGCACAGCAAGTGGACATGCTAACTGGAGATGCTTACTGGAGAATTTTGTGTATGGCTTGTGTGTTATCAGCTGATGACCCCTTTCCACTGTGTTGATTAATTAATGCGTATGATAAAAAATAATTCTGTGTGGTTATGCTGGAGAAGTAGCCTTCCATTGTTTTAAAGTGTTTTTCTGTGATCTGTAATCTATGCATAGCACTGAAATATTTATGATTGTTTAAGCAAGCAAATTTTTTAAACAGTTCATAGCCTATTTACAGACATTAGAAATACTTTACTCACAAAGTAAAAGTTGCAGTATTCTAGTAATACTTACCAAATTTTATTCTAATACCAACACGTGATCTTTTTCTTCTGGCTTAATAGATCAAAAGCATGTTGACTAGTAGACTTTAGAAATGGTCATTTGGTGTCACTCTATTCTCATCCTCAAAATTATTAGCATAGAAAACCATCGATATGGCATTATTATTTTGAATGAGATTTTTTTTTCCTACGTAGCCTTCACCTTGGTGTGATAATGGCTTTGTTAAATGAAAGAGCTGGTATACTTGTAGGGGGTGGTAAAAAAAAATTAAAAATGAACACTTAAAGTGGAAATATTAAATTCCTCTTTTGACAGGTTTTCCTATAACAAGGATGAGAGAAACTTTAGAAGCATAAGCAGGACTCTTCAGTGAGGCTTCGCATGGTGCTGTTGGGTCAGCGTGGAGCTAGTTACCTGGCTATCTGCCAAAAAGCCCCTTTACCTTGTGCTACGTACAGCCTAATGCTAGATAATATCTAATTTTTAATGCTAAGAAGTGGCATTTGATGTTGCTACTAGTGTCTGGTGGAAAGTTAGGGGCAGGAGGTCAGGAACAGTTTCCTGGGAAGTACTCTTAAACTGTTTCCTATGCAGTAGGGGCGGTGAACAAAGAGAAACCCCTGTAGCCACCATTTCCTTATCCTTCATAAGAATAAAATAAAAGGAAAAGATTTAACATAACCTGCTCAGCAGGAAACTCAACTTTACAGTTTCAGAGCAGCATAATTGGGTATTTTATATTAGTCTATCATATCCAGGCATTTCAAAAATAAAATAGGAACAGCTTTTAATGCAATCTGTGTTTACTGCTATGAGCTAATAAAATCTCATAATATTATTTTGTATTGCACTAATGGGTATTGCATTATAGGATATTAGTTAAATCACCCATTATTTCAGTATTTGATGTAATACTCATAGTGGAAGCATGCATAGCATAGTATGAGAGATCTGATGGGAACAAATAGGGTGCAGAAGTAAATATGGACTTTTCAAAATATACTTTAAAAATAGATTGGTGAAGGAAGGAGAGAGAGGGAGCCGTGATGCGAACAGGGCATTCCGTTACAGAAGACCTAACCCTTATGAGGGGGGAGGGATAGCTCCTCGGACTGCCGCAGTGGCTTGCAGCTTGCTCCAGTAAGTAGACGTCCTCAGAGGTGATGGAGGTTTGATTGGTTACAGCTTTATATCCTGAACCTGGCCCTCCTCAAGCTTGCCATCTTCCCTTTATGTCCTCCAATCTGAATAATGCATTTAGGTACTGAAATGGTGTCAAGCTCAAGATCAGATGGCCAATAAGTAATGGAATGGGGATTTTCATCTGAGCTGTCAGACACAGTGCCATTATGTTTTACTAGAGGCCGGTGCATAAAAATTCCCTCAGCCCGGCCTGCCCCCTCTCACAGTCTGGGAGCCCTCAAGGGCGGGAGGCGACCTGGCGATCAGGGGAAGGCGACGCCCCATCACACCTCTGCTGCTGCCACTGCCGGCAGCACAAGCCTTGGCCCTGGTTACCTGAGCCTCAGGCGGCCCTGGGCGGCTGGGCAGCCACCATCTGAGGCTTGCCTGTGCCTCGAGCCGGCCCCGGGCAGCTGGGGGGCTGAGGAGACTGGGGGACTCCGGAGGCAGGCGCGCCTTGCCACGCACTTGCTGCTCTGGTGGGGTTGAGGGGACTGGGCGCCGCCATCTTGTGGCTGTGGGTGCCGCCATCTTTGAGGATGGGGCAGTCAATTAGCATATTCCCTCCTTATTGGCTGTGGGTGCCACCATCTTTGAGGGCAGGACAGCAATTAGCATATTCCCTCCTTATAGGCTGTGGGCGCTGCCATCTTTGCGACAGCGTGAGGGACAATTAGCATATTCCCTCTTTATTAGATAGGATACTGCCTTCTTATCATTGTTTTTATTTTCTTTCTTGTAAAAACTATAATGTATAACTCTGTGCTAAATCAGAGACCATTACATACTAGGGCTACTCTGGATGGATGAAACAGGAGTCAAACATGTAAGACAAACACCACGTGTTCCTGTACACTAAAAACACATATTAAGATTAGAAATAGATAATGGCCCAAGCTGGTATGGCTCGGCTGGGTGTGGTACCATGCACCAAGAGGTCACAGGTTTGATTCCTGTTCAAGGCACATGACTGGGTTTCAGGCTCAATCCCCAGTAGGGGTCATTCAGAAGGCAGGCAGCTGATAGAAGGTTCTCTGTCATCAATGTTTCTCTCTATCCCTCTCCTTTCATCTCTGTCTCTAAAATAAATTTTTAAAAAGCATTAAAAAAAGAAATGTAAAATGGTCTGGAGTCTGGAAGCCTTCATCTACTTCATATACCAGTGTGATGAGAGATTATGGATTGATGTGAGAGGGGCAAGTATATAATGTTCGCTAACAGTATGGATCTTGAAATGAGAGACAGCCTCTTTCAATCCCAGTTTAACCTTCTCAAGGTGTGTGATTGTGGAAAGTCAATTGGGTTCCCTATCCAAATTATAGGAATAACAAACATTTCCCTAAATGTATTTTAATAGGATTAAATAAAGTCATGACAGAATTTTTATTCACTGCCATAAATTAATAAACTCTTATTAGATAGACATAATAATTACTTTGAGGGGCATAATAATAATAGCTGGGCTTGCCCCATATGTGATGGTTAATTTTATATGTCAACTTGACTGGGCTAAGGGATGCCAGGTAGCTGGTAAAACATTATCTCAGAGCATGTCTGTAAGGGTGTTTTCTGAAAAGATGAGCATTTCAAATCAGTAGACTGAGTCAAACTCACCCTCAACAGTGTGAACACCATCCAAATCTATTAAAGGCCTAAATATAACGAAAAGGAAAGGGAAGGGCAAATTTGCTCTTGGCTTGAGTTGGGGCATCCATTTCTTCCTGCCCTCAGACATGGTGCTCCTGGTTCTCCGTCCTTTGACTCAAACAGGGCTTTATTCTATTGCCCCTCCTCAAACTCCCCCCCCCCCCCCCAATTCTAGTTCTTAGGCCTTTGGACTTAGACTGGATTACACCACCAACTTTCCTAGTTCTCCAGATTACAAACAGCAAACGGTGGGACTTCCTGACCTCCTAATGTCCTACTGGTTCTATTTTTCTGGGGAACCCTGACTAATATATCGTACAGCCTGACTTTCCTAGAAGAGCCCTTTTTTACACCTATCATCCCAGCATAATTATTCATGTTGCTCTCTTTTACCTCCAGAAGTATTCTGGTTTGGACAATAAATTATTTTATTCATTCAATTTAATTTATTGGGATGATATTTTATTCTTTGATTACAGTTATGAAATTGAAAATTTATGCCTCTAATTGTATTTATTAAATATTTTAACTAATTTAATCCTTATAACCTTTGCAAGATAAACACTATTATTATCCCATTTTATAGATAAGAAAACTAAAGTACATAGCAGTGGAAGTAACATCGGGATCTGAATCTGAACTTTGCCTAAATTTTTATTATTTAGCCATTTATTTATTTGGGTGACATTAACACTGCAATTGCTCCAGCATAGTGAAATAGAGTAGAGATGAAAAGAGAAGAAAAAGAAGAACAAAGGAGTATTCCTATGTCAACTCCCTGAGTGCTATTACCAGGCATTAGTTTTATTCATTACAGCTTCTGAAGAGCTGAGTGCATTTGAAGTCAACTCTATATGGGGCCAAATTAATCATGTGATCTAAGACATGAATGGCCACATTCTGCAGTTATTCTTCCATGCACATTAATTCCTCTCCTTTTCTTTATGACATTTATAAAATGCCATAAACAGGGACACTTTACAAAAGTATTACACAACTTGGGTTTGTCTATTTGCTCATGATTACATTTAGGCTGTGCTTTTGGGGAGAAAGTCTCCAGGAGACACGGTCTCTCAAGACATTACCTCAGGAGTCCCAGCATGTCACCGTGTCTCATTATTTTCTACATTCCCTTTGGTAACTTGGCGAAAGGTGGCATCCATCAAATTTTTCTACTAAAGGTGCATTCATTTCCCTTTGTAATTCATACACTGTACATGATAGTGGACGGATACTTGAGACTGTCTGAAAACATTGGCTTACCTAAAACGTTTCCCCCACTGAGTGAGGGGGTGTTCGTGATTCCTCCCTGACACTATTATTCTGTGGTTGTAAGTGGTAATGTTCTAACTCTAAGATGCCTTTAATAAGTATTGGTTGGCATTCCATTATAAAGAAAATGTTTCCGAGCTATCTTTGCCCCTCTTTCTTGTCTTTATTAGATTTTTTAGAAGTTTGTGTTATAATCCGTTACTGACTTTATTCATCTTGCTACTCAAACTGACTCATATTTGGCCAGTGGGAGTTGCATCGAGCAGGCTCTTGTGTCTATTTTTTTTTATTGACATCTGTTTATTTTTTAATTAAGTTTATTGGGATGATATTTGTTAACCAAATTACCTAGGTTCTTATATCTTTTTAATAAGCTCCCTTTTGATTTCTGAACCTTTTCTTGTTTTCTGGTACAACAACGTGTTTCAAGCACAACTTGTTCTTCCTTTTACTTAGCCCTGTAAACAGTCATTTTTTCAAGGTTCCCTTGTTCCTCTAGTGAGGAAGGGTATTCAGAAACCAAGATATAGGTGCAAAATGAGCTCATTGCTAGTGGGATGTCATTGTTACCAGGACCTTTCAATGGCCAGAATGAAGATATATACCACAAAACTCTTCCTTGCATCCCCCAATTCCTGTTTGGTATCTCCCTTCACTCACAGTTAGAACCCTAGTTGCTAACAATATCAATATATTTACTCATTTCCTGATTCCCATGTTTCACAAAAAATGATTTCAGAACTGCTTGGTGTGGGAAAACCCCCCACAAACTTGGTGTCAGAAGAGCTGTAAACATGGGTAAAGGAGAAACATAAGCGAAGTTAGATTTTCCCTAAACAGGGTTATTTCTAAAATTTTGCAATTATAAGTAATGCAATATGCTGTAATGCTGTAATGAATACCTTGCACAATTTTTTCATATTAATGGAGATATATCCTTAGGGTGAATAACTAGGGTTTGCTGGGCAAAAGTAAGTGCAGATGTGGTATTATTAGCTACTAGAGGCCCAGTGCATGATTGAATCATGCACGTGTAGGGTCCCCTACTCGCTTTCGCTTTCGATCACGGGAGCTGGGTGCCTGTCTGCTGGTGCACCAGGCGCCAGAGGCTTCTGAAAGGCCTGGTGCCTGAGCGGACAGGCACCCAGCTCCCACGCTTTTGCTTTCGATCGCTGGTGCACCAGGCCTTTCAGAAGCCTCACGCGTGGCAGAGACTTCTGAAAGGCCTGGTGCCTGAGTGGACAGGCACCCAGCTCCCACGCTTTCCTTTTGATCGCTGGTGCACCAGGCCTGAGCAGACAGGCACCCAGCTCCCACGCTTTCGCTTTTGATCGCTGGTGCACCAGGCCTTTCAGAAGCCTACTGCGCTGCGAAGGCTTCTGAAAGGCCTGGTGCCTGAGCGGACAGGCACCCAGCTCCCACGCTTTTGCTTTCGATCGCTGGTGCACCAGGCCTTTCAGAAGCCTCACGCGTGGCAGAGGCTTCTGAAAGGCCTGGTGCCTGAGTGGACAGGCACCCAGCTCCCACGCTTTCCTTTTGATCGCTGGTGCACCAGGCCTGAGCAGACAGGCACCCAGCTCCCACGCTTTCGCTTTTGATCGCTGGTGCACCAGGCCTTTCAGAAGCCTCCGGCGCTGCGGAGGCTTCTGAAAGGCCTGGTGCCTGAGCGGACAGGCACCCAGCTCCCACGCTTTCCTTTGGATCGCTGGTGCACCAGGCCTTTCAGAAGCCTCCGGCGTGGTGGAGGCTTCTGAAAGGCCTGCTGCCTGAGCGGACAGGCACCCAGCTCCCACACTTTTGCTTTAGATTGCTTTTGATGGTCTGCGTGGTGCACCAGCTTTTGATGGTCTGCGGGGCGGGACGTCAGCTCGCTGCCCCAGAGGCCCCTTCTGTGCCACAGCACAGCCATGGCGCAGACGCTGAGCTCGTGCTGCTGCTGGCAACGCAGCTCAGCGTCCCGCCGGCCCAATCAGCTACCCCGGCCACCCCGAGTCCCGCCCCCCCCCCGTGCCTCCTGGCCAATCAGCATAGCGAAGGTACGGTCAATTTGCATATTTGTCTATTATTAGGTAGGATTACCAAATCCCATTTCATAGACATTGTATCACTTTCCATTTCCACCATTAATATGGAAGAGTGACTATTTCTCCATAGCTTCAACAGCAAGGTATGTGGTCAAACTTTTTATTTTTTGCCAAAGTATAGGTAAAAGTGGTATCTTAATTAGTTTTAATTTTTCTTATTGTGAGTAAAGTTGAAAATCTTTCTATTTGTTTAGAGATGATTTTTTATTTCTTGTTATTTTTCTGCTTTCTTATCTCAAATTTTAAAAAGTTCTTTATATATTAAGAATATTAGCCTTTCATTTGTGACATATTAAAAATATTTTCTCCCATTTTGTCATTTGTCTTTTGAATTTGCCCATGGTAAATTTTTTTATTCAAAAATTATTTTTAGATATTTAAATGTATCAATATTTAATTTTGAGTCATAGTTAGAAAGCCATTTCTCATCAGAATCTAAAGGAATTCACTTACTTTTTCTAACTGTATGGTTTTAATTTTTATATTTAGATCACCTGTGCATTCAAAATTTATTTTTGTGTATGGTGTGAAGCATGAACCTAATTTTATCTTTAAACAAAACTGTTCATTTCTCACAACACCTTATATTCAAATGTTCAACTTTGTCCCAGGTGATCTGATAATTTTTAATACAGTATACTACTAGAAGTATAAATGAAGCACCTTTCATTATCAATAGCTCCTCAGCGTCAGCTGCTATTGTTATATTAATATTACAAATCACAGTTGTTCTTGTATAACATCTATTCTATTCTAAATAACACAAAGCCAGCAATATGTGACAGTTTTTAAAAATTAAATATAAAAGTTTAAGCTTGCTGTTGCTTCTTGCAATATGGCAGAAAAGGTATTCTGTTTAAATTGCATTCTGCTTAGCCTGGCCAGTGTGGCTCAGTGGTTGAGTATCAACCTATTAACCAACAGGTTATGGTTCCATTCCCAGTCAGAGCACATCCCTGGATTGCAGGCTAGATCTCCAGTATGGGGCATGCAGGAGGCAGCCAATCAATATTTCTCTCTCATAATTGATATTTCTATCCCTCCCTCCTTCTCCTTTCCTCTCTGAAATCAATAAAAATATTAAAAATAAATAATTAGCACTATGTTTAAAATGTAGAAATTCTAGATAAGAATCAACAAACTGCACTGATAATACATTTCTGGGCTTAAAGTAAGCTCAATCCACCCAAGGCCAAAATGAAAAGAGATTTAAAACCCAGTAGGAAACAGAATTGAAAACAGAGATGGAGTCATTTTTTTATATCAAGAAATAAAATGCCAGGGCCTTTGGCCCATACAAGGCAAGGAAACTGAATTTGGATCCCAGGAAAAGCCAGATCTCTCAATGCTGTACCCTCATTGACATGGTAGGATCTATCTTGTGGCAAAATGAGCTCAGAGGGAAATCTTGGGCCAGCCAATCCCATTGCTCATATAGCCTAGAGAAATGCTCGGATTGCATACGTGCTCCAGGACACATGTACAAATATGAAAATAAGCCAAATGTCTAGAATATTTTTAATATTTAATAGAAAACTACAGCATCAGAAATGAGTAAACTACAGCACCATTATCAACATGGATGAACCTTACAAACATAATGTTGAGCAAAAGAGCAAATAGAGAAACATGTTTTTAATTTAAAATACATGCAAACTAAAGAATGTGCTTTAATCCAGGCATACGTACCTGTGAACTATAACCATGACGATGTTCAAAGGAATGATAAAGTCTGCTTGTATTTAATTCCGGAAGTGGAGAGGAAATGGGAGTGTGAGGAGTGCATGGATGGCTTCAAAGTTTTAATAATATTTTATTTCTCAAGCTGGGTGTTGTTTTACTAACATCTGTTTATGTTCTATATTCAACTCATTTATTTGCTCCACAAAGATGTATTGATCACCTACTATGTGGCAGGTTTAAGGCAATTGGTACATCACTGAACAAAACAGATGAAAAATCACTACCTTTGTGGAGCTTCAATGTTCTAGAGGAGGAATACAAAATTAAATTCAAAATATTACTAGTATTAGTAAAAAATATATCAAATTCATTTATTTAGTACCTCAGAAGGAAAGGTGTAGCAACCTAAGAAGGGTTGGCAGTACAGGTTATAGAAGGAACATTCATTCTGAATAATGTAGACTAGGAGATCTCATTGAGGTGCATTTTAGCAAAAACTTAAAGGAAATGAGGGAGTATAACATATTTTGAAGGAAAAACATTTTGGCAGGTGCAAGAGCTAGTGCAAAGCCGTAAGGCTGGGGCAGCCTAGAGAGTCCATGGACTAGCCAAGATGACCACATAGTTGGCTCAGAGCGAGTTAAAGAGAAAGCAGCAGAAAATGAGGTCAGGAATGTCATGGGTGGTGGCCAGAGATATTTTAGGGACTTGAAAGCAAATGTAAGGATTTTGATTTTTGCTTTGAGTGAAATGGGGAGCCAATGCAGGACTTTGAGCAGAGAATTGACATATTTTGAATTACTTTTTAGCATCTCTCCAGCTGAGGTGTGAAGAATAGACTGTGTGGGGACAAGGATAACCACTTAACAGGACACTGCAGTAATCAGGGCAAGAGATGACGGTGATCTGGACCAAAGTGGCAGTACAAGAGCTGGTGAGAAGTAGTCAGGTTCCTCACAGATGCTGAGATCAGACTGGTGGTTGCCAGAGGGGAGGGGGATTGGGAGACTGAGTGAAAAGGGTGAAGGGATTGAGAAGTACAGGTTGGCAGTTACAAAATAGTCACGGGTATGAAAAACCAGCAGAGGGAATATAGTCAATAATATTATATAGCCCTAACCAGTTTGGCTCAGTGGATAGAGTGTCAGCCTGCAGACTCAAGGGTCCCAGGTTCAATTCTGGTCAAGGGCATGTACCTTGGTTGCGGGCACATACCCAATAGGGAGTGTGCAGGAGGCAGCTGATCGATGTTTCTCTCTCATTGATGTTTCTAACTCTCTACCCCTCTTCCTTCCTCTCTGTAAATATCAATAAAATATATTTAAAAAATAATACTATATAATAAAGAAGACAATATGCAAATTGACCCTCACACCCTCACACAAGATGGCCACCCCTATGTGGTCAAAGATGGCCACCACAAGATGGCCCGCAGGGGAGGGCAGTTGGGGGCAATTGGACTGGCAGGGGAACAGTTAGGCATCAATCAGGTTGGCAGGTGGGTGGTTAGGGGATGATCAGGCTGGCAGGCAGGCGAGCAGTTGGGAGCCAGCAGTCCCGGATTGTGAGAGGGATGTCTGACTGCCAGTTTATGCCCGATCCCTGTGGGGTCCCAGATTGGAGAGGGTGCAGGCTGGGCTGAGGGACAAACCCCCCAAGTGCACGAATTTCGTGCACTGGGCCTCTAGTATAGTAATAACTATGTATGGTGCCAAGTGGGTACTGGAAATATCTGGGAGAACACTTTGTAAAGTATATGATTCTCTATCCCCTATGCAGTACACCTGAAACTAATAAAAATAATATTGAATGCAGACTGTAATTGAAAAATAAAAAAAATTTAAAAGTAGTCAGTTTCTATTTTAAATTTAGAGACAACAGGAACTCTAGATGGACAGAACATAGAATGTGGGAAGAAGAAAAAAAAAAGAGTCCAGGAAAACTCCAGTTTTTGGCATGGGCAAAAGAATGGAGATGTTTTCAATTGACTTAGGGAAGACTGTGGTGTATTAGTTTGTTAGGGCTGCCATAACAAAGTATCACAGGGTGGGTGCCTTAAACAACAGAAATTTATTTTCTCATAGTTCTGATATGAGGATGTCAGTGGTTTTATTTTCTTCTGAGGCTTCTCTGCTTGGCTTGCAGATGGCTGCATTCTATGTGTTTACATAGTCTTTCCTCTTTGCACGTGCATGTCTGGTATCTCCGTGTCCTCTTAATCTCCTGGTTTTATAAGCAAACCAGTTGGATATTGGATTAGGGCCCACCCATATGACCTCATTTTACCTCACTTTCCTCTTTAAAGACCCTGTCTCCAAATACAATCATGCTCTGAGAGAGATCAGACATAGTGAGTATTGCTGATAAGTCAAATAAGATGGGGTCTAAGAACTGGTCACTGAATTTGTCAGTATGAGGTCACTGGTGAAATGGATTCATGTGATATTGGTGACATGGTGGAGGACAGAAGCCTGAGTGCAGTGAGCTTCAGAGAGAATAGAATCAAAGAAATTGAAGTCAGAGTAAAGATAATTATTTTTAAGAAATTTCATTCTAAAGGGGAGGAGATGAGGAATATGGGATCAAGAGAAAGTTTTTATTTTTAAGATGGAAGAATAAATAGTATATATGTGTGCTGCTGACAAAGATCCCATAGAGAGTGGAAAATTGATGATATAGGAGAGAAAAAAGAATTTCTAGAACAATTTCTTCAAGTAAATTAGTGAAAATGCAATCTAACAGATAGGAAAGGGAAAAGATAGTAATAGGCATATATATTTTTTATACATATATACTTTGTTTAGACTACATATATGTATACAATATATTAATATATTATATATTTATTTAGATATATATTTCAGACTTAATTATACTTTATATATATGCTTTATATATAATACATATAATATAAAAGAACATAATATATTTACATTTAATGTATATATAATGTATTTATGTAGTATATGTTTATTTACCTACTAGAAGCCTGGTGCATGAAAATTCATGCACTTGGGGGAGGTCCCTCACCCCGGCCTGCCCCCTCTCACAGTCAGGGAGCCCTCAGGGGTGGGAGGCGACCTGGCAATCAGGGGAAGGCGATGCCTCCATCACACCTCTGCTGCTGCCACTGCCGGCAGCGCAAACCTCAGCTGGCCCTGGTTACCTGAGCCTCGGGCGGCCCTGGGCGGCTGGGCAGCCGACATCTGAGGCTTGCCTGCACTTGTGGCGTTGGCTAGGCAGCTGACATCCAAGGCTTGCCTGCGTCTTGGGACAGCCCTGGGTGGCTGGGCAATCACCATCCAAGGCTTGCCTGCACCTTGGGCCAGCTCTGGGAAGCTGGGGGGCTGAGGGGACTGGGGGACTCCGGAGGCAGGTGCGCGGGGCTGAGGGGACTGGGAGCCTCCATTTTGTGGCTGTGGGTGCTGCCATCTTTGAGGGCGTGGCAGTCAATTAGCATATTCCCTCTTTATTAGATAGAATATAAGATATTTCAGACTTAAGTCTCATTTAATTAGTAACATTTTGCCTGCCCCTCTTTCCATTCCATTTTTCTGGAAAATGCCTGTTCATTCAAAGTAGGTGCTTCTGGAGAGGGATGTAGGCTGCCCGTTGACCAGAGTGATAAAGATATAATTCACAGTGGTTTATATTAAATGGTCCAAGTATAATCATGTGACCACTCAGTGTCCTTTTCTGAATTTTTAAAATAGAATCTGAGGAAAGTTATTTCTTTTCCCCTTGGTCACAATAATGCCAGGCTGTAAGCTCGAGCTTTCTGCCATATTGACAAGCTGTTCAATTAAGGCCCAAAAGTGTCAAAGAGAGGAGATGGAGAAGAATAGATTCCTTACATTGCTTGTGTCCCTGTCCTTAAGGTCATTTCTTTTTTTTTTTTTAAAGCAATGATTTACTACCACCGCATTTTATTATTGTTTTTAAAATATATTTTTATCGATTTGAGAGAGACAGAAACATCAGTGATGAGAGAGAATCATTGATTGGCTGCCTCCTGCACAGACAGAAACATCAGTGATGAGAGAGAATCATTGATTGGCTGCCCCCACACTGGGATCCAGCCTGCAGCCCGGGCATATGCCCTGATCAGAAATTGAACCCGTGACCTCCTGGTTCATAGGTTGATGCTCAACCAATAAGCCACCCTGGCCGGGCATCCTTAAGTCATTTCTACAGTCTTCCCCAGTAACCCGAACTGTGAGTCTCCTTTTGGGTTTAAGCTAAAAGAGGTTAGTCACAGTATTCAAGCACCTACAGAACTGAAACAAATAGTATTTCTGATGATTTTTTTTCTTTCCATCATAATATTTGTTCCCTGTGTTTCACCCCCATTAAATTACTTGTACTCATAATTAACCTTCACTCTTCCTCTTTTCTCATACCCAACTTCCTAATAATCAACTAATTCTTAAGTCTTAGTGTTTCCTCAGTCAGATCCTCACCTCAGTCATTCTATCCAAGCTGCCCTCATCTCTTACCTTATTGAATGGACAAATGAGTCTTGATTCCTAACATTGTTTCTAGGTTTCCTCATTCTGTTTACTCTACCTGGAGTTCTCCATCTACTCAGCCAAAAATGTCCCCTCTACTAGGCATTGGATTCTGACTTCTCCCACATCAAACCCGTTAGACCCCTTTTATATAATTTGTTTTATTTTTGCTCTGCTACAGTTATTTGAAATCTCTTATAGGGTGATCATCATTAAAGTGAGAGCAGTTCTAGTCAACATTGTTGCATCTACAGCAGCTTGTATATGCTATGTTCTCAGTAAGTATATACTTATGTATTTCTATATTTAGGTAATAGAATTTGACAGGGAAAATATTAAGAGCTATAGGTCATGATATACTCTACTATTACTTGTAAAGTGACTTTTGGAAAATTTTGGGATTAGTAACAATTGGTGATGAAAATAGATGAGAATTTATGCCATGTGGCGTCCTATATTTACATTATTTTATGCTCTCTTTTCTATTCTAAACCCTGATTAAGACTAAAAAAATTAAGCAATAATGAAAGAAAAGAATTCAGAAATGTGGCATTTCAGAAAAGAACCTGGATATGCCATTATTTTGGGGCTAATTTTTTTTTGTTTTATAGAGAAAATATCATCATGACCTCTGTTCAAGATAGTCTTCATTAACAGAAACACATCAGATGATATCTCAGTGTAATTGTCGACCTAGCAACTGATATCCTTGCCATATAAATATTGTCTGATTTTGGAAATGTATTTGATTAAATAAGGGCTGCTGCTATGAGGCTTCTAGGTTAATTGTGCCTATTCACAAAAACATTATTTTAAAATTGTTGCTAAAAATTTCTGGGTTTAGTATCAAATTTATTTTAACACACACAAAAAAATGCTATTTATCATTTTTAGTTAAGGGCTGATAGAGAGCCGCCACCACACATCGATACTTTCACACCTTGAACCATATTTTGACATGAAATGAAATCAACATGAAATGACAAAGATTAAGCTGCTAATGATTGCCTGAGTGAAACCATTTTCAGCATTTACATTCATACCAATCATTAGAAGACCCTAACTGAAAGGAACGCTAGCCCATGATCATACGTTTTGAAATGGTGAAACTAAATAATAAAATATATTACCCTGTTAACCTATATACTAAGAAATCCCCAATGCATGCTAAATCTAATAGCTCGTTGCATCTACAACAATGAAAGAGCAGCACCATTACTCTAATAACGCCATATGACCTGCCTGCCATGTAATGCAAATACCAAATGTTGTGTTCCTGAAGTGAACAAGATGGGAATTTTGTTCTGTGGTTATGGAATGTTATGTCCCATTTGGATGATCTTCTTTGGGCTCATTTTTACTCGGAGATAATAAAAGCTTTGCATGAATAACCTAGGAGAGACCACAGTCTTTGGAAACCAACTTTTTATTACTGCCAAATAAATCTCTTTTAAATATGTTCTCTGTGAGGCAATCATGACAGCCATTGGCCAACTGGATCCCGGGTTATGCCTGGACACTTTCCACATTGCACGTGGTTGTCAATTTGAATCGTGTATCAACTACCCATCATATTTGGCACATCTGTACTTAACATTGGCATTAATTTTACCCTATTGTTCTAATTGCAGTACTTTGATGTAATGACACCATTCAATTCACAGATGGTACTGGTGGGGGGCTTTCCCCCAAAAAAATATAATGTAATATTAATTTGGAATGTGAGAATGCCAAAAATAAGGGCTTCATTGATTAAGTTATCCGAGCTGCTAAACAGTTGAACATTTGCACTAAATAAGAAAAACTGGGAATGAGAACAGCAGGTTTCAATACCATCCCACTGCAAATGTTTTGTTTTTTATTATGGTTCATAAGATTTATCTGTTCACAAACAAACATTGACATACTTAGAAAAAGGAAAATTAAAACTAATTTTCAAAACAATAAATTAATTTTTATTAAACGTATTGGGGTGATATTGGTTAATAGGATTATATAGGTTTCAGGTGTACATTGCTGTGATACAACATCTGTATATTGCACCGTGTGCCCCTCACCCAAAGTCAAACCATCTTTTGTGATGAAACAATTGGGTGGGTTGAGATATCTTCAATTTAAATTCATTTAATTTAAATTATTAAAATTTAAAATTATTTAAGGTATTATCAGATTTTATAACATCTTTCAAAAGATTTTTCTGGAATATCACTCACAATTTCCTATGACATCATAACTAAATGCCTCTCACAATTAGTATTTTATAGAATCAAATCAGGGGGAAATTGGGTAACTTTTCAAAGGCCACAGGACCCCTCATTGATGAAGGGATGACTACAAAGCAGATCGTTACTTTTCAGTGGAATTTTGTTTTATGAGCCACTGACTATTTGGTTGAGTCCATAATTACTACCTGCCCAGATAGCATGCTCAGTAGTTGAACCGAGAGATCACGGTTCGATGGTCAGGGCACCCGCCCGGGTTGTGGGCTTGATCCCCCGTGTGGGGCATGCAGGAGGCAGGCGATCAATGATTTCCTCTCATCACTGATGTTTCTCTATCTCTCTCTCTCTCTCCTCCTCCCTCCCTCTTGAAATCAATAAAAAATATTTAAAAATAAATAAATAATAACTATCATATTGTTTCAATAGGAAACAGACTATATTTCAAGTAAGGTGAGGGGTGGTGAGACGTTAGCTTTGGAATGGGGGAAGGCTGGCGGGGGGACACATTAAGCCAAAAGAAAAACTAATTTTAGTAAGTGACAGAGAAATAAAAATGAAAGCTGAAGGAAGTCATGGAGGGAATCAGAGGCATCTGACTGCATAATGAGCGAAAATCCCAAAGGACTATGCTACTAATCACTGATTTACTTTAGTGAAATACAGAAATTTAGGATCCCAATGAGCTAAGTGAATTCTAACATAGCTGGGTATGTTTAATGAGGCGATGGGATTGTAGATTCATTAATTTTTTTTTCAGTAGACTTGCATGGGACGGAAGGGTCCCCAAGATAGAGCTTGGTGTGTGAGCAACACCTGGAGAAGGCTGCAAGCTGTCAAATTTCCTGGCCTTCCTCTAGGACTGTTGCCAGGCACCATGAGAAAGAGGCTGCTGGCTGAAGCCAAAGGAACTAGTTTTTAAAGGAGGTTTGTTAGTCATGAGGGTCATAAGCAGTACTTCTCTGGTATATAGGGGACAAAGTTCTCCCCACAAAGTTCTGGGTGGAAGACAGAGTGACTGCAGTTCAACGATGATGTAAGAAATGCTGTTATTTGGCTCTATACCTGTTGATGGTATTGGAAGCGCCATCCCTTGCCCTAGGGAAAAGTGATGGGATATCATGCTGAGGTAGGCTTGTCAGTAGGAGAAGACAGGAGGATGCCTCAGAACATTAGAGCATTATGTCTGAATACATCTGAGACACCCCGAAGTTCTGTCAGACGTAACTGAAGAGGATTTGGGAATTCCAGGTATGCAATTCATAAGTTTTAAATTGGACACTGTTCTAAGTATTGTGATAAAATCTCATGCCATAAAGCTCTGTCCTGAGCTGTGAATAATCCCTTTGTTGCACGTCTCCGCACTGTTCCCGAGCCACACCCATTAGTCACTTAGAAGCCATCTCAGTGGTCGGATCGACTGTCATGGTATTGCAGTGCTTGTGTTCAAGTAACCCTTAATTTACTTAATAATGGCCCCAAAGCACAAGAATAGGGGTAGGGATGCTGATGATTCGGGTATGCCAAAGAGAAGCTGTAAAGGGCTTCCTTTAAAGTGAAAAGGTGAAAGTTCGTGACTTTATAAAGGAAGAAAAAAATAACAACAACGTATGCTGCGGTTGCTAAGATCTATGTTAAGGATGAATTTCCTATCTGTGAAATTGTATAGAAGTAAAAAGAAATGTGTATCAATGTTGCTGATCCACCTCAAACTACACAAGTTCTGGCCACAGTGTGTGATAAGTGCTTAGATAAGATGAGAAAGCCATTACATTTGTAGGTGCAAGACGTGAACAGAAAATGTGTTCTGATTGATGACAACGTGTTGCATCAGTAAGCACTGAGCCTATACAAAGACTTCAGCAAGGGATCCCCTGAAACAAGTGACCACATTCACATAGTTTGTATTTCAGTATGTTGTTGTAATTGTTCTATTTTGTTATTAGTTACGGTTGTTAGTCTCTTACTAGGCCTAATTTATAAATTAAACTTCATCATAAGCATGTATGTATAGGAAAAACATAGTATATGTAGGGTTTAGTATGGTTTGAGGCATCCACTACAGGTCTTGGAACATATACCCTGAGGATAAGGGCTGACTACTGTATACTAAACACAGGAGTTTGAGGTTTCTTTTTGTGTGTTTTTTTTAAATATATATTTTTTATTGATTTTTTTTTTTTTTTACAGAGAGAAAGGGAGAGGGGTAGAGAGTTAGAAACATCAATGAGAGAGAAACATCCATCAGCTGCCTCCTGCACACTCCCCACTGGGGATGTGCCCATAACCAAGGTACATGCCCTTGACCAGAATCGAACCCAGGACCCTTCAGTCCTCAGGCCGAGGCTCTATCCACTGAGCCAAACCGGCCAGGGCAGGAGTTTGAGTTTTAATTTAGTATAAAACTCATAGGCTAGAATGTCTTGGGATATGAGTTTTAAACATACAAATTCTTAGGGCAGTGGTCCCCTACACCCTGCCCCCTGCCAATGGCCACAGGAAGCACCAGCCCATTCAAATTGCCAACTTTTAAGAGTTAGCTAAAGGATGTGTGCACTCTGTAGTAGGTATGATAGGAGGCTGGCCTGGGATACAGTAGGGTCATTAAATGGTACTGATTCTCTTTGAACATATTTTTGGAATTTTCACCTGCATTTCTCTTCAGCCTTTTCCCGCCAACTCCCTGGCAATGTTTGCATAAGGTATATTTATTTATTTAAATGTCATCTACCATACAAAGTTGCACTAAGTTCTCTTTCCATCTCTCAGCGTTTGTTGTGGAATTTCAACACCAATCCTCTCAAAATTTCTATCGCCCTTATCTGCAGTGATCATTATCAAAATGATAGCCTACGCTTGATTTTTCTAGATCACATCCTGCGTGGTAAACTAGGTGTCATGGAGTCGGTTGGAAGCCTCAGTAGGGAAAATGCCAGTCCTGCCTCGCAGTGGCATTTCAAATTGTTAAACATTCCTGTATTCAGTGGGCTCCGTGGAAAGCTAATTGTGGAGAACACGTGTGTGCTGAGAACCTTGGAACAAAGCCTCCCTGAAAGGCTGTGACTCGCAGTTGGATGCTCTGCTACACTGCAGAGAATCATGGGAAGAAGGCCATGAAAAAAGTAGGGGCTCATTCTCCGCTTACCCGTAAAGAGGCATCTTAAATGTAGACAGGCATCCACCCTGAGTAAGTAAACAAAGTTAAGGGGGCCACTTTGCTTTTCTGTTTTCCCCACTTTTTTTTTTATTATCGTTAAAAAGATCTGAATCTGAATTCCATTTAGATTTATCTGCTTCCATATCTCTGTTACCATAATTTCTTACAAAGGTTTTCTCTCCAGGTATATATTTTTACTTTACACACATGCATGCATGTGTGTGTATATGCAAACTTCCTCATCTATTGCCAACAGTTATTGCGTTCTAGTTAATTTTTGAAGCTCGTGCAGCTGTTAATTAAAGTGGCCATTACAAGATGATTTAGTGTATAATTTTAGAATAGCATACTGCAAGTCTGAAACATCTACACCTGTGTTTACCTGTGTACTAGAACCGGTTCTGGGGAAATCCAGATGAGACCCAGGTGCCCAACCCACTTTGTTGCCATATTTACATTTTGCACTAAGTATGTTTATACTACACATTTCTAGTTACACAGCCTTAATTATGATGAACAGCATTTCTATACCTCTCTCTCTGGGAAGTGGAATTTTTTTTTTCCTTTAGAGAAGAAGAAGTATAAAATTGACTTATTGCCGTGCCAATTTTTCAAACTTATTGGAATTAAAATTCGACGGTATTGCTCTTCAGTGTGTCTCATCTTGTTTAGTATTTAGATAACCGAAATAGTAAAGCATCTTCTACATAAAATCTGTTGGTAGGAGAAAAATAAACTATTAGGAGATTGGAGCACGAACTTCCCATGTAGGTTCAGATGAACTCAGAAACATTGTTAGAGGGCACATGGCTTGTAATGGACAATACGAACTAATTGCACTTTGTAACATTAAGTGTTTGATTTTAGTTGCAGCACTGACATTTTTGAATACGCTGTCACTGCCTTTCTTTCTACTTCGTTCATTTGGCATTTATTGTGCTGAGAACTGAGAAATTCTGAAATGTGGTCTTCCAGCTACAAAGTTCTGGTGGCTAGGTTATCAGATTTTACAAACTCAGACATGTTTCCATTAATTTTCTAAAATAAACTCTAGATTTCATGACACTCAGAATATCAGATTATTAAGTGACCTAGCAGTTTTTCAAGTAGCCTAAAATGTAATTGCCAAACTAACATAAGTTTGATCTCATTGTCTTAATCATCCAACTGATTCTTCAGGAGCTAAAACAAAAACAAAAACAAAATTTCAGTTATTCTTCATCTGGCTAGTTGTTCATCAGACCAAAGTTAGGGGTCCTTCAATCAAGATATGTTATAAGTAGCAAGATGTGAATGTATTTTTAATAGTTCTGAGGGAGTGTTGGTTAACTTCAGTATTTTCTGGTAAATGTGAATTGAAAACCTTTCAACCACTTTTCCCCTGAGTTTTAGATGTTCATAATATTGATTTCCTAACTTGTCTATACAGTAAGGATTTTTCTCACACACAAGAGTACCTTTAAAACCACTTGATTTGGCATGCCATATTTTGAACGTCATTTGAAGTCATTCACAGGGCTGATAACAAGACCATCTCATTTTTCTGTCCTCATTTTTAAATGGTATTCATGTCCTGATTTCAGCAATTTTATAGTCTCTATAGTGTATGTGTGTGCTAATAATAACTGAGCCTCATCTTTGACCATTAAACTCCTTTGTAGGAAACATATTTAACTGAATTAATTATAATAGGAATGAATGAAGGCTACCAAATAATGTTTTTATAATTTCCTTTATATATTAGAATAATGATGTTTCTCTAATAATGGCAAGAACAACATGAGTGCAAAATAATCACTATTTTATTCTATTTAAAAATGAAACAAAGCTTACACACATTTTACTGAGGTCCCATCTTTTATAATGATACTATTTATTCATCCAAAAATATTATAACATATAACTATGCAAAAAACCTTGGTTAGTTTGCTGTTATAAAATGCCAATCCATTGTCTTATACTTTGATTTTTAGATGCCATCAATCAAATATTCTAAGAAATTCAAAGAGTGATTTTTTTCCATATTTGGAGCACAATGTATGATATAAATCAATTGGAACAAGATAAATATGTTTTAAATGAGAATCAACTGGCTCTAATTTGTGTCCTGAAGAAACAGAGATGAAAACTACCAATTTTTTTGAGTAACTACTGTATTCTAAGGGCTAAGCTAAACATTTACATTTTTTTACTCATTTTCTCTTTATGAAATATCATATAATTTTTATTTTACAATTAAGAAAAATAAGTGTTTAAACAACCTTCCCATGTTTTTCAAGTATATCCTTGTGGAATTCCTTCAATTTATACATCCATTTTTTATTTATGAGATCACACTCAACTTTTGGGTGGAAATCACCTGCAAAGTATATAACAAAGTTCTCACATACATGATTTTAAACTTCTCACACAAACATTAGTTACATCTATATGTCCAGTAACATCAAGCTAAATTTAAAATGAGTCAGTGTTCTTAGCCTAATAACTGACAGGCTTCTTAATTAACCTGCCAATTCTCTCAAAAACAGAGTTCATTTTTGCTTTATAAATGAGAGTAGATTGAGCAATTTTTCTCCCACTGATTTTTTATTGACTATAGTTTTTAGTTTCATATAGTCTGAGTACTACATCACATACACAAGTAAGAACTTGAAAAGCACTTCTTTGTGTAACTTCATTATTCAGGTGAGATTTAGTCTCAATAATGTCAGTGTTTCTTTACCTATTGCATGGGTCACCCATGTTAAGCTACTCTTTTCTGTTTATTGTGTTTGATCTACTTGCACAAGAATCAATAGAAAATAGGAGTAAAAAGTACATAATCTCTAAAGTCCCCCTGAATTTTAATTTACATGGATTATTTAATAACACCTCAAGGATAATTCCTTTTTTGTTGTTGTTAATCTTCACCCAAGGATATTTTTCCATTGGTTTTTAGAGTGGAAGGGAGGAGGAGAGACAGAGAGAAACATTGATGTGAAAGAGACACATCAATTGGTTGCCTCCCACATGCACCAGGATCCAGCCTGCAACAGAGGTACTTGCCCTTGACTGGACTCGAATCCAGGACCCTGTAGTCCATGGGCTGAAGCTCTATCCACTGAGCCACACTTGCTAGGGCAAGGATAATTCTTTATGCAGTGTTATAATTAGGAATATGTAACTAGAAATACGACTATACAATATGAAAGGAAAATAAAAACTACCAATTATGGAACATCTACTATATGGGATAGACACTATGCTATATGCCAGCGGTCAGCAAAGTTTTTCTGAAAAGGCCAAAGAGTAAATATTTTAGGTTGCAAGCCTTGGCCTCCTTGAGTAGCATCTACTCAAAGTTGCCATTGTAGCATTAAAGCAGCATTGGAAAAGAAGTAAATGAATGAGCATGGCTGTGTTCCAAAAACATTTTCCATATAAACGCCAGGAGTGGGCTGCATTTGACTGCCGAGTCATAGTTGGTGATCTCTGCTATCTACATTACCTATAGTCACTAGAAAAAGCATCAAAGAATAATATTGTTGAATTTATTCTATAGATGAAGAAACTGGGATTCAGATAGATTTAGTATATATAAGATCTCATTGCGAATACATGCTGACCTCCATCAAATGATTTTGATACAAGGAACTAGTTAAAGGAGTGTCAGAAGTGCTAAGAAGCCACCAGAGTTTAGAAATACAACCTAAGATTAGCAACAGAGGGAAGTTGCACCACCCACTAGAAGGCAGTGACATTAACAGGACCCATGAGATGCCCATCAGAGACCTTGTTGAAAGAGATGTCCAGAGAGAGCTAGGAACAGAGGTTACTATTTGGGGGGAGAGATACTCCGGCATTCTCCTTCCTGCCCTCCCACCTCCCGCCACATGGGTGGGTCTTAGCTGGATTACAGTTTGCAGATTGTCAGCCTCTTGAGGTACAGAGCAGAGCAGGGGATTGAACTCAGAGCACACCAAAAGCAGCAGTAACATCTATACTAATAAAAGGGTAATATGCTAATTAAACCGGGTTGACTGGACATCTGACTTCCTTCCAGACAAAGCCATAGTGGTGGGGGCTGAGGCAGAGGTGGTTAGGGGCGATCAGGCCGGCAGGGGAGCAAGCAGTTAGGGGCAATCAGGCTGGCAGGGGAGGGCAGCTGGGGGCAATCAGGCCAGCAGGGGAGGGCAGCTGGGAGTGATCAGGTTGGCAGGGGAGGGAAGCTGAGGCAACCAGGTCAGCAGGTGAGGGCAGTTGGGGCAATCAGGCAGGCAGGCAGACAAGCAGTTAGAAGCCAGCGGTCCTGGATTGTGAGAGGAATGTTGGACTGCCAGTTTAGGCTCCATCCTCTGAAGGGTCCCAGATTGGAGAGGGTGCACGCCAGGCTGAGAGACACCCCCACCCCCTGCACGAATTTCCTGCACTGGGCCTCTAGTGTAGGAATAATATTGTCACTGAGTCGAAGTGTGTCTCCCTCAACTTCTGGGCACTTCCACTGTACTACAGTACAAGTACAGCTTGCCTCTTATCTTTTCCTCTTCCGTTGTACATATGTAATGTTTCTTAGGCCCTCAAAATATAACTCTTTAAATATTTATCTTCATTCTATAGCACTCAGTATAAAATATATTCTATTTCTGTGAAGAACTAAAACAGTATTTATGTTAATTTGCCAATGCATTATTTTACAATGTTGAAAGAAATGTGCTTACAACAAAATTAGCTGATTGTCTTCAAGCTTTGCCTTTAAGTTAAGATTTGTATAGGATACCGACTTATAAGATTGTCCCCTTTTCATTTGATTATTAATTTGGTAGATTTTCATTCCCATCAAAAGACCATTTTCAGGACAGATAGTAAAATAGGCCTTGAGAGATTGATAATCTTAGCCGTATCTCCATACATTGTTCAAAAGATTGTTGTCTCCTTGTTTGACAGTTATTTCAGACATATGCAGTCTGCATAACAACAGCAAGGAAACGGTTAACTTTAGGGTCCTAGGGACTGCAAGAAGATGGACAATAAATTGAGATGCTCAGATATTATCATTTGCTCCCAGATTCTCTACCCTCTTGGGGAACCCTTGCAGTTACATTTCAGCATGGAAATATTTCATTATCCAAAGATCCATAATTAAGATAGATAACATCATGACTACAGCACGCAAATCGTGAGAATCCTTAGAGATCTGGAGAAGAACACTATGACACACACAATGGAAAGGCTTAAGCCCCAGGAAAGAAAAGAGACATTGAGAAGTTTGCAGAGTGTCCTTAAAATAGAAGGTCGTCACTTAAATTTAGGCGTCATTAAGTATGTTAAGGCAGAACTTAGTTTGAATTGTAAGCAATTGCAGATAGGAGACTGAGAGTTCTCTGCCATTAGAATTCTGACTCCTGTAAGAAAAAATTGATTATGCTGTGGCAGCTGACATGACAGCAAAGAGAAGGCCCAGAGAACAATGCCCAACCTGCACCCCAAGAGAAAACATTTGCTTTAGCCACACTCACCTCTAAGGGTTTCCCCACTTCCTAGGAAGAAATTAAACAGAGCCACACCATTTATTATTTACAATCAGCTGCATATTTATTACCTTTAGAATGTTCTGGAGAGCAGCCAGCATTTAGTTTTCATTTCAGACCCTGGCTAGCTCTGTTCTCAGTGGAGACTCTGAAACTTTCCCCTAGTCCTAAATCAAAAGAAGAAATTTAAATGCTATTGAAGGATAATATTTGGACAAATCCAACTGGCAATTGCTTGTGAGTTTCTTGTGACCACTGTGAGCCAATCAAGGGAACGGAATAATGTAGTCCCTGTGGGCATGGGCTCTGGATTCATGGGTTTGAATCCTGCTCTGCTACTCACTCACTGCAGGTGTGTAGCGAATTCAATTTATTTGTCCTCTTCATGCCTCAGTTCTCTCCTCTATAAAAATGGGTATAATAATGGTATCTTCCTTTATTGTTGCTGTGAGGACTAACCAAGGAAAACATTCTGATACATCCCTTTTGAAACTTTAATGTGCATATGAATCACCAGGGAATCTTGTGAAAATGTAAATTATGTTTCAGTAAGACTGAGGTGAGGACAGGAGTTCTGCATCTCTAACAAGCTCTAGATAATGTTGAAGGTGTTGGTCTGTGAACCATACTTAGAGTAGCAAGGATTCATAAAAGTGACTGGCATGTGGTAAGGTTTAAATAAGTGTTTTTATTATTATTATCATTACTAGAGGCCCAGTGCATGATTGAATCATGCACGTGTAGGGTCCCCTACACGCTTTCGCTTTTGATCGCGGGGGAGCTGGGTGCCTGTCCGCTGGTGCACCAGGCCTTTCAGAAGCCTCCGGCTCGGCGGAGGCTTCTGAAAGGCCTGGTGCCAGAGCAGACAGGCACCCAGCTCCACCACTTTTTTTTTTTTTAGGTTTTATAAAATTACATTAAGTGTCTTTTAATGTAAAAATATTTACATTGAACACCTGCCCCCATCCTTGCCCCTTCTCTACAGATCACATCCATTTTTAAATTTTTTCCTTTTTTTAAAAAAAATTTTTGTTAATCCTCACCCAAGGCTATTTTTCCATTGATTTTTGTTTTAGGGAGAGTGGAAGGGAAAGGGAGAGACAGAGAGCAACGTCGAGGTGAGAGAGACACATTGATTGGTTGCCTTCTGCTCGAGTCCTGACCAGGGCCCGGGCCGGGGAGGAGCCTGCAATCAAGGTACATGCCCTTGACCAGAATTGAATCCGGGACCGTTGGTCTGCAGGCTGACGCTCTATCCACTGAGCCACACTGGCCAGGGCCAGATCACATCCTTGATGGGCAGCCGAGGAAGCAAGAGCTCAGCTTCACTTGGGCCACTCCTCCAGGCGGCTAGGCCCTGGGCAGCGGGGACCGTGGCAATTCTGTCCCTGAAGGTTCAGAGGCAACATGGCCAGCTAAGCACCACAGCTGGAATGGGACAGCGGCGCCACAGTTCAGGAAACACACAGGACACAGTCAGAGGTGGAAGACATCTTGGGTAAGAGGAATAGAGGAGATATGAATGAATCTGTGAATCTCAGGCCTCCCCTGCGGCTGCCTGGACCCCAGGCTCCTTTGAATCCAGTTTTTGATGCTGTAGACACAGGCTGTCCAGCTTCTGCAGATCCTCTGAAGGACCGTTCCTAAGATCCTCATCGTTTCTTAGAAATTCTCTCACCACTTCCAGCAGAGTTAGGATCTCTTCTGGCAACACCTCTTGTTCTTTCGCTTGAAGATAAATCTCTTGAAGTTTTTCCTTTAGAAATTCCATTTCGATTTCATGGACGTGGCTCTCACGCAGGTAAATGCCTGTTTCATAGTCACACCCATCTCGATGATCTTCCTCGGGGATGAGGACGGCCCAGTCCGATGTCAACAGCTCTTCTACTCTGGAGTACGCCTCCACAATCTCTGGGATATTACGGAATTCATTCAGAAAATGTTGGATCTTTATCTGGAAATCTCGAAGCCACATAGAAGATACCTTCCTCTCTGAAGAGTGCATGATACCGTTACGACCCTTAATCACCTCTGGGACTTTCTTTCGATCAACCAGGAAGTGATCGCAGGCGTTGATGAGGTTTAAAAGAGCCGCTGCATCACATTCCTCGGGTCCTGCTTTGTCCGCCAGTCCGCGGGGCATGAAGGCCTTGGCCACCTCCCAGGCGTCCGCGGGCCAGCGGCCCGGCCGGCAGTTGCCCCAGTGGACGTCTCCGTTTCTGTTGCTGTGATGTTTCAGGATCCCCCGTTTCCACTCCGCGCACACCTGGCACTGAGGCTGGAACTGGCGGCTGCGCGGGCTGCACCTGGAGCCGCCGCAGCAGGTGGCGCCCGGGACCAGGCCAGGGGGGGGGGGGGGGGCGAGCAGGCCGCGGTGGAAGGCCAGCATCTCCCGGCCCACGAAGCCCTGCAGGCAGCTGCCGCCTTCATGCAGTTCTTGTACTTGGCGCAGTTGAGGCGAACCGCCAACTCCGACAGCACCATCTCCCACTCCTGCCGCGGAGGCCACGGGGGCGGGGCGGGCGGCCCCAGCTCCACCACTTTTGATGATCCGTGGCCTCTGAGGGGGGCTACCCTGCTGTTGAGAGGCGCAGGGGGCGGGGCTCCCACCCCCTGTGCCTCTCAACGGCCAGATCCGCGGCCACTGAGGGGGCTGCTGCGGACACCCAGCTGCGCCTCTCAACAGCAGGGTAGCCCCCCTCAGTGGCAGCGGATCCCGTGCCTCTCAATGGCCGGGATAGGCCACCCAGAGTCCCGCCCCCCAGCCTCCCGCCGCCCAATCATGGGCGTAGCGGAGTGATGGTAATTTACATGTTACGCTATTATTAGATAGGATTATATAGCATTCGTTGGAACATATCTCATGCTTCTCTGGATGTCACACATTACATACATTATGTTGCATAAAGTATCTTATCTTCAAGAACAGTTACTTTTTCTACCTTACTTGCCCCAGGCTGAGTTTTTTCAATGTGTGTTTGTTTTCCCTGAGACCTTTTTCCTCATCACTTCTACCTGAAGGAAACTTCGTCTTCTCTATTATTACAAAAAAGATTTTTTGCAACACTTTTGCCAAACAACTATGTACCAGTCCTTGACAACTTTTCAACTGTGTAATAATGCCCCCCTACAAATAGAATGAATGTTCTGATGTCTTATCAGCCTTCTGGATCAAGTACTTTTTCTAACCTAATGCCCTACATATGTTAAGTACTTAGGGTGTTTATTTGACTTGGAAAAGCCATTGCTTGTCTGTACTTCCTCCTTTCTGAGATGAGCTGACACAGGTTGGGGTATGGGACCCCTTTCCTATGTGTAATTCTTGAGATAGCTGCCTTCCCATATGTACTTATCTAAGCCAATTTGAGACAGAGAGGCATTTTCATTTTCACTAGAAGGGAAGGCAGCGCAAAAGTTCCTTCCAAAAATATCTATTACACCTGTCAAGATCTTTAGTTACCTGCAAAAGATTTGAGGATAAACAGTGATATATATATTCAAATATTCTGGGTATGAGTTGTGAATTAGAAGCCCTACCTGGTACAGATATGTCTCTAGGCACTGACCGTAATCCAGTGCACAGAGCAGACCCCAACCCTGCACTCCAGAGCTTCCTTCTAGTCAGGAGCGATTCAGTCACACCGGGCTGCACAGGCAGGTAGTGTCCACAGGACAGTCGATGTGACATCCTCCTGGCCTCCTCTGCGTGTGGCTGCATCTTCCCATATTGTGAAGAGGATGGTGGACCTCCTGACCAGCAGAAAAAGTGAGTGGGCTTTGGATCAGAGCCATGAGGGTAGTATGGGGACTGTGATTTGGAGGTGCTGGCAGAACCCTGAATCCCACACATCGTGGGATTTCTGCAAGAGGAGAGAGGTCTGAGGGCTTCTCCTAGAAATAAAAGAGAGCTTGTATGTGGTTTTGGCTGGTGTGGGAGGGCATTGGGGAGGTCAGTGGCAGAGTCATCCCCTCATAAAATCCCTACTCATCCCCTCCTAATCCCACCCCTATCCAGGGTCCCTGCTCACTAATCTGGTAGAACCTCCACAGTGGCAGCTTGGCTGGTGCTCCCCGCCCTGTGGGAGTTGAGTGCCAGTGGGAGGAGACCAACCACACAGGAAAGCCAGTGAATTTGACAGCATGTAGGTGCAGGAGCCAAAGTTTGAGGTGTTAGGAGGGCCCTGGGAAGCCAGGGGTAGAGACGGAGTTATTTTGTTCGCTCATTGGCCAGATATTCCTGGAGCACCTACTGTGTGCCAGTGAGTGCTATGAACACAGCAGACACCTGCACACCCGGTCCTCATGGAGTTTTCGTGGGAGGGGGCAGGGACACTGAGAGAGCATGCCAGGTTCCTCTGAAGAAGGGGACAGGTGGTCACCTCACGATCAAGTGCTCTCAGTTAAGATAGTTTTCTGCCAGCCCCTCCTGG
Source organism: Cnephaeus nilssonii (assembly GCF_951640355.1). Taxonomy (NCBI): domain Eukaryota; kingdom Metazoa; phylum Chordata; class Mammalia; order Chiroptera; family Vespertilionidae; genus Cnephaeus; species Cnephaeus nilssonii. The sequence goes on from NC_137077.1 coordinate 31,397,072, forward strand.
GTGACCAGACCCATCTCTGCCAGCACTGCCAGGTTGAAGGTGAACAAGGGGGAGGTATGGCTTCTGGATGGGCAAGAGCAGGAGGCACAAGACCCCAGGCTCTCTGAGTGGTGCTCTGGGAGGGCAATGTGGAAGGAAAGCCTAGGCCTCAGACTCTGCTGCTCACCTATCTCTCTCCCTAGGGCCATCTCCTCCATCCTGGACATCTGGCTGGACCAGTACCTTCAGGACTTAATTCAGCCTCCAGAATTTCCCTGCCTGATGATGTTGCTGGCTTCCCTAGAGCTCGACATTCCAGGCCCAGACCTGGAGCAGTAGGCCCAGCTTCTCCATTCACAGCTGGAGCACCTTGAGCCCGCTGAGGTGGAGAGATAATGAGGAGGACTGGGAGAGGCTGGGGAGTGGGGGAGGCATAAGCCACACAGAGAAGAGCTTCTAGAGGCTGGGGAGGCTGGGGTTAGGAGGGAGCAAAGCGTCGCTCTGGTCACTATGCCATGGCCTGCAGTCTGGAGGACTTCCTGAGGTGGGCTCTTGAATTGAGACTTCAGTGATGGAGATGAGAGTTTCCTTCCTTTGGAAGGCACATCAGAGAGAGTCCTGGTGATAACATGTTCTCTTCTTGGATCTACAGAACCAGCTCGAGAGCAAGATCAAGAAAGACCTCAAGAGGCAACGCCAACTCTAGTGGCCTCTCAAGAGCCAGAGCAGGCTCCGGGCACAGCTTTCACTGAACTTCAAGAGGCAGAAGAACCACCTGCATCATGGGAGCAATTCGCCTCAGCTCCTGTGAAGTCTGCAGTCCCAGGTCCTGGGCCACAGCGTGTCAGCAGCCACAGCAGAGAGGGCTCCCCCCTTTAGATGCAGTTTTTGAATATCTGTGTGTATGTTACATATGCTTAAAATTCAACTGTATTTTTCTTATACTACTGAGTAAAATACAATCAATTTTAAAGAAAATTTAATGAAATACAATTAAAACCAAATTTAAGTTAAATCAAATTTAACTATGAACCTTCAGAGTGTTGTGCAAGTCCATTTTCTCTTGGCCTTGGTCCTGTTAATATGAGTTATACTCTGAGTGGCCAGATTATTATGATCTCTGAACACATAATAATCTGGCCACTCAGTGTATATCCTATATAATAAAAGGCTAATATGCAAATTGTCCCCTCAACCAGGAGTTGGTCCAGCAGGCAGGCCGGCCAATCGCCCATGTCCCCTCCCCATGGCCAGGCTGGCCTGACCCCACCCATGCACAAATTCATGCACCGGGCCTCTAATATATATATATACTGAGTGGCCAGATTATTATGCGTTCAGAGATTGTAATAATCTGGCCACTCAGTGTAGGTTGGGAATAGGTTGTCTCTGAGGAGCCATGTGGCTCTAAGGATGTGGCATTCTTGAGACTCCAGACAATGGGGCTCTGGTGGAATTGACTGATGTGCATTTGCATAGGGACCCTTTATGTCAGGACTATCCCTGGCATCCACATTTCATTTGACTTCATCTCCTACCAGCACATGGGCAATTGTGGTCTTAAGCCCTCCACTGGCTTCCACTTTGCAAAATGTTGTAGGGTTTAACCAACAGAAAAGAGTTCCTAAACACTGCACCTGGGATAGAAACTCCACTCCCACTGAACAGCATCCTGAGCATCATCTCTGTTGATGCAGAGCACCGAAGAGGTGTCAGGGGACAGGGAATACCCAGGCCCTGGATCCACACTCTTCTCTTCCGCAGGCACCGCCCCAAATCTCCTCTGGTGTCAGATCCTCTCTCAGCCCTCAGCCCCTGAGCACTTGTTCAGCTGCAGCTTTTTTCTAAGGCTCTTCTGTCTCACCTGAGCCCAGGGACAATTACTTCCACCTGAACAAGGTTGTGCACATGGCCTGGCTTCTCTCTTTACATCAGTCCTCCAAACCACCCTGGAGATACTAGACTAACACCCTTCTGTGGCACCATTCTAATGCTGGACGTTGGGCAACATTTAACGCTGGTGGTCTTGATTGAGCATCTAGAAGGGTTCTGGAATCTGGAGAAGGGCTGTGTGTAGATTAAATAGGAGTCCAGAGATGAAATATAATTTTGAAAGGCATATTGGGGGAGGCAGAGGAGCCTGCTAAAGAAACCAATTTCTCCTTGTCTCAGGACCCCTTGCTTTTTATTAACACAAATTGTCCTAAGGCAAGGTGGAGATATACACTTCAAAGGGTAGAGTTTCATACAGAAGCATTGTCAGATTGGAGAATAGCCTATGGCTGTTCAGGTGTTTGGCCAGTAGGAGGCAAGAACATGTACATTAAGATGCCCTGAGCTGTCTGGCAGCAAACAATCAATTTAATTCATCCTTTTCAGGTTTGGGGAAATGCCTTTAGCCATTCCAGCAGGCGATAACATATGTGACTTAGCCCTTATTGAGTCCCCAAGTTCCATTAACCTTTTGATGAAACTCTTACAATTATGACATGCTGGAACTGCCTTCTGGCACCATTCCATGGCAGAAGCTACAGTGTCTCAGGACAAATGGGTATAAACATTGGACCAGACTCACGGTCCCTGCCTCAAAGAGATCACCTCTCTGGGTTGACACGGGTATGAAAAACAATTCTAATAGAATGTGATGAGTTTTACAGCTGACCTTTACCATAAGCATGGAGAACATAAGCCCATTAGGGATCACACACAAGGCTCTCTTTAGGATGTGATTCCTCAATCATACCAGAAAATGAATAAGTATATGACTATCCACTTCATCCTAATTTTTAATGTACCATGGCAATGGAGGGAAGCACTGTGAGATTAAACAGAGGTTGGAGAATTCAAGGGAGATTAGGTCTACCTTAGAGGCCATGGTCAGTAGGTTTTTACATACTAGCAATGGCCTTGGAAGTGGGGCCTCCCACTGTGCATCTCCTTATTTTGAAAGATCAGGACTGTGGTCTCCACAGCAGCTGTTTACTATTTCAAATTACACTTTTTAACCTGGCCTCACTTTCCAGCATCCTTGCCTAAGTTTCATAGCCGACTTCAAAACTGGAGGTTTTCACATTTTTGATTGCTGTTAACATTAGATGGGATGGACCAGAATTTGAACAAGAAAAATCAAGGTAGGTTTCAATTTCAGGTTAGTTCCCCAAAATGTGTTTACTCTGTAATGAACCTAAAGTATACCACCAAACAAGTATTTAACTAAATATAATATAACATAATATTAGCATAGTTATAAAATATAGGGTGTCCCAAAAATGTGTACACATGTTAACATCTGATGGCTCAATTCTGAATATTAAATGTATTTTAATAAACACTGCCTTTATAATCAAAGTGTATGTATACATTTTTGGGGATACCCTATATATAATTTTGTGTTTATATTTTAAATTCATTAAAGATTACACATATAAATGTGTATTTATATATAATAACATGTGATAGATAATATACAATGTTCTTACATATAAGAAAGAATATATATAATATTATTTCCAATGGCTTACAGAAACTAGTTTGATTTTTTGCAACTATAATAATGTGCTCTTTTTCCCTGCCACCCTCTTCCTTCCATTGATCCATTATCTGTATCATTTTTTTCTCTGTTCTCTGTCCAGAGTGGCATCACTCAGGTCCCCTTGCCATCTGGCTTCCAGGTGGATTCAACCAATGGCAGGTACAGACAGGAGCCTGGAGGAGGGGAGGAGATGAAGATGTGTTTATCACCCTGTGCCTGTGCCCATGCTCCCTTCCTGCCTTGACACTGGTGTGACAGTGACTGTATTCTGCTATGACCTTGGATCCCATTAGACAACCTTTCTTCCCCGCCGTCAGCTTCCTTCTTGCTTTAGGAATGTCATGCTCTCCTCTTGCTTCCTCAGACTTAGGGTAGCAATGGCTTCCCCCCTGGTGTTGTTCCCAAAGGCTTTACCTTGTTGGCTTCTTTAACCCTGCCCCACTACTATAATTGGTTCTTTCATTGAACTCTCCTTAGTTCAAACCTTTGAATATGTTACCTCTTTCCTGCCACGCACCAGACTAAATCTAATAATGAAGAATTACCTGGCTGTATTTTGGTAGAATAAAGTAATGGTAAAACTACTATTAGCCATAGAGTTAGCTAGTGAATATTTATTCAAAACATAATATATGCAAGGCACCATGCTCTTGGTTACAATAGTTAGAATGTTGCATAAGACATAATCTTTCTCCTCAAAGGAACATTTAAACAAAGGGATAAATATAATAAATTAATCTCTAAATCCCAACGTTAAAAGGGACAATTCCTGCTGTCTCCATCTTGGCTGAGGTCCTAAAACTCTGAGAACAAAGGATGTTAATACCCTTTCACAATAAAAAGATTTGTTTGATCATTCTTGCATAACTTCCTCAGAAATGACCCAAATATATGAGACAATACTTAGTCATCACTCACCTTGAAAGCACATATGGACAGAGGAGGAAGGGAATGTCAAGAGAACCATATTGGTACCAATTCCTGTATCTTCTAAAATTTGAGAGATTTAGGAATCTGACTCATGTCTGAAAAGCAAGCTAATTATAAAAGGCTGGATCTTTGTTGAAATATTAAAGAGAATGTATCACACTCTCACCAATGATGAAGTACAAGTTTATTTCCTGAAATCAAATGTAGACTCTGATCAAGGAACATGGCCCTGAATAGCCTTGAAACTCTAATGCAAATTGTAAAGAAAAAAAAAAATGGACCTGGAATAACAGGGGTGGTGTGGGAGGTATTAGGAGAAAGTGATCTGGGAACTGAAGCCAGAGTTCCCAGTGGGAGGATCTCATCAACATTTGGAGAATTGCTCCCCTGCCAGATTGCATAATTAGCAGTCAAGCTATACCTTTATATCTTTCACTTCTATTTCCTCTTCTCATTTGACCCCCCACAGATCCCAGAGACCACACAGTGAATGGAGAAGGAAGAGTGGAAGACCAAGGTGGGGAACACAAGATTTCTCAGATTGAGCTGTGGGAGAAAGAATAGTTTGAATTGAATGAGAAGTTTAATGTTTAATTGTCAGGTTGGACTGTACTTTTTACTATAAATAGAACATAACGTAATTAGCTCACATTTGAAGATGATGAGGAAGGATTTGGAATCAACCCAAAATATTTCAAGGAGACTCAACTGAGCATGGAGGAATGCAGTGATAAAACAGAATAAAGCTGGTTTTGATTGGTTTCTACAGAATCCAATTTATTTAGTAATAGGTTGGTCAACACTTTAACTAAAAGAATAACCGTGATGGAAGAAGACCTCATATTTACAATTTGTCTTGAATAAGAAAGATTCTGTCTGCTCAAGTAACAGATGTAACTAATTAAATTGACCACTTCCTCCTATCCTATTGATCAAAACCACATACAAGATAAAAATTTTATTTAGTTTGGCTGAAATTTTTTTTTACCAAATTACCCAAGGAATTCTAAGACTCTGTTTAAATTAGTAGCAAAATTGGTAGCACATTTTTTTAAATCATTGCTTCAAATTCTCTATTTTTTGCATTATCTTGTTTGCCAACACTCTCATATGAGTTTCATTATTCTGCATCCAGATCCATGAAATTCAAACATTAGATATGCAACTTAGCTCTTGTTTAGTAGTAGTAGTAACAGTAGTAATAGTAATAGAAGTAGGAGTAGCAACGATGATAATAATAACACGAAGTGTTTACTTACAACACACAGGGCAAAGTACTAGGTGCTTTGCATGAAACATCTAAAATTTTAATAATACTAGGAGACACTAGATAATATTTTTTCAATTTACATGTGTCCTTAAATACCATCAGATCTAATTAAAAGAAAAAAAACCACACAGGTTGAAATGATGGAAGATCATTAGTTTATAGCCAAAGCAGATTTCCATGAAAATGCATTTAATGGATTTTTCCATTCCTAGAACTAGCATAGTACACAAAGTAAGTGATAAGGTGTAGATCATTCAATAGGTATTTGTTAAATAAATTAATATTGAATAAATATTGAAGGAATGTCTAGAAGACTGAATTTTCTGTAACTTTATAATAGAAGTCATAAAATAAAAAAATTGAAGTAAAACTTACCAGTAAAATTATGCACATCCCAAGTAAATATAAATTCACATCCCACTATTTTATTCCATTCATTTTTGCATTATTTATTCACTGCTGACAGTAATAAACATTCAGCTCAGCAATAAGGACATTAAAATCTTGACAATGATGATACCCTAGTTGAGGTTAATTTGGGATCAATTAAAATCTGATTGAATTTTTAATCCTGTGAGAGGGATATTAATGTTTAACATGATTTTTTTCTCAACTAAAAGCATAAGGCAACCTAATAATAAGGATTTAATCTAAATGAATGAAAACTGTGAAACTACAACACAGTGGTTTCTACAACAGTTATTAAGCAATTGTAATGGAGGTTGTTCTTTTGCATCATTCCAGAAGCACAGAAGAGGTATTTGGCTGTCTGTCCATTCCAGAGATGATGTAAACACTCATTATTGAGTTCAACATTCAGCTCTAATTGTCACCTCCTCCATGGACTCTTCACTAATCTTCACAGACCAACACATTGGTCCTGTCTTCTGCTCTCCCACAGAACTTGGTTTATTCCTTTAAATAACTAAAGAGCTGGGCTTCAAAAATAAAACCAAATTAATATGAATGAGAACAGGGAACAACAGTCAATGGATTTTAGTCATCTGTGAAATAGTGTCATAAATTTATTTCCAGATTTCATATTTAGAGCAGAAAAAATGCACTTATACAGATTTCCATGAGAAAGAAATAGAAAGAAGAGAAATGACTAGCTGTTGACTCAACTTCCTTTCCAAGAAACTTGCAGCTTGAATCTTTTTTTTTTTTTTTTTTGTGGAGCTGCTTTCTTTCTTTTTATTTTACACTTTTTTTTTCTTTATTGATTAAGGTATTACATATGTGTCCTTATCTCCCCATTACCTCCCATCCCCCAACTCATGCCTTCACCCCCCTGGTGTCTGTGTCCATTGGTTAGGCTTATATGCATGAATACAAGTCCTTTGGTTGATCTCTCCCCCTTACACCCACCCTCCCTTACCTTCCCTCTGAGGTTTGATGGTCTGATTGATGCTTCTCTGTCACTGGATCTGTTTTTGTTCATCAGTTTATGTTGCTCATTATATTCCATAAATGAGTGAGATCATGTGATATTTATCTTTCTCTGACTAGCTTATTTCACTTAGCATAATGCTCTCCAGTTCCATCCATGCTGTTGCAAATGGTAAGAATTCCTTCTTTTTTACCGCAGCGTAGTATTCCATTGTGTAGATGTACCACAGTTTTTTAATCCACTCATCTGCTGCTGGGCACTTAGGCTGTTTCCAAATCTTAGCTATGGTGAATTGTGCTGCTATGAACATAGGGGTAGATATATCTTTTCTGATTGGTGTTTCTAGTTTTTTGGGATATATTCCTAGAAGTGGGGTCACTGGGTCAAATAGGAGTTCCATTTTTAGTTTTCTGAGGAAACTCCATACTGTTCTCCACAGTAGCTACACCAGTCTGAATTCTCACCAGCAGTGAAGAAGGGTTCCTTTCTCTCCACATCCTCACCAGCACTTGTCGTTTGTTGATTTGTTGTTGATAGCCATTCTGACAGGTGTGAGATGGTATCGCATTGTCATTTTGATTTGCATCTCTCGGGTGATTAGTGACTTTGAGCATGTTTTCATATGTCTCTTGGCCTTCCTTATGTTTTCTTTCAAAAAGTATCTATTTAGGGGTCCTCTCTATTTGCTTCTTGGTGAGCTTGGCTAGAGGTTCATCAATCTTGTTTATCCTTTCAAAGAACCAGCTCTTGGTTTCATTGACCTTTTGTATTGTTTTTTTGATCTCTATGTCATTTATTTCTGCTCTGATCTTTATTATATCCTTCCTTCTGCTCACTCTGGGCACATCTTGTTCTTTTTGACTATAAAAATAAATACAGCCTAGCTGATGTGGCTCAGTGGTTGAGCGTTCACCTATGAACCAGGAGGTCATGGTTCGATTCCCAGTCAGGACACAAATCAATAAAAAATATATTTTAAAAATTAAAACAAATATTAAAGGACTGTGATGGTATTTGGGATATGTATAACTGCTAATGAGTCTCAGATACAGTGTTTGTTTCCAAGAAGATAGCAAATTTATGAGGAAATGGTCAGAATTTGAATTGCAATGTCCATACCTTGTATTTGGAAGAATCCTATCTAATAAAAGAGTAATATTCAAATTAATCATCACTCTGCTACACCAACAAGACAAGTCCACAAGACAATCAGGAGTGAGTATGCAAATTAACCCAACCAAGATGGCTGTGGCCACAGAGCGAGCAGGAGGCTTGGGTTTCCCCGGCAATGGAGGAAGCCAAGCTTTTTGCACACCCTGGCCAGCCCAGGCCTCCACTCAAGGCTACAAAATTTAAATTATAGAAGATAAATAAATCCCAACAAAAATGGCTGCAGCCACGGAATGAGCAGGAGGCTTGGGTTTCCCCAGCGATGGAGGAAGCCAAGCTTTTCGCACACCAAGGCCAGTCCAGGCCTCTGCTCAAGGCTACAAAGTTTCAATTATAGAAAATAAATAAATCCCAGATACCAGGGCTTCTGCTTGGGTCGCTGGGGGGCGTGGCTGGCCTGCAAACCACCACAGTTAGGCGTCAATCAGGCTGGCAGGGGAGTGGTTAGGGGGTGATCAGGCTGGCAGGCAGAAGCGGTTAGGGGCAATCAGGAAGGCAGGGGGCAAGCAGTTAGGAGCCAGCAGTCCTGGATTGTGAGAGGGATGTCCGATCCCTCAAGGTGTCCCAGATTGGAGAGGGTGCAAGATGGGCTGAGGGACACCCGCCCCCCCCCCCTGCACGAATTTTGTGCACCAGGCCTCTGGTATGAAAGATAAGTAGATCGGCAGACTGGGGGTCACTTCTTTATCTCAGCAATTGCTCTCTCTCCCCTAACCCCTTGCTCTCTACATCCTATGCTAATTTTGTCTTTGTTCAGTATGTGACAGTGGTGTAAATAAGAGGAAAGTTTTATATGTGCACCTATATGCATTTATTTAATTAACCAGAATACCTAAAAGTGGGCAAAAATTGCTAACAAAGGTACTATTGGGAAATAGAAAACAACCCAAATAATGAATGATCCTCAAATCTCAAAACAAATTAAGCATTAGACTGGGTGTAAGAAGGGCTGAAAGTAAGGACATACTCTTGTGCATTTCACTAGATTCTTTTTAATGGGGATAATAAAACCAACTGTCCAATTGTACTTTAGAAATAGCAGTGATTTTTGTGGGAAACCTTTTAAAATAATTTTATACTTATGGTGCACAACTCTTTTTATAATAATGTACCATCTCTGTTTTGCAAAGAGAAAAGCTGAGGAAAAAAAGCAGTATCATCAGCTGGCAGTGAACTCGAGTTATTCCAAATTTTCCAATTTTTGCAATTATTCCAATTTTCAATGGCTTATCACCTAATTCAGCCCTTTGTAAAAATCTGTGACTGACTTTGAACTCTAATATTTGCACTGAAGCTTAGATAGTTTACATATGTTACTTTCTTTTTGTTGTTGTTTGTTTTTAAATTATTTTAAATTAATGAATTAATTAATTTTATACAAGATACTTTCTAATCTTTTAGCCATAGTTTGTTCCTTCCATATTTGGAATAATACCTTACAGATTGGTGAGATAATGTTCAACACTAGATGAAAAGCTCATGGCTACAATGCCTGGTAGCTGGCCCACCTCAACAAATTGCAGCAATAGTTACTGTGGCTATCTTAATTTGCAATGTAAAACAATCACATTTTTTAGTCACATTTGATTCAACAAAATGGTCTGGACAAACAGTGCCTAAGGGACTCCTCCTTAGATAAGATTTGAATTCCATTGTTCCCTGGGCTCCAGTTTTGATGGAGACATGCTCTTAGGTTGCCTCAAAGGAATAGTTATAGCTATTATGCTGATCCTAATAAATAATAAAGTGTGGCTGATACAAAAGTAATTTATATTCATGGATTAGCTGGGTATATAGGTTTAATAATATTGACATTACAGTAACATGCTTAATAGCACATTGTCACAATATCATCTGTTAAGTATTTCTTACTAATGCATTGCATATCTGGCTAGTAATAATTTGTTAAAGGCAATGTAGCTGTACATATTAATTCATTAGTAAATGTGAATATTATATTCTTGAATGGCACATGACTTAATTCATGATAACTTGGGTTGTAATTACGTGAATAGGAACTCAATCTCATCTGAATAGGAAGATTGCACATTTGTAGGCCTATTACAGTTGGGAAATTAAATGTAAAAGGAGTGACAACAGCTAAGATCTGCAATAGAAAACATTTGACTAAATGCAGTAAAACTGTTCTATGTCACCCTTGCCACTCATTCCTTGCCATTTCATCCTCTGACTCTAAAATGTATAGCAAGATGGCTAAGATGGAATGAAGCTATGATACTTTCCTCAGCTACCCAGATTATATTTAGCTGCTTGTTTCAACTTGTCTAGCACAAAATAAAATTATTGGAACTCAATTTTTGTCTATCAAAGTTACAGAAATATCTACATTTCATTGACTTACTCAATAAGCACTTATTGATCACCTGTTTTCATCTGGTACTGTATTAAGCCCTGTAAATACCAGATGAAGACAGATATCCTGTTTGCAGAGCATTTTAATTAAGATGGATATTATATAACAAATTAGAGATTAAAAAGAAAGATCATAAGCAAGATGCAGCAATAGCTCTCCAAATTTCCAGATACAAAATGCATCTACTTATGGTTCTTAAAAGCTTACCAATAAATTGTTTGCCTTCTACGAAATCTTACTGTCACTGAATACGAAGCACAAGATTACATAGGCTGTTTTAAATAGTTGATCTTAAGCGTGGTGGACAGGTCTGATTCTGAGGTCTTCCTTATTACTCATCCTAGAAATCTTGCTAATATCCACAAGGAATCTTTCTTCTTGCCATGAGTATTCCCACTTTAAATTATTTCCTGTACTACTTGTGGTTTTGTATACTTTATACAAATGATCTCCTGTGATAAAACTGATAACTTGAAATTTAAATAAATCAATTTATACTTCAATTGGGATATTCCATCTTATTGAAAAACATCAATAGAAAGGTAAACAAATAATCCATTTTTATGTTTATGCATGTTATAGTATAAATCAGTACTTTATTTCTTGTTATTTCTGAATAATATCACATTATATGGCAATCAAGAGGGAGCAGCCATGGTCAGGCACAAGGCTAACAAGGAGAAAGTAGAGCACTAGAACCCAATGAAGAAACTCTTTTGAGGATGAAGGAATGACCAACTCCGTTAAATGATGCTAGTCGTTGAGTAAGATTAGTATTAAAAATTTACCATTGGATCATTCAATAAATTGACCTTGACAGATTTTTTTTTTTTAGAAAAATAGTTGGACAGAGTTCAAGAGAGAAGAGGAAAGGTAGAGAAAGTTGAGACAACAAATATTGCCCAGTATTCCAAGGATTTTTATATAAAGAAAAGCGGATAAATAAATGCTGCAGGAGCTGGAAAGAATATGTGGTCGAGGATCTGTTTTTGAATTTTTTGTAAGATGGATTATGTTATGGTGTATAGGACACTAATGGGAAAATCTAGTGCTGTTGGATAAGGTGGTGGTGCAGGAGAGATATAGATAAATTGATGTGTAATGTGATGGGAGGTTTTAGAAGTCTCTTCTAATTGCTGCTTTTTTGTTGTTGTTTCCTTCTCATTGGGATGTTTTAAAGATTACTTCTAGAGCAGTTTTAGGTTCAGAGAAAATTTGAGAGGAAAGTACAGAGATATTCCATACACCCCCTCCTCCCACACATGCATGGCCTCCTCCATTATCCACAGCTCCCACCAGAGTGCTACATTTGCTACAACTGAGGAACCTGCAATTGACCTGCTTCTGTTTTTAAACATAAATAGGAAGCTGTCAAAGAGGAGAAAGAAGGCGAAGGCATATTGAAAGTTTTAGGTGTGCACTAGTCTCTGGGACAAATGATAGAGTGAACTGATTGGAAAATGACTAAGAAAACTTAGAATTGATAGTCACTGTCAAGGGCCTATTTGCAGTTGGTGGCCATAAATTCAATTTGAAGCCATTGATTAGAGTTGCTTGATTGTGATTGCCACTTGCCATTCCTTGAAATGTAAACACATAGTAGGAGAGTTAGAGCTTAACAGAATCAGGCTATTACCAGTTATACATGACAGAGGGGGAGAACAATAAAGTCGTGGTTTTATAAGGGAATGTGGTAATGATGGGGATAATGAGGGACCCTGCAACCTGAATTTAGCTGGGTGGGATATGATGACAAAAGAGAAATGATATACAGTGAGAAGGCAATTGGGTTAATGGACTAGAGGTATTGGTTTAGGAAAGAATTAAGGAATTAGAGAATGTCAGGTGAAATTATAGTTGGTAACAATCAGAAAGTACAATGATTTAAACTGAGAGGCTGCCCAGCCGGCATGGCTCAGTGGTTGAACGTAGACTTATGAGCCAGGAGGTCGTGGTTTGATTCCCGGTCGGGGCACATGCCCAGATTGCGGGCTCGGTCCCCAGTGTAGGTGTGTGCAGGAGGCAGCTGATCAGTGATTCTCTCTCATCATTGATGTGTCTATCTCGCTCTCCCTCTCTGAAATTAATAAAAATATATTTTAAAAAACAAACTGAGAAGTTAGACATTGTGCAGTTACTGGTGTTTATGTGAATGGGGGTAAAACCATGGGAGTAAGTGGCTAAGGTTAATGGACAACTATATTAGAGAGGGACCAGAACTCATTTTCATTGGATCATCCATGGGGATATGAAAATCACATAGACAGGAAGTATAATGATCTCAAAATGGCCAATGAAAGAAAACCAACCATTACTTGAGAAAATGGAAGGAGAAATACCTTTGTTATAATCAGAAGGTTTCAATTAGAAAAAAAAAAAGTGAAGAAAATATTCAGAGAAAAGACTGAGGATATAGAGACTTTTTGTAACTGATGGACGAGCATATGTCTGTCATGGGAAAATGTTTGGGATGCCTGAGACAGATGTGTGATAAGGTCAGAATGGCACATACAGAGCTTGTAAAGAAGTGTGGTTTGCATGGCTAGCTCAACTTTATAAGCTGTGTTTACAATCACAGATGTGGCTGGCCCTCCACACTTCATCCAATAGTTTGGAAACTTTAAGACAATATGAGTACATGAAACATCATTTGTCATGAAAAAGGAAAGATTTGGAAGCTTAACCATTTCATCTGATTCTTTGTTTGTGCAGCAGATAAATCAGAACACTTGATCATGTTCTGTGAGATGCTGTATTCATTAGCATTATTTCCATTTCCTTTGAGTATAGCCAAGAGATTTCCCCCCCACACACAGAATACATAAGGACTGAGTATCTGTTTGCCAATGGACCACTGGATGGGATAAAGACAGCTCATTCTTTATGCCACTTCGATCTCTGGCCTGTGTGATGGTACTGTCAACAAGGGGGTGACACGATGCCAAGTATCGTTGTGATTTTTATGACCTGGACATCTGTCTAGTATGTACTAGACGAGGACCACAAGTTCTGTCACAGAGGCCATGGAAAAACTGCCAGATGGTAATGAATTTTAGCCACTGCTGACTTCAGCTGGATACAAACAAATGACCTAAGGGACCAGATTCCATATCTGACTTCTAATCCTTTCAAGCTAACCACTCCTTCCAAGATATGATTATAAATGCAATATTAATGCAGAAACAAACTTGAAGCCAGAGAGCAACATTAAGGTAAATAATTTGGATAATACAACAAATAAACACTTTTTTGGAGAGATAATAAGCCAAATAATTCATGGTTCTTTGTTTTTATATTTGTGTCTTTTTGTTTGTTTTTTGTTGTTTTTATTTGTTTGTTTGTTTGTTTGCAACCCTTTATATTTCTTTCCCTCATCTGAAAGGGTCAGAAACAAGAATAATGAAAATTTGCCTCCTTTGTTTTCCTGTTTTTTTCCTCCAAATGAAAAAGATCATTACAATGATTGTCTCACAACATTCACAGAATAATGTATAATAAAATGATACATTTTTACCAGTATTACACCCAAAGGATAGTGTTTTATTCTGACAAATTTAATTTTCTAATAAACAGTTTTTTTATTTTGTTTTGTTTTCATTTTTGCTTTAGTTTCAAGTCATACTATTTCATATGTATAAGCAATTACTCAATAATAAAGTAAATGGAAATAACTGTTGGATTTTTTAGAGTCTTATGATCATAATACTGAATCTTAATTTGGATGGTAGAAGAGACTAGACAGGCACTTAACCATGAACTTCTTTTGTTCACTTTAATATGTGATTAAATTCCTGTATTTTTTTCTCTTTCTCCTAAAACTGAAAAGAGAAAAATACTATGGTCATGATTAGTTTGTATTTGACTAATTAGTTCAGTTGGTAAATTCAGTGTTATAGTAATGGTAACCTTTTGATTTCTAAACTCATTTGCTGTATATAAATTCATATGGCAATTGCATGGGACCTTGGTAAAACTGTGCAGAAGACAAAGTGTTAAAAAACTGGCGGAGGGGCACTTTTCTTTTAACCTACTGTCCAAAACTGCGAACCTCATGCTTTTTGTCCATACACCGAGTGGAGCCATAATGGAAAACTCTTTTCTGATAAATTATGGAGGACCTATCTAGCAAGCAATCCTTTCTCAGTGTTTAGCTATTTGAGTTTTGATGGAGACTCAGTCTGAAACTTTAGTTTAAAGGCTCCATATTTTTAGGGCTAATATAAAGAAGTAAAATTTTAAAATGATATCAAGTTTAAAGTAAATGGAATCTGTGAAGAAATAGCTTAGGAAAATAGCTGCAAGGTTACCTGGATGTATGGTGCATTCTTTGAATCAAGGATATACCATGTCTGATAAGGAGATACCCCATCAGATCTTTCCTTCTGGTCTATAAATGCCTAGAAGGAAAGAACTGTGTCTCATCTATCTTGGTATTTTCTACAGGTCCTTCTAATCAACAGGTGCTCAGTAATATGTGTTAAATGAATCTCTAAGAGAAGTGATCTCCAAAAGCAGTGAAATTACAACCAGACATTTTTTTTTTAAACTAGTGAAAAAGAAGTTTGGGAAATCAACCGATCTATGAAAAGATCTATGAAAAATCATGACGTGTTGATTGGAAATTACTTAACTACTTATAGATAAGAATAGTCCTAGGAGAAGCTAAAAAAGAAAAAGAAAACGGATAGTGCCTTCATAATAATCTGGGATAACAGATAAAGATTATGTAAAAGAAACTAAGATAAATACCAACAATTATGTAAAAAAGCGGAGTGGCATGGACTAAAATGCTATAGATGATGCATATCAAACATTATTAAGGATTCCAGAAAGCTTTTTTTAAATGTAAGCATTTCATTATGCCATATTAAAAGTTAAAACATTTTAATTCATTTAAAAATAAAAGTAAAAACCATTATATGACAATAGTAATATTTTATTTTGCAGAAATATATTTGTCAAAACAGAATTAAGGAAAAAGAATCACACTTAAACATTTTTAGTTATTTATTTTTATATGAAAACAATTTTATTATTTTTAAATTACATATATAAACAGAGTGGAGGTCATACGTTGAGAAGGACTTAGGTTCAAAAGTCATTAAGAAAAGTAGTATTTACTTGTGTTAGACATTTTAAAAATTCTCCTAAATGTCTGACTCAATAGAAGTCAGCTGGATTCTCATATTTGCTTCTGCATTCATTCTGTTGGAATTCACATGTCATGTAGCTTCTGGAAAATGTCACTCTATATTCATGAGAAAATGAGAGAGAAAAGGCAAATAAGGTCTTACTAGTAGTTTGATTATGAAAATAGTTTTGATCTCACCAATCTCCAGGTCCACACTTTGGGAATCTCTGACACAGGAAATCTGAGACAAAACAGAAAGTGATAAGACGAAAAGAGTAGGGGGAACTTTAATGGGATATTTTTTAAAGTGTCTAAATTAGAAAGATTTCATGAAATATAAAGCTTTTTATACCCAATGTTATTTTTTTTCCTTAGTGAGACCTTGAATTGGGATTCAAAGTATGGATAATTAGCCTCTGGATGTATAGATCAGAGAGAACGTAGATCTTCCATTTTAGTGCTATGTCCAATGATCCATTTGAGTCCTCATCCCACTTGCCCTACTGAAATATTTGTCACTGGCTATCAGTCTCTCTCCCTTTAAACACTTTATCAATCAGACTATCAATCAGAATGCTGCGCTCTCCTTTTCTTACCTGGTCATGCTTTTTCAGCTCTTCCTCTTCTCTCTGAGCAATTAGTGTTGGGGTTCCCCAGGGCATAGACCTTGTTCCTCTTCTCTACTGCATCTACACTACTTCCTAAGTGACCTCATTCCCCCTCCTGGCCTTAAATAACACCTCTATGCTGATGAATCCCAAATTTGCACCCCTAAAATTAAATAACTAGCTACCTATCATGCATATCTACATGGAGGACCAATAAGAATCTAATATTCTATATCCTATTCATTTTTCCCTTCCTATCCAGATGCATAGGAGTCCTTGATTTTCCAACAAGTCCTTTCTACAGCTCTTTTCTCCACCTATTGCACTCTTTCTCCAAATACACTGGTGGCACCCTCCTATTTAATCTTTGCTCCAATATCACTTTCTCAGTTAGGCCTGTTTAAAAACTACAAACTACCCCTGGCCATTGTGCCTCAGTTGGTTGGAGCATTGTCCCTTACAGTGAAAGGTGGTGGGCAGGTTCAGTCCCCAGTCAGGGCATATATGGGTGGCAACTGATCAATGTCTCTCTCTCTCTCTCTCTCTCTCTCTCTCTCTCTCTCTCTCTCTCTTAGAATCAATAAAGAGCATATCCTCCAGTGAGGATTAAAAAATACTTACAAGCCCTAGCTGGTTTGGCTCAATGGATAGAGCATCAGCCTGCAGACTGAAGCATTCTGGGTTCCATTCCGGTCAAGGGCACATGCCCAGTAGGGGGCGTGCAGAAGGCAGCAAATCGATGGTTCTTTCTCATCATTGATGTTTCTATCTCTCTCTCCTTCTCTCTTCCTCTCTGAGATCAATAAAACATATTTAAAAAACACAAAAAACCTACAAACTTATTAAAATTAGCAACTCTTTGCTTCCCATTGTTTTCTGGCACTCCCTACACTACTAATTATAATATTATACCGAAGGGAGTTTTTAGGGGTAAAATAGGCAGGTTTAGGAAGTTTTAGGAAGTAGGGGGTTCATGGGGAAGAACCCCAGGGCTGCAAAGCTGGAAGCTGCCGAAAGGTATATATTCACAGAAGAAGGGAGCTTCCAGAAGGCATACATTCATAGAATAAGGGGGCTGGGAGCTGCCAAAAGGTATACGTTTACAGAATAAAGGAGTGGAAGCCTCCCATACACAGAATAAAGAAGATGGCCACAGGGAATAGAAAAACAAAAGGGAGAAAAAGAGGGAAACCTCATGTGGGGTTTGAGCTCTGAAGCAGCTATCGTGACCAATCAGAGGGGATATCAGGACACAAAGAACTGCAGCCTTTATAAACCTTAAGGAAGAGGGACTTAGTGGGTCTCTCTTCCCCTTCCCACAGTGGGAGTCTGTGCTTGTTTCCCAATAAATTCCCACCTTTTCCTATTCCACCTTTTGTCCGTGGCTTCGTTCTTTGAATCCACCTGGACAAGAACCCGGGAAATCACCTTTGCATCCTGCTCGGAGGAAAACAATGCATTCCAGTTTAATTTCCGCGTTTCAATACCATGTATTACATGCTAAAATTTTATATAATTATTTATTTGTTTGTTTTTTCCCCCATAGGTGCCAATTTTATTTTCTTTCTACATAAGCTCCACAGGGACAAAAATTTTTGCTGTATCTGCTAATGAATGTACAGTTCTTCCTTATGGGAAGGGAATGGGGTCTAAGATGTCCATGGGTGCCTGAAATAGCAGATAGTACC
Organism: Cnephaeus nilssonii; assembly: GCF_951640355.1. Lineage (NCBI taxonomy): Eukaryota > Metazoa > Chordata > Mammalia > Chiroptera > Vespertilionidae > Cnephaeus > Cnephaeus nilssonii. The sequence goes on from NC_137077.1 coordinate 31,415,144, forward strand.
GAACCCTGCATAGACAATGTTTTTTCTTATACATCCATACCTATGATATAGTTTACTCTATAAATTAAGCACAGTAAAAGATAAACAACAATAAGTAAAAATAGAAAAATAATAACAATATAGTGTAATAAAAATTATGTGAATGTGGTCTCTCTCTCAAAATTGCTTTCGGTACAGTATTCACCCTTCTTGTGATGATGTGAGATGCTAAAGTTCCTACTTGTTAGGTAAAATGGAGTGAATGATGTGGTTTTGTGAGGTAGTGTCAGGCTACTGTGTTTTGGGGCCAATATTAAGTAAAATAAAGGTAATTGAACACAAGCACTGCAATACCGTGACAGTCTATCTGATGACCAAGACAGCCAATAAGTGACTAATGGACAGAGAGTGTATTCAGTGTGGAAATGCTGGACAAAGTGATGATTCATATCCTGGGTGGACAGACCCAGTCAGCACAAGATCAATCATGCTATCCCGAACAGCATGCTTTGATGGCCAGAGGAAGGGAGGTGGAGGCTACTGGGAGGGGGGGAAAGGGGGAGAATTGGGGGGCATCTGTAATAGTGTCAACAATAAATTAAAAAATTAAAAACATAAAACTTATATATTGTTTATTTCTGAAATTTTCAATTTAATATTTTAAAAGGGCAGGTAACTGAAACCACAAAAAGCAGAACTGCAGATAGAGGGGGAAATACTTTATTCCCAGGACCTAGAATGGCACCCAGTAGGCACTCAAATGTCTGTTTAATGTGTAAATATTTATATTAAAATATGAAAGTCATGACATCCAGAAAGAGCAGAAAATACCCGTGGGGCAGATGGGGGGAGGCAAACAAGTAAGAGCAAGCTAAGTTTGGTTGGAAGAGCCTTCATGCTTCAAAGCTATAGATGGAAAGGTATCCTTGACAGTAATGAAAGGTAACCTTTCTACAGGCCTTGATGAGATTCTATGGCATATTCTTCCATGGAGACTGCTAAAAACAGAGAGTCATTTCTCAGCCATTGTTAAGTCTAATCTATGTGTAGGTCAAGGCTGAATGAAATCACATCTTGGTCCTTTCAAGTTATGTGTTGTGATTTATGAATATGAGTTTCAGCTTGAAAAACAAGTCCCTAATGAGTTCACTATGTATCCACTCTGTTACCTAATATATATAATATTGAGGATATAAACCTATAATAGTATGAGAGAGGAGGAGTAAGAACACAGACTGTGGAGGATTTGAATTATCTTTTCTGATGGTTAATAAATTATATTTTAATTTATACTTTGGTTTTGCCAATTTGCCAAAAATAATGCTAGCAACTAGATTTCAATCTTTTTTATTCAATGTCTTGATGTTTTATTGCACCATTACAAAGCATTTCCTAGTCCTCAATAAAGATAAAATTTTCAACCAGGGAAAACCTGTAGAGCCAAGTTTGGAGGTTAAAAACTCAGTAATGAATGTTCTTGTTCTTGTGGGTTATCTCAGATCCTTAGCATTATTTTAATGTCATTTCTAATGTGAATTTCCATGCTATTTTAATTCATTAGTCATGGGCTATCATTTTTCGAAGTAATTACTGTAATTTCATCAAATGACATAATTATAGTAAATACTTTGATGTAATTACCATAAATATGGAAAGAGACACCCGAAGGTGTAATAACGTCACAAACTAAGATATTTATGATGTGTAAAGACAAATTATGATGACATTTATGACATGTAATAACATCACAGAGTTCTATGTTTGTGTTGTATAAAGAATAATGATATAAATAGAATGTAAAATTACATCATCAAGATTAATTTCTTTTATAAATAGTATAGAAACTTGAGAGCTCTACAAGCCTTCAGGTTTGGATTCATAGATCATTGCCACTTTTTGGCATTTTTCCTTTTGAACCCTAATGAATGACTATGCTATTTTATTAGGAGTAAAAGCATTACCTTGTAAAAGCATAAACATAGAAACAAAGCAGAAACACAAAATGAGAAACCATTTTTATTTAGCCCTTTAAAAATAGTTATTTGAAGAGCAAAAAATAATTTTATGTTTTGAAGAAAGTCAATGTTTAGTTCATAGTGTCAGTACAGACAAACAGGACATTTCAGTATTTTCTTAAAAAAAAAAGTCAGTTTGAGCATTTGTAATTTGCCAAAATAGACATCCATTTAATTGAAAGATTTCTTCTTTTGTCACATTATTAAGTTTGAATCCATGAAGAAAGTTTGCATGTCTATAATCTGACTATTGGAACAATGTAAAAATAGGTTTTAAGAAAAGAGGAAAGTAGACCCCAAACTCAAAGCAATATAAAATTTTATGAACTTGTTTATGTTTTGTTGTTAGACTGAGACAGACAAGTACCATAAAAATAATTCCTACTGCAGAGTTGTAGCATAAGGTGAAAAGTATTATGGACATCAATTCATTTATGTATGATATTATTACTGACCAGTGTCTTCTGGTATCCAAGAGAAATACAATGTCATAAGATGAGTAGCTTTTCCCTAATGTATTAGTCAAAGGATTTTTTGGAGCATTCACTTCATCTGGTTATATCTCGAGCATGAAATGTAGTAGTTGATATCATCATTCCTTTTATTCTCTAGGGCAATTTAAAAGAGCCTTCCATATCAGCGGCCTTAGTATTCCTCATAGCCTTGATAATGTCTTAGGGCCTGGTAATTTTCCCTCCATGGACACCAATTCCAGGTGACCATAGTCATAATTTTGTTAAATGTTTTGCCACTTTTCACAGTGGGCTGCCAAAACCATATTCACGAATAACCAGTAGATTATTCTTGGTTTTGCTTGTTTGTTCCTTGAACGGTTATTCCTTACAAGCACTTCTGATCCCAATTTCTGCATCTGTAAGAGTTCTTAATTGCAAACAACAGAATCCACTCTGATTATTTTAAGTAGTAAACAAATTTATTAAGTCATACTTTGCAATTCATATCATCTCCATCAGGGTCAGCAAATGAGATTCAGAAGCTACACTATCAGGAAAAATATCCAAATATGCCCCTGGAGTGCTTGCAGGCATAATGCCACTTCCACAGGTATGGCATACCCCTTCCCTGGGAAGATGGGTACAGAACCTTGGAAAGTTACTGTTAGGACTTCTGTCCCTGCTACATATGATAACTCATTGTCCCTGTGCCATATTCCTCTACACATGTCAGCAAAATGACCGCTGCAGATAATTCATTCCTCATGTTGTTCTCTGCCTCAGGGAAGTCATTGTCATGGTTGGATCTGATTGTTGAAACCTGGGTCACTTGGCTTTGCCTTACCTGCAAAGAAGCCAAAAGGGTAAGATCTTGGCCTCACACTTGGGGAAGAGGAAATTACAATGTAGTAAGCTACTTAAAATGGTTTTCAAATGTTCTCGGGCTGACATAAACTTTCTCATGTCCATTATATCTGAGAAGTACTCTAAGGGACCTCAGGCTTAGAAAACACGTGGAGATATTTTAAACTGTTCCTGAGCATCTCACTCAAGGATTACCCTTTGATGCTGTTGAGTTTATCCCCCTATGTCTCAGTACCTCTGCCTGTTAGAATTAAGATGTCGAGATAAAGATGCAAATTGACACGTCTCTGAATGGATATGAGTTGCTAAAATATGACACTTTTAAATTGAATACCATTGCACATGATTAAGTCTCATATGTCATCAGGCTGCCCATATCTGAACCACATCCAGCACAGCTATGAGTGAACCTGAGGAGGGGCGGCTAAGGATTAAAGAAAATAGACAAGAGAATACAGTTGGGACTAGGTGGATCACTGGGCCTGGATGAGGAAACAGTGACACAACCTGTAACTCAAAGCTTTATTTTATAGTCCGATCACACAAAGCAAAACAAAGGCAAGATGTTTACAATGTTCTTGCGAATTTCAAATCTGCTTCTTTCCTGTTGTTGCCATTCTCTGAACTCTATCAAGCCTTATTTTGGCATCACTTGCTGCACCCCCTGCAGCCCACATCCCTTAGCTACCTAGGACTGCAGGGTCGGACTATAAGGTCAAGCTTATAACCATAGCCTTTTGGCTATAATTGTCCCTCCAAGCTGGGACTTGCATGTGGCTTTGCCACAAGTCAGTCCAAGGCTTGAACCTGTCTGAACACTGTAGCTGCTCTCCACAATATCAATTTAGGATGATTTTATTTCTACTAAATTACTAGGGGTCACCACAACATATATGCCACAGAACTGACCAATTTACATTTGATATGAGTTCAGTCACAGTTTCTCAAAAGGATTTTGAACAGGCAAGAGAGTCACTACCACTCAGTCCCTGGGAGCTCTGAATACTAGGATAACCCTCTTTTCAGTCCATGGTTTTCATTTTGGAGAAGATGGTCACAGTGGCTCAGTATCACACCAAAAATATGTGTCCACAGTCAGCCGAGAACTCTGTTTCCAGGCAAAGATACCCTCTAGTTTAGCTCAAATTTAGTTTTTCCAAAGGAAGAACTCACCTTATAATCTTTCATAGTGTGGAAGCTGGCAGGTTTAAGCACAAACAAACACAATAAAAAAAAATACTCCATACAACCTTGTATGCATATATGCAAGGCCCATGTACACAGACAATGGGTGGGTGAGGACCTCGGGGGGAGTTGGTAGAGGGGCTGGAGGGGATCAATGGGAGGAACAAGGGACATATGTAATACTTTCAACAATAAAGAATTATTAAAAAATAAAATAAAATAAGAAAATGGAAAAACAAGAGTACATGCAAAGCTTACAGGATTGTCCAGATATTTGGAGTGGAATAAATTATTAAAAACTGCCAGAAATTTAGTCTACTGTAGTGAAAAATACAAGGCTTAATTTGAAGAAATCTAGCTAAGAAACAGAGGGAAAAAGTAAAAATAATTTATTTCCAAAGTATTGAGAAGCTAATAGCTGAATATTCTACAATGTATATATTTAGCAAAGAGATGACATAAACAAAATTAGAATTTGCAAACATAATTGGATAGCACAAAAATTATATTTTTTAGTGATAGTTTCCTGCAAAAGAATGATCTCTTCAGTTTACCATCAGTGTTCCCCGGACAGATGTGAAAAATGACCCAGGCCCAACCCCAATTCCATTTTGCTCTATGTATTCTTTTTTAACCACATTACATCAATGGTCTCTTAATCACTGGAATTACTTGCCATTTAATGCCTAAATAGCGTAATTGTAACTAGCTCTTTTATTTTCTACTTTATTCCATTTTAAATTAGTTTTCTAGCACCCAACTGTTTTGGAGTTTTGATTGAAAACTTCACTTTCTTCAGACCATCTTTAATGAATAAGAAGACTCCCCGAATAGGTTAGTCAGGACAAAGGGTGCTACCAAATCTCAGCATCAAATGTCAGGGGTGATACAGGGAGGCATTAAGAAGCCCAGAATGGTCGGTGTATTTAGAACCTATGAATTCTGAACCTGTCTTTATTCCCTCCTGCCTGTGCGTCACCCTCTACAGATAATCTAACCTCTCTTGCTTCTGTTTTCATTAGCTATGGAATTAAGTATGGTGGAACAGTATGCTTGTCAAATTGTCACAGTATGACAGGGATATGTTTGAAACTAGTAGAAAATGGTTTGTCCATCTCCTCAGCAAAATGAAACAAGCCCCTATTGTGTTTTAAGAGTGAACTCAATTGCCTGATTTGTGCTGTCACATGTTTGCAAAGAGTGTAAATTGATTTTCACTCAAAAGAGACTGAAAAGCTAAAGTGCTTGCCAAACTGGAAATCGCTAACCTGTCTGCAGTAGCTCACCCCAGCCCGTGGAATGGGAGGGAATATAAACGTTTAACGTGGAGAAAGCGACTTCAGCCATAACCATCCCATGGAAGCCAGCTAATTATAAGCGACACAAACAAACAAACAAACAAACAAACAAACAAATCCTTTGCAGGAGTGCAATGGTCAGTTTTTTCCAAATTGATTACCTTTTAGCACAACTGAATTGAAGAGGCTTTACACATATTTATTCTGAGGAAACAAATTTCTCAAGGCAGAGCTGCGGTGTTTACATGGGCTAACTTTATATTAGGGACAGGGAGTACCTAAAGAGGGTGCTTGACTTGGGGTAGATATGGAAGTTTCTGAGAGTTGAAAAAAAAATCTCAGTAACAACAAAACTTGCTATTTCACTGCATCCTATCTAATAAAAGAGTAATATGCAAATTGACCGTCACTTTGACACAAAGATGGTGGTGCCCACAGCCAATAAGGAAGGAATATGCAAATTAACGTGACAAAGATGGTGGCGGCTGACCCGGAGAGAAGGCAGGAGGCAGCTTCTGGCCACAGGGCCAAGGCGGGAGGCAGCACCCGGCCCCAGAGAGAAGGCGGGAGGTGGTGGCCAGAGCAAAGGCCCAGGTCCTGGGTGCCAGAGGGAAATGGGTGCTGGCAGCCAGGGGAGGGAAGGCCTTTTCTTGCACGAATCTTCGTGCGTCAGGCCTCTAGTTTAAATATAATGGACAAAAAGTTCATCAGAGCTTTGCACAGCTCTGGGTTTGAAATTCAGTTCCGTATCTTAATATTCTGCACTTACTTTTGCTCATCTGCCAGGGCAGATGGTGATGCTGTGAGTGGTAACAAGGTAAATCCCACAACAAGATCTATATTGTAGATGCTGAGTGTTTATCAATATCCACTAAATTACATTATCTTATACCTATATTTTTTTAGAGAGGTAAATTAACTCCATAATTTTCTAGAATGATTCACCATCCAGGTTTATCCAGGACTGGGATTTTTCAAGCACATTGAGTGTTCAGAGGAGGATTGTCCCTGGGATGCTTGGTCACCTTTACTAAGGAGTAACTGCAACCTAGTGGAGACAGAATTGAGCCAAAAGTTAGTGGGACCCTGGAATAGAATCAAAACTGACTGTATGTTGTTGTTTTTTACCATATATCCGACAGGGTAATAAATGTGATTCAGCAATGAGTGCAGTCTCTCCTCCATTTCATCAGTCAACAAATAAAGTGGGAAGAAAATAAACTAGACATTTCTACAAACTTTTATTGAGAATCAGCTACATGCACAGTGTATTTGGAATGATAATTATGACTTACAACTGAGATAAATTGTGATAGGTGCTACAACAAAGGTATCTTCAAGGTACAGTATGTGGACACATTTTGCTTTTTTCTGAACTCATGGTGTTAATATTTGCTAACAGCTGCTTCCCTCAATATATTGCAGACTCGCTGTCAACAGGACATATGCATGTCTTCTTCACCTATAAGTTTACAGTATTTACGACAGTGCTAAGAAATAGTTTCCCTTTAAACATTGATCAAATAAATTATTACATGACAATAAAAGTATGTTCCCATAGCATTGTCATAGCATCACCAATTAAGTATTTCTACTAAGAGATATATTGAGATCTGAAAAATGTCCAGGTCAAGACATTTGTCTAGCAATATATCAAACTCTATGTTTAATTTTTTAAGAAATTACTGTTTTCCAAAACAGCTATATTATTTTGCTTTCTACCATCAATGTAAAATTTCCAGCACTTACTACTATCTGTCATTTTTATTTTAGCCATTTTATTGGGAACAAAGAGTTATCTCATTCAATGTAATTTTGATTTGTATTTTCCTGATGGCCAATAATGATGAGCATATTTTCATGTCTTTATTGGGCCACTTGTATTATCTTTTTTAAGAAATACCTTCTGATTCTTTGCCCATTTTTAATATTGGGTTGTATTTTTATTGTCAAATTGTGAAGTTATTTATAGTTTCTAATACAAGTTGCTTACCAAATACATTATGTACATTTTTTTTCATTCTGTAGGTTGTGTTGACTTTTTCAATGGGGTTCTTGGATGCACAACACTTTTTAATTTTAATGAAGCCCATGTTATTTTTCTTTCATCACTGGGCTCTTGACATCGTATCTAAGAAACCATTGTATAATCTAAGGTCACAAAGATTTATTCCTATGTTTTCTTCTAGGAGTTTTATAGTTTTAGATATATTTATATCTCTGATCTATTTTGAGTTAATTTTTGTATATGGTGTGAGGTCCGGGGTGCAACTGCATTGTTTTTGTTAAGGAAGCTAATGCTTTATTAAAAACAAACATAATTAAAATATTTGAATTATGGACTGGGATTTGAGTGCCTACCCTGTGCAAAAAGGAGTTAGAGCCAGAGCAATCCATGACAAATGTGCTCAATAAAAGTATCTGTGATATGTTTCCATGAAGAAAAAACACATTGTGCACTTCCACAATGCTGTTTTGTTATTTTTAATCATTGTTTGTACAATTACCTGTATTTTCACATATCTTAGACTCTTCATACTATATAATCAGATAAAATTTATCAAAATTGTTTTATGTATGAGAACATTAAGACAGGAAAATAAGTAACTTGATCAAGATTGCACAACTACTAAATACATTTAACTAATACTTTTTAAATCCATACTATGTGTCAGTCACATCCTACCTAATAAAAGAGTAATATGCTAATTGACCATACCTTTGCTACACCCACAGCCAATCAGGGGTGCTATGCAAATTAACCCAGCAAAGATGGCAGGGGGAGGGGGCAGTGCCCGCTGCTGCCGTTGGGACCCAAGCCCCAATTGCTGACCGGGGCAGGTGGTGTGGGTCAGCGCCCGCCTCCACCCCAGCAGGACCCAAGCCAGCCCCAATCGCAGACCAGGGCAGGTGGCGTGGGTCAGCACCCACCGCCACCCCGGCAGGACCCAAGCCAGCCCCGATCGCGGATCATGGTTAGTAAGACTTGGAGATGGCAAACTTGATAGAAGTTTTCATTTAGGAATGGATATTATTGAAATTCCCCATGAAATGATTTGTAATGGATCTATTATTAAAGCCACCTTTGGAAATAGTATATCTATAGATAATATTAAAAATATATCTAAACATACAATTCTTTGTCCAAAAAATGAGCACGTTCAAAAATTAAATGAAGAAATTTTGGATATACTTGATGGAGATTTTCACACATATTTGAGTGATGATTCCATTGACTCAACAGATGATGCTGAAAACGAAAATTTTCCCATTGAATTTCTTTTTTTTTTTTTTTCAATTTTTTTATTAAGGTATTATATGTGTACATATCTTACCATTGCCCCCCCCACACCCCACTCCCATATATGCCCCCACCCCCCAGAGTTTTGCATCCATTGGTTATGCTTATATGCATGCATACAAGTCCTTTGATTGATCTCTTATCTCCCCCACCTCTCCCTAACCTTCCCCTTGTAATTTGACAGTCTGTTTGATGCTTTACTGTCTCTGTATAGTATTACTCCTTCAGGAATGCCATGCCATTAATTAAAATTGAAAGTGGGTGCAATTATCATGCTATTGAGAAATCTTAATAGTAAATGGGGTCTTTGTAATGGTACCAGATTTATTATCAAAAGATTACGACCTAACATTATTGAAGCTGAAGTATTAACAGGATCTGCAGAGGGAGAGGTTGTTCTGATTCCAAGAATTGATTTGTCCCCATCTGACACTGGCCTCCCATTTAAATTAATTCAACGACAGTTTCCCGTGATGCCAGCATTTGCAATGACTATTAATAAATCACAAGAACAAACTCTGGACAGAGTAGGAATATTCCTACCTGAACCCATTTTCACACATGGTCAGTTATATGTTGCTCTTTCTGGAGTACGAAGAGCATGTGAAGTTACAGTTAAAGTTGTAAATACTTTATCTCAAGGGAAATTAGTCAAGCACTCTGAAAGTGTTTTCACTTCTTAATGTGGAATACAGGGAGATATTAGAATAAGTTTAATCACTTTATCAGTCATTATTTGCATCAATGTTGTTTTTATATTATGAGTTTGTTATTGTTATATCACTTTGTTATTGTTTATTTATTAATAAAATTATGTATTATTTTCATATACATTGCACTCATTTCCTTTTATCTCTCACACTTTTATTATAGAGAAAGGGCAAATAGCAATATTAAAATATTTCCTCTAATTAATTCCCTTTCAATGTGCACGAATTTCGTGTACCAGGCCACTAGTTACTGAATAAAGAACAAACTTATAGCATCTCTGAAGGGTAAATATTATGATCTATACTTTTTTGATGATGTATAGGTCTCAAACATCAATTGGTTTCATTATAGAAGAGTGGTTAATGATCACATTTATACCTTAGACAGGATCAGCAGTCAGATTAATTTCACCACCATAGTTACTTGTGGGAAAAAAAGAAAAGCAAGGAGCTTTAGCTGGTATGGTTCAGTTGGTTGGATCATTGTCACATGCACCAAAAGGTAGAGGGTTGCATGACTGGTCAGGGTTCAATCCCTAGTCAGGGCATGTATGGGAAGCAACCAATCCATGTTCTTCTCTCTCTCTTTCTCTCTCTCTCTCTCTCTCTCTCTCTCTCTCTCTCTCTCTCTTCCTCTAAAAATAATAAAAATTTAAAAATTTATTTTTAAAAAACAAGGAGCAGGAATTTTTTTCCAAACCCAAGTTTCCAGTTAACCCTGCAACAAACAGTATTTCTAGAGCCAGATTATATATTACCCTTGTTATGGGCTACATGTCTGTGTCCCCCTAAATTCACATTTTGAAACTCTAACCTCCAGTGGGGTAGAGTTTAGGAGGTGGTAATTAGGCTTAGATGAGGTCATGCAGTAAAGCCCCCTTGGTGGCATTAGTGTCCTCATAAAAAGAGAGAGTCTAGAGCGAGAGTATCCACTCTCAGTCATGTGGATACAATGAGAAGATGCCATCTATATGTCAGGAAGAAGACCTTCCCCAGACACTAAACCTTGGGACTTCCGGGCCTGGAGAACCATGAGAAACATCTGTCGTTAAAGCTACCTAGTCTATGTTACTTTTGTTATAGCAGCCCAAACTGACTGAGACAGTCCTATAAGTTTTGAAAGAGTACAGCAATGTGGAAGATACAAAATATTAATATAGGCATATGATTTTGTTTTTAGTTTTTATCTGTCTCCAAAATTTAATAGAAGAGAAAATATTAGGTAAGCCATTGGTGATCATTTGGCCACAATCTTCAGCTTCTGTTGATATTTTGATTTTGCCTTAAGCATAAACTTGCTTCAGGACTTTTGATGTTGCCAGTGAAGTATGAGGTCAGCAAGGTCATTTTCCCTCTCTTTGTTAATGGAAACTTGTTTAACTATGCAGCAGTGGCTGGTAAAAATTCTAAAGAAGGACACTTTAGTGTCCCAAGTAATCTATTCAACCAAAGCTGCATCCGAAGTCATTAAACCTTTGACCTATACCGTCTGGGCATGTGCCCAAATGAAAAAGCTAAAACAAAAAACCTCAGTCCCATTACTACATCTTGCCCTAAGCTCTTTGTCTTAGTGAGTAATTTGTATATGGCAGAATTATATCTGTTCTTGGCAAATGCTTACTTACTCAGGTTTCTTTTAAGATGAAGAATATCCTCCACAAAACTGATGCCAAATATCCTTCCTTAATTCCTTCAGGTGAGAACATGGGCGGTGTATAGAATTTTTAAAAATCTACTGCTTGTGTATTTGTATTTATTTTATTGGCTGTTCTTATTTACTTATGCACAAGGGAAATTTCTAAAAAATCACTGATTAAGCAATAATATTCTAATACCAATGGGTAGTTTCCTGTAAAAATCTTATTTTAATAAAATTGAATAGAGGACTAATGAGGGAGGGAGAAAAAGGTTTTTAGGTCACAAAGAGAGAACTATTTAAAAATTCTATACCTCAGTCCCAACTTTGTTATTGATTTATTTTGTATATAAATATCCACTGACTATAAATTGTATAAATGCATACATACAATACTATAATGCATACTTAATGTATGCTTTTTAGGATGTTATCTTTTTAAATTTCTTTTCCATTTTTACTCAAGAATTAAGTGAAAACCTTCTTTCTTATTCTTATATTGCTACCATCTTCTGCAGACACTGGCACAGGGAAACCAGCTTACAGTTTAGTATATAGCTAGCGATATATTTTCATACTTATATAATTATATTAAATGAAGATATATGACACTGTCTACAAAAACACATACACAGATGTGAGATTTTTAGGTCTTTGATTAGTCTACAAAAAAATGGGATGATAGTAAATATGCTTTTTACATCTTGATCTTCTCCTTCAACGAAAGCTCTTAGAAATCTTTTCAAGTCAAGTGGTGTGATCCACATTTATTCTTTAGAAATCTATATTTTTTATTGATTTTAGAGAGAGGAAGGAAGAGGAAATAAAAAGAAAAAAACATTGATGAGAGAGAAACATTGATCAGCTGCCTCCTGCATGCCCCCATGGGGGATTGAGCCACAACACGGGCATGTGCCCTGACTGGAATCGAACCATGACCTCCTGGTTCATAGGTTGATGCTCAACCACTGAGCCACGCCAGCTGGGCAAAAATTCATTCTTTTTGAAGACTGCAAAGTATTTTAGAGTATGGGTTTACCATAATTTGTTCAATCATATCCCTTTTCACAGTCATTCCATTTGTTTCCAGTTTTTTAAAATGCTAATAACTATGAACTATACTGCAATAATTATTTTTGTACATATTTTCATACACGTTGATGCTTTCAATTATTTAGAATAGATGCCCAATAGAGAAATGATTAGGTCCAAGCATACATCAGCTACTGCAGGCTAGACAGTGTAGCTCAGGCTCTGCCATCTCTAGTTGCTCCCTAGCTCACCATGCTGCTCAGCTGGAAGGAAAAAAGAGACAGAGGAGCACCTCCCTTGTGGGGGAGGCTTATATGAGCCTGGCCTAGTAGAGATAATGTTACTCTTATGGATTGAATATTGTGCCCTCCCCACCCCAGTTTATGTATTGAATCCTTAATCCTCAATGCAACTGTATTTGGAAGTAGACTCTTTTGTTAATCCTCACGAGAGGATGTTTTTCCATTAATTTTTAGGAACATTGGAAGAAAGAGGGAAAGACAGAGAGAAACATCAGTGTGAGAGAAACACATCGATTGGTTGCCTCCTGCAGGAGGCAGGGCCTGTGCCAAGGAGGAGCCTGCAATCAAGGCTCTTGACTGGAATTGAACCCAGGGCCCTTTTATCCACAGGCTGATGCTCCACTGAGCCAAACCAGCTAGGGCTGAAAGTGGAATCTTTTGGAGGTAATTAGGTTTAAAAGAGCTCATAAGGGTGGAGCTTCCATGATTAGTATTCTTTAAAAAAAAAAAAAATATATATATATATATATATATATATATATATATATATATATATATATTTAATTGATTTCAGAGAGGAAGGGAGATGGAGAGATAGAAACATCAATGATGAGAGAGAATCATTGATTGGCTGCCTCCTGCACAGCCCCTACTGGGGATTGAGTCTGCAACAGGCATGTGCCTTGACCCGGAATTGAACCATGACCTCTTGGTTCATATGTCCATGCTCAACCACTGAGCAACATTGGCCCAGCCATAATTAGTATTCTTAAAAGAAGAGGAAGAGAGACTAGACCTCTGTCTCTCTTTGCCATGTGAGGACATAGCAAGAAGGTTGCAAGCCAGGAAGAAGACCCTCACCAAGAACCCAATATTCTAGCACTTTAAGCTTGGACTTTCCAGTTTCCAGAACTGTGGGAAATAAACATGGGTTATATACATATTTCAAACCATCATGTTTTACACCTTAAATATATACAATGGTTATTTGTTAATTAGGCCTCAATAAAGCTGAAAAAAATCTGCTAAGCATCCCCATCTATGGTATTTTGTTATAGCAGCACAAGTTGACTAATACAGGCACATACCAATCCTCCTCAGTCATTGGCTGGAATTAAGTCAAGTAAGGAATTAAAATGTAATCTAACCGCTTGCCAAGGAAAGAGAGAAAGTTAGATTTCAGAGAGCAGCAGGCATTCTCTATCAATTTGTGTGTGTGTGTGTGTGTGTGTGTGTGTGTGTGTGTGTGTGTGTAATCTAACCGCTTGCCAAGGAAAGAGAGAAAGTTAGATTTCGGAGAGCAGCAGGCATTCTCTATCAATTTGTGTGTGTGTGTGTGTGTGTGTGTGTGTGTGTGTATCTATATTTCACTAAATAACCGTAGTTTGCTTTTTAAAAAGTTTGTAACTCCACATTTCTTCATTGACTGAACACAGATATTACAGATCTTTTTAACTTTAGGCATTATAATGATTGTAAAGCGATTTTTTTTCTGAAAAGTAAATGTTTGCTGGTCACTTGTGTTTGCTCCATTGTGAATTATTACTTGTGTTCCTTGCTCACTTTTTAATTGAGGTTTTTTGTTATCTTCTTATCAAATTATAAGAGTTTTATTATAGTTACTAGAGGCCCAGTGCATGAAATTCATGCACTGGGCAGGTCCCCTGAGCCCAGCCTACACCCTCTCCAATCCAGGACCCCTCGGGGGATGTCCGACTGCCGGTTTAGGCCCAATCCCTGGGATCGGGGCTGATGGAGCCTAAATTAGCAGTCAGACATCCCTCTCACAATCCTGGACCACTGGCTCCTAATCGCTCACCTACCTGCCTGCCTGGTTGCCCCCAGCTGCCCCTTCCCTGCTGGTCTGGTTGCTCCTAACTCCCCAACCCTGCTGGCCTGGTCACCCCTTACTGCCCCCCCTGCCAGCCTGGTCACCCCCAACTGCCCCCCTCTGCCAGCCTGGTTGCCCCTAACTGCCCCCACCCCACTGGCCTGGTCACCCCCAACTATCCCCCCCGCCAGCCTAGTCACCCCTCACTGCCCCCCCTGCCAGCCTAATCGCCTCCAACTGCCCCCTCTGCTGGCCTGGTCACCCCTAACTTCCCCCCCCCCCTGCCAGCCTGGTCACATCTTACTGCCCCCCTGCTGGCCTGGTCACCCCCAAGTGCCCCCTCCCTCTGCCAACTTTGTTGCCCCTCACTGCCCCCCCTGCAAACTTAATAGCCCCCAACTACCCCCCCTGCCATCCTGGTCGCCCCTAACTGCCCCCCCTTCCAGCCTGGTCACCCCCAACTGTCTCCCCTGCTGGCCTGGTCACCCCTAACTACCCCCCTCCACCAGCCTGGTCACCCCCAACTGCCCCTCCTGGTGGCCTGGTCGCCCCTCATGGCCCCCCCACCGGCCTGGTCACCCCATGCAGCCTGCTTGTTCAGTCATTTGGTCATCCCTCACTAACACCCCTGCTGGCCTGGTCATAGGCAGCCATCTTGTGAGGGCATGAGGGTTAATTTGCATATTACCTCTTTATTATATAGGATTAACCTCTGAATTGCAAATATCTTCCAAATCTATAATTTTCTTTCTTTTTTAAAGATGTTTTATTGATTTTCAGAGAGAAAGGAAGGGAGAAGAGAGAGAGAAACAATGATGTAAAAGGGAAACATCAATGAGCTACTTCCTGCATGTCCCCTATGCAGGATCGAGCCTGTAACCTAGGCATGTGCCCTGACCGAGAATTGACAACCAACTGAACCACATGGGTCAGGGCAAATCTATCATTTTCTATTGACTACGTTTGTAGTACCTTTTCCAACAAAAATGTCACATTTTAAAATAATGAAATATCTATCTTTTATGGTTTCTGGTATACCATCTTGGTTAAAAAATTGTTTCTCAAAAAAATTGTACATATAGTCTCCTATATTTTTATGTTTTACTGTATTGCTAAAGTTTAAATCTCTTAGCTATCAGGGCATTATTCATGTTAAGGGAAGTATTAAGTTGTGGCTATGAGTAGAAAGGAGTAAAATTGGATTAACTCAAACAAATTTTTAACAGAACACTGACCTGTACAGTGTAAGATAAAGTCCAATTTTATTCTCTTACATATGTATAAAGACCCAACCTCTAAGTTTTTGGTTTCTCCGTAATATTTCAAGCAATAGTAAGAATGTTTTGTTCATCTCTTGGAGTATAGGAAAACAGGTCAATGAGATCACCATAAAAGCCTGGAGATTTTGTGAGGAAATAAACATCCACTATCACATTGTACAGAAGAGAAGACTTATCCAGGCTTATCCAGGAACTGATCAAACTCTGTCAAATTCATCACTTAATCTCATAGAAATATGTGTAACTATATAAAGTAACTGCAGACTTAAAACCATGATAAAAGTTATAATAAAAATCCATACCATTAAGGAAACCATAGAATGGTTGTGAAGTTACACACACACACACACACACACACACACACACACACACACACACGGACACATTTTTTTCTTACATTCCTTTTGCCTTTAAGTTCAGGAAGTAATTGTGACCCATTGATTCTTTCCTTCCATTGTCAGAAAAAAAGGTCAAGGTTAGAAACCACTACCAGTCACATGATTCTGGAGTTACACTTTCCTTTCACTTTATTCTTTTAAAAGCTCTTTGCTTGAGCTTAGTAGGGCAAGTTGATTGTCTGGGAAGTAAAATGTCACAAAGAAATGCTCTTGTTAAAAAAAAAACACACACACATTTCCATGAACAGAAATATTCAGAACACAAGGAGAGGATAGCACATTTTAAAATATCAAAGTAAACCATGGTATTCTTTCCCCAATCAGCTGAACACAGCTTCTGTTAGATTGTATGCTAACGGAGCCCTCGCACACAGAATGTCATTGACATGAAGAAATTCTAAGAAAAAAATTTTAAATGAAGTTTGATTTTCCTGGCAGACGTTGCTAACGCTATTCCAGTTTAGATGTTCTGAGCACAGCCTTGAATTTCAGCACTTCTCCAGTTTCAATCACTTCCACAGGCGTATCTTTATTTAATCATTTCAGTTTGAAAGGCATATTTGTTGTCCATTTTAAGCACATTTCTTTCATTATCACTTTGTCACCCCAAAATAGTATTTTCTTGAGGGCTCATTTTTATTTAGCAAAAGTGACCATAATGCCCTTTAAAAGTTGTGAAATCTTCTTTTGAATAATTTCAACACCTAGAGCCACAGACTACAAGATTTTCAGAATGATTTAACTTGTATTCATGTATCAGGCTAAAATATGTTAGGAGAAGACATAAAATAACGTGTATGGAAAGGTGGTAATTTCTTAATTGTAAAATTTGGAATAATACAAACAGACTATTTTGGTAAGAACCTTTCCGGGGACTACCCTGTTCATTATATTGAAAGCATTTTTTCATCTGATAATTAATTACTGACTATTGAAGAGAGCTGCCATATTTATCTGGTTTCTCACTCTTCTTTTAGTTGAGATTTATGTTGGAGTATGGCTTGACTTAATATCTGACAGCTATTAACTATCATTGCATTCAGATGTAATAAAAATACAATTTTTCTCAATTATATATAACAATAGCAATTATCTGTTTGGGTTCTGGAGAATTCTGAAAAATAGGAAACTAAGCTTGCTCTTCCACGAAGAGTGAATGTAAGAACAAACATTGGTGGGTTTCTGAGGTATTTCTTCAACTCCATGAAGCCCATTAATGGGCCACATTGTAGTTATCTATAACTGTCTAACTAGATTGCTATAAACTTGTACTTCAAATTACACACAGTTATTATCTCTCACTGTCAGTTGGTAGGAGTCTGGGCTGAGCTCCTGGGTTCTCTACTTCAGTCTTACAAAGTTGCAGTTAAAGTTGTTGGCTGGGTCTGCAGTCTCATCTGAGTCTTGACTGGGATCCACTTCCAAACTCATGTGGTTGTTGGTTGAATTCAATTCCTTGCAGGATCTGGAAAGCCTGTTTCTTGCCAGCTGTTGGCCAGAGGCTGCCCTGAGTACCTTGCCACTTGGCCCTCTACATGGGCAGCTCAGGACGTGACATTATATCCAGCTTCTTTAAATCCAGCAGGAAAAAAATTATCTTCTAGCAAGACCAACTTGCAATTGTTCTTTTCCCCCCAGCTATTGTGGAATAATCCTATCTAATAATAGACAAATATGCAAATTGACCATACCTTTGACACACCACCAGCCACGCCCATCAGCCACGCCCATCAGCCAATCAGAGCGAGTATGCAAATTAACCCAAACCAAGATGGCTACAGCCACAGAGAGCAAGGTTTCCTAGGTAACAGAGGAAGCCAAGCTTTCCGCCTGCCCTTGCCAGGCCTAAGCCTCCACTCAAGCTACAAAGTTTCAATTATAGAAGGTATACAAATTCAAACAAATGGTGGCAGAATGGAGCTTGAGAGAGCAGGCCAGGGTTGCCGCTGGCAACAGGGGAAGCAAAGCTTTCCGCACACCCTGGCCGGGCCCACCCGCTTAAGGCAACAAAGTTTCGATTATAACCCCAACACAAATGGCTACCGGCCTCGGAGGGAGCCCCAGGCTTGGCTCCGCTCCAGGCTACAAAGTTTCAATTGTAGAAGGAAAATAAATTCCAGATACCAGGGCCTCCGCTTGCGTTGCCAGGGGGCATGGCCGGCCTGCAAACCACCACAGGCCCCTCGCTCAGGCCTCCCCATGCCCCAAGGCAACCCCCACCTGATCCGGGACGCCCTTCAGGGCAAACCAGCTGGCCCCCACCCCTGTACCAGGCCTCTATCCTATCTAATAAAAGAGTACTATGCAGATTGACCATCACTGCAACACACAATATAGCTGCCCCCATGTGGTAAAAGATCCTGTCCCCATGTGGACACAAGATGGCCACCACAAGATGGCCAGCAGGGGAGGGCAGTTGGGAGGCACCCGGCCTGCAAGGGAGGGCAGTTGGAGGTGATCAACCCTGCAGGAGAGGGCAGTTAGGGGTAACCAGGCCAGCAGAGGAGGGAAGTTGGGGGCAAACAGGCTGGCAGCAGAGTGGTTAGGGGGTGATCAGGCTGGCAGGCAGAAGCGATTAGGGGCAATCAGGAAGGCAGGCAGGCAAGCAGTTGGGAGCCAGCAGTCCTGGTTTGTGAGAGGGATGTCCGACTGCCCGTTTAGGCCCGATCCTACCAGTCGGGCAGTCGGACATCCCTCAAGGGGTCCCAGATTGGAGAGGGTACAGGCTGGGCTGAGGGAAACCCCCTCCGTGCACGAATTTCATGCACTGGGCCTCTAGTTAGGAAATAAAATGTGTATATATTTAAGGTGTAACACTTGATGTTTTTATATATGTTTCTATTATGAAATGATAACCACCATCAAGCTAACATTTCCATCAGTTACAGTTTTTTCTTCCTTTTGTAGGTGTGGTACAAATACTTATGATCTACCTTCTAAGCAAATTTCATGTACACATCACTGTTTTCTTAACTGTAGTCACCATACTGTACATTGGAACTCCGGAGCGAATTCATCACGCATAACTGAAACTTTTCACTCTTTGACTAACAGCTTTCCATTTCTCCTGCCCCACAGCCCCTAGCAACTGTCATTCTACTTTCTGCATCTTTGACTTTGACTATTTTAGATTCCTCATATAAGTGAGATTATGCAGTATTTGTCATTCTGTGTCTGCTGTATTCCATTTAGCATAATATCCTCCAGGTTCATCTATGTTTTCACAAATGGTAGGATTTCTTTCTTTTTAAAGGCTGAATTACATTTCATTATATATCTAGATTAGATGGATAGATGATAGATAGATAGATAGATAGATAGATAGATAGATAGATCTCACATTTCCTTTATTCATTTATCTGTCAACAGACACTTAGTTGTTGCCTTGCCTTGGCTATTGTGAATAATGCTGCTTGAACATAGGAATGCAGATATTGCTTCAAGATACTTATTTAATTTCAAATATATATATATGTGCAGAAGTGGGATTCCTGGATCATATGGTAGCTCTATTTTTAATTTTCAGAGAAGCCTCCATACTGTTTTCCACAGTGGCTGTACCAGTACAGCCAACGGTATATCAACAGCATACAAGGGCTCACTTTTCTTCACATGCTTGCCAATCCTTCTAAACTTTTGTTTTTTTGATAATAGCCTTTGAACAATTCTTAAACATGCATGTTTTATAAAGCTGTGTTCTATATTCAAATCAACCAAGTAATTTTTATAAAATTGATGGGCTACTAGATATTACCTTGCAAATTTTTTTAAGAAAGGAGTTTGGGTTTATACTTGTTAACTTTAAAATGAAAAGATCTAATATTTTCAAACCATGGGATTTGATTATTTCATGGATAAGTTCATGAACTTATTAAATAATTTAAAAATCATATAATGCAATAATTTAGGAATTGTTTTCCCCAGCACCTATGTTGATAAAGGCAGTTGAACAATAAATGTTACCAATGGGACTGAGAAAAGAGAGAATTTAATTCTGACTGAGGACTTCAAGGGAGTGGTAAATAAAATTTATTTTGAATCTGGAGAAAACGATAAGATCACCAAGTCCAATGACATCATTTTATAAATGTAAAGCCTAGCATACATGACCCTAAGTTATATATGCAGCTGGTAGTGAAGCTGGACATTAAATCCTAGTATGTAAATATGTGCATTTTTAGAAAGAAATTTGACCAGAAAAATTTCAACCACTTTGATCTGTTAATATCTATAAGGAAAAGAAGGACCAATGATGATTTATTATATACATAAATGTTCACAACATTATTTATATAGCAAAGATTGAAAATTATCTAAATGTTCAATTAGAATGCAAAAAGCTTAAATCCAAAAGGAAAAAAAAATATTACATTTATTACGTTTTCAGTTTTGATCATACCTGGAGATAGGCCTGGAGATGCTGACTGGCACAGAAACCGACCTATCATAACCAAATCTGGGTGAACTGTGAGGAGCCAATAGCTGCCTAGGAGGCGGAGCTTTTGACACTGACTGGCATAGAAACTGACCATTCAGAACCAAATTGTCCAGGAGGGGAGGGCAGTTGGGGGCAACCAGGTTGGCAGGGGAGGGCAGTTGGGGGCAACCAGGTTGGCAAGGGAGGGCAGTTTGGGGCGATCAAGCCAGCAGGGGAGGGCTGTTTTGGGCGAGATCAGGCCAGCATGGGAGGGCAGTTGGGGGCGAGATCAGGCAGGCAGAGGCAGTTGGGGGCGAGATCAGGTCAGCAGGGGAGAGCAGTTGGGGGTGAGATCAGGTCAGCAGGGGAGAGCAGTTGGGGAAGAGATCAGGCTGGCAGGGGAGGGAAGTTAGGGGCGATCAGGCAGTCAGGCAGAGGCAGTTAGGGGCGATCAGACAGGAAGGCAGAGAGGTTAGGGACAATCAGGCAGGCAGGCAGAGGCAATTAAGGGCAATCAGGCAGGCAGGCAGGCAGGTGAGTGGTTAGGAGTCAGCAGTCCTAAATTATGAGAGGGATGTCTGACTGCTGGCAGTCAGACATCCCCCAAGGGGTCCCCGATTGGAGAGGGTGCAGGCTGGGCTGAGGGAACCCCCCTCTATGCATGAATTTCATGCACTGGGCCACTAGTATATAATAAAAGCTCAGTAACCGAAACGGCGGAATTACCAGAACGACCAGAGACCAGAATGATTGGGGGCGTGGTGGGCCAGCAAACCTCCTGAGGCCCCTCACCCAGGCCAGCCCTGCACCCCTGGGGGACCCCCATCCCAATCAGGGGCATGGCTGGCCTGCAATCTTCCCGAGGCCCCTTGCCCAGGCCAGCCCTGCCCCCATTGAGGACCCCCACCCCAATTGGGGGTGTGGTGGGCCTGCAAACTGCCTGCGGCCCCTCGCCCAGGCCATTTCCACCCCCCAACGGGGACCCCCACACAGATCATGGGCATGGCCGTCCAGCAAACTGCCCAAGGCCCCTCACCTGGGCTGGCCCTGTCCCCCAACGGGACATCCACCCTGATCTGGGGTGGGGCAGCCTGCAAACTGCCCACGGCCCCTCACCCTGGCCAGCCCTGTCCCCCAGTGGGGACCCCCACCCCAATCCAGAGCCCCATCAGGGCAGGCCAGCCAGCCCATACCCGTGCACCAGGCCTTTATCCTATATAATAAAAGGGTAATATGCAAATTGACCCTAACAGTGGAACAACCAGAACGACTGCTGGACCAGTCACTATGAGGTGCACTGATCACCTCTTGGTCCCTTTCCCCAGCCAGTAAGCTCCTATCCTCTGATGGCGAACAGGGGACCAGGGGTGGGTGGCAATGGGGGTGGGGCCAGCTGCCAGCAGCTGGGGAAGAAGGCCCTGATCGCAGGCCAGGTTTAGGTACCATACCCGCACACGAATTTCTTGTACCAGGCCTCTAGTCTTAAA
The DNA here is from genome assembly GCF_951640355.1 of Cnephaeus nilssonii. Lineage (NCBI taxonomy): Eukaryota > Metazoa > Chordata > Mammalia > Chiroptera > Vespertilionidae > Cnephaeus > Cnephaeus nilssonii. Next base: position 31,437,274 of record NC_137077.1, read on the forward strand.
TATTTTCCTATTTTATGCTTCCAACATTTTTAGTACAAAATTTTTAAAACCATAAAGAAATACATGGTTTTCTTTAATAGTTTATACTCATATTGTTCCTTCAGGATTATTAAATTACTAGATGCCTGGTGCACAAAATTCATTCATGAGGGTGTGTGTCCCTCAGTCCAAACTGCACTCTCTCAAATCTGGGACCTCTCCAGGGATGTCCGACTGCCCGTTTAGGCCCAATCCCGGTAGGGCAGTTGAACATCCCTCTGACAATCCAGGACTGCTGGCTCCCAACTGCTCGCCTGCCTGCCTTCCTGATTGCCCCTAACTGCTTCTGCCTGCCAGCCTGATCAGCCCCTAACCACTCCCCTGCCAGCCTGATTGATGCCTAACTGCTCCCCTGCCAGCCTGGTCACCCCTAACTGCCCTCCATGCAGGCCTGGTCACCCGTAACTGCTCTCCCCTGCAGGCCTGGTCCCCCCAACTGCCCTTCCCTTCAGGCCTGGTCACCCCAACTTCCCTCCTCTGCTGACCTGGTCACCCCTAACTGCCCTCCCCTGTTGGCTTGATCACCCCCAACTGCTCTCCCTTGCAGGCCTGGTCCCTCCCAACTGCCCTCCCCTGCTGGCCATCTTGTGGCAGCCATCTTGAGTCCACATGGGGGCAGCCATCTTTGACTACATGGGGGCAGCCATCTTGTGTGTTGGAGTGACAGTCAATTTGCACATTACTGTTTTATTAGATAGGATAAGATCATGATATCTTAAATTGACATTCCTTTATTTTTTACTAATAAAGATTAAAATTTAATTTTTGTATAACAATGGAGAAAAGCAAGCTTGAGAAGATAGTCTTAATGTTAGCTGAAAGGAACAGAAATTGATTTCTTCATGAAGTCATTGTTTGGCAAACTCCTGACCTGATTTGACCTGGCAAATCGCCTCATCTGTATCAGAGATTCCAAACTATTGTTCTCCCATACTTGGAAAACAGATTTTAAAAAGTCAAGCCGTGATTGCATTAATAGCATAACAGCTGTTTGTCTGATGAATTAGAATGGGCAGTAATATATGAAAGTTACATTTTCAGACAAGTGGATAAAAAAGTTGTGGTACATATATAAAATGAAATATTACTCAGCTATAAAAAAGAATAAAATCTTACCATTTTCAACAGCATGGAGAGACCTAGAGGGTATAATGCTAAGTGAAATAAGTCAGTCAGAGAAAGACAAATACCATATTATTTCACTTATATGTGGAATGTAAAGAGCAATATAAATGAACAAACAAAACAGATAGACTCAGACACAGAAAGCAGACTGATGGTTGCCAGAGGGGAGGGGTGTTAGGGAACTAGATGAAAAAGGTGAAGGGATTGAGAAATACGAATTGGTAGTTACAAAATAGTCATGGGATGTAAAGAACAGCATAGAGAATATAATCAATAATCCTATCTAATAAAGAGGGAATATGCAAATTGACCATCACGCCATCACAAAGATGATGGTGCCCACAGCAGAGGCGGGGTTTCCGTAACACAAGATGGCTGCACCCATAGCAGAGGCAAGTTCCCATAATGAGCCTTAATGAGCAATCAGCAGGGACCTGAGGCTGCATGGCTCTGGGCCGGGACAGGAGACCTGAGACTGTCCCCCCCTCCCCCCCCCCGCCCAGTGGGGCTTGACAGGGGACCTCAGGTCATGCTCCCCGCCCAGCAGGGCTTGACGGGGGACCTCAAGCCACACCACTCACCCCGGCACCGGGCCAGGGGACCTGAGGCTGCGCCCCCCGCACCCAGCAGGGCTTGACAGGGGACCTCAAGGTGTGCCCCCTGCCCCAGTGCTGGGCCGGTGACCTCAGGCTACTCCCCCCACCCCAGGCCGGGGGATCTCAGGCCATGCCCCCCACCCCAGCACCAGGGGACCTGAGTCTGCGCCCCCAGCCCAGTGGGGCTTGATGGGGGATGTGAGGCTGCACCCCCCCACCAGGCAGGGCTTGATGGGGGCCCTTAGGTTGCATCCCCCACCCGGCGGGGTTTGACAGGGGATCTTAGACCATGCCTCCCGACTGGCGGGGCTTGACGGGGGACCTCAGGCTGTGCCCCCCACCGTGGTGCCAGGCCTGGGGACCTGAGGGTGCGCTGAGGGACCTGAGGCTGTGCCCTCCACCTGACGTGCACTGGGGGACCTAAGGCTGCACCCCCCACCCAGTGGTGCTTGACGGGGGATCTGAGGCTGTGCCCCGCCCCACCAGGCGGAGCTTGACAAGGGTGGGGCCGGCTGGGTCTGGATCTCACCCAATGGGGGTAGGGCCAGCTGGGTCTGGGTCTTTCGTGATTTTGAGGCACTGCAGGTGGGCGGAGACTTGACTCTGGGTCCCGTGGTGTGCCCCAGACTCTGACAGGAGGAAGATTTCCTTATACATTTTACTAAATTTCTTTTATCTCTGACACTTCTATTATAGAGAAAGGGCAAATAGCAATATTAAAATATTTCCTCTAATTAATCCCCTTTTAATGTGTACGAATTTCGTGCACGGGGCCACTAGTATTGTAATAACTGTGTATGGTGGCAGGAGGGTACTGGAAATATCAGGGGTGTTATAGAATTACTATTCTGTAAAAAGCCAGGAAAATTTCAGGACAAGCACAACAGGAAAACTAAGACAGATAGGTAAATCCTATCTTCCCTAAAATAAGAACACTTAAAAGTAAATGGTTTGCATTTCTCCTCTCCAATCAGAGGGTAAATAGCTTAAATCACCCTACTCAGGGAGATAGATAACATAAATCCAATTAAGTGCCACTTGCCAACCATACCTAAGGACAGACAAATTAAGAGAATAAATTAAGAGCATAAAGCTGATGAATATTCTATTGATTCTCCTCTAAGACCTCCCATAGATGCTCAGCCTTTTAAAACCCCTGAGTGGGAATGCCCCAGCATGCTCTCCCTCTATGGAGCATGCCAGTACCACTCTATTCCCCCTCTCCTTCCCCCTCAGACATGTGTCCCCTAACTTCTAAGGGATCCTATGAGACTTGCAACCAGGGGAGCAATGTCCTTGTTTCACTGTCCTAAGTATGTTTTTGTTGCGGTCAATATATTCTTGCTTTTTTTTTTCTTTTTTAAAAATAAATCTTAATTGTTGAAAGTATTACATATACCCATTTTTTGCCCCATTCCCGCCCCCCATTGACCTCTTTGAGCCCACCCTTGCCCCTCACCTCTGACCTTTGATGACCAGAACAGTGAACTGGGTTGTTTTCCCGGGGTTGTGTCTCTCGAGGCTGAAGAATGAGCTCCTTGGACCATAAGATTTAAGCAAAAGTGTGGAAAATTTATTACAAGCAGATTCAGACTCCCCTCAAGGGAAGAGGGACCCAATAATGGGCTGCCCGTTAAAGCCCTGTAGTCCAGAGGTGTATATTGGCCACAAGCCTGCTTCTATATCTATCCTTGTCCTCACCTGATTGATTCCCTCATTGTTCTTGCCCAGCAACAGACTGAACTTTCTCTGTTTCTATGCATTCATACACCTTGTGACTGTAGGCCCTCCCTTGGTTTCCCATGCCTCCTGCTTTGAGTCCAGAAACATTTTGTTATTTCTGCATGGTTGGTTTCTGTGATTAGGCTGCTCAAACTGCCGTGTCTGCCCCTGCCTATGTTCCACCTGCCTTTGTTTTCCACTGGATCCCTGCCCTGTCTGCCTGCGTTTTAAGTTAACCCTTTCACCTTCACCACCCTATTGTAAGTGTCCATGGGTTATGCATATAGACATACACGTTCTTTAGTTGATCTCTTCCCACCCATCCTCCCCGCATTCCTTCTGAGATTCAAAGTTCTGTTCTTGCTTTCTTTTCTACACTTTGTCTCTCTTCTTTTAAAAATATATTTGTATTGATTTCAGAGAGGAAGGGAGAGGGAGAGAGATAGAAACATCAATGACGAGAGAGAATCATTGATCAGCTGCCTTCTGCACACCCCCTACTGGGGATTGACCCCACAACCTGGGCATGTGCCTTTGACCGGAAACAAACCCAGGACCCTTCAGTGGACAGGTGGACACACTATTCAATGAACCAAACCAGTTAGGGCTGTCTCTTGATAGAAATTCTTCCCTCAAGAAGACAAGAACCTGAGATCTTGTCTTGCCAGAAATAGGGGGAACACTTTGCAAAGTATAGTCTTTTATATTCTGAATCTGTATTTTTGGTTAAGTCCATTCTGATATAATAGAAATAGAATGGTAACTTGCCATGTGGAGCCATACTAGCCTAAATCAAGACTAACCCAGTTGTACTGTCATTTTGGCAATTTGCAGATTTATTACAAATTATAAAAATCACCCTAAGTTGGTTTGGCTTGGTGGATAGACCTGCAGACTGAAGGATCCCAGGTTTGATTCTGGTCAATGGCACATGTCTGGGTTGTGGGCTTGGTCCCCAGTGTGGGTATGTAGGAGGCAGCCCATCAATGATTCTCTCTCATCAATGGTGTTTTCATCTTTCTTTCCCTCTCCCTTCCTCTCTGAAATCTATAAAAATATATTAAAAAATTATAACAATGAGTTTTTAAGCTGCCCAAAAGATTATTGACTCAAACAAAGATAGTTTATATTTGGCTAAAGTCTTCAAGAGAATAGTCATTAACCTTAAAAATAAACAAACAAACAAAAAATCCTCCATCATTTGTTATTCCTGATTAATGTCTATAAAATGAAAAATCTATGCAAAAATTTCTATCTATAATAATAAAAGTGCAATATGCAAATCGACTGAATGGCCAAACAGCAGAAGAACCATCCGGACGACCTTCCAAATGACCTTGCAGACAAAGCCAGGGCTGCCAGGGCCAGCTGAGGCAGCCAGGACTGCGAAGGCCTAGTCTTACACAAATTTCATGCATAGGGCCTCTAGCATTAAAATAAAGCAAGAAGTTCTTTTTTTTTCTTTTTCTCAGTTGTTTGGAGACAAAGCCAACATTTTAAGTAATTTGAAAATGGCTTCAAAGAACAACTACACTGTCTTATTGATAAACTGATATATTATTATTCAAATCACTTGAATTCAGTCTTCAAAATGTAACAGTTCTTTCAGGAAAACTGGGAGACACTATAAGAATAATGCATTTTGCCCATCATTTACTTTCATCTGTCATTTAAATACTGACTTTTTTTTCCATGGGGATAAAATGAAAGTTTGCCACTGTTTTCAACATGCTGTCAAGGATGTCTTTATTGTCATTTTGGGAGTTGTCTATGCAATTTTCTCCTCTCTGATAGGATAATACATTGACCTTCCTTATTCAAGCAGAATAAAGTAGGTTATGATGGCACTACCCACCTCCTACATATAACTTCACTTTCTATCAGGAAAGAGACAAAAGAACCTTTGAGAATCAAAATCATTTCTACTTCCTTTCTTCAGTGTTCCTTTCAGGTGTTATTTGGAAACTGACTGAGGTTGAACATTAATTAAGATCTAAAGATTTGCAAACTTCCTCTCAAAATCAACCCACTTGTAAGTTGTTCTGCTTAGTGATGAAAGAGAGAAAGAAGCAAGCCAGGAAGTATTTTCTGAAATCTCAGAGGCAGAATGTCATCAATAGAGATGCCCAGGGAAAGTGGCAGTTTCAATAAATCTCTTTTATTCTTCTTTAAATAAGAGTTTTATCTTTCTTTAAGAAAGAAAATATATATTTCATGGAATGCTATAAAGCGGTCAACGTAAAAAGTGTCCAAACCTATAGAGAATATTTATGAGTTTATTTGAGCCAAACTGATGGGCCTAGGGGAGCAAGATCTCAAATGCTCCAGAGAAAAACAGTTTGCAGCTTTGCATTTGAAATTAAAGAGGGGATTTAGGAAGATTGCAGAAAACAAGGTGGGGATTGGATTACAGGATAGTTGACAAGATTATGCATGGGAATAATGGGCAGGGCTGGCTTAAAACCTTTTACTAAAGAAGATATAGGTGTGGGGCATGACTACCCACTAAGACCTGCCCAGCTAGATATTTATGACCAGGTCAACCTGTGAGGCTACTTTTCATACCCAATCCCCTATCAGCCCCTCCCCCACCCCCCTTTTTTCCCCACAAAGGCCTGGTTTCAAAAAGAAGGCTTTTGGTGTTTTTTTTTGTTTGTTTTGTTTTGTTTTGTTTTTGTTTGTGTGTTTTTTTTTGTGTGTGTGTGTGTGTGTGTGTATGTGTGTGTGTAATAAAATGGTTAAATTGTGTCTTGCTTCTTCAATTTAGTTTTTTCAGAAAGTTAAGAATTAAAGCATAACCCCAAAGTTAGGAAGAAAGATTAAAGACTGTGTAAGGAATGTATGCACTCAGCTTAGGTTAACAAGTTTAATAAGAATGGCCTTTCAGACATTAATAGGATCTGTGCCTATAGGCTGAGATGTTGTTTGCCTAGCCCTGGAGACAAGTTATCAAGTGTCAGTGAGTGTCATTCTTTAAAAGTATAGTTAGCAATCCTATTGATGTCATTAAAATCATTTAGTTATTTTAAGCTAATTTTCAAACAATTGCTCTTACAGATAAGAATAAATTCATTGGTATGAAAATATGCACAAGACCCTTAGTGAAGCCCCCATGTCCATCACCCATCCATCCATTATTTTATTATCTTGCTTATTCTGCAAAGTTTATTGTCAAGTGCCATGTACTATCCTAAGCATTGGGAATATACACCAGAGAAGATACACTCTCTCCTTCAAGGAAGTTCACAGTCTCATTAGCAAAACAAATTTGCCAGATAATAAATGCAATATTGTATTTTCAATAATATTAGCTAGCTAATTATGACGATAACAGAAGGACATACCTTTGAGAGATTAGGTAAGAGTCAGATAAGGGGCCTGTGGAAATAGGATTGTGAAACCATCAAAATGATATCTGATGCCCCCAAATACACACACACACACAAATATTGTGCAAGCTCTGTTGATTAAATTATAATGGCTGGTCCTCCTCCATTATAATAACAAACTAGAGGCCCGATGCATGAAATTCATGCAAGGGACTCAGCCCTCACAGCCCCGGCTTCATCTGGAAGGTTGACCAGAAGGACGTCTGGAAGGTCAATTGGCTGTCTGGTCTAATTAACATATTATGCTTTTATTATTATAGATTGTTTGCCACCATGCAAGCCCTTGTAGTAAGCAACTTGATGTCAAGTCATTTGCCTGTCTTCTCTGCATTCCCAATACCTGACATCAAATATATGCCAAAATAAACGTGCTTTCAGTGCTCATCTGTTAATCTACATCGTTTTTTAAATATAAATCTTTATTGTTCAGATTATTACAGATGTTCCTCTTTTTTCCCCCCATAGCTCCCCTCCACCCAGTTCCCACCCCACACCATGCCCTTACCCCCCACCACTGTCCTCGTCCATAGGTAAAAGATTTTTGTCCAATCTCTTCCTACACCCCCCATATCCCCTTCCCCCTGAAAATTGTCAGTCCACTCCCTTTCTATGCCCCTAATTCTATTATATTCACCAGTTTATTCTGTTCATCAGATTTTTTATTCACTTGATTTGTAGATTCACTTGTTGATAGATATGTATTTGTTGTCACTTTGTTGTTCATAATTTTTATCTTTTTCTTCTTCTTCCTCTTCTTAAAGAATACCCTTCAGCATTTCATATAATACTGGTTTGGTGGTGATGAACTCTTTTAGCTTTTTCTTGTCTGTGAAGCTCTTTATCTGACCTTCAATTCTAAATGATAGCTTTGCAGGGTAGAGTAATCTTGGTTGTAGGTTCTTGCTATTCATCACTTTGAATATTTCTTGCCACTCCCTTATGGCCTGCATATTTTCTGTTGAGAAATCAGCTGACAGGCATATGGGTACTCCCTTGTAGGTAATTAACTGTTTTTCTTTTGCTGCTTTTAATATTCTCTCTTTGTCTTTTGCCCTTGGCATTTTAATTATGATGTGTCTTGGTGTGTTCCTCTTTGGATTCCTCTTGTTTGGGGTTGTCTGTGCTTCCTGGACTTGTAAGTCTATTTCTTTCACCAGGTAGGGGAAGTTTTTTGTCATTATTTCTTCAAATAGGTTTTCAATATCTTGCTCTCTCTCTTCTTCTGGCACCCCCATAATTCAGATGTTGGTACGTTTGAAGTTGTCTCAGAGGATCCTTACACTATCTTCATATTTTTAGATTCTTTTTTTTTTCTCTTCTGGTTGGGTGTATTTTGCTTCCTCGTATTTCAAATCTTTGACTTGATTCTTGGGATCTTCTAGTCTACTGTTGAATTTCTGTATATTATTCTTTATTTCAATCAGTTTATGCTTAATTTCTGACTGGTCCTTTTCCATTTTTTTTTTTTTTTTGTATTCTCACTAAGATCTTGAAGGTCTCACTAAATTCCTCAGAGGTTTCTAGAAGATTCTTGAGTAACCTTATATAGGTGGTTTTGAACTCTATATCCAGTAGTTTACTTTCCTCCATTTCTTTCATTTGTGACCTGTTTCTTTGTCTCCGTATTTTGGCTGCTTCCCTGTATTGATAGAGTGGCCTTGTGTGTTAGGTGTCCTATAGGGCCCAGTGGCTCAGCCTCCCCAATTACCTGAGGTGAACACTCTTGGTGCACCCTTTTGTGGGCTGGGTGCACAGTCTTGTTGTAGTTAAGCCTTGATTGCTGTTGGTATCACTGGGAGAAATTGACCTCCAGGCCAATTGGCTGTGAGAACCAGCTGTGTCTACAATGGAAGAACTGCTGTGCTGGGGACACCCTTATGGGGCAGGACTTGCTTCAGTGGTGTTTTGGTGCTCACTGATTCTGCCCCTTGAGTGTGTCGCTTATGGATGTGAAGAGTTGTAATCTGGTGTGGTCTCACACTGACCACTGGGTATACTGGCTCTTGGATCTCAAAGGAGGTGCAAAGTCAGCCACTGCCTGAGGCCATCCAGCAGGAGCTACAGCGAGATCTGCAGATTCCTCCTCTTTGTTTGGGGTTTGGAGGTGCCCAGATGAGGCCCAGTTGTGAAGCAATGCAGGCTGCTGCTGCTGAGCTTTGTGCCTTTTTTTGAAGCTTTGGAGCTCTCTGACCCCACTGCAGTTTGTTAGGTTAAGCTGAGAAAGGACAGGCTATTCATATCCAAAAGCCGCTGTGCACAGCTTGGGTGGGGCTGTAAATTGAGTGGGGCGGGGTCTCAGGGAATCACCAGGGTGGAGCAAACAGCAATGGCTGCCAGTCAGCCCTGCCCCAGGGAGGTACCCAGGTCTCCACGTCCCACACCCCCAGGCAGGAACAATGATAACTGTGAGCACCTCTGAGAGAAAGCCACCCTCGCATTCTGGCCTGATGCCAGACAGTCCAGTTTCTCCCTGTATGAAACTGGGTCCCCAGAGTCTCAACTAGAACTGTAGTTCAGAGCAGCCAGGAGCTTGTATCTCCCTCCCGATTGAAAAAAACAACAGTGCACCCAGTTGCCAGCCCATTTCACTTGGGCCTCTGTACCTCCGCACCTCTGCACATCCTACCAATCTCAATGTGCTTTTTTTCTTTCCTTCTAGTTGTAGAACTTCCACTCAGCCAGCTTTCCCGTGGTTCCGGATGATATTTGTTTTGTCTTTTAGTTGTGGTTTTGATGGGGTTGTGAGAGGCAGCAAGTACAGGTGTTTACCTATGCCACCATCTTGGTTCTCCAATCTACAACATTTTTATAGAGAAAACACAGGGACTTTGGTTGCTTGATCAAAGCACAGGTGAACTTAGTCTGTGGGTGCCTAATGTGCAATGGGAAGGAGCACCTGGGACACCAAGCCTAGTGTGAGGGAGTGTGGCTGGAGGAGTGCTGCAGCTGGGCTGCCTCAACTGTAGGAGCAATCAGAAGTGCCGCAGGGAGCCCAGCAGGAGTCACCGATGGTGGGGAAAGGAGAGGAAATTCCAAAATTCCCATTGGAAATAAACCATGAGTAGACTGGGATTAAAAAGTCAATGAGATTTAAAAGTACAAGTCAATTGTAGGACAGAACACATTAATTATGACTAGGCATGGGTTGTGTTGGTTGTTTTGTTTTTGCTGCTTAATACAACACATTTTTATTTCTTACACTACACATCCGTTGTGAATCGTCAGGGGCTGGGGCTTTGCCTGACGATTCACAGGTGGAGGTTCCCCAGTCACTCAAGGACCCAGGTTGACAGAGGCTCTACCTTCTTGAACTGTACCATCTGGAACACATGGCCTCTTTATTCCCTGTGTGGGTTGTGTTTTTTTAAGCTTATTACTTAGTAGGACTGCGGATGACTCATTGACATTGTTGCTGGGATTCTTGTCTGTTAAAGTCTTCCCTTCCCAAGTACTAAAAACAAACAAACAAACAAACAAACAAAAAACACAAGAATTTCTTCTGAAATGGTACCAGTCATTAATGAACAACAACCTCTTTGGTCAACATCGGGGTAACTGAGGAGCCTCCTCCTTTGATTGAATCAACCAGATCACAGTTACATAAGGAACGGCCACAATTAGGATCTAGCCTGGTCACCTGGTTTTGAACACATATTTGCATACTTGTTGGGAAGAAGTGAAAAAGAAAACAGTATTACCCAGAAATGGAAATGAGTACACCCTCACCGTGGGATGATCATCTGAATTTGGGTATTCTTTGTAGTGTTCAGTAGCAGTAGTCAGGTGTTTAGCAGAGTACACTAGTGTGGACTCAGACTTCCTGTTGCCATGATCTAAGTCAAGCAACAGCTGGAGGCCACCAGGGTCCTGTCTTCTCTTTCCATAACCTTTACTGTTTGAGGGAGGAGAGCACAGAGGAGGAAAGAAGAAGCTCAAAGGGATATTCTAATTGAGAGAAAAGCCCACAAAGGAAATGTGGTGAGGCAGTAAAAGCTATCTGAGGTACAAGAAAATAAATAAAAGCAAGGAAGGAATTAATATGCTGATTGACCTATGCTATTATTTCCATGCAGGTGAATTTCACTAGTTACTGTATATGTTAATTGTTTATTTGCAGTTCAATTCCATCGGATCAGAAAATATATAGCATGGAAGGACCTGAAGAACATCATGCAATGAAATAAGCCAGTATTCTGTTAATTTTGGTTAAAGTTCCACAGATACTTTAAAAAAATGTTAATTCTAATATCATTTGGGGAGGGGGTGCATGCTATATATGTCAATTAGGTCATGTTTATTCATTGTATCATTCAGACCTTTTATATCTTTACTAATTTTTTCCAGCTTGTTCTAATAGCCACTGAATGAACTATATTAAAGCTTTTGGTTATAGAGGATTTGTGTATTTCTTAATTTAGTTCTGTCATTTTTTGTTCATTTGATATCATTTGAAGTTATGATTTTTAGTATATATATTTTATAAATTTTACATCTTCTAATTGGATTGACTCTTATAATTTGAGATATATTTATCTTTTATAATGCTTCTTGTCTGAAAGTCTTCTTTGTCTGATATTGGTAAAGTTACAATAACTTTTTTTTCATCAGTGTTTGCATGATATATATCTTCTTCCATCCTTTACTTTCAACCATTTTAGGTTATATTTCTTGTAGTAGCATTTATTTTATTTTATTCAGCATGACATTCTAGTCTTCCTTTAGATCAATTTTTTTTTCATTAAAAAATCTTTATTTTTGAAAGTATTACATGTCCCCCTTTTCCCCCATTGACCCCTTATATCCTGCCCCACTCCCTGCCCCAGGCTTTCACCACACTATTGTATGATTGTCTGTGTCCATGGGTTATGCATATATGCATACAAGTTCTTTGGTTAATTTTTCCCCACCTACCCACCCTCCCTGCCATCCCTCTGAGATTTGACATTCTATTTCATGCTTCTATGTCTCTGATCTATTTTGTCCATCAGTTTATTTTGTTCATTAGATTCCACATATGAGTGAGATCATGTGATACTTGTCTTTCTCTGACTGGCTTATTTCTTTGCATGATGTTCTTCAGGTCCTTCCATGCTGTCTCAACAGGTAAGAGATCCTTCTTTTTTACTGCTGCATAGTATTCCATGGTGTAAATGTACCACAGCTTTTTCATCCACTTATCTACTGATGAGTATTTGGGCTGTTTCCAGATCTTACCTATTATTAATTGTGCTGTTATGAACATAGGGCTTCATTCTTTCTGATTGGTATTTCAGGTTTTTTTATGGTATATTCCTAGAAGTGGGATCAGCCTGACATTCTAGTCTTCCTTTAGATTAAATTTTTATTATTCTACTTTTTTCTTCTATCAAAAAGTTGGTTATACATTATTTTGCCATTCTATATTTTGTTGCCCTAGAGATCAGAGTATGGATCATTGTCTTCCTGAGACTGCTATATAAAAATATTGATTTATTTAAAACTGGACAGACATTGTGTACAAATCTAACTCATTTATATTAACACACATATTTTACCATTTCTACTGATTTTCATTTATATCTGCAGTTCCATTTTTTTCATGTAAAATTATTTTTCTGTATCCTGAAGTAATCTTTTAAACATATCTTGTAGTCAAATCTGCTGTTGCTAAGTACTCCAAGATTTTGTTTGTCTGAAAATGTCTTTATTGCAACTTCTTTGTGGTAGGGTAGGGTAGTTTTTAGAGTTCTAGTTTAGCAAATTTTTCTTGCAGAATGTGAAAGTATGATTTCATTGTTTCTAGATTCTATTGCTTCTATTGAGCAGTCAGTGTAAGTCTTATTGTCTTTTTTATGATAATGTGTTTTTTCTTCAGACTACTTTTAAGAATTTCTCTTTTTACTGGGTTTTCAATGGCTTCACTATAATATTTACATATGTGGTTTTCATTTATTTAATCTACTTGGATTACCTGAGCATTCCTATATATTTTATTAGTTTTGAAAAGTTCTCAGCAATTTTCTCTTTAAATACTTCTGTTGATAAGTCTACATTTTTTATTAAATTGCTTTGCCTTTTACTAATCCTATGATCTTCTGTGTCTACTTAATTATTCTTTATAGATTTCATCTCTTTTATTGATTTTCCTTAAATATGTTACTTATAGTTATGTTAAAGACTTTGTTTGATAACTTCAATATCAGTATCATTTGGGGGCCAACATCTACTATTTTATTTTGCCTTGATTTATTAGTTCTTTTGCTTTATTTTGCCTTTTCAAATATTTATAAATTTTTATTCCTAAATTTTTAATATAAAAGAACTACATAAAACTCATATGATTTTATCTTCTGCCAGAGTAGAGTTGCCCATTCTTGTGTCAGATAGTGTGAAGGGCTGCTCATTTTACTGTTATCAGGGATTTTACTGTGTTAAGATTGCTCAACAAATTTACCAAAACTTAGGCTACATCTATTTTATCTCAGAGTATGATTCTCCCAAGCTTTACTTGTGAGCATGGTGGCCATTTGTCTCCTCACCATGAAAGACTATAGGGGATTTGGGTCTACCCTTCTAATATACCCAGCCCAACTCTCCAGTATCCTACCCCTTGAACATAAGGTTTGGCAAATGTCTTGAGAAGGAGACTGGCTGTCCAGATGAGGCAGATCTCTGGTTGGTCTTTATTTCCTGAGCACTAAATGACAGAAGGAGATATTTCTTTTAGAAACTTTTCCTATAAATCTCCAGCATCCCTCACAGCCCCACTACTCACCAAATATGCAATTAGCAAAACCAGTTTTGGATTTGAGGTCCCTTAGGTTTCCAATTTGTCACTTCAGATCCCCACAACTGCTAGGCTGGTGTCTCTTTTAGCCAGAAGTTGCCAAGTCTTTTATAGCACACCAGAATTTGCTAATGTCTTCATTAAATAGAAGTGACTAGCAATTACTGGTATGAGCTTCATCTTGGAAAGATTCTTGCTTTTCTGGAACTGTGGTTCATCTATCCTCATTTCTTCCATAGTTTTCTAATGACTTTAAAACATAATTTTGTAATTTTCCAGCTATTTCTAGTTGTTTTAATAGGAGGTTGTCCATTCACCACCTACAACATTTATTTAGAATTTGAAGTTTTTGTAAATATTAAAATAAATCTTGTTCTCATTCAAAATCCTACATCACTTATAATTTATGGTTCATTAATTGTATTCTTACATTGTTTGATTCTTAATGTCTGTTAGTCTTATTTCTTTGGAAAATATAAATGTTTAGGGAAGAAATATTTTATGTCTTGTATAGACCTATTATAATTCTGAATATCCTATCTAATAAAAGAGAAACATGCAAATTGACCATACCTCCGCTACACCCACAAGTCACACCCATCATCCAATCAGGAGCAAGTATGAAAATTAACCCAACAAAAATGCTGGCAGCCACGGAGCTGGAGAGAGCAGGAGGCTTAGGTTGCCCCCGGCGATGGAGGCAGCCACGCTCCCCGCCCACCCTGGCCTGCTCCGGCCTCCTCTCAAGGCTACAAAATTTCAATTATAGAAGATAAATAAATCCCAATAAAAATGGCTGCAGCTACAGAGCTAGAGAGAGCAGGAGGCTTGAGTTGCCCCTGGCAATGGAGGAAGCCAAGCTTTGCACCCACTCTGGCTGGCCCAGACCTCCGCTCAAGGCTACAAAGTTTCAATTATAGAAGATAAATAAATCCCAGATACTAGGGCATTTGCTTGGGTCGCCGGGGGCGTGGTCAGCCTGCAAACCACCACAGGCCCCTCGCTCAGGCTACCCCACGCCCCAAGGGAACTCCCACCCTGATCCGGGACACCCTTCAGGGCAAACCAGCTGGCCCCCACCCATGCACCAGGCCTCTATCCTATCTAATAAAAGAGTAATATGCAAATTAACTATCACTCCAACACACAAGATGGCTGCCCCTATGTGGTCAAAGATGGCTGCCACCATGTGGACACAAGATGGCCACCACAAGATGGCCAGCAGGGGAGGGCAGTTGGGGGGAACCAGGCCTGCAGGGGAGGGCAGTTGTGGGCAATCAGGCCAGCAGGGGGGGGGGGCAGTTAGGGGCAATCAGGCTGGCAGGGGAGCAGTTAGGCATTAATCAGGCTGGCAGGGAGTGGTTAGGGGGTGATCAGGTTGGCAGGCAGAAGCAGTTAGGAGCAAACAGAAAGGCAGGCAGGTGAGCAGTTGGCAGCCAGCAGTCCTGGATTGTCAGAGGGATGTCCGACTTCCCGTTTAGACCTGATCTTACCAGGATCCGGCCTAAACGGGCAGTCGGACATCCCTCAAGGGGCCCAGATTGGACAGGGTGCAGGCTGGGCTGAGGCTCACATCCCCCCATGCATGAATTTCATGCACCGGGCCTCTAGTAGTATAATTAAAAGCCAATTTTAAACATCTGATAGTTGAAAAATCTAGTCTATGCGACGTGATATTCATCACAATCACCATTCCTCCAGTTTTGTCCATGTAAATCCATGTCTAATCCATATATCCAATTATCTATTCATATGTATAGTATCTCTCTTTGACCCCTTACAGGTTGTATTATAAAGTTCTGCTCAAAGACTGATAGAGTAAATATATATGAAACAAATCAACAGATTTTGTAGATCTGCTTACAAAAAAAAAAAGAAAAGGTGGCTATTTGCATTGTTTCTTATCCTTTATGTGTGAAATCCATCTGAGAATTTAGGGCAATGAAGGTTTATTTCTCATGATAAACTTGTTGCTTTCTTCAGTTAAACAATGAAAATTCTCTAATTCCTGTATTTCTTTTTTTGCCCTGATTGCTTTGAAAATAAGAGCTGTGATTTTAGTGATTGAAGTGTCCTTCTCAGTCAGTGTATACACACACACACTCACTCACACCCACACACACACACCACACACCCCTCTTGTATAGGTAGAGATATAAAAGTAAGAAGTAAAAATGAATCGCACGCATGTATGTATGTGTGTGCATGTGTGTAAGTATAGTATGTGAGTGAATGTGTATGTGTATATTCCTTTTTATTTCTTACTCTACCTTTTGTCTATTTATTTGTTATGTGCTAATTGTGATGACATTTTTATACTTGTGCATTTATTGTAAGCCACACCAAATTGTGAACATGGATAAAAGAGCCTATGAACTTATTTAAAGCCAATATGATGAAGTAGGGAGCCCGAGATTCATCAACTTTGACAAGAGCTGGGGTTTTTGTGGTCAGCAGGACCAAGGCAGCATCATTCTTTCAATATGTGCCAAATATGGAATCATTAAGACTACACAAACTATACAACCTCCTAAGATTCCTTTCTTATCATTCATTTTCCCTGACTTGCATTTTTCATTTATTAAAATGTCTAAATATTTTTCCATGGTACAACCCCGAGTTTTGTGTGTTTAACATTTACCTGAAAAGTAAAATTGATAAAACTTTCTTCAAGTCTGCCAACATAAACCTTGGTAATCTTGAAGTATCTGTACTATTAAGTGACCTTTTAGTTTTTACTTTAACAATAGAGGACTAAGATAAATCTCTAACAGAGAATATTATAAGCAAGGGTCTAAGATGTAGTTGACATAATATGCTATAATATCAAAGCTTATATATCTGTGGAATCAGTGGGAAATTAATATTGCTTTAAAGAGGACAACCTAAATTCTTTTTTAAATTTCTATAAGTTAGCAATTGGTGCCCAAAAGTTATATCAATGGCAATTTTATTTTTCAGATGTCACATAAACTATGCCCATAAGAAAGCAGATTGCTAATTCCATTTGTACAGAAGACAATGTTGCTTGAAGGATCATTTCAAAATAAAAAGGACATTTGTGTAATTATTTGAGGCCTACTAGTAATGACTGTAGTCCTGAATCAATCTTAAGATCATGCAATCACAATTTGTAAACTTGTACTCTAGTCAATTGTAGATTTGGAATACAAGGCAAAATGAATGTTTACTGAGGGCCAATTTTGGAGCAAGTTGAATAAAGTCAGTCATCTGTGTAAATAATTATCTAAATATGTTCTATGGTTTCCCCAACTTTCTACAACATGAATTTATTAAAAAGATGTCATAACAGTGATTTTTACAAACAAAAGCCTTTATTTCAAATATATTTTACAGTTTGCATGTAATTAAGATTGTTTTTCAGACTCTGAAATTTTATACTAAATTGAACAGGCAATATACAAAATGATGAGGTTTACTCAGGCCTACTGAACTCCTACAATTATTCTGCTAATATTTTTTTTTCCTTTTTAAATTAAATCAGTAGAGATGTCAATATCAATGATAAAACAACTTTCATCCTCTTGATTATATTTTGAGTAGCAACTAAATACCATTCTATTCCATATTCACTTGCATGTTTAGAACATGCTAGTAATAGGGGGAGTAAAATTGCGTGTATGTGCATTTGACTAATTAAAAAATGATGATAGGTTGTGATCAGAGCTTAACTGCTTCATTCTTGGTGGTATAAGTAGTTTACTAAGCAAACTGGTAGAACAAACAAATTGTAGGACAGATGTTTAGTCTGTTTAAGAAAACGTATCTATTTTTAAAGAACTTTTATTAATACTATTGCATACACTTTACATACTAATTACAAAGCTTACTTATCAAACAGGTCTCAGTTAGCTTTTAGGTTGCTTTAAAAACTCAAGAAAAATAAATTGGATTTTTTTTCATAAATATTTTTAACTCAGACATTGAACCAATTCATGCTTACCTTCACCTCCATTGTTATAATTGAGGTTTCAATGATAATGTCAAGTATAAATAGGGATGACTTCTGGGCTTTAAAATGTGGTAAGAATGACAGTATTCTGATTTTTTAAAATAAAAACAAAGACATGAACTTCCTCAAACACCAATAACTAAAATTGGCAAAATTGAGATAAATGGGGGGTTTCACTCCTGCCAGTATTTGTTTAGTTGTTCAAGGCACTGGCAGTAAAAACAATGTATTGTTGCATGCTAGTCCTAAATATTCCATAAGAAGCTAAAAATCATTAAGGCCAAGAAAATGTTTCTGAACTGGTGTTTCACAGGACAAAACTAAGTGAACTTTATTTGATGGGGGAGAATGGGCAGTGGTTGGGACTTTGCACCTTGGATGAGCCAAGTTTCATCATAATCAGACAAGATTTCCCCCATCAGTATGTATTAACATGTCATCATGATGCTGTTTCCTAAAGAAACAAGATGAGACCATGACCAATGTAGCCTTAGGAGGTCTATTATAAATGCCACATGGAATGTTTCTTTCTCAACTTCTACAGTAGATTGTTTTCCTTTTAAAAGAACCTCAATTCCCCCTCCCTCCTTGCCCCCCAAACATTCAGTGGGTGTAGTTTGTGTGTTTCAGTTATATTTTCAGTGTTTCATTCACCTGGAGTCTCTGAAGCCTACTGCTTTGCCACAATACATGACGTGAAACAAAGGTAACATGAGTATGGTCCTGCTGGATCAAACGCCCTCAAAAACAACCTGTGAAGAGGCATATTGAGAGCTCTTTCCAATCTCAAACTCTTGCCTCCTCACTGACCCTAAATTTCGAGGTTTGCACAGAGCCCTCAGCTTAAAGTATGGCAGGCAATAGGATCTGCAGAATGTGACTTGAGGAAAGGTAGCTAGATGCAAGAGTAAAATAGCCCCACCTCCTGGTTGTCTTGAAACACCGGATCGTGCAGTGTCATTATTTGGAGCTGCTGAAGAGCAACAGCTTTGTCTCTATCCCTAGACATTCTGATTAACTACATCTGCAGTTGGATCCAGGAATCTGCATTTCTAGCAGTTAGTTCTGAATCAGGGGGTCCACGGACCATACTTTGTAAAATACTTCTGTTAAGGTATAGAATGGGCAAAGTGTTAGTAGACTATATCCTCTTTATATGCTTTATGTTCATTTGTACCAGCTGTTATCTGACCCAGCAATACTTACTAAAAAACAACAACAACCAACAAACTAAACTAAAAGCCGTATAGGAAGTGATTACACATAGACCTATCGGGACAGAAAAAAATAACTATGGTGGAAGAGATAAGCAAAAAGCGGCCATTGGAAAGAAAGGAGACTTTTTGTGTTTAACATTTGCTAAAAAGTTGAAGGTAGAATCCAGAGGCCAAAGTCAGAGTGTTAAACAATTTAGATTATTTGTTATTCTAAATTAGACAACAACAAGTTGAAAATTATACTTCTTAGTAATTTCATAATCTGAAATTTAGATTTTTTTCTATACAAATAACAGGATGAAAGATAACCCTGAAGTGTAGAAAACCTCATCAATAATAGTGCCAACCTTTGGAAAACAACATTAAGTGTGCTTCCAGCTGTAGGATTTCTAAGTGTATTAGACTCAATTTTATATATGTACTTGTATATGGCGTATCTTTTGACATTATAGTGAAGCTATATCCCTGTCTGATGACATAGATGCATTATAACAAGGTCGGCCTATCTTTTTCAGAATGTCCACCTTTAAGAAGTAAACTCCTAGTTTTCCGTTCAAAGTCAACTTCAGGAAGTGGGGTTATTTATATTGAAAACAATTATTTTCGATACTTTCGCTCTTTTCATAATAAAACTGATTACCCCTTCATAATAATAATTGTGAAAAGAAACACAGTATAATAGGTAAAGAACACATTTGCTGTTTTTATTGGTGCCTTGCATGGCAGTAATACTGAAAAAAGAGAATGCAAAAACAAAAAAACAAAAACAGGTTGGTGGCAACCCACATCTTTTTTTTTAAGAGTACATACACTCCTGTTTTATTTTTATTGTGGCATGAATGATAACATAAAACCAAAAACATGAAAATATACAACTTATATTACACTATGTGTTATGAACAAAATATAAATCTATAACTCTATGTTATATTTACATAATTATTTATTTTATTAAATTTCAAGTGAGATGGTAGGTTGCACATACTTTGTTTTAAGCTCCAGGCATTTGATTGTCTCTTTTCTACTTTTAAAAACAATTTTTACTCATAAAATCCAAAATGTTAGAAGGACTAAGAGCTTTAGAGCCAGTGGAGCTATATAAATACTGTTATAGTGAACCAGTGACAGATACACTGGGGAGGACAGGAATCAATCAGTAGAAAACTCAACACAACATCATCTTCAACCTGGGAAACTGAGAGTTATAGGAAATTTTAAAATTAAATACTGTAAAAGCCTGTCTAAACGAAAACCTACACCCTATAAGACAAAGAGATATCTGAACCACTTTTAGTGGGCTTCATATTTTTCCTTGCAGACCCCATAGTTTTTATTTTACTATTCACTTGATAAACAAATCTCTTATAAACCTGTTTGTAAATATACAGCTGTTTATTACAATTCAATAATTTACCTATTAGAATGATTGAAAATGTAATTATTTCTGACGTTTAAAACTGATCTAAGAGGTTTCTTCTGGAACAGTAACAACTTCTGGACTAAGAAAATATCTGAAATTGGACCGTGAAATACTTAAAGATAATGATCTTTAAAGGAATTAAGGTAAAAGTTTACTCCAGAAATCAAACCTATTAAATAATTTCATCAAAGAAGACCCTTATATTTGTTCCTTGTAAGAGGATTTGGCTTCAATAATGATTATGTTCTTTGGGAGGGATTTTATACATGGTTACCTCTTAACTGCAGTTGCCAAATAAATGTTTAAAATTGACTCAACTAATTTAGGTATAAGTGTACTGAAGAGTACTTTTGTATTTTATCCAATTGTAGTAAGTAGCCAAATTGTTAGCAACTTGTAAATGAGCAACTTTAACTTATTTTTCTTCAGTAATGTTCTTTTAGATCCATATTAAAACATGACTATTTTCAGAGGAACTGATTACAACAGCCATAAAAAAAAAAACCACAGAATTTTGGCAGGATTATTCTTCTGTACTGGGGTAAGTGTGTGTGTGTGTGTGTGTGTGTGTGAGAGAGAGAGAGAGAGAGAGAGAGAGAGAGAGAGAGAGAGAGAGAGAGGTAAATGGGGAGGAAGGAAAAGAAAGTAGAGAGGAGGGAGATTATGTTCATTTTAGTTTAATCTTACTTTCATTTCCTCTACCTTATCTTTTTGGTCAACATGGGGCACAGAAAAAGAATACAAGGTTTTAAGATCCTCTAAAAAAATTATAAACCAATCAAATGCCAGAAAGGCAATGTGTTAACACAGTATGTTGCTATTCATAGCACCTTTATCAAATGACTTCAAAGCACTTTAAACATTAATGTAATTTTTTTGTTTCTTTTGGGGAAAACTAAGGCAAAGAAATGGTAACACTAGTGAGTTAGATGTCAGAACAAGAGAACATAATGCAGGGCCATGAACTTGCTTTTGTTTCAGTCATGCACAGTTTAGTGTCCGTGACATAAATGTAACTAAATAAAGTTAACTGAATTTCAGCAGTTAAAGGTCACCATTAACAATTTTCTTTTCCCTTTTAAATAAAACAAAATAAAAAAGCAAACATAAAAAGACCAAACAGAAGTGTTTTGTCAATTTACTGGTATGTGTGTTAGAATTGCTTTCAGCCTTGAATGCCATCGAGTGGCAGCTACCTGGAGCTAAAACAAAGTATTCTTGTAGCCCGAAGTCATGAAATGAAAGCCAAGTACTTGTATAACATGGGGTAAAATAAGTATCCAGCAAATGTGAGACGTGAACCCACATAAATCAGAGAGAATTTCTTAATGAAGACAGAGAACAAATTTTTTAAAAATCTGTTTTCACATTGTACATAATAACGATATAAAAACAAGTGTCTATTTTTTCTTATCCAGAGTGCTTGAAAACAAAATGGAACAAACAAACAAAAAAAAATTGGCTCTAGATGACTGTGGTAATTAAATAACTAAAATGACTGATGAGAGCATAAGTTAATTAAGATTGAATGTGACCCTCCTATTAATTCACTCCTTTGTATTAAACACCAGAACTTGACATTATTGGGGCCAGATTTTTTTTTTTTAAAGGAGAAAACTTATGTAAGGAGCAGTAAAATTATCTGGGTAAATGTGTGTGCATGTGTGTGTGTGTGTGTGTGTGTGAAAATTCATTTTAAATATCTAACAGCTTATTGGCTGCACTTCCAAATCAGAGCAGAATAAAATAGAAAGGGAGAAATAAATTATACATAACTTACTAATCTGGGAACAGCTGACCATTATTATTATTATTATTACTATTATTATTTTTATCATCATCATCATTATTACAACACTAGCAAAAAGAGGCAGTTCAAATGAAAATACAGTCATCAAAAACAAACAGAAAAACAAACAAAACAAAATCTCTGACATGCAGGATATGATCAGCCCCTCCAAGCAAAACCCCAGAGCAAGTCTTTTGAGAGAGAGAAAAATAAAAAAGGACTTTTTTTCTTACTTATATGTAAAAATCAAATCGTAGGGTTGGGTTGGGGGGTGGGGTGGGACAGGAAAGTGATGACTGGAGTTAAAATCACAGCACTTCCAAACTACTGGTTGGAGTATTTACCGTTTGATGCTTCCGCACAAATAATGGCATCTGACTTTCAATGAGTTTGCATTTATTTGTACAAGGCCCACACTGCCTTAGCATTTGGCTGGCAAACGGAAACAAGCAGTCCCGTCACCATCCACTGTTGCTCTGTCACACACTCCGCTGGAACCTAAACTTGGACTCCAGTGGCTTCCTCTGACAGCAAGGGAAGCACAGTGGCAAGGGTCCCCGGGTTCAGCCAGGCTCCATGGTGCTGGGCTGCGATGACTTTTGATAAAATCCTGCTTTTTGCATGAGATGCGCGTGGCCCACAATTCTGAAATGCAAATGGCCTCCACCGCGTGTCATGGAGAGATGCAAGATGCCTTATAAAAATCATCAGTTCCATTTCCTCAACAGGAGAGGATGGAATTTTGAAGAAAGAAGCTAATTCTCTATTTCTGGAACATGGGCAAATGTATTCAAGGAAAACAGCAATTGTTTTTTTTTTGCTTGATGTTATCAACAGGAAAAACAAACAGAAATCATTAAGTAGCAAACATTAGTGAAACCAACTGACCAGGGAGAAGGGACTTCTGGGAGCAGTTTGCTAGTAGCTTCCATATTATACATGCACACGTCTATTACACAGGGCCACCTGATTCATCCAATAGTCATTATATTAGACATTTAAAAATATAATTTCTGAGCCCTATATTGGTTAAGTTGTCATTTGAAGTGCAAAGTCAAGGTCAAGGTTGCTTCCAGACCAGTCACTTAGGAGGATGTGGGATTTCATCCCCAGGTGTGGGTTTAACTCACAATGGTCCAACGTTATTCCTATTAGTACCATAATCACACACATACATACACACAAAAATCCAAGATCAGAAAATATTTTTCTCTAAATTTCTTCTCTCTCTCTCTCTCTCTCTCTCTCTCTCTCTCTCTCTCTTTTTTTCACCTGAGAACAGCACCTACAGTTTCCATTAAAAAAAAAAGAAGTCAAATCTCACCAGCTGCTGGTATTTTAGGTTTTTCAAGGGATTGTCTAAGATATAACACTGTCCTAACTTAAGAAGGAACAGGAAAAAGAAAAGAAAAGGAATGAACTGGGTCAACACGTCAGTACAAATTTGGCACTTGCTCAGAGATGTAGTGTGGTGTGCAATAAAGTCCTCTAAAGAAAATACGTAATTGCTTATTTTGTGATGGATAGCAAGGAAGTTAAAAACAGGCTCTTTTTCCCTCTTCCCCCCCCATGCACAGACTTCCATCTTTAAAATATAGAGATGGAGAAGGTGGAAAGAAGTAAAGAGAAATTCATCTTTCTTTTTTTCTGTCAGGTGCATTACAAAAATAAAAAATAAAAGGAAAGAAAAGAAAAAAACAGAAAAGGAGGAAAGGAAAAGGAAAACCCCCAGAAAACCCCCAAAAACAAAACAAAACTTATTTCTTTTTAAAAATTGTAGCACAAAACAACAAAACACATTCACAAGCCACTTGTTGGCACTGTGTACCTGAGTGAGAATTTCTAGAACATTGTAGAACAAACAGCCATAAAGTTTATTAAAAAAAAAAAAAAGTTGACGGGTAAGACTTCAGTGCTTGGATGTAGCAGCTGAATTACTGGCATTATTTTACCCATAGCTTATTTCAATCTCTTGTTGTTGATATTGTTGTTTGCTTGTTGTATATATTTTTTTCCTTTCCAAGCCTTTTGAGGCTGAGGTCTATTAGTCAGCTGATGTCCCAACTATTTAAGACTAACAGTTAAAGTAACAGTCAGTGTATGAGAAAGTTAATGTGCTTGGCCACTGGTAAGGATGAACCAGCTAGGGCTTCTTTAAGTCCTAAAGTCACGGCAATCTTTGACCCTTATCAGTTGGCTTGTCCTGCGATATGGTTTTCACTGTCACTCCCATAATCTACATCTGGGTCATCCTCTTCCTCATCGTATTCATCATAAATTTCTCCGTTGATGTCCTCAGCCTGTATCTCTTCTTTGATATGTGGCTCCTCTCCTTTCACGCCATAAGTGCTCTGGATGACGGGCATCCCAGGCTCGGGGCTGCTAGACACGCTCGAGTGCTCTGAGGGCAGGTGAGGGGAGGGCATCCCAGCCATGGTGATGGCTCCAGGGTACACAACACCAGCAGTAGCGATGGGGATCTGTGCTTGTTGCCTGTCAAAGAGAAATGCCCCAAAAGAGACGGTGGTGAGTGAGTAGTTAGAGGCAGGCCTTGCTATATAATTAATTTGCTCAGTTTGTCCAACGCTAAGGCAGTGATTTTCATCCTATTGCGGGTAGAATATTATGGGGTGCTCCCCCTAAAAAGGTAGGAAAAGATAAAACATCCCGAGAGCTGCATTTTTAAAAATTGTTGACTCCAGCCCGGCCACTGTGGCTCAGTGGTTGAGAATTGACCTATAAACCAGGAGGTCACAGTTTGATTCCCGGTCAGGGCACACGCCTGGGTTGTGGGCTTGATCCCAGGTGGGGGGCATGCAGGAGCCAGACAATCAATGATTCTCTCTCATCATTGATGTTTTTCTCTCTCTCCCTCTCACTTCCTCTCTGAAATCAATAAAAAAAAATATTTAAAAAAAAACTGTTGACTCTATTACAGATGTCCCCAGTTTCCTCCCCCTTTGCCTCGCCCTCCTCCAGGCCTTCACCACATTATTGTCTGTGTGCCTGGGTTATGAGAGCTGCATTCTTCATATATACTCATTTCAGAGAAAGGAAGAGGGAGAGAGAGAGCAAAACATCAATGAGAGAGAAACATCAACTGGCTGCCTTCTATACACCACCTCCTGAGGATAAAGCAGGAAACCTGGGTATGTGCCCTGCCCAGGAACAGAGCCAGCGACCTCCTGGTGCATGGAAGGACGCTCAACCACCTGAGCCACACAGACCAGGCGAGAGCTGCATTCTTAATTCAGAAGAGAACTTTCTCATTCACACCTGCTTGTGCCCTAAATAGAGTCCCTAATTTGTGTGCCCTACAAAGATCACCTATGTGCCTTGATCACCCAGAAACCTCTCTAAACCCAGAAACCGGTGTTTTTTTTCTTTTCAAATCATTTTTATGTTGTATTCTCTCAACCAAATTGCTAGTTGTGGTGGCCTTTATCTCTGTGAAGCCTTGGAAGTAATGAAAACCAATGAGGAAAAGAACCAGTTAAACTTCTGAGTTTTGAAGAGCAAACTTCAAAAGTCATTTACTTTCAGATATTTAGGTTTTCAAACCAGCCGTTTACAAAGCCCATGGTAGAGCCATTGTTCCAGGGGCTCGGAGTGCATTGACATGGTTGGACTCTCTTCCAGAATCATGTTGGGGGGGGGGGGATTTATTCTCTGAAAAGACACTGTGTTCAGGTTCTTTTTCAACATCCCGCTTTGCCAACGAAACAAGTATGTTTCCCATCCCATTCAATAGAACAGGAGCGTTTTCATGATAAAACACCACGGAGCGGTCCATACCCAACGTTGAAGTATTGCCGCATCTCCTGCCGCCGGTTCCGCATGATCGCCTTGTATTCCCCGATGCGCAGCTTTTTGCCGTCCACGAGGCAGGTGCGCTTCGGCCTGGGCTTGTATTTGTAGTCGGGGTACTTCTCCAGGTGCTGCTTGCTGAGACGGGCTTGCTCCTCATAATATGGCTGTTTCTCTAGGTTTGTCATAGCTTTCCAGCGAGACCCTATGGGGAAAAGAAGGTTAGGATTCCAATTTGCACAGCTGCCGAGGATCCTAAAAAGATACACCTGAGGACAAGAACATCTAAAGTAAAAATGTTGGCCCAAAACCCAGAAGTACGTAATTATGTTTTTGATTCCTGAGCTTTGACTCAAGAGGCGAGATTCCGTCAGGATGGAGGTGTTAGGGGTTCTGTCCTCAAAGAAACTGTGCACCCGAAGGTACAAACGCTGGGCAATCGATGTTATTTTTTCTGGCACGAATGAACAATGTAGCCAAACTGGCCCGGTATGTACTTAACAGCTTATAGGTAACTTAATGGATATATCTTTCATGTCTACATTAGACCATGGTAGAATTCAAATGTGAACTAAAAAGTTAATGCAAAAACTCATTACATATTTTGAATCTGAGGTTAATTATCAAGTTTTGAATATTTTTATGTAGGGGTATATTACTACAAAGGTTTCTAATGTTTATCCTATATAAAAAAGCTGTAATATGCAAATGGTAGTTACCCTGTGAAACATAACGACCGACTGTGTAACGACCAGATCACCGATCAGCAGGAGGGTGGGGCAGCGAGCTACAAGCAGGCGGCAGAGAGCTATAGGAGGGGGCAAGGCAGCAAGCTATGAGGGGGGCGAGGGGGAGGGCGGAGGGAGCTACTGGAGGGCAGCAGCGAGCTACTGGCACATGGATTCGTGCGCAGGGCTACTAATTATATATAATTGTCATTCTCTCAAAATGTTTGCATATATTTACAAGAATAATCATAGTTTAAAAATTCATTTTATTACAATTTTAATTATAAAATATATTCATGAACATGCACTGTTTACTGTGTGCTAGGGACTGTGCTACAATTTTACATAAATTGTTTCATTTTATTTTTCACCACAATCCTATAAGATAGACAGCTTTTATACCTACTTCCATAGATTGAAAAAATTGAAGTTCAGGTAGATGAAGTAACTTACCCAAGCCCACACAGCTATTAAATTGCAGATTTGTGACTCAAGGTCAGGTTTGATGGAATTGAAAGTATGCAACAATGTATGTCTTTACATACTTATACCCACCTACAAAATATGCTCTAGCCGAGGTCAGAATTACATTAACAAGTAAGGAAGACTTTTAATAAAACACTTTCAATAATATATAGAGATGTTACTTCCTGTGATATAGTATGCATTACTAATATTAACCCAAATTGATTTGCCCTCCTTTTCACTTTCAATTTTGTTTTGTATTTAACTAGGAACGCAAAAACAACTCTTGAAGCTTAATTACAAATAGTTTATGCTAATTCTCAATAGAGATAAAATTTAAAGCTTAGCTTCTATCAGAATGGCTATGTGTAGTACTAAAAGGAGTCGTAGGAATAATGTTTTTTATTGAACATGTGAAAAGAATCTATTTGCAGATGGAGTGTGTTTATCTGCAAAAATTCAGCTCAACCTTTTTCAAATGCAAAAAGAGCCAAATAACCAAAATTAGGAGATCCCTATCGAATATGTATGGGCACTGCTGCTTTTACCTGCCTTCTGGAGTCATCTAAGCAAGATCTTAAAAGCTTTCAAACGGGTTCATTACTCAGACATAACTCCACATCTCAAATGCAAATAGCTCCTATTGAATAGTTCTTGCAGGGAATTCCCCATCATGGGCTGTTAACTGTATTAAAGGAACACGGGGAAGGGACAGTAGCTCTTGCTTTAGAATTATTTCCTGCTGGGACAGATGCTGCATGGGTGGGTACTAGTATATCCACACAGGTGTTACAAAGATTTATAAACACATTTTTCCAATCCAGGCAGTCGATATGATTTTCTTCTATTTACAACAGAAACAAGGTTACAGTTCAAATAATAGAATTTATTTTTCCATTCCTTTATCAAACTTGTGTGTAATTAGCAGTGTCCAACATTGTTAGTTATAGGTACAGGCTCAGATCCCTTATTGCCCAACATTACTCTCCAGAAGTACTTGAAAACCATTATGTTGTTCTCATGGCAAATAAATACACAAATAAAACTATCACACTATTGAACTCGGGATCAATTCTTTTTGTGGAGTTTCTTGTAAGTATGTACAGTCTACCAGAATTTTGGACTTCATATCAGGGACTGAAAAAGCGAGCTGAGCAAAATAAGTTTACTGAATAATTATAGGAATACACTAAAACATGGGTCAAGAATGGTTGACCTACAATTCACTGGCTACCTTTATCACCAACCACACAGAACAACAACAACAACAAAATAGCATTTTCATTTTGAATAGAATGGCCAATGATTCTTCCCAAAGTCTGCATAGTCTATAAGTTCAAAAAGAATACGTTTCTCTAAGGAAAGGAACTGTTTCTGCCTCAGAGTAACCTGCCTTGGTATGTGAAAACTCTTTTTTAGATTTCCCACTCCGTGCATGATGCTGTATTAATTACTGACTATGCAGCGGTGAATTGTTAATGGTCCTTCTCTTCTTGCAGGGGAGAAAAATATATTAAACATCTAATTATACAATTTATTATTTTAATTATAGTTAAGGAAAGTACAGGAGGCTGTAAGAACATATGGTAAAGAGGTGGAATCAGTCTTCTGTAGGTGAGGAGGGCTCTGCTGCAGAAGTGACTCCGATAGGTATCAGAGAGAGAAGAGCATCCTGTGGGGGAGGAATGGCATGGTCAAGGCCTTGCAGTAGGAAGGGGGATTAGAGGAACTTAAAGAAAGTTGGGTATGGCTAAAATGCAGAGACAGAATGTGTGTGTGTGTGTGTGTGTGTGTGTGTGTGTGTGTGTGTGTAAGAGTTATAGCTATCTATAATGAAAGATGAATTAATTTTCAGAGAAGTTGGCTTCTAAATCTGGCATGACCCAGAATCACACAATATTTAGACATTTACTAGCATAATTTCTCTGGAATTATCGCTAAATTCTAAGATACATTTTAAAATGTTACCAGAGCATAGTTACTAGTCCTTTTAAAATTAAAAATTAAGAGAGTTTAATAATTTTCCAAGTACAGGTCTTTTTATTTCCTTGGTTAAATTTATTCCTAGACATTAACATTTTTTTTTTGCAATTGCAAATGGGATTGTTTTCCTAGTTTCCCTTTCTGATAGTTCATTATTGGTGTATTTAAAAAAGATAGCACCCTGGCTGGTGTTGCTCTATGGTTAGAGAATCAGGTCGTGCGTTTGATTCCCAGTGGATGGCACATATCTGGGTTGAGGCTTGCTCCCCACCCCCAATCAGGGGTGTGCGGGAGGCAACCAGTTGATGTGTTTCTCTCACATCGATGTTTCTCTCTCTCTCCCCCCAACTCCCTCCCTCCCTTCCACTCTCTCTGAAAAGCAATGAAAAAATATCCTCAGGTGAGCATTAACAACAACAAAAAAGATAGCTTAAGCACTGACTGGGGTAAAAGGCTAACTCTTCCATTTACTACAGAGTACAACAGTGTTTTAGTTTGGTAGCAAATGCCATTTTTACTTTTTAGTAGTAACTTCTGAGTAGGGTTAAGCACATGACAAGTTAGGTTTTGGTTTCAACGGCTTTGCAGGTACAACCCCTGTATGGAACTGCGACATGAACCCCTGAAACACACTAGAGGAGAATGGCAGGAAAGCGTTTCCTATATTTCCAAAAGCATGAACACATCAAACTGATTTGGCTGTGGCTGGTGGCTTACCCTGGACCATGTACAGGGAGTAAGTTCCCTCTTTCATCAGAAGACTGGCCTTTTACAATTAAAAACAGAGAAGGACATGTGGGTATTCCTTCCAATGACAAAGAGGAAGATTCAATACAAAATGTTTGATGTTCAAAATAAAAGGAAAAAAAAATATGGTCTCGAAGTGCTTCTTTCCTGTCCAAATCCAGCAATACAATAAAAATGAAGCGTTTGAGCTGAGCAACGTTGTCATCTCCATGGAGTCTGTAATGAATTTGCACATTTTACTCCAACTACTGTATATCTAATCGGAAAAAGATGTCCCCCATTCCCTGATCTAGTGCCAAACAGTAAAAGGTGATTCCTTATGTTAACAATTTCAGCAGAATGGCTTATTAAAACCAGATTTTAGGGTATTATAAAATGCTTAGAAACCCTTTAAAATGTCAACTAGGATCCCCAGAGACTACGTAAAATGTCAACCCAGCTCAAGCGCCTGTTTTAAGCAGAATGAATTAGCGGCATGCTGTCGGAGGCTGTTATCCAAAACAATCAGTAAAAAGGAAAACATCAAGCTTTCTTTGTACTTTTATATGAAATGGGCCATTCAGAATAATCTTGTGGATATTTAAAGATCCCTTATTTATTTGAAGCTATGACTAAATATTGAGGTCCCAAACACCTCAGTGTTTCTTTTTCCTGTTGTATCTTTAATTAAAACAATTTCTCAATTTAGTCTGAAATTAGGTAGCACTCTTTTTCATATAATCTGTTATCATATATTCATGTGGTTATTGTAATATTCTTTCCTTTTAACCAGAAAGGAATTCTTTTAGCTAGTCATCTTTTTCCCATAAAATCTTTTGCTAAAATTTCCTAAAATATTTTACATCAAAACTCATATTTCTCTTATACTTAAGCTAAAGTTTTAATCAGTGATTATCACCTTTTTAGTATCCAAACATATGAGTTGATGGATATAAAGGCAATTTAAACAATCTTAGTATTTAGTTGGATTTACTTTTACAGTTTGGGATTTCTAATTTGAAAATGACTGATATATTAAAATATGAAATATGGTTACATAAAGCATTTTATTCTTTTCTAGAGTTTTTCCAAATAAAACAGGCATAGTGTTTTTTTAAAAATGAAAAATTCCATGTAGAAGGTAGAAGATAGTCATAAAAATGGAAAAATAGATCAGAGATGATAAGAGATGCAAAAAAGTGTGCATTTCCTTTTGATCAGTCTCTCTCTCTCTCTCTCTCTCTCTCTCTCTCTCTCTCTCTCTCTCTCTCTTTCTCTTGGTTAATCCTCACCCCAGGACTTTTAGAGAGAGTGGAAGTGAGGGGGAGAGACAGACAGAGAGAAACAATGACTTGAGAGAGACTCATGGACTGGTTGCCTCCTACAGGCGCCCCAACCAGGACCAGGGATCGAGCCTGCACCTGAGGTATTGCCCTTGATGGGAATAGAACCAGGGACCCTTCAGTCCCTTGGCCAATGAGCCAAACTGGGTAGGGTTGATCAGTTCCATTTTTGTATTACATATTTGATACATAAGTATTCATATTTTCTATGTACAAGCTTCATATCCCTTTTATAATAACATTCATTTAAAAATCTCAGAATCATTTCAGAGGAAAACTGAGACAGAAGTTTAAGTGTTTTGTATTTTTTAAAATTTTATTTTTCAAGTATAGTTTATAGTCAATATTATTTTGTATTAGTTTCAAGTATATAGCACAGTAGTCAGTAATAACTTCGCAAAGTGTTTCCCCAATATTTACAGTACCCATCTGGCATCATGTCTAGTCATTACAATATTGTTGACTGTATTCCCTATGTTGGACTTTATATCCTTGTGACTATTTTGTAACTATTAATTTATACTTCGAATCCCTTCACCTTTTCCATCTAGTCACCCAAACCCCTCCCCTTAGAGGAAAACAACTTCTTTCACATGAGCCAATTTTTTGCTTCTTTTGCATATGGGATTTTAAGTGTGGGCCAAAGTTCACATATAAATATAAATAGGTTAATAAAGAGAACAAGAGGAGAGTAGAAAAAAAAACATTAAAATATCAAAATGATTATTAATACCCCATAAAAAAGAAACTTTTTCCTAGTCTTAGTACAAATATTTCTAGATTTTTGAAGAAGAGATGGTATTACAATTAATATAGAGACACACAACTAAGTCAGCTGTAATAATGGGGCACATATCTCAACAAACACAGACTGTTCCACCATCAGAAGAAAAGGCTCAACGATGGTACTTATTTTCAGACTAGAGGCCCCGTGCATGAAATGCATGCACAGTATGGTCCCTAGACCTCGCTGGCGATCAGGGATGATCAGGTTTCCTGCCTCCCCGCCTCCCGACCTCCTCCTTCCCTTGCCACCTGCCCCCTGGTGGTCAGCGCACATCATAGCAAGCAATCGGACTCCTGGTCTCCTGGTCAAACTCCCGAGGGGACAATTTGCGTATTAGCCTTTTATTATATAGGATAAGCAGATAACATGAGCTGGATGGCCTCCAAACCCCATATCTTTCAACAAGACCAGAAGACAGAAGTGTACATTTAATCTATACATCACTTAATGATTTTCTTACCCAATATCTTGCTGATGTTGGAGTTGTGCATGTCAGGAAAGGCTTGAAGGATTTTTCTTCGTTCATCTTTAGCCCACACCATGAAGGCATTCATTGGACGCTTTATGTGGGGTTCATTGCTACCACGCCCTCTAGATTCTCTATAAATCCTTGATTCTGATACTCCAGCACTTCCTAAAAATAGGACGCATTGATTCTCATTAGTGTTAAAACTTTTGACATTTCTGTTCCTTGCATTACTGTTTTTCAGACTATTAAAATATCTGAAAATACAAAGTACATGTGATAATGGTACTTCCAGTTCTTGAGACAGATGCTTGTTTATGAAGTTTTTGTGATCAGCCTTGTGGTGACAAATGCTGTATTTGTATTTTTAATCCATTTATAATATATTTCCCTTTCTTACAATGGTGGGTTATTTCACCATTTACTTTCAAGAGCCCACAAAAAACTTGAATATGTGATCTTTGATGCAAACTGGATAAAGAATAGTTGAACTAGGTCAATAGACATGAAAGTACTATAGAAATATTAGGTGAAGAGGCTCAAAAATTGTGAAACACTAATATGTTCGACAGATTGGATGAGTACAGGCAAGTATGTGTCTCTGCTACCTAAGGACTATCAGAACATAGAGTATCCATGCTCCTTTCCTCTCTCTGAAGTTATATAAATAAAAATACTGCTAGATCAAATTTTGAGGTTAAACTACAATATAGACATTCTCCTATAGTGTTTCTGGCTTTTCTTTGAAATTATGTGCTAATAATAAATGCATAAAATATTCTGATACAGCAATGATAGTCTGCTTCCCAAAAGATATTTGCAAAATACAGGAAAAAAGACAAATAGCTACATTGCTATGGTTTCTTACCAAGTCAACAGCCACATATTTAAGGTGAAAAAAATTTCCTTCTCCTTTATTTTGCCCCTAATGTCTGCCTAAGTTATCCAGAGACCCACTGAAAGGTACATTCCAATCAACAAGACTCATGATGATAAAACATGACCAAGAGTCATAGTGGAACCTTAGGGAGCTGCCCTCACTCCTCTAGGGTTTATGTGACTTTGTAGAATAGCTTCAGCAGATTAAAGAGCTTCCAGAGGTTCCTGAGTTTAGGCAAAAAAGGGAAAAAGAAAAAGAGAAAGAAGAGAGAGAGAGAGAGAGAGAGAGAGAGAGAGAGAGAGAGAAGATGCTGAACACATGGAACTCTGACACTAAGTTTTCCAGGGCTATCATTACAAAATATGGAAGAGAGAGAGATTGGTAGCGTACAAAATTTTAAAATAATTTGAGCTTTTTAGAGCATATATTACTGATAAAGCACTTTTCCCCCTTCTCGGTCATATTCTTCCTTTCTTTTCTTAATTTGAAGGAATAGGAGTCAACCAAAATTACATACACTTGAAGACCTCTATAGCACCACACCAAAAAACACAGCATATCATTATTTCTCATTCATTATATGCTCTTTGGTCTCATGAAGATTGGGAAGTATTTTGCATACAAGCATGACTGAAGTCAACAAACAACAGTAACAAAATTTTGATGTTTTAATGCCCATTACCTTGCGTATATTTTATCATGCTAATACAACTTAAAATTTATGAAATGTGGTATGCCAGTAATTGTTTTTTTTTATTGACAAAAATGAGTGCTAATATATGGCAACATCTTTCTAAAGCGAGTCTATAACTAGCAAATGATCATTTGCACATCTGTTTTTTCCTGTTCTTACACCTTACAGCAACATAAGCAGTAAAGTGAATGTTATGTGACTTCATCAGAGCTAAACAAGCTCTTTGCATGTACTTAGGCCAGGTTTATCTTATCCAAGCAAAGTAGAAAATAGAAGGAAATGTTTGGATACAATAGACCAGTAAAACACAGACTTTTCTTAGATATCCAATAGAATAAAATTCAGTTTTGACATAATTATCTGGTTAAATGCTCAAGTCTGGCTAGTCCCTTGGCCAATGAATTGGACTTAAAAGCAGAATTGGCTCAAGGCACAAATAGGCACTGGTGTATTTTGGGAGATCCAAGTGAGCTCATCTGTCCTAAAGTATGGTTTGCCTTGGTGCGGTCTTTTCTATATGCGAGCAACTTCCTCTGCAACAAATAATAAATGTGAGGACAGTGCTCTTCCAATGCACACGTCACCTGACACTGGAGAGACCTTTCCAGTTGGGGCTCAGTGTAAGAGGAATAGCAGCACTTTCTTCTTTTCCCCTTTTTGCTGTGCTATTAAAATTGGAACATCAGTTTAATTAGTTGTCACTGTAGATGTTTAGAATATTCAGAGAGGATGCAGGCAACAGAAGTCTCGAGGCATGTGAGGAAGGCAAGAGGCTGGTAGCCGGAGTTCTACTTTGGTTACAGAGTAGGCAGGATACGTCAATGTATGGTAGATAGTGGGAGAGGGAAAGGTTCCAAAATGCAAGAAACCATCGTAAAAATGTCCTCTGAACGATGTGTTCTGGCCAGGGGTTGACAAATGAAAACTGGAAAATGAGCTTATAGATGCAAATTTCTGAAAAGTTTGTTTCAGGTACAAGAAATAAGGAAGCGAGAGACAGGGTAGATGGCGATTAAGAATATTTGCTTGGAATCATTTCATCTTGAATCCAAGACCTGTCTCTGGCACTTGGGAAAAAATGATTCAAAATTCCTAAGGGCCAATCTCTTTATCTGTAATCATACTTATCTCACAGGTTGTGCCAGGGATTAATGAGATGATCAATGCAAAGTTTCAGCAGAGTGCTTGGCACATGGGGACCGCTCAGCACACATGAGCTCCTATTGTAATGGTATATTTTTTAGTAGTTGTAATTGTACTAAATGGACACTTCTGCACACTACTGGAATACATATCAAATCTTTACAAACCATCTGAATCTCCACTCATATTAAAATCCATCATGGCATGGCTAAATTTTCCTTCTTCATTCTGTTTAACTGCCAGTTGCTGAGTCAGACTCTCCAGTGTTGTTTTTTCCTAAAAAAAAAAAAAGTAAAATAAAAAATATATAGTGAGAGTTCAGTCTGTAAATGATCATTATTCAAAGACATTTTTTTCTTGGGCCATAGGTAATACATCGGCTTTTGGAAGGGATGGGGTGTTGATTTATTCACCTTTGTACATTCAGCACATTATGTAGTTGAAGCAAATGATCAGCAGGATTTTTGAAGGAATTCTTCTTATTCTTAGAATCCCCTTTAAAGTCTTGGTATTTGGACATGTTATGCCCAGAAAATAAATGCTGGGATTCTTGGAGATAACTTTCCCAAATCATAACATGTACATAGACATTTCACAAAAGCAACTTGTTTTGTAACATTTGAAATGCCTGCCTTATTTTAAGACAGACAGTAGAAGTATAGAAATGGCATGGGACCCAAAGACAGTCTTCCAATAGTCAGGTGACCAACTGATAGAAGCATAATTCACAGTAGTGCCCTCTGGTTGCCATCTCCTTAAATGCCATCTGCATTCCTCATGCAAGAGGAATGAGGACATTTAAATATTCATTGCTAATTGCTTGTCAAGGCTCCATACATTCAATGTGAGTGCCTGCTACTTGGACCACAATTTGGTGTGGATTGCTAAGCCAAAATATTGAGCTGGAGAATTATTTGAGC
Organism: Cnephaeus nilssonii; assembly: GCF_951640355.1. Lineage (NCBI taxonomy): Eukaryota > Metazoa > Chordata > Mammalia > Chiroptera > Vespertilionidae > Cnephaeus > Cnephaeus nilssonii. The sequence continues at coordinate 31,473,252 of NC_137077.1, forward strand.
TACAAATACACCAAAATTAGATCTGTAAGGAAATCAAATAATTTAAAAGCATGCAGTGCATGATTTGAATTCATGGAGAACATGCCATTACAAACAAAATTATTTTCAAGGAAAATATAATGCCTAATCTAAACCACAAGAGATATTAAACCACTTCCAAATTAACTGAGTGAGTTTAAGAACAGAAAAAGCATACAACAAAAGGTTTACAACTTTCTCTAGCACTCCCCATCACTGCTCCGAGGACAATGTGGTTCCAAAACAGTTTTAAGAAAAGCATCTGTTGGATTTCATAAAATTTGCTCATATTTCTTTATAATTATTCACCTTGCTTTCTGAGAAACACAAACATGAATTGAACAAGTGAACCACACACACTGCGGAACAGCTATTGAAAACATAAATCTTCACAGGAAATAATCAACTATTTAAGATAATTGTATTACAAGTAAAGGGCCCAGGTAATGTTCCCACCAAGAGACAAAGGGTTTCGAAATTAATACAGTACATGTTTTATCTCTATACAATCTCTGACAGTATTACAGTTGTACATACTAGATTAAAAATTCTCTTAATTTAGTGGCCTTGGAACTTCTGTTTTCTATTTGTCAAATTCTGTATATGATTTAGTAGAAAAACTATTTTGAATTGTAAATTATTACAAAACTAGAGGTCCGGTGCATGAAATCTGTGCACTGGTAGGAGGTCCCTCAGCCTGGCCTGCGACCTCTCACATTTCGGGACCCCTCAGGGGATGTAGCAGTGTGCCAAGTGGCAGGCGGGTACTGCTCTCACTCATCCCGGCCTGTTGCGCCTGCTGCCCTGGAGTCAGGAGAGGCTCCCAACATGGCAGCTGCACTCACCAGCCATGAGCCCAGATTCTGGCTGAGTGGTGTTCCCCCTGTGGGAGCACACTGACCACCAGGGAGCAGCTCTTACATTGAGCATCTGCCCTCAGTGATCAGTACGCATCACAGCGACTAGTCATTCCAGTCATTCACTCCTAAGGGTCACTTAGGCTTTTATATAGAGAGATTATACTTTGATTGGTTGAACAGCCGACTGGTCGACCCGACACTTAGCATATTAGGCTTTTATTATATAGGATACAGTAGGGAAACTGGGAATAAAATAATTCTATCAACTTTAGTTCTATAGGATTATCTAGTGCTAACACTGAAATACATTATCAACTTAAAAATGTAGATCCTGTCCCAATTTGTTTTGTGTGTATAGTTGGTATTTCAACTGCTTTATATGTTCTGGATTTCTTTTGCTGCGTCTGCTGTTTATGTTCAGCTGAGCTCAGGAGCACCAAGGATACCAGCTTGACAGACTCTCATAATAGTAAGTGTAGTTGTTAAAGTACAAGGTAGTTATGTAAAACACAACAACACCTTCCATCAACATGATCCCCAGGTCCATGAAGACTACTGTACTGTCTCTGGGTATATACTAAGCCTGGGTTACCTCTCAGGTTTTGATTTAACAGTGTATATGACAATTGTGCTACATAATTTCTTTTCTTTTTAAAAAATATTTTTATTGATTTCAGAGAGGAAGGGAGACATAGAAACATCAATGATGAGAGAGAATCATTCATCAGCTGCCTCCTGCATGCCCCCTAGTAAGGATCAAACCTGCAACCTGGCCATGTGCTCTGACTAGGAATTGAACTGTGACCTCCCGGTTCATAGGTCAGTGCTCAACCACTGAACCATACTGGGTGGACTGCTACATATTTTCCAGAGAGTTTTCCATTCTGAAGTAAACGCTTTCAAGAAGAGAAACCAAAATGAAGCTGATCAGAGTAGAAAATAATGAAATGTTAAGTGACTTTTAAGGTTCTGAGTTCAGCTGTATGGATCTTGTTTCATCTTACCAAGAGGCTAAAATTAGCAAATGATGAGTGAGTAGGAAAGTCACAACCAGTTTTATAGTAAGTAACTTCTAATTATCTATCTCTAAAGCACATAGTATATACACAAAATGACTCAATTAGTTACCCATAAGTGGAATTTATAATACTTCTCAAGAAGATATCAGTGGGAGATAGTAGAAGTTAACATGGTAGGATCTGTTTTTTTTTTTTTGTGATCCTTTGCCCAGTCATTGACAGTTGATTGGAGGAATTGGAGAATGTATGGAGTGCCTTTAATTAAAATATCTTACAATAGCATGTAAATCAAAATGGTAACATTGCCACATTTTAGAAACCCTCTCTAACAATAAATTCAGAAGACCTTAAAAGAACTGAGGTAAGGAAGATATAATAAAACACAAGTGATTATATGGTAAATATATGGTATATACAAATATAGTGCTTATATGATAGTTATTACATAATTCCATATAAAAATTAATACTGTAGTAAAAGTTTATATTTAGTCCTTATGTATAGAGATATAATAAATGTACATGTGGCTAGAAGTCTAGATAATATACTGAACCACCAAAAAAATGAGACTGATTTAAGAATAGTTCTCAATGTTTAAATTTAATCAATTTAGGCATGTAGGAAAAGAAAGTATCAGCCAAATGTTATAAAGCATACATGCTAATACATTGGGAAGATTCCTCTCATTGTACTTCTTCCAATCCTACACATCCCGGGCTGTCTCTTTCACAAGCGTCTACTATGTTCTACTATGTCTCAACCATTTGAGATTCTGTTCCTAGGGTTAAATAGTTCCCATCCCAAAAGCCTCTATTCAAGTGTGCATATATTACTGAAAATGGTAATATTTCTAGTCTCAAAGTTCTTATAATCAAATCAACTCTTTCTAAACTGAAGCAGCTGAAAACAAATGAGGGCAGTATGTATCAGGTAAGAAGGGAGTAAATACGAAGATGTTGAGAATGGGAACCACCGAAGAAATTGAGTTTGGGGAAACAGAAAGAAATGTTGATGGACGGAGGTGACAATTTTTTATCATATTCAATTTCTCAGTTCCAACAGGCTCCAATGAAAGCACACTAACCAATAATTTGTACAAATAAGGAGCACTCCATGCCCCCACTTTTAGGTCAGTGTTCTGGAACACAGATCTAGTTATACTTTACTGCTCTCTTACTACTATCCAAGCACTGATCTGAAACTGACAAGGTAGCTTCTCTCTTTGTTATCTTTTTTTCTATTAGTTATATAACAAATATCAAAGACAAACACATAACCTATATAATAAAAGCCTAATATGCAAATCAACCAAACTGCAGAATGACCGGTAGACTGACTGGTCACTATGAGGTACACTGAGCTTCCCCCAGCCCGCAGGTCCCAGGCCAGCCAAGGCATGTGCCAGCAGGGCCCTCCTGATCACCCTGCCAGTCACCCTGCAGAGGAAGGCGACTGGCAGCGGCTGTAGGGGGCAGGGCTGGCAAGCAGGCGGTGCCAGGCTGGCCAAGGTGGGTGCCAGTGGGGGGCCCCCCATTACCCCACCGGTTGCCCCACAGATTGGCCCTGATTGCCGGGCAGGGCAGGCCTAGAAACCCCACCCATGCATGAATTTCGTGCACTGGGCCTCTAGTAAGACATACTTGCTAAAATTCTACCCTGCACTGAGTAATTTCAGAGTAGAGGGTGCAAAGCAGACTTATTACTAAAAAGTAGTGAAAATGAAATAGTCTTGAGGATTTATAAATTAAGATCAAAGAAGATGACCTGTATGCTTTCTCTCTTGAATAAAAATGAGCAATTGAATAACAACTAGATTTCCTTTGAAAAGATGATTCTTATGTGGCCAATGAAATTTTATAAAACTATGTAGGTTTACTAAGGTGGGAAACATTAGGTAAAGTATGATTTTACTTGAAAAAGCTTATAATCCTATGATGTATCTTATCTACAGAAGAAAAGAAAGTTTTAGACTATATAGCTTCTTGGGGTCAAATGCATAACTCTAAAAGTCAACACTCAAAGAACTATTATCAATGTGTTAATATTCACTTAGGAAATCTGGGGCTGGTTTTGGGTTCTGTGGCTTATCCAATGATTTGCAGAATGGAAAACAGCACGTGTATTGTTTGCATGTGACACCAGGCTTTGTTGGAAATCAACAAGGAGAGCCATTAAACATCTAAAGAAATGTGGTCAGTGAGTTGATTAGAAGTGGACAGTGAAGATCTATATTTCTAAGCTAAGAATGTTCTGAATGACAAAAGTGTCTCAGGGATTAATGGGAAGAGGACATATTTATAAATATAGATAATAATCCATTTAAAAAATAATGGGTTTGGGGATAAAGAGCATCATGTCTTAACCAAATTTCCATATATATATTAGCTGTAATACTCTGGACAAATCAATTCTCCTCCCTGCATCCCAGAATCCTATCTGTATAATAGGGTTTAAATGTATGATAGATTCTCATTAGTTTAAAAAAATTAAGAAATATATACTTTTAATATTAGGTAAAAAAAGTCAATGAGGAAAATTGAAAAGATAATGATTCTTCCTAACATATAAGAAATAGAGCAATTTCATATATTTCTAGGCCTGAGATGTTTATTATCAGTAAGGATTCTACAGCATAGAAAAGACAGCATTACAACATACCAGTATTAAATCTACTGATGTATTTTAGTTCTTTTTCTATTTCATACCTATCATTTATATAGACTGCCTCCTACAAATTAAAAGGTTCCATCAGAAGTCTTAGAGAAAGCTGGTTTAAAATAAACTTTTATTGCCATGGTTAAGATCTTTTATTCTCTGTGGCCAAGTAGTGGACTAATGCATTAAAAAGGAGAATGCTTGTTTCAACTCTAAAAATTCTTGAGATGTTTTTCCCTCTTGTCCATCATCTACAACAATGTATGTAATCTTTTTCTTTTTTAGAGAGAGAGAGATGTAGGGAGGGAGTGAAAGAAACGTACAGGGGGTGGGGGGTGGGAGAGAGAGAAACATTCATGTGAGAGAGAAACATTGATCGGTTGCCTTCCATAGGTGCCCCAACTGGAGATCAAACCTGCAACCTAAGTTTGTGCCCTGACCAGGAATCAAATGAGCAACCTTTTGGTACCGGGAGATGCTCTAACCCACTGAACTGCCTGGCCAGCAATATTTTTTAATTTATTTTACATTTGATGCTCAGGAATGATGGTTTACAGCTTTATAATGTAAACCTACTATATATTTAAATTGAAAACTCCTATTTTGTTACTTCAACTTACGCAGAAAAAAACCCTAAAAATTCAGTTTGTAAAGGCTCAAGTGCACATGCTTTGTTAATATTTAAGAGAAGTCAAAATAAAAAAACACACACAACTGTACTTTAGAAGAAGTAGATACTTCCTTAGCTACCTAAGCCTGAATTAAATGGTTCATGAGTAGATGCTTTCTCTATGACTCCTTGAAATTGGGATTCGTACAAGTGATGAGCTTTGCTCCCCACCAGACACACACACAATGGGAGAGATGGGCTGTGGATCAGCTATCATAATGGACATCCCTGAAATAAAGCTCACAAAGCTATAAAACTCATAAAAAGCACATGCATGAAATGACAGAACAGAGTGTGACTGTCAAATGTTGACTCAGTAACAGTTAAACCCCTTCTGGCTGCACTTTTTTATGGTCTCCTTCTACACTAATGATACGAGAAGAACAAAGAAACAAAAAAGGTTTTTAACCCTCCATTTATGTGAATCTCACAGACCACCAAAGAAGATGAAAGATTATTTATAATGTCATAACGATTTATTAGTTGGAGATTTTTTTCATTAGCTTAAGTAAAATACAAAGAAGTAATGTATGTGTCCACCCCCTCAACCTCTCACTTTCATCCTTGCTTACTGAGATCCCCATTTTCTAAAAAATAATCATCTACCCACATAATCTAACCGCACAAATTAAAGAAAAGTCTTCTTGTAAATTGTATATAAATTAGATACACACACACACACACACACACACACACACACACACACACACACACTTCCCTCCAACATCAACAATAATGCAACTTGAAGAAACCTTTCACTAATTTACTCTGGTCAAATGTTAATCTACCCATTAAGATATTCCCAGTCACTTTGGTATTCTGAAATCTTGTATTCCTTAGGAATATTTTTCCATTCATTTTCTCCAACAGAGAATCACTGGGAGACAGGATTGGAAAGGTCTGTAAGTGTCCTCTGCGTCTAATCAGATATAAAATAAGCCTTCTCTAATCCTGATTTTCACCCTTCTAAATTCCACTAGATTCTCCTGGTGGAAAAAGTAGGAATTAGAAGCCATAATGTGATTGCATCATCTGATTTTCTGTTATGAAATTTGATATCCAGCTTTCTGAAATATTTCCTAAAGGGTAATATTAGCTAAATTTCTTAGGACCTTAGTTTCATCAGGCAATCTGATACAACTAAAATGTAATGGCAGATCAAGTTTTCTTAAGAAGTATTATAAATTTGAAGATAGAATGGTTTTGCAGGAAGCATACAATTTCTATGAATTCAAGTCTTAATCCAGATGAATAACATTCTAAGATAGTAAAATGACTTGTGGATAAAACTGAATCCCGATGTATAATTTTTAAATAATTGATTTTAAAGTGGGGGAAATATTAGAAAGTTGCTGACAAGTAACTAGTTCTGATTTCCATGAATAAAGAGAGAAATGTGAGGACTAGTGACAATGTATGTTCCAGAAAAGATAGAGCTGACTGCTTTAAGAATTAGGTAAGAGCACTTAAGACTATGTGGTGATAACAAGAAGCTAATATGGATTCACTAAGAAAAACAATGTTACAATGACCTCATTTTTTTCTTTCCTACAGGAATTGGAATGCATACCAGAGAAGCTCAATGGTCATAATGTGTGGGACTTAACTCAGTTTTGGATTATGTTTTACCAATATCCTGTTGTCATGATGGAGAAATTGCACAGAACCCTGATATAGAGAGTTGAATGGAGTGGAAGAGGAGATCAACAATAGATATCTCTAAATACGTTAAGAACCGCTATGTTTAAAACCAATAAAGACTTGTTATTTGTGAAAAAGGGAATTTGGCCACATGCAACTGAGATGCAGAACACTGACTAATGGTTGTACGTCACCTGGTGAAAGACAATGAAAAACTGAAGGAAGAGTTCTAGAATAGTCAGAACTGTCTCCCCATTGAATGAGCTGCCTCAGGATGTAAAACATTTCACTTCCCTGCAGGTTTTCAAGTATTGGCATATTAGAGGTATTGAACAGGTAATTCAATGTCAGATTAAAGATCCCTTTCATTTTCTTACAAACCTGCAATTCTATGTCCTACTCGACTGGACTCCCTAACACAAAAGTACAATATTTTGATAAATGTATAAAACCATATATATTTTCTCTATCCATAAATTATAATTTCCTCAAAAGCTGTTAAGTTTCAAAACTTAAAGGCACTCCACTTATAGCTGAGAATTCATAATCATTTCCTCAAATTCAAAAGAGTAAATTCAAATTATAAAAAATATGGTTATTGAAATATATTTTATGAAGAATTTGTCCAATAATAATCAGAATTACAGATTCAGGTACTTTATAAAATACATATTTATAGGCCCAGATTCAACATTATAATTTAGTACTTAAATAAGGAAAACACTGCTGTGGAGAAGAAGTCATTGAGGCATGGGTCTGTAATGCACAGAAAAACCACTCAAGGCATCTGCAGAAAACAAATCGCTCACAAAGAAGGTAGACACGACTACATCTTGGTAAAATATTGGTTCTTGCTTATTTGTCATGATGGTGCTTAGGTGTGTACATGTGGAAGAGGGAAAGGCAGGAGAGGAAAACAATAAGACCTGAGTTTTTAAATGTCTGTAGATGTGGTCAGCATTGAATCACAGTCTAAAAAATGACTTTGTTGTTATTTCAGATCAAGGCAGATATAGATACTGTGCACACTGAGCCAAAACAGAAGGGTTAATGGGAGAAAATCAAGGACCAACAAAGACAAATAATAAAATTCACAACCTACACTGGATGTCCGGTGGGTGGGAGGGCTGCACAGATGTAAACACAAAACTGGAATGTTGTCTGATAGTAACTGTTCTATAAACAATGGGTAAGTCAGTTACTGAGTTACAGACAGGTATAGAATCATTCTTTTTAATTTTTCCTTTTCATGGAATAAAAAAAGACAAAACTGTCAGCATTCTTACAAAAGAAGCCTCAGTAGCCAGGAGTTAACTCCATTAAAGAAATATAATTGGACTATTTTAAAGAATCGTGGTTTGGTTCAGAAAGGCTGGGTCTGATAAATAGAGGCAGGCACGTCAGGGTGATGGTTCACTTTTCAAGTACCCATGGTAGTTTTAGAGGAAGGGAGGGGGAAATGTAGATTAGAATAGATATTTAAATCTCACTTTATTGAACGCAAACATTTTATGTTTTATCAGAGCTGCTACAAGAAGCAAACAAATAAGATTGGAAAAAAAAAAGATTGAACATATTCTTTCTGTTTCCCAGTTCATTATCAGGTGAAGGGGCTGGTGCCTGATGGAGAAAGGAAGACCTAGAAAGGGAGCCAAAACAGGAAAAATAAAGAACTGGGGAAAATATATACAAATTGTGGAGATGGTGATTGCTTAAATGAGATTTTTTTGTGATAAAGACTCAAAAGGAACACACTAAATAATACACATGACCAACACTGAGCACAAACAAGCTAATCAAAGAGGCACGGGGGGACTGTCCTGAGCTGCTTTCTCCAGGATGGTCCCTTAGAAAGGAGACTGAGATTCTAGCCAGAGGACGTGGGTTGAAAAACCCATCTACCATTTCAATGGTTGTCATCTTCTCAGATCTCAGGGTTTTTCTATTTTTAAAACAAAGATAAACATACTGTTCCGCTTATATTGCAGTGCATACACGATTGAAGTTTAATGTGACAGCACTCTGAAAACGGTAAGGCACAAAATAAATGGCAGTAGCCATTATTACTCCTAGGACTCATAAGCAGGTCTTTCTCATTTGATCTTTGGGATGAGGACGGGAACAAGGGAGAAGGGAGGTGAAGACCATTCTTAAGAGACCACATCTGAAAAAATTCCAGTCCAACAAAAAAAGTGATTCTTATTTTACTTACGGAAAATTTAGAAAAATCAGGAATGTGGGGCACCGTATATGCCAATTTTCAACCCTATGACCTTGGCATAATTATTGTTTATTATTCTTCTAGTCTGTTATCTACATACCCTGGAAGTATACTTTAAAAATATCATATCTAGATTGGTCTCGACATAGTGTTTTCAAATCACTTCATATGGTGATTACCAGGGAAAGGGGGGGTGGTAGGAGGTAGAAGAGGGTAAAGGGGATAAGAGGTGATGGAAGGTGACTTGACTTGGGGTGGTGAACACACAATACAATATACAGATGATGTGTTACAGAATCGTACACCTAAAACCTATATAATTTTATTAACCACTGTCACCTCAATAAGTTCAATACAAATCTAAAAAGAAAGAATGCTACTGTAAGCCTGTCTTCAGATCTTTAAATGCACAGACCATTTCAATCATCAAGAGGCCTGTGGGTGTGTACCTGACAGACCAATTTGGTGTGCCCTGTGTATCTCATTTTATTGGACCATCCTGCACTAACCCCTCTACCAGAATGATGTAAAGAACACAAGACTCTCTGTTTGAAAACACGCACAGCTTTTCTAGGCTTGGAAATTAAACCATAAAAAGTTTACTGAAAAAAAAACACACAAAAAAACCTTTAAAAAGCTTCTTAAAAACTCACACCATAATTGCTCCCCACCAAGCGTGGGCACTTGCTAGCTGCAAGTAGTGGCACTGTGACAAATGCAGCACAACTGAAAGCGGGCTATACTAAGAGGAAGGAAAAGTCTTCCACTGGCCATCTGTGAAAATAAGGCATGTGGCCATTAAATGCAGAGGCTGTAAATACACACAAACTCCATGAAGCAAATGGCAAAAAAGGACTACACTTCAAGCTCAAACAAATCAAAATGTTTAATGCATAGTTACCACTGCTGGACGAAAACAGCTCTGATCTTTGCAGTCTGCACACTCGGCATGGATTTCAATTAAATGCCCCCAAAAAGAAAAAGAAAGAAATGAAAAGACACAGAAAAAAAAACACCCCATCTGGAACAAAAGGCTATAGACAGCCTATACTCTATTTCTAGAAACAAACAGCCCCTTTAACTTGCACCAGCCTGTTGAGAATGTCGATTGGAATTATTGAAAGGCTGACATATAGAGTGATGGATGGATGATGACATAATGCCTATTTGCCTTTTTGTCGTGGTCTTTGAAAACTGGCTGCTCTGTGCTGATAATATTCACCAAGGGGTTTTCCTCTCCCTTCCTGTCCCATAAGAAGTGTTCCCCAGCTAAGACGCTCAGAATTAAGAAGGTTTTATGAATGAAAAACAAAAGAAAAGAAAACCTAAGGATCAAATGCCCACTTGCACATACAAAGTTGGTCTAGATTTCCTAATACTCAGTTGCCTAGAAAGCAGTTCCCCATCCATTTATATAAATTTGCAAAGTAGAGAGCCTCCCATAATAAAAGGCAAGTGTTCAATACCAGATTGTGCGTACCTTTTAATTAGTCTCCAAAAAATAATTATATGTAGAGATTAAAAAATATATATTCACTTTTATAAAGAGAAAATATCAATCATTTTTGTTATTGTAATTGGTTCTTAGGCAAATTCTAGCCAGTGGTTTTAAAAGTTTAGTAGGGACTTTTTTTTTTTAACACACACACACACACACACACACACACACACACACACCCTAGTATAAGCTCCTGCTTGGCCATACTTCCAATGACATCTCATTTCCTCCTGAAGGATTTACCTAACATGGCTTTCTCCTCATGGAGTCTTTCTCTAACCACTGAAATATCTAGTTTTAATTTGACTTCTCTAATGCATTTTAGCTAAAGGCAACATCTACAGAAGCCATCCATAAATCATGAATTAATTGTAGACTCTTCCGCTGAACGCAGAGGCGTGAGTCCTTTCATAGCCACTTGTTCAAAGCAAGCAAAACCTGTAATTCACAATTCCTCACATGCCTCCTCCTTATCTAAGGGCAGGAGCATGTGTTAGGTAATGCTGAACTAGATCTACTGTGTCAGTTTCAGAAGTGTTAACACTGCTGGCCCCATCCATCAGATGGCCAGCGAAGCGTCGGGAAAGAATGATGGATGCAAAATTATTACAGGGCTGCCATCCGATACACTTACTGCCATTTGTAACTAATGCTGGGACTGACACAATTTTTTTTCATTATTAAACATCCACATTAAGTCAACATTGGTCACTGTCATTTCACGTTTGGCACTCTGTTAAAGGGAAAGAAAAGGAATGGCAGTGGCGGCGGAGAGGGGGTGGTAAAGGAGAGTTCCCTAGTGCCGGAGTGATGAAAATCCACCTTGATTTACAAATCAGTCTGGGTATATCGTCCGTGGTAAGGCTTCGTATGAATCTGACTGAGAAATGTAAAGAGAAACTGATGTCATTATTGAGTAAATTATTATTTATAACATACATGTTATTCGCCCAATTTTCCTCTTATTCTATGGAAATTTGCAAAGAATTTTCACTGAACCTCAGAAGGAAAAATAAGACATTTTCCGAGCTGCTGTTCTTTGCAGTTAAAATGCATTCATAGCATGTGCAGGTGTTTAAAGTCCAGGTACATTGTTGGCAATTAATATCTGGGGGATAAAATTCTCTGCCTTAAGAAACGTATGCACAATATTTGCATGTTTATTTTGGTGACTGACATCTGCTTTATATCAGAACACTAATACAGAAGTTGGCCTTAACATGTAGAGAGCATGTGTGAACACACATGTATTGATTCAACCTTTCACCAAGCAATGTTTTCTTCTGGACATGCTTGTATGTTTTTATTAATTTTTAGAAAAAGAGGAAGGAAGAGAGGAGAGAGAGAGAGAGAGAGAGAGAGAGAGAGAGAGAGAGAGAGAGAGAGAGAGAGGTCGCCTCTCATATGCACCCTGACTGGGAATCTACTTGATCAGAAATTTAACCCACAACTTGGGTATGTGCCCTGATAGGGAATTGAACCCTCGACCTTTTGGGGCACAGTGCACTGGACAATGCTCAACCGACTGAACCACACTGGCCAGGGCAATTAATTTAATTCTTAATGAACCACAGACAAGTTATAAGGAAGGCTCTCAACATGTAATAGTAGAAGAGCCAAGGTAGTTAGAGAGATGACAACAAACATGAAACAATAAAAAACAGAGCAGTTTTGAGAGTTTTAATATTATTTTTCTAATGTAGCTGTCGCTCCCAATAGCCTTTTCCTACCCAATAGCTACGCTGGTTCCTTTTTTTTGCTTTCCTGCCAGTATAATCTTTGATCTTAAGATATCCCTTGATTTCAGGGAGAATAGAATCCAGTCTTTCTCAGTCCCAGAACATAATTCATGATCAATTTAAAGCAATTTCTCTTCCTTTCGCCAGTAATCCTCTTAAAGATGTGCTTATGACCCAGCACTACCAAAGGAGATGTTTGTGGAAGTCAGCTTGAGAGGTACAGAGAAACATCCCTATGAGAATAATGTAAAAGCATCCCTATGTGAATGAATACTGAGCTTAGCAAAGCGGAAACAAATTCCCCTTCCTGTACTGCTTGCCTTCATGGATAGCTGTAGGTGCGGCCACATTTTGTGACTCTAAGGGAAAAACCAAGAGAACCACAGAGATTCCAACCCTGACATCACTGAGCTGATAAACTAATGTCACCAACCTTCTGCTCTTTACCTCATTATATGCTAAAACTTAATCTTGGTTGAAGCTAAATATTTAGATTTCCTGATACATGTAATGAAATACATACATTTAACTACAGCATAGGTATCATCTTCCTACACCATTGAGAGAAAAGGGCAGGGAAACTTCTGGTCTATTTATTTCGGTCCCGGGCAGTGGGTCTCTATTACATTTAAATTGCTGGGTGGGTTATCCTATTAGGTATGGACACCTTCAAACACAAGGTTAGAACCTAAATATGTAGTTAATTGTAGGATCAAAACTGCCATTTTGATGTTAAGGAAGAAAAACAGGTGTTTTTTACAAAATAATTATATGAGGGTATTCTTTCTGAGCCTTCCTACCTGAGAAGTTTACTTATCCATCCATAAAAGTAATCTGTAACAGAGCTGTGTGGTAAAAAAGATAACATTATTTGAATATACAGTCATGCTACAATTAACCAGAGATGACAATTATAAATAACACTGTGTCTCAGAGTTTCCAAGAAACCTGACATACACAGTTCTTGGGTATGTTGAAACACTTCCAAGAAAAGTTAAGAAATGAAAACTCTTTTAGAAGTCTTCAAGTACAATGTGTTTCAGTAAAAATGACTTTCATTATGTGTTTCAGTACATATTACTGAAAAACATTCATCCCTTTCTTCACACTTCTAATTGTTTTCACTGTCCAATTACAGCTCTTCAGAATGAAGACCTTCTAGTTGGGACAACCATATTGTTTATTTGAAATGTGAAGAAAACTTAATGTTTATAAGGCTTGTGTGCTCAAGAAAACAGATCTCCACTGCAGGATTCCAATTATCTGGATGGCAGGTTATGCTATCACCTTTTAGGCTGCTGGAAAGCACCAGGCTCAATTTTTCCCCCCATTTCCTTTCTTCCAGCTCCTTTCTACCCTTTTCTCTCCTTTATGGCATCCACTCCTTTCATTTCTTTATTTTTTTAAAGAAAGAATTATTTTTATTTTAAATATATTTTATAGATTTTTAGAAAGAGAAGAAAAGGTAGAGAGAGAAACATCGATGTGAGAGCAATACATCAGTCAACTGCCACTGCCTCTGGCATATCCCCTACTGGGGATCAAGCCCACAACCCAGGCTTGTGCCCTGTCTGGGAACTGGCAACCTTTTGGTGCATGAGATGATGCTCAACCAGCTGAGCCACACCGGCCAGGGCAACCCACTTCTTACATTTCACATATCTTGTGGGTTTGAAAAATTGGGAGTATTGTTTTAGATAGGAAAAAAAATCCTCCTTTGGGATTCAAATTATATGAGAAGATAATCGTGCAAACTATAAAAGAAAGTTATCATATACCCTGTTTGTCTTTCATTAAGAACTCTGAAGCAGTCCAACTAGTGTTGCTCAGTGGTTGAGCATCAATCTAGGAACATGGAGGTCACAGTTAGACCTCCTTGGGGCACATGCCCTGGTTGCAGGCTCAATCCCCAGTGGAATTGTGTAGGAGGCAACTGATTGATGATTCTCTCTCATCATTGATGTTTCTATCTCTCTCCCTCTCCTTCCTCTCTGAAATCAATACATATATATACTAGAGGCCCGGTGCACAAAATTCATGCACGGGGGGGTGGGTTGTATGTCCCTCAGCCCAGCCTGCACCCTCTCCAATCTGGGACCCCTCGAGAGATGTCCGACTGCCCGTTTAGGCCCAATCCCAGTAGGGTGCAGGCTGGGCTGAGGGACATACAACTCCCACTAGGATCGGGCCTAAACGGGCAGTCAGACATCCCTCTCACAATCCAGGACTGCTGGCTCCCAACTGCTCACCTGCCTGCTTTCCTGATTGCCCCTAACCGCTTCTGCCTCCAGCCTGATCACCCCCTAACCACTTCCCTGCCAGCCTGATTGATGCCTAACTGCTCCCCTGCCAGCCTGTTTGCCCCTAACTGCCCTCCCCTGCAGGCCTTGGTCACCCCTAACTGCCCTCCTCTTCAGGCCTGGTCCTCCCCCAACTGCCCTTCCATGCAGGTCCGGTCACCCCCAACTTCTCTCCTATGCTGGCCTGGTCCCCCCCAACTGCCCTCCCCTGCAGGCTTGATCACCCCCAATTGCCCTCCCTTGCAGGCCTGGTCCCTCCCAACTGCCCTCCCCTGCTGGCCATCTTGTGGCGGCCATCTTGTGTCCACATGGGGACAGCCATCTTTGACCACATGGGGGCAGCCATCTTGTATGTTGGAGTGATGGTCAATTTGGATATCACTCTTTTATTAGATAGGATTTAAAAAAATAACTCAGAAGCAAAATGTCGAGCCAATTACTAATCTATCTATGCTTTGGCATGGCTAAAGTTGGGTGATTATAAAAATCTATTAAAAAGGTAGGTACTAAGGAAATACACACTATGTATAGTGATGTCACTTTATGTGGAAGAATAAGCATCCACTTTGTCAACTCAGGTATATAACTGATCCGATATGCTAAGCATCCACTTATTTAATCTCATAGGTAGGCCTACTAACATAAATGTGCTATGATTAACAGTCAAAATAATAATTTGACTTCAACCCTAAAAACTATAAAGGCAGAGGACATATTTTCTTATTAAATACTAGAGGCCCAATGCATGAAATTTGCCTCCTCTGCCCCGGCCCCTGCCCACCACAGTGGCCGCCTTGGTCCTTGCAGCCCGGTTTCATCTAGATTAGAAGGTCGTCCAGAAGGATGTCTGGTCTAATTAGCATATTATGCATTTATTATTATAAATAGCACCTCAAGTATATATCCCCATCCTTAATAGATAATAGATGCTAATATTGAATAATTACTAATTAAATAGGTACATTTGACATCATTTCATCCCCATGAAATGTACAGACATCTATCAATCCTTGACATTGTAGAAGTGACACCTAAGCTAGTTCAACAAGAAAAGGCAACCACAGTAATACCTGCTTCTAAGAGAGGTTCAATAACCTCAGTTCATTCTCAGGTGTCAAGGGTAAAAAGGGATGAACTAGTTTGGGTCATGCTGAAAGGTTTACCTATACATTACAAGAGTTAGCCATATTATTACAATAGTGGAAATGCTTGCCTTCATATTTTAAGAGTTTCACTTAAAACCCCATAAAAAATATAAGACTTTAATTGAAGACATAACTCAACTGCGTTGAAAGTGTATGGTGAAGAGATTTGGGAATGCTAACCTTCTTGAGAATGAACACATATTAATTGGGCAGCAGATTTTGGCAAATATTACTTCAAAAATAGTCTTTAAAAAAGTCATTATAATTCTACAAAAGAGAGAGGAAAATGAAAAGCAGTAGCTTTCCACAGAGGCAATCTAACTCCTGCACCTCAAATAGGAGGTGCTAATCAGAGAAATAAAATAAAGTGTGACGGTGGAGGTGGAACAAAGTGGCAATGAGGATCCCTAACAATAGACACTATGGAATAAAGTGAATGCAGATGGTTCCACTCCTGTTACTTAATCAAAAGGCTGAGCAGAGTCACTGGAGCCTGCATGAAGTCATGTGTTAGAACAACAGCTGATCTGTATTAGAGAAGATTAACTCGCAGTGCCATGGTGGAGGGCCCGGGATTATTTTATGTACTACCATTGCCTTACAAGCCGTCAGCACAATTATTGCCCTCCGATGTGAATGACTGATCTGTAACCAGAGCTAACCAGCATGCTGCTTAGGGGCCTAGGAGCTTCATGAAGATGAATTTCCATACCACCAAAGTGCTCTTAATGGGCTCCCTGATCCAACCACAAGGCCTGTTTTGCAAGTATATAGAATTTAGGATGAAGCCTTCCTGTCCAAAAGGATTTGGTTGGTTGTCACTTGACAAGTCCCAGCCAGCATAGGGGAGGAGAGGGGGGAGATAGGTAGAGTTGTCTCTGCTTTGGAGGATTAGACAGAAAAAAAAAGGGTACAGATGCTTGCTGAATGCAACCAACTGCTGTATCCACAGCTGAATTCAATGCACTTAACAAATAACAGCAATTTAGCTATGCTTGCGAGGAATAGCTGGAGTCACTTTGCATTAGCATCTGGCTGAGTGTTAAACTCACTTCTACATGGGGAGCAGAAAAAAAAAGGAGTTTCTGTTCAAGCATCCTTTCAAGAATGTTTAAATATTTGAATATAAATTCCTTTATGCTTGCGACCCTCCCTTCCTTCTTGGAGCTGCCACTTCGCTTTGCCTCTTCTCTCTGGCACTTAGCTAGAGGAAGGTTGTCCCCTTCTTGCTGCACCAGCACCTTTGCACGCTGTGAGACTGCAGGGGATGAGAGACTGACCCACGGTCCGCTCTCCCCTCCAGAAACAGAACAGGCTTGAAATAGTTTCTTCTACCTTTTGACCCATGTTTGGACCAGAAAAAAGGTACAGTTGTGACAAGGTCGTGCATATATTTCCCTTCACTATGTAGATTGCTAGCTTAGAGATTATACATCGAATTCCATGTAAACCCCGGGAACCCAAGGACATATCCAGATTAGCAAACTGTTCATTCTGTACAATCCTGTTTGACTCATGTTTCTCAGTTTATTGCTAAGTAGCTGATCATTTCCCCCCTCTTATCTGCTGTGTCTATACAGTGGTCGGCAAACTCATTAGTCAACAGAGCCAAATATCAACAGTACAATGATTGAAATTTCTTTTGAGAGCCGAAAACCGACTTCTGCGCATGGGCCACAAAGTTTCAATCGCACTGTACGTGCGCGCCCGCACGTGGTATTTTGTGGAAGAGCCACACTCAAGGGGCCAAAAAGCCACAGGTGGCTCGCGAGCCGCGGTTTGCCGACCACTGAGCTAGAGGATTGTTTAAAGGAGACTGAAAAACACTTTAAAATTTCAATTCAAAACGTATCAAACATTACCAAAAGAAGTAAATCACTTTGAGCTTTCTAGAACTTATAATATTTTTCTGAATATAATATAACATATTTTAGACAAAAGTTTTAAATTGTCACATTTCAGAAAAATTCAGAAGTTTCACTGGGCTTAGATAGAATAATAATGTCCAAGTTTTAAAAATCACATTTTGTTTTATGATAAAATCAAATTTTCCAGCTGTGCAGTCACCTAAAACTTGACAGTATTTTGCATTAGAAACATATGACCAGCTCAGGATCCTAGATGCTTAGACTATGAGGATGGGTATCATCCAAGCTTATGCTGGTAAAGAAGATTCAGCATTTTCAAATCCAGCTCATCCCCAAATACAAGTTAAGCATCTCTGGAAAGCAGAACTTTCACTAAGATTCAGCTATCTCAAGTGCCATCTCATTTCAATACAAATGGAGGGCAGAGAAAGATATTGATGGTCAATAAGGTTTGAAGATGGAAACAAGAGAAATATAAGCCTGCCCATTTTTGGCTGGTTTTGATTGGGATGGACATGGAGATATCTGTATTGACAGGAGGAAATAGGGAGGAGGACTATTATTCTGAGATGATGAGAAGATGAAAAGACAATAAAGAAGAAAAGCATTTAGGTGATTTAAGTATTTTTGGAAAGTCAGGTATTTTAAGAACTAACCTTTTCTGTCCGGCAGTTATTGAGACCTAGACTATTCACAACAGCCACCTTCCCATCAAGCACCTGTTGTTCCCGCCGAAGTTGCTCCTTCATCTGCCGCGCTTCTTGGATTGCCTTAGTGACAGCATCATGGTCATTTAAATAACCTGAAGATGCAACAGAACAAAGAGTATGTTTTGTACAAATGCATGGAAACTTTAACCATAACAATCACTTCTTTTTTGGGTAGTGGCTGGTATCTGGCATATAATAATTTCTCAGGGGAATTTGTCTAAATGAATGAATAAGTCATACATGAACACGTTGCCAAACATCTGTAAATGAAGCATAATACTAAGTGAAAGATAGCTGTTTCCACACACTTGAAAAGAAGTTTGAAATATAGTTTTTAAATAAACTATTTTTAATTATCTGAATATTTTGTAGTGCAAAAATAAAACGTATCTTTGATTTCTTTTCATGTAAGGATTCTTTTAATTTTACCACAAGATGCAGATATTGATAATTATCACTGTAATTACTGACATGCTAATAGCATTAAAAAGGCCAATTTAAAGTTTGGGCATAGCACTTCCAGGTTGTTATTTAAAGGAAGAATAAATCATTATTAACTGACAAAGAAGAGCATTTTGGCCCTGAATCCGTTTACAGTTAAATAAACCCCAGGTGGCAGTGGTTTGCTATGGATACATACTTGTAATAGTTAAGAGGCTAAATTTCAAGCACAGAATGTAACTAAGCAGCTGTAATTGTTTGATTTTTAAAAAATTGTGGCTACTGGTAAGAATAGTCACACAATGCATACTCTCAATAAGATGGTCAAATGACCAGCCTGTATCTGCAGCTCTACAATCCAGAGTTAGAAAAAAAAAAAAAAGAAAGAAAACAAACAAACAAAAACATTGCCAAATACTTTGTATGTCTTTTAAAGAATAACAGGTATAAGAAGCAAAACATTTTTTAATTTAATTTAACATTTTTTTTATTTGATGCCCATTATTATGATAATCTGCATGATCTTAAGGTAGAGTACCAATGAGAAAAGATTTGTTTCACAAATATTGAAAGGAAAGCTAATATCTCATCTTTCGCTCTCCCTATCTTTTAACTAGGGCATAAAATGGCATAAACTAAATATATAATATGATATTGCCCAGAAAAGGGACTTGTTTGTGACATGAGGCTAAATCTAACCAGATCCATTGGTGTATTGTGACAGATGGAGGGACTGTGAGACAGAAGGCAGGCACTAATCACACATAAAATGACCGGCTTGCCTCAACATGTTCCATGGATTCCAGCAAACTTTACACCCTAATCCATTTTTAGAACAAAAAACATCTGGGCCATAAATCCTCTAATCTGCCAAAACACGCTATTAAATCCCATGATTTGTTGAAAAACACTAAGATTAAAGAAAGGAAATATAAAGTGGCTAGCTGCCGTGTTAGGAAAGTGTTATTAATACTATTTCTTTGTCTCAATTATGAATGTTCTGGTACTAAAGAGCCTTGTCTAATCATGTCAGATTACACATCCTCGTTGTATAGCCAGACTCTTCTATCTGATCTGCTGATTGCCAAAACACATAGAAACCCACTTGCCGCTTAAACATTTCTATTGAAGAAGCTGATGTACGATTAGGGCAGCGCTGCCTCCCCCCACCCCGTACTGCGCACAGACCAGACCTTGTCCTCTGCTTTCCTTCCAGAGAAAGATAAGTTCTAGTGCAGTCCATACAAGAGGAAGTCTGGACTTACTATGCAGGGCGGGGCAAAAGTAGGTTTACAGTTGTGAGTACGTGAAACAGTTTATTCTTGTATTATTATTTATTAATTATTCTTATTTTCCATATGAACAGCTGACTGAAGGTCAGACCTGCAAGGTTAATATTTACTATAAAAGATGATTGTTTTTAACATTATATTATGCTGACTTGGACAAGCTTCTTGATATATGATTCTTGAGGTATTCTATTCACAAATACTACCACTCTAGAAAGAAATACAGCTCTATATGGCAGGGATGGTCTTGGTATATGTGTCTTTAGTAACATCCTAAGTGGACAGCTTGATTTTCCTACCTTCTAACCCCTGTTTATGTACAACCCGGCATCACACATTTTTGTAGTCTATTTAGCTTCTTCCAGAGCACATGTATGTGTGAAATGGTTTGGCACATGGCACTGAATACAAGTATTAATTGTTTATGCTTTTTAGGTGCTGCCAATATAACATTGTGAAGGAAAAATAATTACTATAGATGGAAAATGAATACCAGTTGTTACCGGGGTAAATGACTGACAGACATATGTTCTGTAGTGGCTAGTTCCAAGTTGAGGTGTGCGTTCCTGTGCATGTGGAAACAGAAGCTTACTTTCAAGTAAACATTCTTGCTCTTAGAGACTCTTGAGCAGGGGTCCTCAAACTTTTTAAACAGGGGGCCAGTTCACTGTCCCTCAGATCGTTGGAGGGCCGGACTATAGTTTAAAAAAACAACTATGAACAAATTCCCATGCACACTGCACATATCTTATTTTGAAGTAAAAAAAAAACAACACGGCAAAAACACCCGCATGTGGCCCGCGGGCCGTAGTTTGAGGATGCCTGCTCTTGAGTTTTGGTTAACATGCTATCTGGAATTCTAACATTTGTACCTCGTGCTAAATCATAAAAGCCATTTACATACCATAGACTGAATCTTAATGGGATTGTTTGGTGGTGCTTTACATTTTTTTTTCTAATCATAGTCACCAAATTCCCACTCTTGCTGATTCCCTCTCTTGGCAAATGGTCTGGCCTCTGATTTTGAAAAGACCAGAAAGACAGAACTTCACCTTCCTGCTCCTTACCCTACCCCCGCCCATTGTTACCCCACGCCGCTTCAAATCTATCTCCATTTATGCCTCTTCTTGTGTCAGTAAAAAGGTGCCTCTGTTTTCATTCAAGGCAAACCCCTTGCACTCATGTTCTAGATTCCTACACCTCACCATCGGTTATTTTCTGTCACATTTGTCATCTGCTCTTCTCTCCCATCTCTCCCATCTCAACTGTAAGTACCTAAGGCTCTCTCCTAAAACAGGCACATAAAGTCTCTCCCTCCTTGTTGTCCCCTTGTTCCAGCTTTGTCTCTCTACCTTTTAAGCCATGCTTCTCAAAGATTCAAATTCTCCCGTCCCTTCCTCACTCTCCCTTTCCTGTTACAATCTTGTTCCTGCTTGCTGTGTTCTTTTAATTGCCAATCCAAGGGGCATTTTCCATTCTCTGCAGAATGACCGCACTGACCATCGCCTCACTGAAATGCCTTCCTTCCTTGACTCTCATCATAGCACTGGGTCCCCTCTTCTCTCCGACTCCTCCATCTTCATATCCTTTCCTGGGATCCTTTCTTCAGCTGCAGGGTTTCAACCCTCAGGAGAAGTGTGTTTTTTAGAGTTGGACAAGGCTGAACTAAAATCCTAGCTTTGCCACTTACTAGCTGTATAAATTCCAGAAGTTATTTCACTTTTCTGTCTCAGTGGTCTCATTGGTTACACGGGGGTAACAAACACTGACCGGACAATGCAAATGTTGTGAAGATTAGATGAGGTAATCTGTTTTTTTTAGTATCGTAAGTGGTCCCTGACAGTTATTCTGTAACTGGCGGTTCATTTGCCAAATAGCATTAGTGAAACAAGGAAGATCTGGGCATTGGCTTCAGATGGATCTGGGTTTCTAATTCTCAGAAAGTGTGATATTTGACAAATTATAACAATCTCACCGAGTTTCCATTTCCCTCAGCTGTAAAATAAATGTAAGCTCAATGGAAGAATTACATAAAATAATACATGTGAAGGTGTACATAGCTCTTGGTACCTGAGAAGACAGTAAAAAGCATTATTCCTTTTTTCTTTTCTTTCTGCTTTCATTTCCAACCTATGTGTACCTCAGCCGTCTTGTTATGATAAAGTCCAAGAGGAGGTGCCATTTCTTGTTGGGAGAGAGGTTCAATTAAATGGAAGTCCCCCATCAGAGTCCAAAAAGACCCGAAATGATTACCTGATACATCTTGTTCTCCCTTCATTATATAATGAGGCAGCGATTGTATCTACAGGCAGGACTGGAAGGTGGGCATGTGTTTAGGAGAGACTCAGTGAGCCTCAATCTCGGGAGGGAAGTGAGAGGACCAAGGCCGTATGGCTCCAGTTAGCATCCCAGATGAGACGTGGGAAGCACAGGTTAGCAATCATCACCAGAGTTGCCAGATTCTGTAATCTTATAAATTTTACCATAAATTGATGTTTTGTGCCTCAGTGTTGCTTCTTAACCACTAACAACAAAATTCTTAAAATTAAAAAAGACCCTTTTATATAATTTCAGAGGCAGAAAAAAATCGGCAACTTGGCAAGTCCAATCTTAGAAAGGGTAAAATGAAACAGAAAAAGTGAGTAATGGCTGTTCCACAATGAAAATAAACAAACATTGCAAGGTAGACGGGAAAGCAGGAAGTACCTGTAATGGGTTAAGTTGTATCTCTCAAAAGGAAATGTCCCTGTCTCAGGCTAACCCCTGGCATCTGTGAATGTGACTTTATTTGGAAATACAGTCCTTAATAGACTCTATTGAAATGAGATCACCCTGATTTAGGGTGGGCCTTAATCCAATGACTGGTGTCCTTTGGAGAGAAAGGAAAATTTGACATATGGAGACACAGGGAAGAAGGTCATGTGACTATGGAGGCAGAGATTGGATTATGCATCTAAAAATCAAGGAACACTAAAGACTGCGAGCAACCACTAGGAGCTACCAGGTAAGCAAGAAGCATGGGGCAGATTTCCCCTGAGATTCCAGAAGGAACTAATCCCTACTGATACTTTGACTTTGGATTTCTAGCTTCCAATCAGTGATAGAATAAATTTGTTTCAAGCTACCCAGTTTGTGATTTGTTGCATCAGCCTTAGAATTCAATATATCACATTTGGCCCCAAACATAATCCTAAGAATCAAGGGATGATTCCTAGTACTGACAAATATCTACTGTCTGACTAAAATCCTTATTCCTAGTTACATACATCTGCCTCCTAAGGTTCTCTACCTGAATGTCCCATGAGTATCTGAAATGCAGGGTGTCTAGAACAGAATTCATCATCTCCCACTTCCTCAATCTGTTCTTTCTACACCCATAGCCCATGCCAGTTGCCCATGCAGTCACCTGGCAGTCATCTAAGACACCTCCTTTACCCAAACATATAAAAGGCAACCACAGCCGAGCCCTGACAACTCTGTCAGCTCCTCCCTCTCACATGTGCTTCTTCTCTATCCCCACATCCCTTACTTTTGCTGAAGCTACCTCGTAGCTCACTTGGGCTAATGCCATAACCTCCTAACTGGTTTCCCTATCTTCAGGCTTATGCTCCTTGAATCCATCTCCTACTCTGCTTGCAGATAAAACATTCCAAAATATCCAAAAACAAGGAATTTGGATCATGTCACTTGACCTAATAAAAAATCCCTTCTCTTGATACCCCAATGCTTAAAGGAGCATTATAACATGATAATTCTGTGAAGCAAAATAACTCCGTGTTCCAATAAATGTGGGAAACACTAATTAAAGTTAAAAAGGTTTCTTCAATGCACAAATTCTCAAAATCTTGAATATGTTAATGTGCATCGTGAATCTGTGAGAAGTAACAATAATATGCAGCCTTTCCCAAATATACTGAAACAGGAAACACTTGAATGCTCCCCACGGAACGTCATTCTAAGATAAACTCCAAACACTTTAAAATGGCCTAAACATCTCTTCATGATGTCAACTCTGCTTATCTTTCCTAGGTCATTTCTTGCTGGTCTCTGAGGAGTTCTGTGCAGCACGGAACTATTTCCTGTTCTAAGGATAGCTTTCCTCCTCCCGCCCACCTCTGTCGCCCAAGCTTGTCTTTTACTGAAATACCCTCTCTTCCTGGTGTGTTTGGGGATTTATTCAAATGTCACTCTTCTGTAAGGACTTCGCTGACATACCCCAGGCATGGTCCTTGTCAGCAGTAGTACTTCCCATTTATCTGCTCCTTCAAAACCTTGTAAATGTTCTTACTGTGTCATTGTCTTTCTTTTTCTAAACTTGTCTTTCACACCAGTCTCTGAACTCACTACTTGAGGGCAGTTTTTTTCTTTTAGTCTTTTATTCCTTTGGCCCATGGCAGACTGTTGAAGGAATAAATGCATATTTCTAAGTTGAAAGTTTCCAACTTTATAATTCCAAGTTCATTGATTTTCTATGTCATATCAATGGAACCTTGTACTATATATCACAAATTTATTAAAATTCATGGGCTTAATAAATGCTATCAGGGCAATACAAATTCTTATTTAGTATGTATTTATTTTACATATGATTTTTCAGCTATAAGTAAAAGTAAAGGCCCAGGTGTTTTAAATTATTTTCAATACATATTAAATTTTTTTAATGATTTTTAACGTCATATCATCATCAAATTTTTGGCACCCTGTTATTTCTTTACATGTGAAACCTCTCAATAATTAGTTGAATAATAAACATGAATGTAAACTGTAAACTGTAAAATGCTTTGTAAATGTTAATTGCCAGATGTTGAATGATACCCCTAACTTCCTGATAATCCAATGGCTTCCTATGTAACTATTACACAATTCTTGTTCAGCAACTTATCCTCATAAAAGATTTTCTCATTAAAAATGTAAATGTATTTGAGATAACATTCTCCTTCATGTCATCATATTTTAAATGAGCAAGTTGTAGAAATAAAATACCAAATTAATGGACCTCAAAGTGTTTCCCTTCATCTTATTGAATATATGTGTGTGTACTACATTTGCTCAGGTAAAATTTCACTTATCCATCGGGAATGAAGAGTAAGAATAATATGTTTCAGTGTCTTCCACAGAGATGATAGAACAAAGACCGTGGCACCTACGCCTCAGTCCAACACTTACACCTGCTTATCCTCCAGGCTTAGCAAAATGCTTGGCATAGAGAAGATGTTTAATACCCATCTATTGGATGAATGAGTGAAAGGTTAAATAGGTACCTGATTAAAGCATGTAATACAGAGAGACTACCAATAGGCAATCACTAAAAATAAAGCGTCCCTAAAAATAATCAGTCCCCCCTGGAGACTGATTTTAAGGCCTCAACCTCCACTGGATGTGAGTTGGCCAAGTTACTAAGTCTATATGTATTTGTTTCCTTGAAATTAAACTAGAGGTAATAAACAGGGTCACAGAGCTATCTACACCGTGAGAGCAACTTACTTAGAATCCCTAGTAAGCACTTAGCCATTGTAGGCTTCTGTTCTTTATCGGTAAAATGACAAGTTTTGACTATCTGATATGGGTATCTGCCCCATCTAGCTAAGGCTCTATACTTCTAAAATTAACTGCAGTGAGAAAATAGATTAAAAATGCTTTGAAAAAGTTAAAAAGCGTTCTATACATGTGCAACAAAAGTGAAAAAGGCCAATGAGGGAAAGATAACACCTGGTCAAGAGCTTCTAAAATTATCCATCATTCATCTGAACCTTCCCTGGCTTTTAAGGATTCTTTCTTTGGAGCTGCCTATCATTTGCCCACCATATTAAAAACGTCCTTATATAATATACTGTAATAGTGGTCACCAACCTCAAAAACTCACTTTCTATATTTATGGCTGGTAGGTATATAACAAAGAGCCCATGTCATTAATGATATCTTTAGTTATCTTTTAGTTCACAGTTTTCCATGCTTTATTAATGGCATAACACATTAATTCTTCTTTCAGGAGTGACCTTTACAACACCATTAATGCTCACAGCTTTTATCCAACTACATTATTACTCATTATAGTTTCAGCTTTCAACATCTGCCATTTGTTGAAAAGAGAAAAGCAAATTGTAGCGCCCTCAACTCCTTGGAAAATATGAGGAATATGTGTGTGGTGAAGGGACGTTTCAGGGAACAAAATAAGAGAAGTTTTAGTAGTGGAGAAAGTCAGATGACAAATATCATTAAATATATTCTTGCCTTTCTAAAATATTTTCTCATACTTAATCTTTGGAATGCTATTGTATAAAATCCTCATATGAAAAAATGCAACTGCATTAGTCATTTCATTAGTTTAATATTCTAGTTCTCATGACATTACAAGAGTAACTCATATACCAACACTGTGATATTTATAAGCCTTCATGTCTATTATGGAAATAAATCATTCTTGCCAAGTAAAGTATTTTTTTTTCTTTTACCAACTTAGGACATGAAAGCAAGTCTTTACCTTGGTGTCCATTTAGGATGTTGAGCAGAGTGACTGAGAGTTTGACCATAACAGAATGGTGCATAATAATAAAAAGCATACATACACCCAACCTTTTTCAGACTTCTCAGAATTTAAGTTTTCATTGTTTCTCTTCTTATTGCTGCCCCACTGCCCCACACTGACTTTCTCTTGGCAAATAATCTGGAATTCTACTTTGTGAAGATGGAAGCAATTGAAATATATCCCTTCATGTTTCTTTATATTCATCCCACAATTTCTTCATAACTTTACTTCATTTTTTCTTTATTTCCTTCAGTCTTAGAAAAAACAATGAACTTTTGTCCTTTCCAAATTTAATCCTGTCTCCTTATCTCTTCTTGTTGTTGCACCATCAGCGATACATTCTTTTATATCTATACATCTCTCCAATTCTTGTTCCCTTTGAAAAATAATATGATTTTTCTATTCTAAAACCTATCACTACTCAGCCTTCTCAAAATTACTTTCAACATCACGCTTACAAAGAGACTGGTCTATATATCAACTGCTCTTTTTTCCTTCAAATTCTTCAAATAGTTGTAATTGGAATTCCACTAAACCCTTGTACTAACCCCTCTCTGAGTCTACCTACCCATGAGCTCCAACTAAGTCCGAATGTTTTTATTCTTCATGTTCTTTAACTTTTCTGCCCCATTTAGTTTTAGCTCTGATCACTTTCTACTACACCCTCATTCTATACCTAGCCAAATCAATATGTTTC
This sequence comes from Cnephaeus nilssonii, assembly GCF_951640355.1. Lineage (NCBI taxonomy): Eukaryota > Metazoa > Chordata > Mammalia > Chiroptera > Vespertilionidae > Cnephaeus > Cnephaeus nilssonii. Next base: position 31,500,549 of record NC_137077.1, read on the forward strand.
TCAAAAGTGCACTATTTTACTGTGTTTTTTTATTTGTTTGTTTGTTTTTTGTGTTTTCTTTTTATAGTCTAAAATGTCTAGGGCTGTAACTCTTCTTCAAGGCTCCATTTGAAATAGATTATCCCCAGCTTAGCCTCCCTTGATCCTTCCTAAATAGAATTCAACACTCTCCTCTTTATGACCAAAGGATTGTATCTGTGCTCTGGAATAGTACTTACTATGGCTGACCTATGCTGTAAGATGACTTTTCCCCCAACTCAACCCTGAGCTCCTTGAGGATTGGTCTGTGCTAGCCTCCTCATAACTGTATACAAATGACAAACATTTTAATAAATGTGGGATTAATTAAGTGCTGTCTAATTTATGTTACTAAAATGCAAACTATTAAAAATTTTAAAAGCTTATAGAAGCATTTCTTTTTTAAAAATTAAATCTTCATTGTTGAAAGTATTACATATGAGAAACATTTTCTAGTGTTTGGCTACTCTACTGAAATGGCAACTTTGGAGAAATGAAGCTATCAATTTTTTATAATGCTTTTGATATATTCAGGTAAATTTCAAGTGGTGTGGAACTAAACAAACTTCACATCCTGATGGTTGACTGCTAAACCAGGCAGAAGGTATTTCATTATTATGTATACTTTGTACACATCACAAAATATAAAAATAAATTTCAGTGATGGAAAAGGCAAGTCACCTGACAATAGCATTCTGGAACCACTACTCTCTGTGATTAGACATTAGGTCTCTTTTATATAAACTTAAGAACATCAGTTATAGCAACAAACATAAGCAGTTCAATTTGACTTTCAGGGGGATATTATAACTTGGAGTTCAGTTATAAATTCCAATTGCATGTTAAAACAGACCTATAAGGCTCATCAAATTGGAACTCTCGTATGTACAAGGTACGCGTGATTTGCCATTAGAAGATGATTTCATTCAATTGCCATAATCAGAAAATCAGCAAGAACAAAAGAAACAGAACTTACCTATTGTGCTAACTCTGGCTGAAGGACTAGCTAATGCTGCTGGGACAGAGGCTTTGAGGGGGCCCGCCCCACTGCTTATTCTCAGAGCTGGCATATGGGGAGAGGTGGGTGATGTGGGTGATTTGCCATCAGAGGTCTTGGGTTTAGCTGATAGGTTCAGTGGCTGTGCCACTTCATCCTGCAATGATCATTAGAACATGAGCTGTGATAAGGAAAAGCTGATTACAAACACCTAGAAAAACACAGGTATAGTGCCTGTCCTTTCCCATCAATTACTCTACCAATCAGTGATTTTAGCATTCAATCTGAACATTACAAATGTTTGGTCAGCTGTCAGAAACGTCACTGTGAACTACATATTATGAAACGCCTTTTGTATTAGATAAAGTGCATGTACACTCGACTATCCAGAAAGCACATAACTGATGTCACCTGTAAGAAATATTCTGAAAGAGCTATTATTTGTACTATTCATTTTTATTGAGAGACAATACATTGTTCTTATAAAATTATGATGTAGATAGCTTTTATCCAACCTCCAAAGAACAGGGTTTGAGTCCCAAGCATCTTTGTAGCCTGGTGCTTAGGTAGAGTTCCTAGAACATCCACGATGGAGGAGTAAAATGGTGTGTAGCTCTGATCAGAACTGCTTCCCAAATTAAATACAAAAAGAAGAAAACTTTCTGTTAGAAAATAACCCCTTTTCTTAAAGTTTCATAGGAGAACTTTTGGGTTTAATAAAAAATTGAAACAATATAATTAGCATTATATTAATATGTAGTATTTATGTGCAACAATGTTCTAAACACTTAACATTACATTTTTTAAAATCCAAATTTGTTTTACATATTTTCCTCACAGTGCACTACATGGTGGTATAAAGATCTGTATGTGGTCAGTTCAGCAGGTATGGTGATTTTCAATTGTTCTATGCTTGCACAGGTCAAGTTTACATAGCTCATATTTTATTTTATAACTATCCATATTAGCCCTTATGAGTACAATTATCACTCAAATTTTTACTGCAATATATAAGAATCAGACATTACATCACTTTTTTCATTACAAACAAAAAGTTATTACTTTTCTGTGCTCTAAAATTAAAACATTGCATAATTTGCTTGTATTTTATTGTTTAAATTATATCCAATTTTACATAATATTATTGTAGAATAAAAATATAGCTTCCTCCCTGGCCAAGTGGCTCTGGTGGTTGGAACATTGTCCGTACACCAAAAGGATTGCAGGTTCCATCCCTGGTTAGGTTGCATATGGGAGGCAATCAATCAATGTTTCTCTCACATCAATTTCTCTCTCTCTCTCTCTATAAAAATAAAAAAAATACATATCATTAAAAAATATATACATATATATAGTTTCCACTTAGGTACTGTTTAATCTTCATGAGTTAAGTACATAAAATATCTACCAGTAGTAGCAGAATAACTTGTCGAAAGTGGAACAGTTTAGAATCAAATGGTGTGACTTGGTGACATGGAAACCTGTTAATAAACATGTTAATTAATGCGTACAATATTTTATGTATATATTTACTAAGAAACATTGAAACAAGGCACTATATAAAAATGGTAAAATGGTTTAATATAACATCTATTTCAAATTTATATTTTAAAGTGGTTTATTGTTAGATTTTATTGGTAGCTGCACTTATGAAACCCATGAACAGGCTAGGGAAAACGGCTAACCTTTTTTTTCAATTCTATTTTCTGTTTCAGAGAAAAGAATAGTTACCTGAAAATCCATGAGATAATTCAATGGCAATCTGGGACCATGATGCATAATAAGTTAATGACCATTATACCAAATTTATATGGATTCATAGAATTTTGGAAAAAAGTGAAGTAAGATAATTCCATGACTGGCTTAATATGTATTTTTGAAAAATTTACTTCAGCTTTTTTAAAAGTACCGGGACAAAATCATCCCTCCATTTTTCAATTTGAACATTTAGTTGGGCTGGTCAGCCAAAATCCATACATACGATCCTATGGTTGGCAGAAATCCAGCGGTACTGTTTCCTCTTTTTACTCTACTCCGGTATGAATGACTATGTCTCAAAATGTGGTCTGTGGACTAGCACCACCAGCACCGCCTGGGAACTTGTTAGAAAGGCAAATTCTTTATCCTTAGAAACTTCGGAGGTGGGTTCCAGCAATCTGTGTTTTAACAAGCATTCCCAGGTGACGCTGATGCACACTAATGTTTGAGTGACACTGCCTTATATAACATACAGGGAGATTATTAAAATATATGCGTATTGGCTTCAAACCCCTTTTAAAAAAACTTCCTCAATATAAGGAGGTGACATTAAAAATGACATAATAGTAGCTCAATCCTTAATTTTTTATCAGAACGTCGCATTATATGCTAATAATAATAAATAAAAATATGCATGTGCATAATAAAACAAATGCTATTGAGATTCAGTGAGCCAATAAGGACTAGATTCCACATTTTCTCCCTGATATTCCGCCAAAAGATCCTGTCAGAAGGGAGCTGCATTGACTGTTTACGATGCAGCTGTAAATAGTCGAGGCACTTTTCCCCCATCAAACGCCGCACCTGCTCACTACCTTCTGTGTGAAACCACTCGATTTTGTCATGACAGCCTGATCACTTCCCCTGACAGCATCACAACTCTTGCAGTTTTGAAGGGATGCTTGGAGGAACTGAAGGTGGCCGTTCCACTTGACTGTGCAGAAAGAAAAGAGAGGAGCGAGAGTATGTTCGCAGAGTTGCCACAGAGATTTACCAGCTCAGTGGAAATGGTGGTGAGTTTGTGTAGAGAGAGGACAGTGGTGTCCCTGAAGATGATGCAGATGTGGTGCTGATGAGGTGAAAGGTCACTGGCTGTGCTTTAAGCACTAAGAACTATTACATGAGCATGCTGTAAAAGGACTACCCAAAGCAATGATCAGAGCAAGAGATCCACTGGAATTCTTAATATTCTCCTCCATTCAAGGCAGCATGATGTCTGAAATCCAAAAAGGGCAAAGCCCTAAGGACATAATAGAGGTTGACAGGTCCAAAGTGGACAGAAATGTCATTCATAATTGCCCTTTCATTCTCTTTCTTTGTGTGACTGGGCTGATGGTATATTAATAAGAACCTGCATGCTTGATCCTTATACTGGTAGCTATAAAAATAATTTTGACCCCTTATATAATATTTCACAAATTGATTCTTGTAGTAATTTATAACAGAGCTACTGAATACCTATTATTTATGAAGAAGTAGTTTACCATTTTCTATTAATTATTTTTTACTTGACTAGATAAAAATTAAAACATCCTAACTATGAAATGGAAGTGGACTATTCATTTATGAGATGTAGCCTCCTAATTATGAATAAGCACAATAAGTGCCAAATGTAAGACTTTTTTCTACTTTGTTTATTATTTTCAATATCTCATTTAGAAGAAAATTTAAAGGTTAGCATGATTAGCCTATAGTTTTACATATAAAGTATACATTTAAAAATTAAGATATATAATGCTATGTAATAAAAGGCTAATACACAAATAGACTGAACAGTGGAACAACCAGAAAAACCGAAAACCCAAACAACCGGTCGCTATGATGTATGCTGACCACCAGGGGGCGTGCGCAGAACATGGCGGGTGTCAGCCCTGGTGGGATGGTGGAGCAGGGGAGTGGGGGCGCCAGACCAAGTGGGGGGCGCCGGTTACTGTCACCCGGGCAAACCTCTGGTGGTTACTGAAAATTCTTTGCTCCTACACGCTGCAGTCCCGCCCCGCGATCACACCTGCAGCCGGCATCGTTCCCGCTTGCACCTGCCACCAGTGCCAGCCCCGCTTACACCCACAGCCGGCGCTGGAGCCACTGCTCGCACCTGCTGCCGGTGCCCAGAGCCTGTCCCAATCGCTCGGCGCCATCACTGGGTGCGAGTGGTGGCTGCAGGCCCTGATCGCCCCTGAGGGCTTCTCCACCTCTCCCTCCTCCCAAGGGGCTATCGGGGCAGCAGCCACCACTTGCACCCACTGATGGCATCGGCCCCGCTCACACCTGCTGCTGGCACTGGCCCCAATGGATCCACACCGTTAGCGAGTGTGAGTGGGGGCTGCCGGCAGACAGGGGACCAGGGGCCGTGGTGGGAGGGGCCGGGCGGAGGCACGGAGGATGGGCCGAGACCTGCCCCTGTGCCTACCGCAGCCTCACAGCCCACAGTTCCTTTCAAGGTGCACAAATTCATGCACTGGGCCCCTAGTTTACATATAAACAAACATAAGTAATTTTCAAGGTCAAGAAAGCATTGGAAAAGATAGCATTTCCATCAAGTTCAGCATCAAGCAGTGAAGAAAATAATTTTCTCTTAATTACTGGTCCAATTCTTAAATTATGTTGTTAGTTCAAACTTTTTAAAAAATATGTATTTTTATTTATTTCAGAGAAGAAGGGAGAGGGAGAGATAGAAACATCAATGATGAGAGGGACTCATTGATTGGCTGACTCCTGCATGCCCCCTACTGGGGATCAAGCCTGCAACCTGGACATGTGCCCTTGAAGGGAATCCAACCCGGGCCCTTGAGTCTGCAGGTCAACACTCTATGCACTGAGCCAAGCCAGCTAGGACTGTCAGTTCAAACTTTTGAAAATAGCATATATCATATGTATTTCATTTATATACAAAGTGATCGATAAAAAGAATCTCATGTGTCTGTTGGATAGTTCCAAACTTGTATGTGATAAATATAGAGCAAACATGTATAAGTTAAGGTAAGCACTAATAGAAGTCTATTATTTACATTCATAGAATTATAATAATTTCAAGTCAATCATTTATTTAATTTTCAATACTATGAAGTAATTAATAAATGAAGAAAGGAAACTAAGGTTCAGAAAGTTTTAATGAACCTCAGTTTGTGGACTCAACATGCAATATTCTTCATTTACATGACAAATTAAAATTACATTAAAAAATATGTTAATGGAATATAATTTCTGAAATCCAGGCTTAGCCATATTAATACTACTATTTATTAAGCCATGTAATGGTCAATAAACATACAATAATAAAATAAACTAATACACACATTTGCTACATTATACATTCATTTAAAAGTTGAGGCACACATCATTGACTTATTTTGTTGATTTTTTTATGCATATCTGTTTCTCACACTATATAGCACTGAACATTTTCTTCCTTTATACTAAAGAGTTAATTTAGACAATTTTTTTGAGAGAAAATATCGAGGGTTTGTGTACAATATGCCAGAAATATAGCAATTCATACAATAATGTATAAGAGAATATTATTTTGTACATCCACATAAAAGTTTTAGGAACCTATTCATGCTATAGCTTCTTCCAATAAAGCCTTTGCTAATCTTAGTTGTCTGGGATAGAATGCAAAGCACGTACAACCTAAACAAACATAATAGTTCAGGCATGTTCCATTTACTTAGAACTACTACAACTTGTCTGAAAGCAAACATTTCACTTAATATCAGCTTGTGGTCACAATATAAAAACATCATGAAGTTCCTAATTAAATTGTATCCCAACCAATGAAAATACCCACATATATAAATAATAAATTAAATAAGAAAATATGTTTGACACAAATATAGAGCCTTACATGCACTGGAGAAATACCAATTGTCATCATGGATGCAGAGATTATTCCATGTAAAATATGAAGTTAAATATATTTCATTTAGATGGTTTTCAAGTAATATGTTTATTCTAGAAAAATTTATTACTCTAACATCTATAAATATAAAAGCCTAAGCGACTGGTCAGTAGCTATGACATGCACTGACCACCAGGGGGCAGACGCTCAACGCAGGAGCTGCCGAGCTATGGTGACTTGGCAGCTGCATTTCTCAGGTGACGCACCAGGAACCAGAGAGGAGGAAGCTCGATTCCGGGGTGTGTCACCCGAGAACCACCCTCTCGCAATTTCGAACCCCTCAGGGGATGTTGGAGAGCTGGTTTCGGCCCAATCCCTATAGGCCAGGTGAGGGGCCCCATCGGTGCACGAATCCATGCACCAGGCCTCTAGTAACTGTAAAATATTCATCATGTTATAATGCACAAAGACCAAACACATTCTGATGTTTGATTTCTATAAGAAATCAAATAAGTATAAAAGAAAACTCATTCTCCAGAATCCTGGAGGGTTATTTCTCTCTTATTACTCCTTAGCTTTCATTCACTTCTTCGCTAAAGAATTTTAATAGGGATGTCAGTATCCTAAAGAAGTCTACTTCTTTCTATTTGCATCCTTGATGTTCACAGCATGGAAATATGCTCACATGTGGACCTCAGACCACAAGATGGACCACTAAGAATGTGCAAACGATTGTGCCCTCCAGAAAAAGCATTCATCTCTTATTGATTCATTCTCAGTATCTAATTGATGATCTAGTATATGGCATATCACAGTTGTCTCAAAATTCTACTTCCTTAAATATTTACCTAAATGACTCATTGAAAATGAAACACTTATTTGGTAATTAACAAATATGTAGCACTCTAACAGCAATGGATGAGACCATGTACACTTATTTAAGCATCCATCCATCCATTCATTATCCTATCTAATAAAGAGGGAATATGCTAATTGATCATCATGCTCTCACAAGATGGTGACACCCACAGCCAATAAAGAAGGAATATACTAATTGATTGCCAGGCCCTCACAAGATGGCGGTGCCCACAGCCACAAGATCGGTGGGCCCAATCCCCTCAGCCCTGCCACATCCAGCCTCAATCCCCCAGTCCCCTCATCCCCACCTCACCCAGTCCCCTCAACCCTGCCTCATCCATCCGGAGTCCCCCGGTCCCCTCAGCCCTGCAGGAAAAGGCAGTTGGGGCAATCAGGCTGGCAGGGGAGGGCAGTTGGGGATGATCATGCCGGCAGGGGAGCAGTTAGGCATCAATCAGGCCAGCAGGGGAGCAGTTAGGGGGCTATCAAGCTGGCAGGCAGAGTGGTTAGGTGCAATCATGCAGGCAGGCAGGTGAGTGGTTAGAAGCCAGCAGTCCCAGATTGTGAGAGGGATGTCGCAGATTGGAGAGAGTGCAGGCTGGGCTGAGGGACATCTCGCCCCGTGCATGAATTTTGTGCACTGGGCCTCTAGTTTATTGAATAAAATTTCAACTATTTATTAATGGATATTACATGTCAGGCATTAGAAAAACACAAGTGACCTGACATCTAGGCATGTGGCTTTGAGACTTTTGTTTTGTGTGGTCAGTAATAAAGGAGAGAAAAAAAATGCATTTCCTTTCTATTTGAGACCTAGGTGTAAACATATGTAGAACTGCATCTTATTTAAACTGAATTCTTTGAGGACAGGCTGTCTATGCATTTAATATATTATTTCATTTATAAATATGCTTTGCTTCTTTAATAGCCATATGGTAATTGAAATATATATATATATATATATGTATATATATATATATATATATATATATATATATATATACACACACACATACACATACATACATATATCTATATCGATACATATGTTTATATCTATACATATATCTCTGTATTTCTATATCTCTACCTATACCTATACCTATACCTATACCTATACTTATATATAATTTCAGGCTTTCCCTCTGCATAATTTAAAAACTGTAATTATCCTCATATTTATCATAAGCAGTCATGTGAAGTAAGTAGCAAGACTAACATATGGGCAAGAGTAAAAGCACTCATGAAACATGTTGCAAAATTAATCACCCTGCGCTATTATCCTCTCTGATGAAATAATCATATTAAATTAAGTAGGGAAGTCACATGACAAGCTGAATGCATCCTGCTTACTAATGCCGCCCCTCTCCTCCCTAGCCTGTGGTCACATTCATCTTTCCTCTTTCTTCTGCTATTCCTGTTGCTCACTGTGGGCACCCTCTCTCACCTTTCCCACCCAAATAAGACAATTCTTTCCACAGTTCAGTAGAGGCTTACTAAAGAGAAAAACAAAGCACAACAGAAATATAATGAGGAACTTCCAAAAAGTTTGCCTGGTCTTTCCTTCATACAGAACTTAGATGAGAAAAGGTTTTCATTTCTGTGCAGGAGTTAATTAAAGAAATATAGTATAAAAGTCACTTTAACCATCGTATTTATTATTTTTTTAGCCCCTGAAGAATTAGAAATCCTGCTCATGTGGTCACCCCACCTCCATACTGAATTAGTAGGATCCTGTTACCTAAAAAAATCAGGTCTATCATCTTACAGAGCAGAGTCCTGCAGGCCCTTCCATGAACACAAGCTTGCTTCCAGACTTAGAGACTGCGCGATGCCTTGCCAAGCAGGCCAGGAGGGCTCCAGGAGTTCTTCCACAGGCAGGCTTCTGTGGTGTTAATGCTCTCATACGGGATTGCCATTTCAATGCAAGCCTTACATCATTTAGCTTCACTTTTGGGCTCCTCATTTTGCCATTTGATACTTTTGCTTAATATACACCTACTTCTTTTAAAAATGGATTCCAGTAGTGTAGTTGGGGGCCATTTGCTTCATTACTTTTACATTTAAATTGTTGGCCCATTTAATTGAAATGAATTCAAATAGTATTGTTCCTTCTTTGTTAATACTTTAGTAGAGTGTTTTCTTTGTTTTCTGACTTGGTTGATTTAATGCCCCAAAACTGTAAATTATATCCACATTTATACACATATATGTTTAAAAACAAATAGTGGAAAGAATAAAAAGCCCGGCTTCTGGGATATCATGATATTTCACACTCATTTTTTTTTAATTTAAAAATTGCTTTAAGCCAGGCTGGTGTAGCTCAGGAGCCAAAAGGCCACCAGTTTGATTCCTGGTCAGGGCACATCCTGGGTTGCAGGCTCAATCCCCAGTAGGGGGCATGCAGGAGGCAGCTGATTGATAAATGTTTTGCTCTCATTGATGTTTCTATCTCTCTATCCCTTTCCCTTCCTCTTTCTCTAAAAATTATATATATATATAATTTTTTTTACAATTGCTTTGAAATGCCTAAACCAAAGTTCAATTTACAATTTCTTTGAAATGCCTAAACCAAAGTTCCTTTGTGCTAGCTAGACTCCAAGATGATCCTGATAATTCTTGCCTTGCCTCTGGGTATTTATGTCTCTGTGTATTCTTCTTCTATAATGAATAGGGCTGATCTACCTAACTAAGAGATAATGCAGAAATGACTGACTCAGGATGCTATGTCATAAAAGACTGTAGCTTATACCTTCCTCTTTCTTGGATTACTTGGTTCCAGGACAAGGTTTCTCTACCTTGGTAGTGTTAACATTTTGGGATGAACAATTCTTTGTTGTGAGTGATTGTTGTATGTACTGTAGGAGGTTTTGCAGTATCCTTGGCCCCTACCACTGGGTGCTTGTAGCACTCCTGCCAAGTTTCAGCAACCCACATCTCCAGACATTGCCAAGTGTTTCCTGGGGGACAAAGTCACCCCCAGGAGGCAGCTAGCTGCCATGTCACAAGGACAATCAAGCGGCCCATGGAGATATCTACCAGGATGGAACTGAGGCCTCCTGCCAACAACCAGCCCTAACCTGTTAGGCGGGTGAGTCTGAATGAGTCACTTTGGAAGTAGATATACCAGCACCAGTCAAGCTTTCAAGTAATAGCAACCCCCGTTAACAATTTGATTTGGCTCATCAGACTCTGAGCCAAATCTACCCAGGAAAACTGCTCTCAGACTTCTGACCCACAGAAACTGTGTGAGATAAGTAAGTGTTCATGGTCTAAAGCACTAAATATGGGGGTATTTTGGTAGGCAGTGATAACTATGCATCTTCAATGAAGTAAGTGTAGTCAGTATTCACTTAAGTTCATACATGATTCCAAAGCATTTTTTTTTTACCATGAACTCATTTTGATTCCTAGAAAAATTCTTGTTTCTCATTCTTTAACCATATATGTGAATACATTTCATGAATCTCCCTCAGTTTTACTTGCTTTACAAAGCAAGGTGGTTAGGGAAGACTAGGTAGCACCCTATTATTACTGACAGTAATATCAATACCACTGTATGTCATTTTACTGCATTGGTTATTTTCCTGAATTTTTTTATGAAAAAATAATCAGATTTAAAACAGTATAAGAAGACTATTCTTTAAAGGAACCTTTACAGATGATGTTGGTATTCTTAGCCTTTACAGTACAACTTTCTTAGAGTAAGTATATTAGTTGTTTCTTTTATGACTCATGTTTGCCTTGAATAAAAAAAAATAACATTAACTCCTAAAGTTTAGTTAAATGGATAGTTAAGATGAATCAATGACTAACTCTTGGTAAATTCTTAGTTTTTTCTATTATCTTTCGTAAAGTGTTTTTTTTTTTAATTCTTTACATTTACATACAATACAAATGTCACTTTGACTAGTGAATAACAAAATAGAAGCATTTACACTACCATAATGTATCATTACACATTTATGTCTCTTCTAATAAATTATTCTCACCACTTGAAAGCTCTGTGGTCTTCAGAGCTTTGCTCCCTTTTCCTCTTTCTTTCCCTTTAGATTTGAAGGTTTGACATCTCAGGCTATCACTGCTTTCTACTCAGAGACATCAGTTAACAGAGCCGTTATCAGAACTCCTCAGCGACAGGTTTTCTATTAATTTAACTTGAAAATGTACTAGTGGATGCATCCACTCCACTCATTGCAGACAAAGAGGAATAGTCATTAAAGATAAAAGGTAAAAAGTCCAAAAATAAGTAAAAATAAATTTAAATGCAAAACTCACTTCCCTCACTTCCACTTGCTTTAATCCACACTGATTCTGACCCTTAAGATTAAGAGCAGTATTAGTGATTTTCATTTCTGAATATACAGAATTAAAAGAGTTGTCCCAGCTGTTGTTTTTTCCCCTCATGTGGTATGTGTATTGTTTACTTTGTTACAAAAGCATCTTTTAGGCATTATTACCAACAGTGCTAGTCATGAGAGAGAAGGAATTTATATTCCATTTGGTGAAGCAGTATATAGACACCAAATGATAGAATAGTTTAATGCTGTGTAAATTGCTAGAAAATTTTAATACTTAAAGAAATATCATTGTGATTAAACTAAAAAATACCATGAAGGAAGTTTGTTGTGTTTTGTTTTTTTTTTTTTTTTTTGTGGGGGGTGGTTATATTTCATTTAATCCCACTTCACCGAATTATTTATCACAAATGTGGCTGGCTCATTAATCTAGGACTGGGATTTAGATATTTGGATCTTAGATGTTTAAATGCAATTCTCAGAATGTCTCATAAGGTTATAATTTTCTTATTCTGTGGTTCCTCATACCACTTTTTCTGGAGTCTGAAAACACAAAAAGGTACCAAGGGCATGAGCTCTTACAACATTAGGTTCTATGAAATATTCTATTTGGTATCACATGATTTCTACTAGAAATAATGATTGTTTTCCCTTCCCCAAGATATTCAGCAAAAGCAATTATTTTCCAATTACTTTTGACTTAAAGAGTTTTTTTTCCCTTTCTCCTCTCATAATTAACCTATTAGAGTGTGAATAAAAGAAAAGGTATGGTATGTACCTAAATTGAATACAGGAATTATGCAATTTTTACCTGGGAACTTCTCCTTCCTTGAAGAGAAATTCTAACTTTTTAATGCAATATTTTCATTAAAACAATTAGTTTCCAAAGAAGAAATAAATGCTTATAGCCCTATTCACTCTTAGTTACATAAATTTTTAGGAGGTGTGAGGATCAGTTAAATATTAGAAGACAAATAAAAGACTATTTAATAAGATTAGTAACCTAAAAACTAATAAAATTTAACTTAATTTAAATATTTTTATATCTTTTCATTTTAATGATTATTTTCTAATACTATTTAATTTACTCTCTGAAATCTAAATTTTACTTTAAAAGTTACAAAGCATCCTCATATATTTTTGCTTATTTTAGTCTCAGAGCAAGAGTGTAAGATATAATCAATCCCACTTTACAGATAAAGAAGCTGAGGTTAGAGATATTCAGATTTGCCAACAGTCAGAATTACAGTAAGCTTGGGACTTGAACTCAAGTCATTGAGAGATATAAGCTTAGGCAACTTTTAGAGCTGCCTATTATCTAAATGGCAACAGGGAAAAGTATTCTCAAGAGATAAATTCTTTTAAAAATCAGACCAACCACTGAAATATTGTAATTTCTTCTTAATTTTGAAGAAAAATTTATCCCTCATCATGATAGGGACCATGTAGAGCTCAATTTGGGTAACATTAGTCCAAACCATTGCAAAATGTTTATAATGCCAAATCATGAAATATTTCAACAAAGTAAGTACAAGCAAATTCCAAATGCATTTATATATCTTATGTATTAAAAGAGTAAATATTTCAAGTAAATGCCATAAAATCTTCAACACTATATTCTGAATGGACCTACTTTATTTCAACATAAAACACATGTCAATTTATATATATCCAAATGCTGCCCAATCATTTCAAGAGGAGCTAATATTTCAAGAAATGAAGGAGAGGACGGAAAATACCTTTAGGCCACCTACTGGTCTGACCAAAGGCTATGAATCCATTCCAGGTTTATTTCAAATGAGTTGTGTCAAAGGTTACCCACAGGCCATTTTGTAGTGATTTATGGTTGATGTCTGTTAATCTCCTTTTATTTTAATGATAACTTCAATAGAGTCATTAAGACATTCTTTGTCTTCATGGCAGTAACCAGGAGGAAACTGATGTCTTTAAAGTATTCTAAGGGATGATGACTATTTATATAGAATGTTAGTTAAGACCAGTTTTTATGTTGTGCCCTAAAGACAAAATATTTTTTCCTCCACATATTGAGGATGCTTAGCTTGCCTATAATTGTTATAATATTAAATTTAAAGTATATATTCTGCCTATCATTGTTACAATATTACATTTAAAATACAGACCAAAGAAAATTCAATGAAGATGAAAAGGCTTAGTTAGAATGGAGCATCAGGTAAGAGTCTGATTTTAATTATAATCTCAAATTTGTATTAAAGCTCTCACAGAATAATGATTCTTAAGTGTCTGTATTGAGTTAAGCATGTCATGAAGCATGAGAAATTGCAAGATTGATTTATCAGTTACTCATTCAAGAAATAGTCAATTAAAATAATTAATGTGTAGTGAAACTCAGCTGTAATGCCTCATGTATAATTTTCCCCAACCCATAAAATTAAGAGAATAATACATTTCACAGTCTGGATGGCATAAAAGATTTCATAGAGGAACTGTAATGATATTATTAAGTAAGAATTTTGATCATATCTTTTAGAGTTAACTAAGGAGAAAGAATGAGTACATTTGCTTTATATTTGACCTCAGTTTGAATGTTGTTTTGGTTCATTAGATTGTCAAATAAAATGAACCTACATTCTTGATTCTTGTATTTAGAAATGGAATATATATGTTTATATATAATCTATATAATAAAAACAAATATGTGAGTGTGTATACGTAAGCTACTTCTCTGCTATATTTGAGCTAGATTGTTTGGCATAAAAGAGAAGCAGGGAAACATAATACAAAAATAAGAGAGGAAAACAAAATTTTCTTCCTCAAACTTATTTCACCTGTCAACTAAACAATATAATAAAACCAGCCAATATTAATATAAGCCTGTACCTTTTATTTCAGCCTCCACTTAATTCTTCAGCATATGTAAGTTCTTATAAATAGAACTGTTATACACTAGTTCTATTTAAATAAGAATATTGTGAGATCTCTTAAAATTGGATGTATTCATGAGGCTACTGTACAAATCAGAACACCAATTAATTAATTTACACATGACCAGAATATTGCTCAGATTTTTAAGGTAAACTTTTTCTAAGTCCAAGATACCTGAAAAAGCAAATTTCACAATGAGAATCAGGGCAAAAATAATTAAATAGTGAGTGCTTCATTCAGACTAAAGTCAAAACTGGTCAATTAAGCACACATAATTTACTACAGATACTCTCTCCAATGATCAGAATGCTCATATTTCCTATATCCAGTGTATCTCACTGAAACTGACAGGATAAACAAACACAAATTGTTTGTTTATCAATTAATCTTATTGTGCATGTGGTTTTTCTACCTAGTACAATAACACTGTTTCATTATCCATAGGTAAAGTTATGTGCAGCTCATGCTACATTGAGATTATACACCAGTGATCCAAACCATTCATTGACCTTTGATGCTTCCGCCTAAGCAGTGATGGCGAACCTCTGACACGCGTGTCAGTGCCATTTCTGATGACACAGATGAAACATTTATGTTATTTAAACTATAAATATCGTGAAATAATGTTTTTTCCTCAAAGTGACACACTACCCGAGTTATGCTCAGTTTTTTGGCTAAGTTTGACATACCAAGCTCAAAAGGTTGCCCATCACTGGCCTAAGGGGTCCCAAAATCAGTCACATGTTTGAACATGGTATCTTGGTTTATTTCTACAGATGGTTTAGTGATTTGTTTGTTTGTTTACTCTTTTACCAGAACTAGAACAATGTTCCGCTTGGTGCTAAAAATAAGATCTAATCCCTACCCTCAAGCCACTCATGTCGAACCAGGGAAGACAAACACAATTGAGTGTCATAGGGGTGCTGTGATACTATTCATGGAGTATGCATCTGTGCAGTGGGGTCACACATGATGGAGTAGCCAATTCTATACAGAGGTGACAGCTGAGATAGTTCTTATGAGTAGGTGCAAGAGGGAAAGTGGAAGGAAGAGGGCAAAAGAGCTTCTGAGAGGCAGAGTGGCACAAACATAGGCAAAAGGAGGTGAGGAAGGGATTCCATTTGGAGCACAAATTATTGGGATTGGGAGAAAGGAGAAATAATAAGTTAGGCTAGTGGAGTAGGTGAGGCTAGGTCACAGAATGCCATGGGAAGGAGATTAAACTTTATCCTTTAGACACTTCTATCTTACTTTATATTTTGTACTCTTTTTTTAAAAAAAAATATATTTTATTGATTTTTTACAGAGAGGAAAAGAGAGGGATAGAGAGTTAGAAACATCGATGAGAGAGAAACATCGATCAGCTACCTCCTGCACACCCCCCACTGGGGATGTTCCCACAACCAAGGCACATGCCCTTGACCGGAATCGAACCTGGGACCCTTGAGTCTGCAGGCCGACGCTCTATCCACTGAGCCAAACCGGTTTCAGCTATATTTTGTACTCTTAAGGTCTCTCCAAAAATTTTCAATATGCATTATAGTCGACCTTATTTCTTTAAAATTCAGACAAAATCCAACACCCAACTCAGTTATACCTATGTATCTTTGCACAGGCTTTTTCATTTTCCTTCAAAAACTTTATAAATGGCACATTTTCTGAAAGTCTTTCCTTATCCTATTTTGCCTCAGGTTGGGCTGGGAACTGTTGTCCTTAATTCACATTATTCTTTGACTAGTACTTGGCACATAGTATTTTAATTCTTTATTGATCTGCATTCCTTATTACACTGTACTGATGTTAATTACTGTTCTTTTTTACTCTACCACAGTGTCTAGTGCATTATAGGTAGTCAATAAATATTGCTTGATAGCTTCTAAAAGTGACTCTAGAAATCTCCCTTATGACTAACACAAATATCACATGATTTTTTAAAAAATTACATAAACCAGTTAATAAACATATAGCTTTGTTTCAAGTAAAATATAAAGTCTATTTCTTGGAACATGCCTTTTTCCAAAGGAAGACATTCTCTTCCTAAGTAGAGCTCTCATATAGGGTAAATCATATTTTATTAACTGCAGTTTAAGTAGATATTTTTTAAAACAGGATTCAAGCATATTTTGAAAGATTATTTTAGAATTTAAAAAATATTCCTTTTTATCTCATTAAATTCTCAATATTTTATTTTACATGCCCAAAATTTTATAATATAACTAGGGGCCCAGTGCGCGAAATCATGTGAGACCCAGGACCTGGAGTCCCGCGGCTCGGTGGGACCCAGAAAGAGTCCTGCGGCTGCCGCCCCCGCCGCCGCCACCACTGCTGTGTGGGACCCAGAAACCCACCTGCCACACCAGTGGGACCCAAAAACCCACCCGTGCCTCCGGTTAAGTCCTCCAGAGTCAAGTCCCTGCCCACCCGCACATGCCTTGCCACGCATGCAGCCCCACCCACCCACACGCGCCTGCAGCACACGCAGCCTCCTGCTGATTGGTCATTATAGTGTGATGGTGTGACGACCACAGGCTTTTTATATAATAGATTACCCCAAAGGCCCCAAAGTTCACCTGACAAGAGTTAAAAGAAATACTACTGAATTTTAAAAAAACCTGTATTCAGACACATTCTCTTAAGTCATGTTGCAGTAATAAGCATAACTGCAGAAACAGATAGTGAAAACTATATTACAGTGACAACTAAGGTTTAACTACATATTATTAAGATCAAACAGTATAGTATAAACATTTTATCTAGTAAACCCTTATTGAGCATATATTATGAGCCAGCCACTTAAAATTCAGTGGATAAAGAATGTGTATCTAATATGATCAATCTTGTGGAATTGATCTTTCTTTCACTTAAGTTTGTTGCAAGTCCATAAATTATAATTCCAGATATAACAGATCAGAATTGTAGCTCACAGCAACATTATGAATGCTGATAGAAAAAGACAAGCAAAACCAAATCCAACAAAAATCACCCAGAGGTTCTCTTAAAATTGGATCAGAACCATCATTTTTTTAAAGATAAATGACAGCATTATCTGCATGATAACTGGCACCAAAAATTCCATCATTTGACCCAAAATTCTTGTCTTGCCCTCTATTTATAAAAGGTTGCTCTGAATATTAAGCTCCTGCCGACTTAAAATGAAACTTTGATCCTCAAAAGAGTTGCATGAGAAGTACAGAAAACACAAATCTGTACCTATTTAAGGACATTCCTATTGCTGTCTTAATAATTTTATAATACTTCACAATTGCATTTTTTTCTTATGTTATTTTAAGTGCTACTTGAAATAACACAAGAGAAAAATCTTTGCAGTATTTCATCTTTTCTATTTTTAGTCTAAATTTATTTTTTTCCTATTTATAAAATATCTACACTACCAAAAGTCATCAAAATTGCACAACAAACCAAAGCATTTGAAATTATATAATAAACTGGGGGGGGGGAAATAAGATTCCTTGGTTATTGAAAACTCCAATTTAAATGAAAATCTCATATGATATCTCATTATTGACAAATGATCTTGCAAAGAACTAAAACTGAGCTTCAGTAAAAAGTACTTTGTGGTTTTACAAAAAATATAAGGTTCTTAGTCTTTTCTGGTATTGGCAAACAATTTAAGAGAAAATGAATTTTTATCTTTTTTTGAGTATATATTTTTCCCTTCACATTATTTTAGTTATGTAAACCTGTGAAACAAAAATTCTGGTCTTTGTTTTCTCTAAATTTAGAGATCTCTTCTTTATCCTTTTGAATACAAAAATATCTTTTAAAAAATGTAAACTGCTAGGTTCTGAAAAAAGTCACCCAATGGAATCAGCTAGTTCATAGTTGGAAGTACAAGTTCTAAATGTTGTGGAATATTGCACTTGTAAGTCCTGCAGATCACAAGGGAGGTTGTGTAATTCAAAGAAGCAGCCAATTATATTATCTACAAGGAAGCCCAGGCCTAGGAAAGGGGTACATTCTTCCCATGAGAACCTTAGGACACCTTAGGGCTCAGGTTAAGGGAAATTGCTAGCTGTTTATGACATTTAGATACTTGCATCCGTAGGTATGCTGCTTTCCAAGCAGCACCTATTAATCAAGTTCTCAATATTCAACACTCTGAGCCATTAAGAATGCACTTTTCAAATTTTATACTTTTCATGACCAAAATTCTTATTTCAGTATAGAAAAAGATTCAAATATATTTTCAAGTAAAAAACAAGTTATAAAAATTTCCCCTATTTCACAAAAAGAGCAATTTTATATTCTGCGTTTCCTATGTTATCAAACTTTAAGATACATGAGGTAAGAAATATATTCTGGCAAATTCCTCTGAACATATTAAGCAGACCTTAAGCAATAATGAACAGTCAATATGAATGATACTACTCATTGTGCACCAGTTGAAGCATTTTTTTCTCACATTTAATACTAATCAAGATACACAATTTTTGGTCTTTGTTTAAAAAAAACCATAATTAAGAATATGTGTTCTTTGGTTGATTATTAGAAGTAATGAAAAACAATATGAATGATGATGCAGAACTTCATCATCTGATAACTTTTTGGACAGGCACTGGATTAAATAGTCTCTATTTCTCCTTCACTGTGCAATTAATGCCATTTTCATACTGTGTATGCTTGAGAAAATGTGAAAAGTATAACTAAAAAAAATGTCACGGTGTAGAATATAACACAATAATACAGATATATCAGATCTGTATAAACTCAGTATCAGTAAAATGAATAGAATTTTAAGTGCATTATGAATGTACATGCTTCAATAAATATATAAGGACATTTTTTAACCAAGAACATAATCACATTATTTATCAAATTTTACAGAAATTTTATAGGAGATTTTTAAAAAATGACTGGCAATATATATTTATATGACAAGAAGTGGGACTTTAATAAAGCTTATGACCTGAGGAAGGGAAGGGAGGGAGTAGTAATTTTGCTACTGTTATGAATTGTAATGTAAATATCTGCGTTTTCCGATGGTCTTAGGCTCTACAGCAGCGGTTCTCAACCTGTGGGTCGCGACCCACAGGTTGAGAACTGCTAGCAGGGTCGCCTAAGACCATCGGAAAACACAGATATTTACATTATGATTCATAACAGTAGCAAAATTACAGTTATGAAGTAGCAACGAAAATAATTTTATGGTTGGGGGTCACCACAACATGAGGAACTGCATTAAAGGGTCGTGGCATTAGAAAGGTTGAGAACCACTGGAGTAGAGGGGGAGATGGAGGAAAGAAGCAGGTATTGATTTTGAAAGATACTTGTCTTCTCAAAAATTCTCAATTCAGGAACTTACAGGTTTAGCCCAATGATAAAAATGATGCTATTCATAACTTAAAAACTACTCTGTAGTAGTTCTTTTAAAATTATAGCACATTTTTCACTGATAGCTAAAAGTCTACTGTACTTGGCAGATCTGACAAAATAACACTGGGTTATAAATTCTGGGTTAAAATAAAAAAAAAATTTAAAAAGCAAAAATCAGATTAATTATAAATTAGACTCTGCTTTCTTTTGTCACTTGTTAACTTGCTCAAAAGACAGTAAGTACAATAAAAATTCCAATACTCTTATGAGCACTTATAAATAGCAATTCTAGATTTTTAACATGATTATGTTTAAATCAATATTCTTGTATTTGTGTTAGTATCAAAATATCACTCCTAAAACTCAACCTTTAATTTGTTTCATACAGGTAATGACAAGTACTATCAATTATGTGTGTTTTCTTACACTACTAATGAAAAACCTCTGATAAAGAAAGTGAGTCTGAAAAATCCCCAGGAAATATTCGAAATTCAATCCATACTCTTGGCACTCGCTTGCCACCTTTGTACATGATTGTCTTTTTCTGCCCATATCCCTCACCATTTTCCTCACTACAAACTCTGTGCTCTGCGAGGTCAGAGCCCTGTCTGCACTGTCTACAGGTATCCTCAGGCCCTAGGACTCAGACCCCACATCAGAGGTAATCAACAGGTATTTGTTGAATGAAATTGTCTTGTCTCTCCAATGGCAAAATCCAGGATATGTTATCAGGGCTCAAATTTCAGAGTGTTTCTAGGGAGGTATTGTAGAGACACTTAATATATTAACAGGTCCAAGGGATAAAACAATGTTTTTTCTTTGCTTCAAAGACATGTTACCCTAAGAAAGTAAGACATTATGTAGCTAAGTACAACCGTTTAATAAGTGGTATGACAAATGGAAAATGCATAATTTCTCTTTAAAAATGAATACAGTTAGAATATAATTCAAGCTCCTTAACATGATCTGGTCTTTCTCATTCCCAATCTCAGTTCATATCATTCCACCCCAGGCTATTTTCTAAACCTTGACTTTGTCAAGCTCACTGACAGATTAGGGCCTTTGCAATTGCTATTCCTCTGGTATGCAAGATCCTCAGACCTTGGTAGGTACTTTCCTCTTCATGATTCAGAGAGGACTTCCTTTATAACTCCATCTCAAGAAGATCCCCTCACTTGTCCCCAGGCACTCTACATTTTACCATGTTATATGTAGCACTTACCAATACACGAATCCATCTGTTTAATTACTCATAGTTTGCCTCTTCCCCTTCACCTGCAAAACCTTGAGAGGGCAAACTGTTATGTTCTTCATTGTAGTAGCTCTGATCCTACTGCTTTAAACTACACTTGGCACCCACAAGGCATAAATTAAGATGTGTTGAGTCAATGAATGGTAGATGCACGCATAGGGTGCTACAGAACAGTGAAGGGGGACAGTTCTGTGAGGAATGAGACAAGAACGGAGCTAAGAGATAGAAACCAATTCCATGTGCTACTGTTTGAATTTCTGATTAAGCCATACCTGGATTCAAAATAATCTTTAAAAAAATGTTAGTGAATACATTTCCTTTTTGTTTAATCCAGTTGGTCTGGGTTTTCTATCACTGAAAGAGTTCTAACAAATACAATTGCCACTCAGTGGAACCACAAGTAGGAATACTGGAAAGTTGATTACAGTTCTATTTAAGTAAGGATATTGTGACAGTAATAGTTACCCTTTATAAAATACTGCCACCTTATGAAGTGGTGGACTCCCTCTCATAGCAGGAGTGTAGGCAGAGGCAAAGTGACCTTGTGACTGGTTATTATGGGTTGGTCTACATACTTTCTGGGTTTCCTTCTTACGTAAGCTTCCATAATTCTACAAACAAAATATCTAATACATCTTGTTAAATACATTTTGAATATTTTGCATTTTGAACTAGCCAGTCTTCAGTTTAGAATATTACATCTCTTTATTTTTCTGACTCTTACATCTATCTAATTAATGCATTGTTTTCTTTCTACTGTCCACTCTTTAAAGCCTTAGCAGAACGCTTTGTTCTCTCTCAAGAAAAATCTGTTGGTGAAGTCTAACAAATAAATATGCATATATACTATTTTCTTCATCTAAACAAGATATTAGTAATTGTAATTTTAATAACCATGCTAATTAAAATTGTAATGTTAACCTATATTCTGGGGTATTTCTAAAAGGGACCATTAATATTCTTCTTATTTTATGAATATGAAATAATTTTTAAGCAGAATATATTTAATTCAATGAAGAGAGAATAAAATTGGAGGTTTAGATTAATTCTCTATGATGTCACTTCTTAATTCTCTATTCAAACATTTCCAATCCAGGGGTCTATAATCAGTAGCTCAAATGAGGCACTGATCAATTATTTAGGATAGAAAATAAAATATTTTAATTGACTTGAAGAATGTTTTAGGTAGTCAAAAGGACAAATGATTCCCCAAAAGGCAAGTAACAGAGGTGTAATTTTGCTTTCTGAGTCTCTGATGTAGTAGTAATGACTTAGCATGTGACAAGGAGAAAGTTCTGAGATGCCCTAAATTAAATTATAGCAGGCCGGAGGGTGGAAGAAAGAGACAAGAGAGGTTAATGAGTCAATAGCAGCAGGGGGAAACCAACAAAAGACATTACATTCCTAAGTGTATAGTTAAACTTTGAGTTACCTTTCAGGTGGCTATTTTCCCATTTATCTAGAGAGACTAACCAAAGAGATGACTACCAGGTTGGGCATGATATTTTCTGGACTGTTAACTACAACTAGTCCAGAAGAGCAAACACTTCTTCCTTACACAGACTATCCACCTGTCCCAAAACTATCCCAGCCTCACCTATCCCATCCCCTTTATCAACAGCCAATGTAAATTTCTCAAAGCAACTTACACCTCCCCCCTACCCCCGAAACTGTTTGTATATGAGAGCCCTGCCAATCCCAGGGTGGGGAACACCATCTTCTCCATCTAACACTGCTGCAGGGGTTTAGACTGCCTTTAGCAGGCCTATGGCTCAACACATCCTTTCTTTTAGAAAAGCTTTCAGGTGCAAATGACTTTTGCTCAACCTGTGTTGAGCCATGGTGTTCACTGAAGTTGTGCTACAGACTCCTCCTACGCAGGAACATCCTTCTACACTGTCAGTTTTTCTTTCACGTTCTCTTTAGGTTTTAACCGCCTGGTGTTAAAATTAAAATGCTTTAATTTTAACATAGCTTTTTGGACAGTGATTCTGCTTCAGGTTGGACTGATTTGAGAGGGCAACTTCCAGTTAAAAGAATGTGGTTCTGTGGATCTGCCTGTGTCTGCAACTTGCTCAGCATCTTGGTTTGCATTATTAAAAAGCTTTGACATGGCTCATCAGAACTGGCTGCTGCATCCATGGCAGGTTCCTGTCAAAACAAAACCACTATCCTGGACAACAGAGGCCAGACCCAGCTCCCTCTGTATAGTGTGCCTTCTTTTAATGCCAACAATATACCTAATCTATCTCTTTGTTTTGTGACTTTTACTGTTTTTATGGTGACCAACCCCCTTCTTCCCAAATCATAAGACTATATCACCAAACGATCTACTTGGACATTTAATACCACTGTGCTCAGAAGAGCCTCTGTGTGAGTACCTAGCTATTTGCAATTCCTGTCAATTGAATACGGATGAAAAAGGGAGGAAGGGGCTCATCACGGGGTTTCTGTTGATAGCACTTCATTTAACATATTTCAGTTTAGCAACAGGGGACTACAAAAAGAAACTAATTTATTTAAAATGCCTGAGCGACTATGTTATATCCACTGTAAATAGGTCCCACCCAGGAAGAGGTGCTAATGACCACGGGCCACATTGACAGTTTGACCCTATAGGGTGATTCTTCTCAAATGAATTCACCTCTTGCATATGACACATACGTGTCACCTCTCTAAGGCTCACAAAATAGGCACTGCACAGATACTGAAACACAAGGGAGAGAAGAGTGTTCAACAAAGCACAAAGCAGCTGTACAGAGCAAGGTGTTAGGGAGGTTCTTGCATTTCATGGATATGCCAGACAGTGTTTAAAGCATAAGAATTGAAAATGGCCAATTTGAAGGTGGTTATAATTAGCTGAGGCCAACATCTCTTTCTGTTCTGGAATTTTCAAAGAAATGAAGTCTACAGCATACCAGCTCCTACAGGTTCAGGATGGATCAGTGATTTTATTTGATCTCCCATGTATAGACGGAGGACAGCTTCTCTCTTACTGATACTACTTAAGCTCTGTGGGTTACTTAGAGATAGTATACTCAGAGACTAGTTTTAGCCCTGTGTAGTAAGTGAAAATTTATTTGAGATCTTGACCTGGAAAGCTGTAAGAATAAGTCAAATAGTACTATTTGAGGAACTTTTACATCTTGGCGATTACATCTTAGCAACTAGTATGATTAAAAATTTTTCATAGGTAGAGAAAATGTGAAAAATACGAAATACAGTGATAGCTATACTGAGCAGTGCTTTCTGAACTTTCCATCATGGAAAAAACTCCTGCGGAGGCCTTAGCACTTCTCTGTTTCAAACTTATGAAGTCTCTTTGATGTCCTGTGCTTTATCCTGAAAGGATGATTTTGTCAAATATTAAAAATCGTGTTTTTCTAGTTAGCGTTGTTGGTAGATTGACTTGGTTGTGGATATACTGGATGTGTTCAGCCCTTACCCCCCACTTGGGATTATGGACTACTGTTTCAAAGTTAGCAAAAAAGCTTTAGTTCCCACATCTCCTGTTATAACTAATTTTCAGTTAAGATGAATCAAAATTATCCTCTGATGTCTTATACTTACACATATTGCTAAATAATCTTGTGTGTATGCATACCACAGTGTGTGACTCACAGTATTAAACTACAGTTCTCCCTTGCAGATCAGTGTGTGTTGATATGATAATTACTTGAGAGCATGAAACCATCTGATTGGTACATTGCAACAAAAAATAGGTGTCCTAACAGGAGTCTCTGGCACTTCTGACATTACTAATACAAGCACATGGCTAGCAAATCAGAAAAGATATGCATTACTGTTCCTGTGAAACAGGATCAGATAACAATAGAGTTCCACTTCTTGCGTCTGAATTTGAAGCAATATTTATAAGGATATTATAGCTCAGAGAATCTGATTGTGTCTGGTAAGCTGGCCAGGGGTGTTCTGGCTTGTTGGGAAAAATATTTCTTTTTCTTGTCATAACTCCCAGGTGCTACTGCTGAGCAAATGGGAATATCGCTGCCAGAGTATTTGAAAACAAGAACAAAAATTGATTCAGACAATCTATATTTCTATCATTGACATAGACAAAACTGTGATCAGGGGTATGACAAGGGTCATAGTAAGTTTAACAGAAAAGCACCCAGAAATTCTCTCTTGTCATCAGCTTTACAAACGAACTATTCTTGGTTACTGTAGGCAATAAGTTTTCATTGACTACTAAGAGACATGTATTAGTATTTACAAGTTGCTCTTATACTTTTTCCCAAGAAATGGCTACTTTATCAAGGAAAAACAGTTAAAATATGAATTTCAGATGGTTAGCATATCTATGACATTTGAGGATTTCTTGATAACATAGAATTATAAGCCTGTACATTACCAACAATGTGAGAAACTGAGTAAAAATACTCTCCTTCTAAGAGAACTATTTTAAGGCTAATAGTAATTCTCTTATTAAAAATATAGCTATTTTAAAAATATAACTAAGCAAATGCTATCAAGAGATCAATTACTATTATAAAGCAAAGGCTATCTAGGTTCTTAAAAGCCTTCAATGATTAATGCAGAAATCACTTAAATAAAGAAATATGTGGTACAGAAATGAAAGTCCCTGGATACACTTGTGGCAGAAAGCTAAACTATAAAAAAATTAATTCACACATTTGTTAAGAAACATAAGCAAACTCAAAGCAACAATATTATATTTGAAAATCAAGGGCCAATACTGCTAAATAATACCTTAACTAAGCAATTTTCCTTAATTTGAGAAGCAAAATTATTTCTACAGTTTTCTTTAGGATATCTTGTGAACAAAAGTTCAAGATTTCATTTGAAGTTATTTACCAATATTTACTCATAAGCACAGCTGTGAGTACATGATCAATGAGAATATCTCTGAAGAATTAAATACATTTCCTTTTGTTGGGGAATGAAAAATAAATTGTCCTGGGATAGAATTGAGAGGAGAAAAAAAAATTAAATAATTGCTAAAGAGACAAGTACACATAAATTAAGATTTTATGTAATACCTGAGAAACTTAAAAAATTGCTGCTGATCTGAATTTTGAATCTTTGGCAAATAGACCACGAAAAAAAAAATCTTTTCTTGGCCTGTGTCTAATAAAATCAAAGGATAAGAATAAAATAAAGTTAACCAATGACATTATTTCAGCCATTAATGAAAGCAGTTCACAAACAGTAAGTTCAAGGACATACATATAACTCAAGCAACACTATCCAAGGCCTCCAGTGCAGAGTTGAAGAGACCAGATTCCTTTTCCTGTTTTCATATCCACAGAACCCAATTTCTGTGTGCGGTTTTCAGAGGTTCATGGTGAGGTCTCTAAAGGTTTCTTCATCATTGAATATTATAAGTAATTATGTTCCCAGGCGGCAGTTCAGAGCCCAGTACCGCACTGGAACAACACCACAGGCAGGTCAGGTGACCTCTCTCCACTTCTCCTCTCTCTGGCGCTGAGGACAAAGTGATATGTCTGTCATACGCCATTACCATTAGAACAGAATCTTGTTCTTTTATTACAACTGAACTCCGCCAGATTTCTCAGCAGGTATGCTAAGTGAAATCAATGTCTTGGATTTCCAGGCTGAGCTTGGAGGTCACAGCCACTCTATCATTTCTCAGCATTATCCTTTCTCGCGCGCACACACACTCCCCAAGCCTCCAACTGGCACACAGCAGATTGAAAACAGCATGCATCAGAGGACCCATGCTGTACAATTTTACAGTCTTTTGGAGCCCCCTCCTTTTGATTCCCCCTTTTATTTTTTTGCAAATTGCAAATAACTTTTGTTTGTGTCCTTCTCCAGAGTTGTGAGTCAAAGGCAAAGGCATACCCAGGAGGAAGGGCAGGCAATAAAACCAGAGAGCATGATTTTTGACAGCTGCCAATAAGATCATTTTCCTTACATCGTCACCTGGATGTGACTTACGAGTCCATTGTTCTGAACAATAAATAGACTTTCAATGTAAACCATCAGGTTTATGCTGGGTAGGTATGCAGACAACCCAAAGCCCTTTAATAAAATAATTCTACAATATATAAGACAGACATGAAAATTCACTAATAAAACACATAAAAATACCCCACAGGACACTAAGAATTTATTGGATAAAATCTTAAATGCAATAGTAAATGATAATTATTATATAGAAGTAAAATATCTTTGCAAAGTGAAAATATTTATTATGCTATATATAAATGTCAATTCCAGGCTATAAACAACTAAATTAGTATTTTGAAAGGGGTCCTCTTTATTTACTGCTTGGTTTTATTTATTTTTGGCCATGTTCTTCATTCAAGTGATGATGGTAATATTTATTGGTCAGGCTATTTTTAACCTATTAAAGTTTACTGCTGAGTGAAACACAAGCACCTTTAAGGCATCTTTTCTGACAATAAGTGGTTGTAGACAGTATGCCAGAGGATACTGAGCAAAGAAAGGACAGCTTTTCATTTTATTGTTGTTGTTACTTATTAGTAAAAAGAGGCATTTTATTTGTGTTGAACTTTTTATGTATTTAACAATAATTACAGATGAAAGGATATATAACATCCGCAGTTTTATTAAACTTTATATGATAGTAAAATCATGAGGGCTAATTTTCTTCTTTTTTTGTTTTGTTTTAAAGAACAGTTTATTGATTTTTAGAGAGAGAGAGAAAGGAAAGGGGGGGGGAGAGAGAAACATCAATGTGAGAGTACAACATGGATCTGCTGCCTTTGCACGCCCCCTAACTGGGATCGAGCCTGCAACCCAGGCATGTGCCCTGTCTGGGAATCAAACCAGCAACCTCCTGGTGCATGGGACAATGCCCAACCAACTGAGCTGCACCAGCCAAGGCAGGGCTAATTTTCAAAGAGAACTGAATTTTAAAGGTAAAATATAAATATATTTGTTAAATTATATATAATCATAGATACAGAAACAACCTATTTTTTTGTTCATGTTAAATAAACACAGATATGTGAAACCATAAAATGTGGCAGAATTTTAACATTACTTAAATAATCAGTTTTATACCCAGTCTATGGAGTTCTATGAGTGTCTAGAACCATACAGTTTATAAAGCAGCATCCTAATTTTGGCAAAGAAAACTTTAATTCAAAAATAAAAAATGTCCTAATGTAAAGCGTCATTATAAAGCATGATGTAAAAAAATTCACATTAGTAAATCAAGAAAAACAATAATACCTCACAGAGTTATTTGTGTGTGACAATGACTATGTGGCTAAAGCTACTTATTTTATTCAAACTAAGTGTGTATGTAATATATTAAAACTGTTGGCCCATGAGACACTGCTTTAAAATTAAATTTTATTGACTAAATGTTATAATTATTATCAAGTTTGAGAAAATGTATGCTCTAGACTGACAGTTGTAGGGGAGCTGGGGGAAATGGGTGAAGGGATTAAGTGGTAGGAATTGGTAGTTACAGAATAGTCACAAAGACGTGGATTACAGCATAGGAAATACAGTCAATCGAGTCATGATGACTATGTGTGGGGCTCAGTGGCTGCTTGAAGTATCAGGGGAACCACTCTGTAAAATAACGTAATTTTCTAGCCACTTTGCTGTACATGTGAAACTAATACAGAATACTATTGAATGTAAACTGTTATTGAAAAAAAGGTATGTTCTGCTGTCAGTATAAAGTAAAGCAGACCAGGCCTTAGGTATATATTAAGCGCTCAACATGCAAGGCCCATTAAACAGCTGAAAGAGATCTGACAAGTGGCATATGTATATTTCCTAATGTCACTAGTGTGTATAATCATTTGTACTGTATATTTGCACATATTGCTGTGGAGTCACCTTCTAAGGCCCCTGTCCAGGTTAAGTTATACTTCCAAATATGCACTGAGTGGCCAGATTATTATGATCTCTAAACGCATAATAATCTGGCCCAGTGCATGAATTCATGCATGGGTGGGGTCCGGCCAGCCTGGTCAGGGGGAGGGGGCATGGGCAGTTGGCCGGCCTGCCTGCTGGTGGAACTCCTGGTCAAGGGGACAATTTGCATATTAGCCTTTTATTATATAGGATATACACTGAGTGGCCAGATAATTATGCGTTCAGAGATCATAATAATCTGGCCACTCAGTGTATTTCTCTCTTATTAATACAGCAAAAGACTTCGGAGTTTTGAGAAGGCAGAGGTTGGAGCTCACTTTCCAAACTGACCCTTTCTCTTTCCAGTTCAGTCTCTGAATTAATTGGTTAACTGTGAAAGGTAGCTGCCAGGGAACAAGAGGCTTAACAAATTTCTTGTATTTTTTTCCTCTGTTAATACTTCCTAATTTTTTTCAACTGTGTGACTATGATTACTCTTACGCTGTTCCTCTTTATTTTTTTTAAAAAAATATATTTTATTGATTTTTTACAGAGAGGAAGGGAGAGAGATAGTCAGAAACATCGATGTGAGAGAAACATCGATCAGCTGCCTCCTGCACAGATGTGCCCGCAACCAAGGTACATGCCCTTGACCGGAATCGAACCTGGGACCTCTCAGTCCGCAGGCTGATGCTCTATCCACTGAGCCAAACGGGTTTTGGCCACTGTTACTCTTTAGACATTTCAGCATGGCTTTCATGGAATGAAGAATAGAAGCAATTTTCTAGGTAGTTCAGAAAAAAACAAACACTGAGGATATATAACTGTATCAGTTTTCTACTTAACATTTTCTAATAGGTAGAGAATATGTGCAATTATTTCCCTAAGTAATCTCAGGGAAAACTACTTTATGGCTACTCTTCTTAATTCATCTATAGAAAGTTTAATATCTTCACACATATCATATAATAAGTCAGGTCTTTACAAACACAGACATTTAATTTTTCTGCATTCCTCTTCTTCTAAATTAAGAAACAAATTATTAAAACCTCCCCTCATTCTTTTTCATGTTCTCTCAGGAAATGTTTCTTTAGCTCCTAAAACTAAACTAGCTTTAAATAGTATTACTTCTAACACTATTATTATCTTCATACTAGAGGCCCGGTGCACGAATTCATGCACCAGTGGGTCCTGCAGCCTGGCCTGTGGGATCAGGCTGAAACCAGCTCTCTGACATCCCCTGAGGGGTCCCGGATTGTGAGAGGGTGCAGGCCAGGCCAAGGGACCCCACCGGTGCATGATCGTGGCCAGAGAGGGACGCGGGAGGTTGGCCAGGCAGAGAGGGACCACTGGAAGGCTCCAGGGCGTGTCGGCCCATTTTGCTCAGTCCTGATCAGCCAGACCCCAGCAGCAAGCTAACTTACCCTTGGTGGTCAGCGCACATCATAGCGAGCGGTTGAGTGGCCTTAGTATATCATTAGCATATTATGCTTTGATTTGTTGAACGGTCAACCGGACACTTAGTATATTAGGATTTTATTATATAGGATCTTTACCTGACAGTTGCATTGGATGAATGATATATATAAAATTAAACTTATACCATAACACATTATAAGTGATTGATATTTAAATCAAACATTTTCTATATACCCTCATTGTACTCATATTTTAAGTTCTATTTCAGTCTCCCCTTCTTTGGGAAACCTTTCCCATGGTCTCTCACGGAAGGTAATCTCTCTGTCCTAGTAACATCCAAAGCACTTATCTGTAACTCTTTATAAGACTTTGTGTCGTAGAGTATGGGTATCCATTTTATCACACTGTAAGCTACTTGCATACAGTATACTATCGTATAAATCTTTGTAGCACTCATTTCTTATAAAAGCTATCTGTGGAATACATGATGCTAAATGCATGTATGTAAATTTACACGCACTGATCCCACTAGACTCTTATCTCCTTGCACACCCACAGTTTAGCCCCGTTGCTGGCACATAATAGATATTCACTAAATACCACTGAATGAAAAGTAAAACTCAAAATGGTAAAATATATAGCTTCTTCCAAAGGGTACCTTGCTTTTGGGTGGCGGGCTGTTTGTGCTCTTGTCTGTGTGAATGCTGGTAGGAGATACAGCAGCACCGAGGTTGCCTTGGGGTATGCCTGGGAGCTTTCCTCCTGGGGATACCTGCATCGCAGCCAGCTGGGCAGCATATAACTGCTGCAGAAGAAACAGAGAGAGGGGGGGACATTGAAAGACTCAGTGATAAAATTAATGCACCCTTCAGACAGTACATACTTTCAGATGTGGTATTTTTCCTCTGGGTATTTTTGCTTAGTGCCCTAGAATATTTAAAGAAAGAAGCTGTCACCTAAACTTTCATGACTTACTTTTTATGGGAGGAGTAACAGAGACTACATATAAGAGGTTTCAGCTTCGGGATGCGCAGAGGTTCTAAGAAAATAGCAGGCTGTATAGTTACTCTTTCCCAAGATCTCTGGAAGGCAAGTATATCATTCTTTGGCCAAGACCTCTTTTTGTTCTACACATTTTAAATTTTACACAGTGTGTTACAAATAATGCAGCTTCATATACAAAGTAAATTTCCTATTATTCATGTTTAAAGTACTATGCCTTTTTTTCAGACTTGCTGAAATGAGCACCTGTAACAATTTTTTGTGATTGTTAGTTGTATAGAAATACAAAAAAAAAAAAAAAAAAAAAAAAGCCATTGAGCAGGAATGGAAGGAGTTTTGTAAGAACATTATCTGGCCAGTCTACCTACACTGATAAAAATTAAGACGTTGCCAGAAGTCCACTTTACCTCATAATATTTAAACAAAGACAAACCTGAAATTATCTTGAGGATTTGGGTTTTCAGGATTACTGTCTAAGCATACACATTTTGCTATGCCATCACATAATCATGCTTACTAAATAATCAATAAAATATTCTAAAAGTCAATTTACTAATAGAACAAAGTTTTAATTTGATAATGATAGCTATATGATGTGGTATCTTAAAACAAGGAGGTTGTTTTAGATTCAAGTAGTCAGATCAAAAATTTAAATTAATAAATTAATTTTTCATTTCTATTTAGCAGCATGTGAAAAATTTTAAATCTGGATGAGGGGACAATATATAGTTATTTTTCCCCAACTCTGATAAAAATTTCTCACTATTCCCAGATCACTGCATTTGCCATCAAGCACATCGATTTTTCTCATTGGCCTCTATTTCGAATACATTTTAATTTGTATCAAATAATATATGTTCCTTAAATTTACATTACATTACAGAAGCATAAAAAGGCTTCAAGTCTTAGAGAATCTAATGTACCTCAGGTCTGCTGGAATTTTAACATAAACCAGACATTTTAGTACTGGTGAATCTTAATCTGGCTCTTCACAAATTAACAAGAAATTTCAGTGGATTTAAAGAGGCTGACAGTGGTTCTCATACCTGGCTATATGTGTAAGGGATGGTAACTTATAAATTAAATGCTGCTGTGATGTCATTCAACTTTATTAAAAAAATAAGGTCATTTGTCTATCCATTTATTTTATTTTTTAAATATATTTTTATTGATTTTTTACAGAGAGGAAGGGAGAGGGATAGTTAGAAATATCGATGAGAGAGAAACATCGATCAGCTGCCTCCTGCACACCTCCTACTGGGGATGTGCCCGCAACCAAGGTACATGCCCTTGACCGGAATCGAACCTGGGACCTTTCAGTCTGCAGGCCGATGCTCTATCCACTGAGCCAAACCGGTTAGGGCTGTCTATCCATTTAAATATGTGTGTTGACTGATGTTAAAAGAAGAGAGTAAAGAGATGATTAATATTTTATTTGTTACACACTCTTAAGGCAATAACAATAGGTGTCTGTACTCAGTGAGATCTACAATCCCAGAACCACTGGTTGACCTTGCTGAGGGGGAAGGGGTGACATGTGGTGGGGAGTGAAAAGCCACCCATGGTTATAAGCATCCTGTGAACTATATAACAAACTCAGGTCTTTTATATGCATATACAATCCTATATAATAAAAGGCTAATATGCAAATCGACTGAATGGCAGAACAAACAGCGGAACAACCAGTGGAATGACCAGTTGCTATGACATGAACTGATCACCAGGGGGCAGATGCTCAAGGAAGGAGCTGTCCCATGCCCGCAGGCCCCAGGCCAGCCAAGGTGGGTGCCAGTGGGGGACCCGATCACCCCGCCAGTCGCCCCACAGATTGGCCCTGATTGCCAGCCAGGCCTAGGGACCGTACCCATGCACGGGTTTCAAAATCCGTGCACGGGTAGGGTCCCTAGGCCTGGCCAGCGATCAGGGCTGATTGGGGCCTTCTGGCTGCCAGCCGATGCCTTCTTTCATTCCGCGCCGCCCTCTGGTGGTCAGTGCATGTCATAAGGAGCAATTGAACTCCCAAGGGGACATTTACATATTAGCTTTTTATATGTATAGATATATATAAATTAAAACAAAAGTCTAACATTTTCCTTGAAAGGATGGCAGATAAAGCCAAGAGTTAAATAATAAGATGTATTATAATAAATCTACTTTAACTAACAGTTAAGTTGTTCTAAACATAAAAAACAAATTGAAACTCTAAACATAAAGAACTAAAGCTTTACAATAATGTTCACATCATGAGGTTAACCAGACTAACAGAATAACTCTTTTGCCTTGCACAATAATTTGACCCTTATCTTAAAACTAATGAACATACAACATCATAGAGCATTAGGTTTGCCAGTCTCTATATTGCTTAAAATATTCCATTTTTATTCCATTTTCCTCACCACATCCCTGCAGTAAATCGACAATGATTTTTTTAAAATAAACAATCACATATGATTAAATTGTATCTACTCATTGATTACTTAGTGTATTCTTGGTGGTCGTACATTCATAAGTATGTTTCTTTATGTGTAGATACATATAAATAATCCTCAATTTTGTCTCACATTGTTCCATAAGCCTATATTATTGTCTCTCCAGCATTTTGAGCTCCTTTAAGAACCATGATTTCTACCTCTAGTGGAACCGTTAAAAGTAAGGCAAACCTCAATTCTAATCCCATGTCCGAGCCACTGACCTTGGGCAACTAAAGGAGGCACAAATCTATATTCTGAAAATTCAGGGATAAATAAAACTGAGCTTTAGTAGGGTCGCTGTGAGAAGCAAATCACATAATGTGTATAAAATACTCAGAAAAACACATGGCGAAGAATGCTGGATAAATAACTAATAATTTTTATATGTCTTTATTGATTTTTAGAGAATGGGAAGGAGAAAGATAGAAACACTGATGAGAGAGAAACATTGATTGGCTGCCTCCTATAGGCCCCCTACTGGAGATCGAGCCCTCAGCCTAGGCATGTGTCCTGACCAGGAATAGAGCCAGCTACTTCTTGGTTCATGAGTTGATGCTCAACCACTGAACCACACAAGCCAGGCAACTAGGTAGTATATATGCTAATACCCTGCTATATACTCTGGACTATGGTAGTATGGTGAAGGATACAGAAAATGAATAAACATAATTTCTTTCCTAAGTAAAGATTGATAAACATAAAACAGTGAGACTATTAGTGTACTATAACTACATGGAAATGAGTCAGTGCATTCTGATATGTTTTCATAAAAGATATGTAGTTAAGCTGAGCATAAAAAAACAGAGGTGGCATTCTAGAAAGGGAGAATAATTTAAAGAAAGGTACAGGGGCAGGAGTGAGTTAGTTGTTGCAAAGGGAACACAGGATAGGGTGGAGCAGTGAGTAGTTGGGAGGATGTGGCAGAAAGAACAATGACCTAATTGACTGTATGTCCTGGGCAGAGTAAAATAGTACTGGATTTGTAGGTATAGTTCACCTTCTAGAAAAGCTTAAAATAAAGGCAAAAGGGTTTAAATTTAATATGTAGACAAGAGAAAGTCACTGAATGTCTGAGAGCAATATATATGACATTTTTAACTAAAATAAAGATAAGGCAAAATGATCAATTATGAGGTTATCAAAATTTAGTAGTGATATTTTTAATGATAACTTGAGTTGAAAAGTAATAGTTGTGACAATGAAGAGGGGAAAATGACTCCAAATTCATATTAACTAGAGAAAAGTAAGAAGAAACTGAACAGGATGAATCATATAATTTATATAAAGTCTTCATTTCATAGATATAGTACATAAATATTCACCTATCATACATTTTCATTAGTATACATAGTCATTGTAATCATTGTAAGACAGCCAAAACACATATATTTTCTTCCTTAAGAAAAAAACAAAAAACACGAAGAAGTAAGTAACACAGAGATATTTTCCTATAATTTTGCATTGTGGTAGTAAAAATGCTAGAATCATTCAGTCATGGGCTACCCCTAACATATAGCTCATTAAACACTTCTTTAAGTATTAAGAGCATGATGCAATGTATCTATAACAATAGGAGCTTGAATTGTATTTATCTTATCCAAACCTAATCAGTGTTTGTTTTTTCCCTGGCCTGTGCCCTGTGTACCAAAGCACTACTAGGCTGACAGTGGGCTAGGAGTTCATTAGCAGGCATTCTTGGTGCTGAGTTGTAATGATCCAATGTAGGGTCAAAATGAAGTCTGGCCTGGTCAGTATGGCTCAGTGGATCAAGCACCATCCCATGCACCAAGGGGTCACTGGTTTGATTCCTGTCAGGGCACATGCTGGCTTGTGGGCTTGACCCCCTACTCCTCCATAGGTGGAGTGAAGGAGACAGCTGATGCATATTTATCTCTCATTGATGTTTCTGTCTTTCCATTTCTCTATCTCTAAAATCAATAAAAAAAAATTAAGTCTGATGGGATGATAAAGAACACATATTTTAACTTGAACTAGTTAATTAGTACATGTTATAGCGTTAATTAATTTGCACTATTAATTGATTGCTAATTGAGGGAAAATACTATAATTGTATTTGGATAACATGGCTTTTAACCAGTTAGATATGACTCTATTTTCTTATGAAGATAATCATTTTACTCAGATAGTCTAAGCTAGTGTTCAGTACTTTTCAATGCTAGGAGTGGAGAAATTCCACAAAACAGCCTATTTAAATTCTAAGGTAAATTACTTCATTAATTACTTGAGATGGCAAGTTCTTGCCACTTCACCCTAATAAGTAAGCTATTTTCCCCAAATTGCTAAAAACACAACTTCTCCCATTGGCTACTAGCCTAGTGTCTAATTGCCATCTGGAGTATTTGGACTCAAAGCATTAGGTAGTGATGAAACTATATATCACTATTTGTTCCCTCAAACCAATTACTGCCTAGCAAACTCCTTGAAGGCAGGGATTATGTCTCTATTATTTAGTGCTTTCTCAGAAAATCCTAGAAGGAAGAAAAAAGAAGAAATGAGTAAAGGCAGAAATGAACTGCATAAAAGAATATCATTAATCTTGAACAAAACTATATTTCCAGGGTATATTTAATATATATTTAATAATGATAATGACATTTTAAAAACCTGAAAAGAAATTGGCATCACTTTATTACTTGAGGAACTAGGAAAAACCAGCTATTGGTGATGTTGATGAAACTCATTCATTCACTCATTCATTCATTCCACTCACTTAAAAGGAACAAAGAAAATTAATTTCCAAATCTTAGCATAAGAACAAAAGATAGCTTAATATACCCATTGTAGCCATTATTGTAATAGTAAGTTAATTTAGAATTATGAATAGAAAAATTAGTTTAAGATTATTAGAAAAAAGTTAATATTTTTTTGAAAAGACAATAGAACCAAGACATTAAGAATACAGATATCCTACCTAATAAAAGAGCAATATGCAAATTAACCATCACTCCACTACACCCACCAGCCACGCCCACCAGCCACGCCCACCAGCCAATCAGAGCGAGTATGCAAATAAACACAACCAAGATGGATACAGCCACAGAGAGCAGGAGGGAGGCTTGTGTTTCCCAGGCAATGGAGGAAGCCAAGCTTTCCGCCTGCCCTTGCCGGCCTAAGCCTCCACTCAAAGCTACAAAGTTTCAATTATAGAAGGTAAAAAAAAATCCAAACAGAAATGGCGGCAGCCACAGAGCTGGAAAGAGCGGGAGGCTAGGGTTGCCCCTGGCAATGGATGAAGCAAAGCTTTCTGCACACCCTGGCCGGCCCATGCCTCCACTCCAGGCTACAAAGTTTCAATTGTAGAAGATACATAAATCCCAACAGAAATGGCTGCCGGCCTGGAGCGAGCAGGAGGCTTGGCTCTGCTCTAGGCTACAAAGTTTCAATTGTAGAAGGTAAATAAATTCCAGATACGAGGGCCTCCGCTTGGGTCGCCAGGGGGTGTGGCTGGCCTGCAAAGCACCACAGGCCCCTCGCTCAGGCTTCTCCATGCCCCAAGGGAACCCGTACCCTGATCCGGGACACCCTTCAAGGCAAACCAGCTGGCCCCCACCCGTGCACCAGGCCTCTATCTTATCTAATAAAAGAGTAATATGCAGATTGAACATCACTCCAACACACAAAATGGCTGTCCCCATGTGGTCAAAGATCCTGCCCCTATGTGGACACAAGATGGCCAACACAAGATGGCCAGCAAGGCAGGGCAGTTGGGAGGGACCAGGCCTGCAGGGGAGGGCAGTTGTGGGCGATCAGGCGAGCAGGGGAGGGCAGTTGGGAGGCACCAGGCATGCAAGGGAGGGCAGATGAGAGGGACCAGGCCTGCCTGCAAGGGAGGGCAGCTGGAGGTGATCAACCCTGCAGGGGAGGGCAGTTAGGGGTGACCAGGTCGGCAGAGGAGGGAAGCTGGGGGCAAACAGGCTGGCAGGGGGGTAGTTAGACATCAATCAGGCTGGCATTGGAGTGGTTAGGGGGTGATCAGGCTGGCAGGCAGAAGCGGTTAGGGGCAATCAGGAAGGTGGCAGGCGAGCAGTTGGGAGCCAGCAGTCCTAGATTGTGAGAGGGATCCCAGATTGGAGAGGGTGCAGGCTGGGCTGAGGGACACCCCCCGCCCCTGTGCACGAATTTTGTGCACCGGGCCTCTAGTTCTTAAATATTTTGGAAAATACAAATGAGAAATGCCTTACTTCTGATAAGTAGATATACACTACTTACTGAATCCCACATATTTATTATTTAGAGAGTAAAAAGCACTTAGTAGGAGCTAAGCTTTTAGTAGATGTAAACTATTTTGGGGGATCCTTTTTTATTGCTTAAATCAAAGCTTAATTTTCTATTTGAACTAGAATCTATTATCAGGTGTTTCTTTCTTGTGAGAAAAATTTGCATAAAGTCCCAGGAGTCAGGGCTAACACTACATTCTGACAGTTACTCAGGAGTCAGTAGCATATGACAGTATATGGTTTGATTCAACTCTCTTATCTTCCCCTCCTGCAGCCATGGATTAAAAGAGAGGGACATTCATATTTTAATGGGAAAACAATGAAAAATAAGTCATGTCTACTATTCTCTTTGTCCTTATCCTCCCTTTTTCTTACTCCTCACATCTCTCTTTTCCATGTCACCCAGCTTCACTAGATAGGAGAGCTGGATACAAAAAGCACAGAAAAAAAATTAAAATAGGACATTAAAATTATAACTAAATACATTGTCTTTTCTAAATGCTGTATGGTAAAACATACTGATTCTTTAAGAAATTTGTGAACTTTGACATTGCCTGCCATTATCTGAATGGAGAGGGCTGACACTGCAAAACTATTTAATACTGTTTTCGTTGAATTAAAATTATTTTTATAGGTAGAATAATTTTCTCCAAATGTTATCTCATATCCAACATCAATCCATAAATGAGAGAAAAATTAGGTATATGTAACTATAAATGAATGTTACATATTTTTAATGTTTAATGAAACCAATGAGGTTGCTTTAATTTGGCTGGAAGTTCAAATCCTTTATCAGTCTTGATGATCAAGCAAGCTCTCATTCAGAATTTAGCAGTGACTTCTAAACTCTACAATAAGCAAACAAATTTAGACCTAAATTTTCAAACACAATGGAATACTACACTGCAGTAAAAAGAAGGAATTCTTACTATTTGCAGCAGCATGGATGGAACATTATGCTAAGTGAAATAAGCCAGTCAGAGAAAGATAAATATCACATGATCTCACTCATTTATGGAATATAATGAACAACATAAACTGATGAACAAAAACAAATCCAGAGATAGAGAAGCATGATCAGACCATCAAACCTCAGAGGGAAGGTAGGGGAGGGTGGGGGTAAGGGGGAGAGAACAACCAAAGGATTTGTATGCATGAATAGAAGCCTAATCAATAGACACAGACAACAGGGGGTGAAGTCATGAGTAGAGGGGGGGGGGGGGCAATGGGGCAATAAGGACACATACGTAATACCTTAATCAATAAAGAAAAAAAGAAAAAAAATAAACATAACTTTTGCAGAAAAAAATAAATAAAATGTAAGATATAGGGTAAGAAAAAATAGCACCTTGAAGTTCAAATATATTCATAGAAATTACAGGGTGTTTTTTTTAAGTGCAAGGACTGAAATCTGGCAATAAGAATTAATATATAGCCACTGTGTTAACCACTTGGATTAGAGGTTTTAAAACATGTGCATTGTCATTTATTAGGATTTTAAAAATAGGTAAATGTGTACTTAAAAAGTTTAAGTCAAACTTTATGATATATGTTAGATGTGATGTGTAAGGAAAGTATTTGTTTGTTGTTTTAAGGGAAGGGACAAAAAATAACATTTGTGAGGAGAATATTCTGAAAACAATTTCAAGGCTCTATAAGTGTTATCTTTATTACTTAATTTCAGCTTCTTAATGTAACTTAAATGTGGAGTTTAAAGAGAAACTAATGTACTGGAGAAAATCTTTCAAAACATATCAGCATGTTTCAATGTGAATAAATCTGCTTTGCGCATTATTTTTCACAATGTTTCTTCACCGAAAATTATCAGAGCAACTTAAGTTTAAACATGGACTTTCTTTTCCTAATATCATCTGCTCTTCCTTTGGGTGTTATTCAAGTATATTGTAAAAAAAGAAGGAAGGAAGGAAGGAAGGAAGGAAGGAAGGAAGGAAGGAAGGAAGGAAGGAAGGAAGGAAGGAAGGAAGGAAGGAAGGAAGGAAGGAAGGAAGGGAGAGAGGGAGGGAGGGAGGGAGGGAGGGAGGGAGGGAGGGAGGGAGGGAGGGAGGAAGGAAGGAAGGAAGGAAGGAAGGAAGGAAGGAAGATAGGCCTTAAATTTATGGGATCCCAAGGCAAAAACGCAAAGTGCAAACGGAAACTCACATGCCAAATTTATAAGAAATTACATTTTACAAATCATGCTAGTACAGTGTTAAATAAAATATGTTTCACTCTCCCATTTTGACAAACAAACCTTCAAAATATCTGGATGCAAACCACAATGTACCACTTCACAATAGAATGGCTATTATTAAAAAACAAACAAACAAAAAAAGAAAATTACAAAGGTTGGTGAAGATATGGAGAAGCTGGAAGCCTTGTGCATTGCTAGTGGGGATATAAAATGGTGCAGCTGCTACGGAAAACAGTATGACAATTCATGCAAAAATTAAACAGAACTACCATATGATCCAGCATTCCCACTTCTGGGTCTATACCCAAAATAACTGAAAGCAGGAACTGGAACAGATATCTGTACACCCATGATTGGAGCAACATTAGTCTCAATAGCCAAAAACTGAAAGAAACCACAGTGTCCATCAACAGAACACTAGCTCTGTACCCATTAAAGAATACCAGCATGCCAAACTCTGAAACATAATGACTTGTATTAACCACTAAGGTGACTGCTGGGGAAAAATGAAGACTAGGAAGAGCTGACAGCTAGCTTTCAAGATTGAGACTCTTAGACAATTCTATGTATGGATGAAAGGCTTGGAGTAAGGAGTTGATGGTTAGAGCTCTCTCCTAGCCTCCTCAGTGGTTAATCCATAGAAGTGGAGTCAGGACTGGAGGAATGAAGCATTTGTCTTGCTGCTTCAGCAACTCTAACATAAACCATGGGAGAAGGTGACTGGAGGAAGGTACCTGGGGAATTTGATAAGAGTTTTCACTTCATCTCCAATGCAAAGTTCCAGCTGGGGCATTTATCCCAAGGGCATGAAGGGAGTAGCAGTCTGGGTATACCAGGGATTAGCCAGTCACCTTGTGGGGCAAGTTCAAGTAAGTACACACACCTGGGAGATTCAGGATCTTTTGCATTTAGACACACATTATTCTTTATTTAAAAAACTTAATTTTATTGACTTCGGAGCAGAAAGGAGAGGGAGAGAGAGAGAGAAAAAAACATCAATAATAAGAGAGAATCATTGATTGGCTGCCTCCCACATGACTCACACTGGTGATAGAGCTCACAACCTGGGCATGTGCCCTGGCCAGAAATTGAACCACGACCTCCTGGTTCATAGGTCGACACTCAACCACTGAACCATGCCAGCCAGGCTGGACACAATTTCTAAACTTGAGAGAAAGAAACACAACAAACTGAAAGAGTATGTCAACTCAGAGTTGTCCAAATGGAGGAAACTAATAGCCATCTCAATGGTGCATAATTTAAAAAATGAACAAGTTGGAGCTACTGGAACATAGGATCAAAAGCAGATTATGTAAGGAAATGACCTGAGTGGACAGAGCCTCCTAAGGCTGGATGGTCAGCTGACATCCAGAGGTGATTCAAGACAGCAGGAGGACAAGCCACAAGGGGAAGGTAGAGCAAGGTCTGCCTTCAGAGGAAACAGGTGAGCTACATGTCTGAGAAAACAAGGGGCTGGCTGGTAGGGGATCCAAGGCAGAAACTATTCCTATTATGATCCACACCTTTATATAGGACATGGGCGGTTGGCTAGCCTGTCTGCTGGTCGAACTCCTGGTTGAGGGGACAATTTACATATTAGCTTTTTATTATATAGGATATACACTGAGTGACCAGATTATTATGCGTTCAGAGATCATAATAATCTGGCCACTAATCTGTGTGTGTGTGTGTATAAAAAGCCAGGGTACGTAACATCCAAAACGACTGAACGGATGACCGAACGCCAGGCTGCGCGCACAGCAGGCTCCGGTGGGCAGTGACTGGTGAGCGGGCTTAACTGCTGGCCTCTTGGTCCCTCCTGGGTCACGGACAACGTGGCAACCCAGCACTGACTGGTGCCCTCACGGGCACTGCAGTGATCCAGCACTGACTGCTGACACCAAGGCGGGTGTGATGTGATTGGTCGTGGGGCTCCAACATCACCCCACAATCTCCCTGCAGAGGGAGGTTTGGCCAGGCCACCAGCCGGGGGGCTCTGTGATTTCCCCAAAGAGGAAGGCCCAGGCTACCCTCCGGTGGCGGTGGGTGGGGCCTCCCTCTGCGGGGTGATCAACTGTGGGCTCCTGGACTGCGAAAGGGCACACGTCAGGCTGAAGGACCCACCCCCCACTGAGTGCATGGATTTTGTGCACTGGGCCATTAGTATATATATAAAAGCCTAAGCAACCGTTCGACTGGTAGCTATGATGCACACTGACCACCAGGAAACAGACGCTCAATGCACAGGCATGGAAACAGGAAACAGACTGATGAATTTCAGAGGGAAGCGGGAAGGGGAGAGGGCAGGAAGAGATTAACCATAGATCTTATATGCATACTAGAGGGCCGGTGCACAGATTCATGCACCAGTGGGGTCCCTGAGCCTAGCCTGTGGGGATTGGGCTGAAGACAGCAGTCCAACATCCCCTGAGGGTTCCTAGATTATGAGAGGGTGCAGGCAAGGCCAAGGGACCCCACCATTGCACAAATCTGTGCACTAGGCCTCTCTCTCTCTCTCTCTCTCTCTCTCTCTCTCTCTCTCTCTCTATATATATATATATATATATATATATATATATATATATATATCCTGGTAATATGTTGTCTTGGAAAAACTGGAATAAAAAGTAAAATATTAGCCCAGTCCGTGTGGCTCAGTTGTTCAGTATTGACCTATGAACCAGGAAGTCATATTTTGATTTCCAGTCAGGCACAGGGCATATGCCTGGGTTGCGGACTCAATCCCCAGTAGGGGGTATGCAGGAGGCAGTCAGTCCATGATTCTCTCTTATCATTGATGTTTCTATATTTCTTTCTCTTCTTCTCTGAAATCAATAAAAATATATATTTTTTAAAAAGTAAAATATTATCTCTTGCTGTAGTACATTTTTATGATTAAAAGCCACATGGTGCTAAGCAGGTACTGGAAATATCAGGGGGGAACACTTTGTAAAGTATCTGATTGTCCAACCCCTGCACTGTACACCTGTAACTAAAATACAATATTATTAAATCTGAACTGTAACTGAACAAAGAAACTATGCTATCTATGTACAACTGCTCTCACCAAATATTAATAATACACAGATCTTTATTATTTATTCCAAATTGAGTCCCACTCAGTGTGATACTTGGATGGAATACGGAGCTATCAATTAGGGGTGGAGTGCTGAGAGGGTGTGAAAGTGGCATCCTGCTCAAAATTACAGAATGCATTTGAACTGACTTTAATCCCAAGACCTTTTTTCACAGGTATGATGCTCTCGTGCTGTTTCTGTCACATTGCAGATACCAAAGCATATAAATAAGAAACACTTGAAATCAACGGATTAAAAAGGCTTTCTTCATTTATCACATACAAGTAAATCTTAACTAGCTAGAAAACACACACACACACACACACACACACACACACACACACACACACACACATTTTGACTTTTCTAACGGAAGCAGTTCCGTAGAGAACCAGATCTATTTGCGCGAGTCAGGCAAGAAAACACCAACTGATAGTTTCTCTCTCATGCTCTCCCTCCCTGCTTCTTCTCCTCCACAAGCCATCTCCATGTACTGCACAGTAATCCATTACAATAT
The DNA here is from genome assembly GCF_951640355.1 of Cnephaeus nilssonii. NCBI lineage: Eukaryota > Metazoa > Chordata > Mammalia > Chiroptera > Vespertilionidae > Cnephaeus > Cnephaeus nilssonii. Next base: position 31,544,563 of record NC_137077.1, read on the forward strand.
GTTCCAACATCTGCCTCCCCATATGATGTATGACCTATTCCATTGACCCTTTTTATGCCGCTTCAGACTTGCTGCTCGTTACTATGGGAGGATGAGGACTGCGTCTATGCCTGAGGTCACCAACAAGTAAATACCTCTCCATTTGGCAAGGTAAGAAGGACACTGGCTGGGACGCTCTTCAACTCTGTATATACCAGTTACTATACTCACATCTCTAATTGGTTTAATTTTGGGGGAACAATAAAACACTGCTGAAATTCCCTTCATAGTAATGATCAGAAGAGAAATGCTTGTTTACCAGGGTGGGGAAGTTCTGTTGTTACCGACTATTGACCATTTAATACAGAAAAACTGAGTATTACGAGAAAGATTTTTAAAGAAAACACTTCTGTTTGCCTAAGATCATCATTGTGAAACCATTGCTCATTTTAGCCCAATAGATTGGGGAGGGATGTAATAGTCATCAACGTTTTAAAAATAGCATTTTATCTCAGTACAAAAAGAATGATTAGTTCATAGTAAGTCAGACTAAGTATTATTTTGCATATTATAAAAATCAGACTCACTTCCAGAATGAATAGTTGCTAGATTCTTGAAAACGTAAGGCACTCAGAGGGGGAGAGAAGGTAAGAGCCAGGGTTTTCTCAGTGGCGATACTGAGCCAGCCTAGAAGTCTGCATGCTGCTCTAGGGCTCACCATAACAATTCTGTGTGCTCCGTGGAAAACAGGAAGGCTCTCAGTGGTTCAATAACTTGCCAAAGGTTAATCAACTAGCAGTTCCAGAAGTATGAGTATCCATGATAGTTCTCCTTTCTAGCTTGTGCCATATAAACTCGCCACCTGGGGACCCATGTTACTATGTGAAAATGCTTTCCAAACTTAAACTTCATGTGATGAAATCATCTCCCTCTACTGCATTGGGAGTCCCCTCCCTGCTGGTCAGTGGAAATAGGATGTCTCCTGAACTCTGAGTCAACAATAATTTCCAGGGCCAAAGGTTAAAGCTTCAAGAGTAAATGGTTTCTTGATTGTCTGGTGACAGAACTCTACTCTCCCTGAAGAAAGCACAGCCATTCAAGATTTTTCTCTTTAATTGTTTTTGTTTCACTGCTAGTACTAATAGCCAACATGTCTGATGGGTTAAAATGAAAAGGACTTCTTCCTTTGGATTTCCCCCTTATTTTTTTCTTCACTGTTTTCCCTGTAACCCTTTTAAGATTAAGACAATATTGCCTATTAACATTAGTGTTGAGCCGAAACCGGTTTGGCTCAGTGGATAGAGCGTCGGCCTGCGGACTCAAGGGTCCCAGGTTCGATTCCGGTCAAGGGCATGTACCTTGGTTGCGGGCACATCCCCAGTAGGGGGTGTGCAAGAGGCAGCTGATCGATGTTTCTCTCTCATCGATGTTTCTAACTCTCTATCCCTCTCTCTTCCTCTCTGTAAAAAATCAATAAAATATATTTAAAACAAAAACAAAAACATTAGTGTTGATTATTTGAGTACATCAATTAAGACAAATTAACCTAAATTTCAAGAGAAACATGGACACAGAATAATAACAATAGCAGCAAAAGTAACCATAAGAGCTAAAGTTGATAGACGGATGGTAATTGTATGCCAGGCCCATGCTTACATCTCTCTGAACCTTCTCAACAGCCTTAGGAAATAGATATTGTTTGTATTTTCTGGAGGAGGACACTGAAAGACAGAGAAAGTAAAAAATCATTTGTCCAAAGGAACAGGTAAGAGGCAAAGCTGAGGTTAGAATCCAAGTCTTTTTAGAGAGACTAAAATGTTTAACCTCTATGCTTTATGAACGTTCTTTCTTCTGGTCATTTTAATACAGTCGTAGGATCTGGGGCTTTGGGTCCAAGAGTTGGACAAGCCTGAGGAGGGCAATTCTAACAGTGCTGCTGACAGAGGCTGGGTTCTTCTGATAAAAACTATATTACTGCAGAGGTAGGGCAGGAAGTGATAAATATTCAAGAGGCCACTTTGCCTTGCATTTTCACCCTGCTTCTTCTTGGCTACTTTCAGTAAAACATTGTTTCAGTGGGTTTTCTTCTCAATTCACTGTGTTGTAAGAGAATATATAATGTTCTCAGGCAGATCAGGAAGGGCTTCCCTATAAATATAATTACTGCAAGTGAAAGTACACACACGGAGTAGGAAAAAGTCCTGGCAGAACAGCCTCGTGGTGGGAGAGAACAGGACAAGTACAGGGTCCTGGGAGGAGGCCAGTACGGCTCCAGTGGGGTAGGAAAGATATTTGCAAAAGTAGATGGAAGCTGAAACAGCTTAAGAAGAGGAATGGCATAATTAGATTTGCATTTCCACAAGATTAGTCTAAATATAATAAGGAGAAGTGATTGAAAGGGTTTGGTTCACCTGCAACCCACTATTAACTGAAGTAACACCTACCTAATCACTTTTTCTTACATGATTTAAAATTGATTCAATCTCAATGTAGAATAAATCTGGATTTATAATTTTCAACATTCTGAGTCATATTTAAATATTTGCTCTTTCCTGTATAACTTATACTAAGAATGTAATCATATGTTTTAAAAAAAAATCTATATTTGGTTACAATTCATAGTCACTAAACTTGGTTTTTCTAGACCATTTAAATAGAATAAGACATATTAAAAAGGAGCCATTTGCACCATCCAAATCACACATTATTCTTAAATCAATTAAAATAACAAAAACACACGCTGGCCGCACTTTGCATTTACAATGTGTTTGGACTTTCATTAGCAACTTGGATCACAACAGGCTTCTTTTCCAATTGCATAGGACACATTCTTCACACAGTATGGAAATCATCCAGAGAGCCCTAGCTGGTGTGGTTCAGTGGATAGAGCGTGGGCCTGAAAGGTTGCAGGTTCAATTACTGTCAAGGACATGTACCTCAGTTCTATCTGGGGCGTGTGCAGGAGGCAACCAATCTATGTCTTTCTCTCACATTGATGTTTCTCTCTGTCTCTCCCCCTCCCTTCCACTCTCTCTAAAAATTAATGGAAAATATTCTTGGGTGAGGATTAACAACAACAACAAAAAATGAATCATTCAGAGAAATAATCAACAACTGTAACTACAGCTTTCCTGCTTTAAATTGATTGAGTCACTTAACATTTATCTATTGGGCACCTATTACATGCCAAGCACTGTTTAGAAACCTAGAACATATCCATGAACAGAGATCTCTTCCTTAATGAAAGGATTTTGAATGTTTCCCCCAAGAGACTTGCAAGATTTTAATCTTTCATTAAATCTATCTAGTATTTGTTTTATATTACTCCATATGACATGATGTATTACTTATAATTTCTGTGAGGAATAAACAAATATCCACGGTTTCTAACATTTGTAAATGAATATTGTTCTTAAAAGAACTAAAGTCATTCCTCAAAGTGCATGATTGAAAGATACATGCTACAACATGGGTAAACTTTGAAAACATCATGCTAAGTAAAATAACTCAGACACAATAGGACAAATATTATATGATTCCACTTATATGAGGTACCTAGAATAGCCTAATTCATAAAGACAGAAAGTGGAATGGAAATTGTCAGAGGCTGAGGGAAGGTGGGGAGGGGACATGGAGTTCTTATTTACTGGGTATAGCGTTTCCATTTGGGATGAATACGAAGCTCTGAAAACATTGTGAAGGGATGTAATGCTTCTGGATTGCACATTTTGTAATGTTTAAGGTTGTTAAATGATTAAATTCATAACTTTATTGTTATGCATATTTACCACAGTAAAAAAGCACATGATTAGGAGGGAAATAGAACAGCATCACTGTTTTTCAGTACCACATTAAGCTTTATTACTTTAAAACAATTTTTCTCCTAATTTGCTCCCTGGTGCTGGATCATTTTATACATTAATCCTAAAGAACAATTTTAAAGGGAGAAAGAAGTATTGTTATTGTAAAGTAAAAAAGAGGGTGGAAATAGTAGCATCTTTTAAAAACAATGATGAAAAGTTACCCCAGGCTTTGAAAACACATATCAATAAAAGCAAGAGACAAGAGTACCTGAGTCTAAATCAAGCAAATCAAGTAATGCCCATTTCAAATTCATGGTGGCTTTGAAGCAGATGCTACTGGGTCATGAGATCATGTCACCCCTCCCCTGACTTTGCAAAAGCACAGCATCTTCCAGTCCTACTGTAAAAGGGATCTCTCTCTTCACTTTCCTTTCCTATCCAAAGCCAGCTTCTTTTTCATATTCAGATGACTGTTTATGAGCTCAATCCTGTTTCAACTGTCACTCTTTACATCAAGGAAAGATAGATGGAACACACCAACCCCAACCTAAATGACCTTTGGATGTGACAAGAGTTTTAGGTCAGCCTTGCTAAATGGAGGCCTTGGTGTATCGAGACATGCCTTGGGGTGAAATTTACAGTGAATTTATTATCTCCCAGTGCCCTTTGGACTGCTTCCCACCATCAAACACCATGGCAGCACTTGGAACAGGAAGAAATACATTAACTGGAATCTGATCGTTTTAAAAGGTTACAGCTGCCCAAATATAATTTAATTTCATACTTGCCCTTTGAGGGTTTGGTGTATATTTTCATTTTATGACTGCAATGATAAAGCTCTTAAGATTCCAGGCAATAAAAAAGAGAAAAGTATTTTAAGGGTTAGAAGTCTATTCAGTTCATACGCAATGAGTGAAGTGACAAATTAGCTTTTTAAAAAATCTTAACATTTCTCTTTTATATTTGGATCATCTCTTATGCCTCTTCTGACCCTACACTTCAACATTTGGTTGAAGTCAGTATGTAAACATCAACTTCAGATCTCAGTCAGCTTGGAAAAAAAAAGATGATTAAAAAAAGTGAAGATAAAGTCAATCTTATTTAAAGTGAAAATGCCTTAGTGGAGAGAACACATTTTCAGTAGCGTTTCCTCTCATATAATTGGGACAACTAACCCATTAAAGTAAATCAACACCAAATTGACTTACCATTGATCCTGTACTTTTCTAGTATATCACACTTTCACAAACTTGAAGGGTTAAAAAAATCCTCTATAAATGCCATACCACAGCTTCATCAAATTAATTAGTAGATATTACTACTATTATTTTATATTCAGAGAATAAGATATATGGTGCTACTAATGCCAAAAATTTAATTTGGAAAAAAAAAGACACAAAATTCAGATAAAGTTACCTTTAGTTTATGTTAGCCATCAAAACAAATTTTTTAAAAAGGCAAAAACCCTCCAATTTTTGCTCTTTCCCTTAACTCAATACTTTACCAGAGACTTACGAGTTCATTAAATATCAATCCAATAGAGTTTGAGGCAACACAATATTTTAGATTCACTCTGAGTAATAGGAAAAGTCACTTAGTAAAATTTTTAACCCAGAGAGGTCAAATGCAACTTCAAGTTATATGTATGTTTGTGTACATTCATTCATTCATCATTCTTTAATTTAGCTAATAAATATTTCTTGAAAGATATTGAGCTGGTTCCTGTGACATATACTCTTTAAAAATATTTTAGATTTTTGAGATGGTACTCCTAACATATGAACAGCAAAAAAACAAGAAATATAAAACCAAACCAAAACAAAACAAAAACCCCACAAATAATTAGCATTTTATGTCTTATAAAACTTAAATATATTAGATAATTGTAAATATTAACTACATATTTTATTAGCAAGCTTAAGTTTCATGTTGATATGTCACTGTTTTAAAAGTATTTTACATAGTATTTAATCTGTGTAACAATGCTATGGGGCAGGCATTAATATCCTCATTTATAGATTATAAAAATGTAGCCTAGCAAAGTTAAGGAGCCTTTCCCAGGTAGTAAATCTACTAGTTATTGAGACCCACATGCTCTGGACAATAACGGGAGACAGTACTTATTGTTCACTCATTTATTCATTTATCCCTCTTTCAGTCAACAAATAGTAATTAAATATCCACCTCAAGTAAGAACAATGTAAAAGTAAACAATATCCAGAAATCAATTTCTAGAAGTTCTATTAAAAAGAATCTTCCTTCTATTTCTCCAAAGAAGACATAGAAATGGCCAATGAGCACACAGAATGATGCTCAAGATCACTAATCATCAGGGAAATGCAAACCACAATGAGATGTCACTTCGCACCTGTTCGGATAACCATTATTAACACACACAGGAAATAACAAAGGTTGGTGAGGATGTGGAGAAATTGAAGCCATTGTGCATTGCTGGTAGAAATGTAAAATGGGATAGTCTCTGTGGAAAACATTATGTCAGTTCCTCAAAAAAAATAAACATAGAATTTCCATATGATCCAGCAATCCCACTTCTGGATTTATACCCAAAATACTTGAAAGCAGGAACTGAAACAGATATTTGTACATCCTTTTTCACAGCAACATTATTCATAATGGTCTAAATGTAAAAACATCCCTAATATATATCAATAGATGAATGGGTAAACAAAAGTTGGTATATACAAATAGTAGAATATTATTCAGCTTTAGAAAGAAGGAAATTCTCAAATGTGCTACAACATGCTGTATGTGAAGATATTACACTAAATGAATAATCCAAACACAAAAGGCCAAATATGGTATGATTCCTCTTAAATGAGGTACCTCTACTAGAGAATTCATAGAGAACAGTGGCTAACAGGAGCGAGGGGTGGGGAAATCAGGTGATACTGTTTAATAGGTATGGACTTTCAGTTTGAGATGATAAAAAAGTTCTGGAGATGTGAATGCACTTAATACCACTGAACTGTACACTTAAAATAATTAATATAATGAATTTTACATTGTGTATTTTTTACCATGATAAAACAATTACTCGATGGAAGGTTAATAAAAATTACTAAAGTTTTGGGTCACAATCAAAACTTAAAAAGTAAAATTAAAAGCAACAATTAAATACTTAGAAGATGAGAAATTAATATAGGTAGAAAACCATTTGTTTACTCCCTATGGTATGAACAAAGAAATGGTAGATTCAAGGATGAGAGACAGAGCTGAAAGCCATATTAAAATGGAGAGATTAAAAGAACACCAATCAATCTGTAAGACAGCTGGCTTCTCCCAGTTCAGCTGTTCTGTAAGCCAGGTTTAGACTTTCTGGGCAGCAGAGGAGAGGTGGTCAAAGAGACCAAGGATATGAAAGGGAATTTTGGGGGGATAATAGAACTGTTTTGTTTTCTGATTGTAGTGGTGGTTAACACTCATAGAATTGTTCACCCCAAAGGTAGTCAATTTTACTATATGTTATTTTTAGAAATTAAAAAATGCAATCACACATACACATACACACTTCAACAACTCTGACATAAATAGCTCTCCGCCCGCTGCCCTGCCCTTCTGTAGCTCAACCGCACCCCCCCTCTCCCACCCTTCATAGCTTGCTGCCCGCTGCCCTGCCCCCTCCTGCCCTCCTGTAGCTCTCAGCCACCTGCTTGTAGCTCGCTGCCCCACCCTCCTGCTGATCCGTGATCCGGTCATCCGGTCGTTACTTGGTCTAATGTTACGCTTCATGGTGTAACGGCCATTTGCATATTACATCTTTATTATATAGGATAGAGAAGATAAAACTATGAATGAAAACACCTCTAGGCTAGTATCTCTAAGGTCATTTAGGATGTTATCAATGATATTTAGAAAAAAAAAGCCAGATATATTTTCCACTCCTTACCATTTGGTAGTCCCTTTTTCAACTCTTGACTCATCTGCTCATATCTGGATTACTGTTATAAATGTTTCACCAAAAGCAAATATTTCTAAAGGAGGTGGTTCCTCTATTTTCACAATTGTGGGAAAATAAAAATAAAGTAGCTAGAGGCTCAGAACTTGATAAACAAGAGAGAGGAGAAAAAATTGAGGAAAAGTGAAGAGGGGAAGAGGTAGAGAAGGATTAACAGAGGAGGGTAGCTAAAGAACAAAAAACAAATCAAACGTTAAATGAAGAAAAAGGAAGATTTAAAAGTGAAAAAGAGAGAGAGAAATATTTTTTAAAATTAAGAACAGAAAGTTAGATTTTAGGGGAATAGGTTCATATTTTAAAACCCTTGGCAGCCCTATAGACAAAAAGTTTATAGTTCCCAAACAGTTGACTATGTAATTCAAAATTACAGAGCATTTTAATTACTGCTATAAGCTATTTTATGTCAATTGTTATTTGTTTCCAGATAGCTCTTCTTTTCTTGTTGTTATGTTGCCTATTGGATAACCTAGCACTGGTCTGACCCGTGCATTGTCCTTTTCATTCCATGGAGATGTAATGGGAATAGTTAAAACTTTCTTCCTAATAGAATCTTCAGAGTTAGCTCGACTATTTTCAAGTCCATAAAGTATTTCTTTTGAATGCCTCAGATCAATAATTGCCTCATCTCCCTTATCTCATGTTTTCTTTGACAGCACATGAGTAAATGTACCCATCAATCAGAGAACTTCATTTTTAAGTTGTAAAGTCTCCTCCTGGCTACTTTCATTAGAGCTTATATTGCTTCATTTTTTCCCCCTTCTTCCCTGATATATATAGGTAGGACAGCTCTATTTATATGCATTTTAAAAATAAGAAAACTTGTGTCCTGGCCAGGTTAAATGGCTTGAGATCAGACTCACACATCATTTCAGAGGCAGGCTGAGACTAGAACCATTATTTAAGGTGCATCTGTTGAGCTATTTGGGAGGTTCGAGGGATCATGATAGACCAACAGCTTTGGTTACCTGTATTGTGCTCTAACTAGCCATCCTTGCTGGAAAACTCTCATCATTATAACAAAACACAACTTTCTAATAACACACGACATTCCCTTCAAAGAGAAAAGTTTGCTCCTTTCACAAATAATCCTCAATGTCATAAAAGCCAAGATGGTCCAGTAACTCTTACTGAATGAAAAGAAATGGAGAGTACAGTAGGGTCAAATTTCAGAAGGAAACATCTTTTAAAAAAGATTTTTACTGATTTCAGAGAGGAAGGGAGAGGGAGAGAGAAATAGAAATATCAATGATGAGAGAGAAGCATTGATTGGCTGCCTCCTGCACAGCCCCTACTAGGGATCGAGCCCACAATCCAGGCATGTGCCCTTGACTGGAATTGAACCCAGGATCCTTCAAGTCCACAGGGCGATGCTCTATCCAACAGCTAAGGCTCAGATGGAAATTTATCTTAAAGCAACTACAATAGATAAGAGGGGCAACACTTTCAATAATTCTACCTTATTCCAAAATGGAAGTCATTGTGATTTTAACTACCACTATCACTTTTTTTCAATCTGTGTTGAAGTTCTAGTAATGGCAAAAGCAAGAGAATATTGTTGCATGTTGGAGGCATGAATGATGCCAGTCCAATGTTCATTGACACAAATCATTGTGGAGCATATTTGAAGTCTGTTACTCCATTTCTCCCCATCTACTTTATTTAACCAAGGAGCAATTGGGTAAGAAAGAAAGAGTGCAGCATTAAAGGAAAGGTCAGGATTAAAAAAAAAAAAGATAGAGTAAGTAAGAGTTCATGTCCCTCCTTCCCTTTCTTTGTATGCCTTCAGTTTGGCAAGCCAATACTGAGAAACTTCCACAGGAAACAGCAAATTTGAAATATGCTGGGCTGGTGTAAGCTTTTTATCTGAAAAAATCGAAAGGGGCTCTATTTTCAACCCTCGTGAGGACCCTGGCCAACCAAACAACTCAAAATTGAAATGTGGATTTTCTCCTTGGTCTCAGAACAGTTCATTCATGACTGTAAAATCTCATCTGCATGATTATATAATCATCTTTGAATACTATCTTTCTTCTAAGAAGCAAATGAAATATCAACAAGACTTGTGATGTAAACAATCTCACTTTGAACCTTCTATGAACAAAATAGATATGAAACAGCATGCTTCTCTGTTGTTTTGTTTTCTGGATTCCTTGATCTTTCAATAGCTTCTCACAAAAGAATTAATTCCCAGAGCACAATCACTGAACTCAGCAAAATGAAAGCAATCCAGGAGGTTGCCATTGTCACTAATATGCAAATCCCACCCGTTATTTTATTCATCCTTAATTTAACAGTCTAAATGCAAAAATAGCAATTTCCCCCTCATTTTATATAAAACAACTAAAAATGATGTATACATATATATAAACATCTGCATTATTTTTAAGGAAACCATGGGAAAATGGGAAAAAGCCTAGATTTAGCTTTCAGTTGCTAAAATTTCAGGCACATTTCTGTTAATGTCTGACTTAGCCAGGTCACTACTTAGAGCCTAAATTACCTCATCAATAACATTAAGGAGTTGGAATAGAATAATGGTTTTTAAGTAGTACTGTGTTTTCTAGTTTTGTTTCAGCAGCAGAATCTTTCATTTGAACACGCTTAGCCAGTAGAAGTCAATGTCGAAAGAAGTAAAAGTGAATGGTACTGTTTGGGGTACCATTTTAAAATAGTTTGAAACAACTGTTTTTAACAGTCTCTGTGATCCTTTCCATTTCAATTATACTTGTTAGGACAGGAGGTTGTATGACTTTCTTCAAATTCTATCTCATACTCACATTCAATACATTCTCTTAAATTTTGAGGTCTTCTATGACACCAAGTATTCCTAACTGATTCATCTGCATTCCTTATGCTTAGCTTAATAGCTACAAAGAATATTTGCTGCGTAAATAAAATTCCAGGAAATTATGGGGTTTATAAAAATCACTTGCTTTCCCATTTAAGTTTGAAACTAGGAAGTAATGCAAATTATAAATTTTCTCAGATTTATATGAGAAATAGCTTAGCTATTCTAAAGGAATAGAATAAGATACATGTGCCTTAGTATACACTCTAGGCAGAGTAAGCTTTGAAGGTTTATGTCGGAAAATCTTTCTTACATTATTTAAAAATGTACATCACATGAAAAGCATCTATGTAAATAACATTTTACATTTTATAAAATATTTATTTAGAATAGTTGCAGGCAGCTCATAGAGACAATTCATTTGCATCATATCAATGGAAAAACAGGACTCAACTGGAGGCATGATTTTTATTTTGTAGATATAAATATTGAGATAAAGAGTGAACAGCAGCAAAATATAGAGCACTAGGCTTCAAATAACCACATAGTCAGTTTTTTTGTTGTTTTAATTGTTTTTTGATAAGTAAACTCATTGCCTCACATAGATTCCTGTGATGGGCCTTAAAATTATGCTACATAGGGGAAGAAAATTATTTCCTCACAAATAAGACAATATGCCTCCATTTTACTAATTTGCTTTAGATGCTGCCCTGAAAAATAAATCCACAGAGAAAACGCCTGCTACATTGTAATCTGAGAGACTTCCTTTAGGCAATAAAAAATAAGTTTAATACCAGTTAATGACATTTATTAACCAACTAATAATACCAAGCACATGGTATTTGATGATGGTAATTAATACTTTTATTGCTCTAAACACTTTATGTATATTATCTCATTTAATCCTCACAATATCAATTATACCCATATTTTACAGACAGGCAAACTAAGGCATGGAGAGGTTAGGTAACTTGCCTAAAGTCAGACCTAGCAAATAGCAGAACCATGATCTAAGGCTGCAGGTCCCACACTTTAAACCATTAGGTTATAATGACTCTCACTAAGTAATAAAATAATAATCTAAAGATAATGTCTTAATAGAATAAAAACTTTCACTTTAGTCTTTTTGTTATCTTCCCTCTAATTATCCCCTGCCAAGAGACTACATTTTTCTGTATGTAATAAATTAACTACAAAGACGTTGCCCTGTGTTCACCAGTATGTAATGCAATTTACATGTTCCACTTGCATGATTTGAGACTTAGCCATACAAATAATGGATAATATTCATGGATAATATTCAACAGTTTTCTGGCAACAATAATGAAAAAACAAAAAACAAAACAAAAAAACACACTCAGCATTTGTTTCTCTTAAGGGGCACCTGTCTTCATTTGGACTCTAGGCTCAAGATTCTTACTGGTCCTGTTAAGGTGATAACTTCTATTTATGCAAAAGTTTATAACCAAGGTTGAATTCGTCTTCATGACACATTCCTTAAATACATTAAAGGATACTAATAATATAAATGAAAGGTACAATTAAATTGAAGAACACATGTTTAATATAAATGCAATCTGTGAATGTGAAGAATATTAGTTGCTCTCTCTTTTCATATAGAACCAAGATTAGAAAATGAAGTAGTTCTATTTTGCTTAATAACATGAAAAACTTACACTTTTACCATTTCAGTAAATCAGTATTGTTGCTACTTCTTGGCCTTGAGCATAGCAATACTTTTATGTATAATGATTAGCCAAGAAACATTTTAGGGTAACCTAACAATGTTTTGCTTAAGAGAAGATGCAATGCCATCAAGGAATGGGCATGGCCTTGTGACCAGAAGTCCTGGCACTGACAAATATTTATATTACTTTAGCATATAACACGATAGAACTTCAAATCTAATTTTGACATTTACCATTTATTTGATTGGTTGTTACAATAACAGCAGGTACTGTGGAAAAGCACACGTGTACTGATGTATCTGTTAGCATGTATTGAGACACCATAAAGCTACCGGAAACAAGCAAATACAGAAATAACATGAAAAAGACATTGCTTGTACTGCCATCATTGTTCAAATGTCAAACAGCTCCCGGGAGCCCTAGGGGTGGTAATAACTATGGATGTAGCTCCTAGCAGGTCCTTTCTTAAAGGAGATTCTTGAACACGGCTGGGTTCTGACTGTAGCCCATATGGGCTTGGAAAAGTCAGAGAAAATGTTGGCTGCACTTTTTCAGGCCTATTTGCATATGTTCTTTAGTATGCAGAATGTCTCTGTATATAATTTAATTGTTGTTGGTTTTTTTGCCTCTATTAATACATATGCAAATGACTTACACTTGCAGCTGTGCTGTATTAATCATATGTGTGCTTCTGTCTGTCTGCCCTGCAGGCTCAGGGTTGAAGGGAGAGGAAAAGAGGGGATTCATTCTTTAACCTGCAAGGAAACCCACTCATGCAGACAGAAGTCCAACAGCAAACAGCACACCAGGGTTGCCACTGAAATGAGGCGCAGGTGATCATTTTTCACCCTGAATGGAAGTGACTATGATCTAAAAATTAAACCGAATAGTAGAGTATCTAGGTAGGGAAAGATAATTGCTTTACAAGTACGTATCCTTGTAAGTAATTCCTTCAATAAGAAGTTCAAAATTCTCACATCTAGACCTCTCCATGTGGTTATTTCTCCCTTATTGATTTTTCTGGGGCTTTCTCTTGGTCAGAAACATAAAGGCAGAGTCTAGTCCTCTAGGAATTATGAAGCATTTATCTGTGTCCTGTCATAATTATTGACCTCTTTCAGAGACTGGTACAAGGTTGATAAAAAGATGAACTTCAGTTTTCATCCACGTCTACCTTGATGTTACTCTATCAGATAGAATCTTAAGCCCTTTCCACTGACTTCCATAGGCCTTTGATAACTATGAAAAATATTGATTTCAGTTGATATTTTGTATGATTCATTCTCCACTGAGATCACACGTCATCTCTCATTTCCTCTATCCCAGCAAATGTATATTATTGACGTTACTGGTTATGGAAACTGCAGCTCCATGTGATTTATGACAGCTTGTAAGGTTGAGTCTATGTTCCAAAATATTATTATAGATTTAAAAAGAATCCAACTAAAGCTATTAAAAGGTTAATTAATTCAATAAAATTCTTGAATGAATGCTACTTGATTATTTTGAGTAAAATATAACAACTCAAGAAGAATTCATATCTTTTTTCTTTGCTTATAACTATTAATCATTGGTTAGAGTCAACATGTTTGGCTTCCTATAGGTATAACAGGTGGCAACCATCTTTTGGCCAACACAGATATAGTATTTATAAAGTGAGAAATAAGTGGATAAATATTTCCTTCTAATTTCAAATCTTAGAAGCCTTGTTAAAAATTAGAAATAGTATACTACCCTGAAACTGTTACTATTTAAAAAATGTCATGATGCCCATCAAGTCAAATGCAAATTAATGACAATGAAGGTGAGAAATAAATGTTAGATGGATTGCTGCCATTACTTGATTTTATAATTAGAAATAGATGGTAATCCTAGTAATTTCATGTAGTCACAAAAGTCCAAAAGTTTCAGGATGTAACTTTATTTTTCTTAAATAACTAGAGGCCTGGTGCACAAAATTCATGCATGGGGGGGAGGTGTCCCTTAGCTCAGCCTGCACCCTCTCCAATCTGGGACCCCTCAAGGGATGTCCAACTGCCCATTTAGGCCACATCCTGGTGGGATTGGGCCTAAACGGGCAGTTGGACATCCCTCTCACAATCCAGGACTGCTGGCTCCCAACCACTCGCCTGCCTGCCTGCCTAATGGCCCCTAACCGCTTCTGCCTGCCAGCCTGATCACCTCCTAACCACTCCCCTGCCAGCCTGATCGATGCCTAACTGCTCCCCTGCTGACCCAATTGCCCCTAACTGTCCTCTCCTGTAGGCCTGGTCGCCCCCAACTGCCATCCCCTTCTGGCCTGGCCACTCCTAACTGCCCTTCCTTGCCAGCCTGATCCCCCCCAACTGCCATCCCCTGCAGGCCTGGTCACACCTAACTTCCCTCCCCTGCAGGCCTGGGTCCCCCCCAACTGAGCTCCCCTGCAGGCCTGGTCACCCCTAACTGCACTCCCCTGCAGGCCTGGTCCCCCCCCCCAACTGCCCACCCCTGCAGGCCTGGTCCCTCCCAACTGCCCTCCCTGCATGCCTGGTTCCCTCCAACTCACCCCCCTGCAGGCCTGGTCCCTCCCAACTGCTTTCCCCTGCAGACCATCTTGTGGCGGCCATCTTTGACCACATGGGGTGGCCATCTTGTGTGTTGGAGTGACGGTCAATTTGCTCTTTATTATATAGGATTATACTCACTTTTTAATATTAAAATGAAGCTAGATTATCTATTATAATAAAAGCATAATATGCTAATTAGACTGGATGGCCAAACGACCTTCCGGACAAAGCCAGGGCTGCAAGGGCCAAGGCAGCCGCCATGGCTGCGAGGGCTGAGCCCCTTGCACAAATTTTGTGCATCAGGACTCTAGTCTATATATATAAAAGACTATGATGCGCACTGACCACCAGGGGGAAGATGCTCAACGCAGGAGCTGCTGAGCTGCAGTGACTTGGCAGTAGCAGTTCTTGGGTGACGCATCCCAGAACCAGAGAGGAGAACGGCCCTCTCACAATCCAGGACCCCTCGGGGGATGTTGGAGAGCCAGTTTCGACCCAATCCCTGCAGGCCAGGCAGAGGAACCCCACCTGCCAGAGGGAGCCCACTCATTCCGCAGACGCCCTTCTAGCCATAGCGTGCAGCCCCAGGTGCAGCCAGCTGGGGAGGGACCACAGAAGGTTGGCTCCAGGCATGTCTGGCCTGTCTTGCCCAGTCCCGCCCTGCTGGCTACCTTCTAATTAATTTCCTTTCAATGTGCACAAATCCGTGCACTGGGGCACCAGTGTTTCTATATAAATGAATCCCCATTCTTTAAAAAGAGACACTATCAGAAGAACAAATGTCAAAAGCATCATTGGCTTTTAGATGAAAAGAATAGTTGGAAGCAGAACAGATAGAAAATGCTGAGGAGGAAGAAAAAGAAGGTAAATGAATTACATGAGATTGCTAATTGGCTAGTTATAATTTTTATAATACATCCTTCCACTATTTAGAAATAGTTTAATTTACTGTTATATTGGCAAGGTGAGACATACTGAGTCAAAAGTACCTTCAGATTTCATATGTTTATGCATAGTTTGTTATGTATTCTTATACATTAACAAACAATATAGGAATAATCAGTGTTGCGATATTTGATCTTTTTATAAAATCTGAGTTTAAAGGAATTGCATAAACTTTAATAAAGCTAAAACACATTCTTTATGAAGTAGCCCATGGTTATGATAAGAGAAAGGGAGAAATGAACAGGAGAGCGAGATTTCTCACATACTAAGAATCTCCTAATCGGAGCTGAAAAAATGAAAGTTCCCTGGTGTTTAATGTATATAATTTGTTCAGGAAATTAAGCATATATTTCTTTGTTGTTTTGATTAAAAATGATTATGACCATTAACTCATAAGAGTTTCCTTCATTTTATAAGTATGTATGGAGAACCAGCTCTTTGCTAGATATTCTTCTGAGCACTTAAGATACATCAATGAATACCAACAAAAAGTATAATGGTTTCTGTTCTGGTGGAGCTTAGAGAATATTTGGAACAGACAGTAAATAAGAAACCTAATAAATAAGTTATATAGTATGTTTGAAGATTACTAGTGCTATAAAGAGAACGCAGAACAAGAAGAATAGAGTCATATTTATGGGAAGGTTATTTTATGATTTAAATAGGTTAGTTAGGGGAGGCCTCAGGGAGATGACATTAGCGCAGATTCTTGAACTAGATAATTGGTCTTCCAGGCAGAGGAAAGAGCCTTTCAGGTAGAGACACAGCTGATGTAAAACTCTAAGGTGGAAGCATGTGTTAGCAAGTCAAAGGACACAAAGAGCCTCGTGAGGGGGGAGCTAAGTCAGTATGGACTAAAATAGTTGCAAAAGTAATTTCTTAAATACCATAGTGCCAAAAATGGCATATAATGTTTTCGTAAGTCTCTTTTATTTTATTAAATGAGAATACTTTTTTATTTAAAAAAATTTAATGTATATCTTATTGAATTGAATTCAGACTATTAATTTTTTCTTCCATGAGCCACTAATGCTTTTGATATTTGTATTTCTGCTATTGTCTTTTTTAAAGGGTAAAAATAAATTTATATAGGAAACTAATCATGAATATTCAGCTAATTCCAATATTACAAAGCAGAATAGCTAGTTGAGCTTAATAGATGCATAATTTATTGAAAGTGTAATTTTAAGATTCACTCTTCACCCATTCATTTAATATATATTTATTGAGTCCATAAAATATTTCAAGCACTTGATTAAGTGCAAATGATAGTGAGTCACTGACTTCATAGATTTTGCCATCTGGTAGAGGTGAGAAAGTAGGCTTTAAAATATATTCTACAAAGTGCTATGTGAGAGGGAAAATACCGTGTGCTCTGGGAACATAAGAGCTGCATTAATCCAGACCAATGAAGTTTTATTTTTTTTAACTTTTTTTTTTTTTTTTTTTTTTTTTTGCAGAGAGAGGAAGGGAGAGGGAGAGAGAGAAACATTGATGTGAGAGAGAAGCACCTATCGGTTACCTCTCGTCCACTCCCTGACCAGGTATTGAACCCATAACCTGGGCTTGTGCCCTGACCAGGAATCAAACCAATGACCTGTTGGTGCACAAGACAATGCTCAACCAACTGAGCTGCACTGGTCAGGGCAAAATGACGTTTTAACTTGCAACCTCAGGGATAAGTGAGAGTCAGCTTGGTAAAAAATATTGGTAAAGCTCCAGGAAGAGGAGACTCCACAGAGAGGAGAGGAGAGAGAATTTGATAACACCAGGGAGTCATTTAAAGTCTTTAAGTAAGGGGAGGATGGGATCAGATTTTCTAAAATCAAAAGGATCATTTTGACTAATGTAGAGAGTACATTGAAGGAGGCAAGATGGAGACAGAAAGACCAGTTTAGGGGCTATGGCAGTAAATCAGGCAAGCAAATTAGAGTAGCAGGACCAAGAAGTGTGACAATTACAAAGGAAAATAACAAAGGAAACAAATAGATGGATTCTTGATGTATTTAGTATTTGGAAAGAATGAGTAGGTACAGAGGAAGAGGGGTTAAGTATAGCTCTCATGTTCTTGGGTTAAGCAATGGATGGAATCGAGCTATTTGCCAAGACCAGAGAATGAGTGGTTTGGAGCAAGGAAAAAAATTGGTGAGTTTTATTTTGTTCTGTTTCTGGTGTTGGCAAACATCTATAAATTTCCTCTGAATAGCAAACTAATAGCCAATAAATAGTTGGCCATATGCATCTGAAGTTCAGGAAAGACTTAAGAGGCAGAAGAGACAAAGACAGATATTCATTATAAAAGAAATAAATACAATGGTGCCTTGGTAAAATGTTGATTTGTATGTGTTATAAATATAATCCAAATAAGTCATTTTTTCTATAAAAAACAAATATAAGTCAATGCTTAGACTATTTTAACTATACCTAAAATTACACAGGTGATATTTAAATGTAAAGTATTTTTATTGCATGGTAAATATTTCATTATTATATCTAAGAACAAGAAATAATTTTTAGCTAATAACAGGTGGTTTAATTTAAAACATGTCATTTTGCTCTACTTTTAAATTAACTGTTCTTATCTTTATTGTTTTTTTAAATAAAGGTTCTGTTTATGGGTTTTACTTAACATAATATTACCCAAGCATGAACAATGAGTTCTATGCAATAGATGATTTCAAGGGGAAATACAAATGGTAGGTAAAGAAAGTCAACCATGAGCAGGAATATATTTATAGTGTCCCTTCTTAGATCTAGTTGTTAAAAAAGAGAGTCTTGAATTGACACACGAAAATACAGGGTGTCCCAAAAAATGTATACACACTATATCTGAAGATTTCATTACATTTTTGAAAATGAAATATATTTTAATAAACACTACCTTTATAATTATTCAAAGTGTGTATACATTTTTGGGACACCTTGTAATCCATATAAAGAGGTAGGAAATGAAAAATGCAAAAATCAAAGTAGATAGCTGTCATTACGAATCCTGCTACTTTATTCAGTATTACAATTCATAAAAAGTATTTGTATTAGTGCCAATTAATCAGCATCATTGTTATCATTTGATTAGCAGGTTACTGTGTTAGCAAATGTCCTAAGAGGGGCAGTGCTAATATAATATCACCTGTATTTGGAGAAGCAAATATAATGGTTTAAAACTCATGGATTTTGGACTCTGTGACCCAAAGTTTTCTTCATTGTCAAATGGAGTTATTAATATATAACACAAAGTAGTATACAATGAGAATGAAATTAAAATAATACTTGTGAAAGCCTGAACATAAAATCTAGCACCAGAGTCTAGAACTGAATCTTCATGACTGAAAAAGAATCTTAGTAACTGCAAGGGACTTGAACGTGATGGAGGGTACTCAAGGCATGTTAAGGGATGGGAAATGGAGAGTTAACAGAGTATAATTAAAAACAGAGTTTGGAGAAAATTAAAACTGCCTCATAACATTATACTCCACTGAGATGAAACCTCTGGGAAACAGCTTCCCAAGGTTAGGGTCAATGTTGGCTAAGGGTTAAGATAGGACGTCTGACTAGGCATGGTGGTTAGCTTTTCTCTGACCCATCTGGGCAGGTTTGTGGAGAAGAATGTGGATGCTATTTTAAAGCAGGGGAGGGGAAGTATTACAGTCCACTTTGTACCTCTGGTGAAAGCTGAAGTCAAGGTCAGGGATCTGTGAGTCCAGTGTCGGGAATATGAGTAGGGAGTAAACTGATGTAAGCATCCCAGCAAAGGTAAGAGTCACTCCACTTTAAAGAAAAGCTAGACTATCAGCCATGATAAAAGTTTAGGATGTGTCTGCATTTGAATTCCATTTTGTAATCATGAGCAAAATGTGTGTGTGTATGTGTGTGTGTGTGTGTGTGTGTGTGTGTGTGTGTGTGTGTGTGTGTGTTTTAATAGTAGCTAATAGCTTACCGTGACAGAGTTTTAGATTATTAATTTTCTTGTTATGCCAGTGTTGATTTACTGAGATCCTAATTAAAACTCATATGGGTACAATACCACTTATACAAAGAATTCTTCTCCTGTTTATAGATCAAATTATAGTTAAAAGTAAAAGTGAGCATGTTTAGTGTCCTTTTTCTTGTTTTCTGATAAAGAAAAATAATTTATATCTTTAAATTTTAAGGGAATGTATTGTGATAAGGATGGAAATGAAAATGTGTGTCAAATATTATAATACTATCTCTACAGGAAAAGAGGTTTGGATGATTGCCTAAGGAAGCTACTCTACAAGAATCCTGCAATGAAACATAGGGAAGCCTCCATCTCGCCCTTGCTCACGTTTACCACTAACCCAATGGTGAAAGGAAAAGAGAATGTCTAACATCCTTTGAAAGCAGACATTCTAAATCTCTAAAGCTCTTATTTTTTTCACATTCAAACCTATTGCTGGATGATCTTCCCTCTTCCTTTAATTCCACTACTCTTTTTAGTTTTACCTATTACCACCACTTTTCTATTGTAGCTATTTCACAGATGCCATTTCAAAGCATAAGAAATGTCATGTTACTTTTATTGGCCCCATGGTTCTAACAATTCTCAAGGTATTTCCAGCTCAAAGAAACAGACACTCACACTGCAGATTTTTGCAGAAAAGGTAAAATAGGATTGACTGTTATTAACCCCTGTGGAACATAATATGCCTCAGCTCCTCCTGTGAGGCTCAACTGGGTTTTCAGAAACCCACCAGGTCTTCTGACAATCCCCTGGGTTGACCATATGTATCTGTCTCTTGATGCCG
This sequence comes from Cnephaeus nilssonii, assembly GCF_951640355.1. Lineage (NCBI taxonomy): Eukaryota > Metazoa > Chordata > Mammalia > Chiroptera > Vespertilionidae > Cnephaeus > Cnephaeus nilssonii. The sequence continues at coordinate 31,565,054 of NC_137077.1, forward strand.
CAATATAAAACTATAGTTCTCCTCACTGACTAAGATTATCTATCATGACAATGCACTTTCATGAATAGGATTTAATTTTATGAAGCACCAGTGCTTTATATATGGCTTCACAGGCTTATTGTGTCCTTTGGGCGAAGAAAAATATAAGACTTCTTGAAAAGGGGGGGCTAGTCCTGTCATCAGATGATCTGCAATTCCTACTAATTCCATAACTATCAAGACCATAACAACCAACATAAACTAGGAAAGATTTTGCAGGATGCTGATTCAAAGATTTAAATAGTTAATGAAAGATCCCTTTAATATGATTTTTTATTGATATTCTTTTCAAACTCAGAGACAAAATTTCCAAAATTACTTGGTCATTTACTCAAGTTATCATTGACATTCTTGGATATATAAGGATATGTATAAAAGGTCTTAATTGGAATGTCTAAATACAGTTGTGCTCATTTAGGCACCTGCTTATCTGGTCTACTTCCCCTCGCTTCCCCAACTGAGCTGGCATTAGCAGGATAACAAAGAGACCTATAGAGTACTTCAATAATACTGGGCATCTTGAACATTTTAAAATGTAGTTTTTGTTAAGTTGCCTTGATCCATAAGTACCTGTTTGAATAGTTTTTGTAGGTTTTTCTATTCTTTGAGTCTTGATGAGGATCATTCTGTGACAAAATTATGGCACATGGTAACCAAAGCAAGACTACAGCTCATTTTGTTAAGTCATACCAGGCAATACAAAATTACAATAAGTGATCTTTAGTACATAAAACAGGGCTAAAACATAAAAGAAACATCTCAACTTTTGGTTGAGGATCAGCACAAAGAAATTCAAAAACAAAAAAAGTGTGAGACAAATATCACTAGTCAGTTTTACTTTGCTTTAACAGGATAATAGCTGTTTTCGATATTTACTTAACCTTTGTATCTGCCATATTGTTTCCTGACTTACCTGCAGTTGGAGTGGGCCTAAGCCTGGTGTTGCTGCGGCAGCAGCTGCCATGGTAGTTGGGATCAGCTGAACAGGGTAAGGGTCACCTAAGTAAGAGAATAATAGAGGCGTCAGCACCTTTTATCTACTCTCCACCTGCAAATTAAACTCATGCATTCACTCTTTCCAAAAGCCTTCTTTTGTGTGCCTTGCTGAGGCCTAATGAAAAGCTCTATTGTGCAGCCTTTTACTAACTCTCTTTTCACAATTCTGGCTGAGAGAGGAATGTGAATAAAAGGCACAAGCAATTAAGGCGGAAACCTCATCCTTTTTTCATGATGTATTTAGAAAAATGGGAGGAAAAAGTGTGCATTGATCAGAGGGTTGCACTTTATAACACACACACACACCCGCATGCACACACCTGACAATCTTGATATGAGCACCAACTCTTCAACAAATTTGAAATGTTATTATAAAACATTATTATAAAAGGGACTTAACAAACTTAATTCTGTTTTAACAAACTAAACTCTAAAGATTTAAGCCAAGTAGCTTATCTTTTGAATTTATGATTCAAGTAACCACTTTAATAATGCCTTGTGGGCACATTCATAATAAAGAAAACATTTAATGCACTATAAACACACACACACACACACACACACACACACACACACACACACATATATATATATATATATATATATATATATATATATATATATTAGAGAGAGAGTAGAGAGAGAGAGAGATGGACACATCGATGAGAGGGAAACATCAATTGGCTGCCTCCTGCACATCTCTACTGGGGATCAAGTCAGCAACTCTGACCGGAAATCGAACTGGTGACCTCTTGGATCCTAGGCTGACGCTTAGCCAGACCTAATGTACTTTTTAAGTTACATAAAATATTGGTACCTTTATTATCCACAGACAAATGTTTATAAAAATAAACAGAAAATGGTTTCTTCCCAAAGGTTTCTATTTGTGAGAACATATAAGAAAGTAAATCTTAGTAATTAAAAATTAACCTTAACGTTTTAATATATATGACCTATAAAGATATAGACACACACATGTACATATATACACATAAGGAAGATTATCCTATATTATAAAACCCTAATATGCAAATCGGCTGAATGGTGGAATGACTGGTCGCTATAAACTGACCACCAGGGGGCAGACGCTCAATGCAGGAGCTGCCCCCTGGTGGTCATTGTGCTCCCACAGGGGGAGCGCTGCTCAGCCAGAAGCCGGGCTCATGGCTGGCGAGTGCAGCAGTGGTGCCAGGAGCCTCCACGGCAGCACTAAGGAGCAGCAAGCCGAGCGGTAGGGAGCAGCAAGCAGGCTGGTGGTGAGGAGGGAGGGGTCCCAGACTGCAAGAGGGCACAAGCCAGGCTGAGGGAACTCCCACACCCCCCAGTGCATGAATTTCGTGCACCGGGCCTCTAGTAATGTATATTTTTGATACAAAACTTTTTTTCCACTTTGCAGAGGTGCAACAGACATTTTGCATAGAGCCCAAATGTATGCAAACAGATATATACATTATTAGTATTTGAATATGAACACAGCAAATAATTAAAAATAATAACTATAAAACAATTTTCTAATATATAAAACATGTATTGAAAATCCAATTTGTGAAAAACTTATTGAATGTCAAATGTATGAACAATATACCTGACAATAACTCAGTTAATATATTCATTCAAAAATATTTATTTAGTACTTGCTCTGTTGTTAAGCACTGTTCTTGACACTAGAAAGAAGACTAATATGCACAGGTGTATTTACTGAGAATTTAATAAAGCTTACTCTTTGGGATTATGAGAATTTAATGAAGCTTACTCTTTGGGATTCTGAAATTTAATGAGGCTTACTCTTTGGGATTCTGGGGAGGTCCCCTAGCAGTGTATGCACAGGGTCATATGTTTTTATATTTGTCAGCTTCCATAAATTTCTACTTTGTTGGAATTTCTTTTAATAAGTGAACATACAATTTTCACTTATGTATGGCTGTATATATTTTTATTCTTAAAGAGGCCCCCCAAAGTATGTTTCAGGCTTCAAAATACCAATATCTGAATCTACCTCTGCTGGCCTGGCCTTCCCAAATGTTAGAGCTTAATGGGAGCAAATGATAATTCAAAATAAAAAGATAAATATAAAAATAAGTATAGAATATTATGACTGTTAAGAAAGTATATAACACTATAGACTACATTGCAGATGCTCCAAATCTAGTCTAAGAGGTAAAAGACAGCCTCTAGGAAGAAGTGATATTTAATCTAAAACTTGAATGAAATAAAAGCTAGCCAGGCAAAGAGTGGAAGGAAGAGCATTCCAGCAATGAAACAACTTTCATGAAGACAGAGTCAAATGGAAGGGTTTTATCATATCCTCGTCATTGAATTGCTGAAGTTCAGGGGAAGTAGAAATAAATGGTACTGAAGAGGGAATCCGGGGCCAGATTTTATACAGCTTTCTAAACAATTTTAAAGAATCTAAACTTTACCCCATAGGATAAAAAAAATTAAAAAAACAAAACAAAAATTATGGGCATGGAAAAAAGACAAGTTGTGTAAAATCCTTTGGGCTAGCAGTTTGGAAGCTACAATCAATAATAAAAAGATGTACAACTCTGTATAATATAATACATAGTAATGATCTGGACCAGGGTGATGATGTTGGATTGGAGAGTGGAGAAAGTCAAGTGATAAAGAGGCAGAATTGATTAAACCTAATGATTTTTTACAATGTGAGAAAGAGAAAACTCAAGGGTGACTGCCAGGGTTTTGACTTGAATAGGTGATTGTATAGTGGTACTATTTGTTGTTGGGTTTTCAAACATGGATGAGAAGCAAGATTGCCAGTCTGGATCTGGTTAAGAGGAAAGGCAAGGGAGGGGGGGGTAAAGAGTTCAGATATGAACATCTTAAGTTTGACATTACTATTAGATATCCAAAATAGGGGTGTTCATTGAGGCACTTGATAAACATGCCAGGATTTTAGGGGGGAAATCCCCATAGGAGACAAATCTGAGAGTGGTCAATACATATCTGGAATGTAAAGCTATAATCAACCCTTCATGAGATCATTTTGAAGTTAGCAATAAAAACAAAGGAAGTCAAGGATTGATTGGATTGTGGGATACACTAACATTTAGGGTCAGCGAGATAGGTAACTACAGAAAAACGGAGGAGAAATGTAAATTTGGTGTTCCAGAAGCCAAGTCAAGAAAGATTTTCCGAAAGAGTAATCTATTTTTTTAAATGCTGAATTTAGTCATGTGGAAATCATTGGTAACTTCAACAGGGACAATGTCAGTGGGAGTAGATAGTGAGAAAACATAATTGGAGTGAGTGTGATCAATACAGGATGATTGAAATTAAGAAACTGGGGGCATAAAGTGTAGAGCCGTATTTACTGAAAGAAAGCCACTAAAGAGCAACATTGGCATCACCTAGGAGTTTCTTAGAAATGTAGCATTTCAGACTCCATCCCAAATCCACAGCGGCAGGCAGCCTCTAAGATGGAGCCCCATTGCCTCCCAATTCCTCCCAATGCCTCTTTGTGTAAATCCCTCCTCTTAAATAGAACACCAAAGTGATGAGGTACTATTTTTGAGAATAAATTACACAAAGTGTCTGTCTCTGTTTTGCTTACTCTTTCCCATTTCTACCCTCTCTCTGTATCTTGGAGCAAGCAGCTATGTTGTGAGCAGCTCTTTGGAGAGACTCATGGAGCAAAGCACTGATCTTGTCGACCAACAGCAAGCAAAGACAGGAGGCCTGCCAGCAGCCAGCGGAGGGAGCTCGGAAGTGGATTCCTCCCCAAGTCAGCCTGAAGATGACTACAGTCCCGGCCAAGACCTTGACTGCAGCTATGAGAAAGATCCTGAGCCAGAAGTACCTAGCAAGTCTATGTTCAAATAAATGTTTGTTGTTTTAAGCCAATAAGTTGTTTGCTTTTTAAAATTTTTTTATTGATTTCAGAGAGGAAGGGAGAGGGAGAGAATCATCATGATGAGATAGAATCATTGATCGGCTGCCTCTTAAACGCCCCACGCTGGGGATCAAGCCCACAACCCAGGCATGTGCCCTGACCAGGAATCGAACCGTGACCTCCTGGTTCATAGGTAGATGCTCAACCACTGAGCCACACCAGTTGTGCAGTCACTAAGTTTTGAGATAACTTGTTAAAGCAGCAAGGACATAAGCTCTGAGTTAGGATTAAAATTTTAATAAGAGCCGCAAGTAATATGTATTCATTTGAGAAGGGCTGAAGTTAACAGTTGCAATGAGGTGTTCTACAGTAGCTTATGAAGGATGTATGATCAATAAAACTTTATTTAAAAGGCATATACTTGTAAAAATTATAGCATGGTTCTATGCCAAAGAGAAAGAACCAGTAAATAAGGAAAAAACAATGATAAGGGGGCGTGACTGATGTTACATGATAGGAATTTACTTACATTTGATATTTTTAATATTTATCAAGTAAAGGGAATTTTAGATGTTTAAATGCTGAATTTGTATTTACACAAGCCTAAATAAACATTATATACAGCTATTAGTTGTGACAATTTAAGTACTTAAAATATAATTCATTTATAATTTTCACTTAATGAATATAATCTTAAAATTAACTACAGCAGAAGTATAGAGGCTTTGGAGCTCTTCACAGTGATAATTCATTTCATTTAATTTACTTTCCCTGTTGTGAATTAATCAATTAATAAGCACTTATAACATCTACCATGTGACCAGACATTTGCTTGGCACTGTGGGAGACAAAAAAAAAACACAATAAAACAAAACACAATAAAACTTGGTCTCTAAAACACAGCTATCTTTTCTAATTAAGTGTTTATTTGAACAGTAGTGACTATCAGTGAGCATATAGGAGTTAAGGGAAAACTTTTCTCTTTACAGAATAAAGGTAAAAATAATGGTGAGCTTGGCCTTCAAAAATTTGCAGTTGGAAGGGAGGAGAAATGTTTTAGGTAAGGTGAAATGTGTCAAAGTTTGACTAGGACATGCTGAAGGGAGAGAGAGAAAAACAGATTAGGAGATAGAATAGAGGGAAAAGAGATTGAAGGCAGGAAGTTGGGAACTTTACATCAGACTTGAGGGTATCTGGATATGAAACAGCAATGGATATAAAATGAAGTTTTAACAAGTATCATTAAAGAAGTTAGGTGGTAAGAGGTCTTAAACATGATCCTGGAACCCAGGGATAAAGACTTACTCATAAATTTGGATTGATAGCAAACATCTGCATAGGTGTTTTGAGCACTTGCAAATTACTAGCATCTAATTGTGAATAACAAATTAAGTATTATACATACATTTGAGGCTCATTTTGGTTAAAATCTGGGCTATTCCATAACATTAAAAAATGCATATATTAGAATCTTATCTTTCTTCATTTCCTAAGTTCATTAATGTATACTTAATAAAATTAATATAATTATCATTCCTTTGGATATATATGCAGTTGACCCTTGAGCAACAGGGTTTAAACTGTGCAGGTCCACTTGACTGTGGATTTTTTCAGTAAATACCTGTTTGGGAGTCAGAAGATGCAAAGGGTTGATTGTATACACTGATCTATGCCATTTTATATAGTAGACTTGAGTGTCTGTGGATTTTGATAACCATGAGGCATCCTGAAACCAATCCTTCATGGATACCAAGGTAAATTAAGTTTTTGAGGAGTCAATAGTTATATAAGAATTTTCAACAGCCTGGTGTCAGGGGCCCTAATCCCTGCCCTGTTCACGGGTGAACTGTGTGGGTGTGTATATTTATGCACATGCCATATTGTATATATGTATGTGCAAATGTATGTATGTATGTATGTGTATATGAAATATTTGTACGAGCTAAATGATTTTACACATATGTTATGGGCTGAATTTTCACCCTCTCAAATTTTATATCTTGAAGTCCTACCCCTCAGTATCTCAGAATGTGACTATATTTGGAGATGAGGTCTTTAAAAGATAATTAGGGTAAAATGAGGTCCTATGTGTGGGCTCCAATTCGAATAGACTGCTTTCTTTATAAGAAGAAGAGATTAGGCACAAACAACACAGACAGAAGGACAACCATGTGAAGACAGAGGGAAAGACCACCATCTATAAGTCAAGGAAAGAGGCCTCCAGATGAAATTTTTAGACTCCAAAACTGTGAGAAAATAAATTCTGTGGTTTAAGCCATCCAGTTTGTGATATTTTGTTATGGAAACCCTAGAAAATTAATACAAAATGTTTGCTAGTCCGGCTGGTGTGCCCTAGTTGTTGAGAGTCCACCCATAAACCAGGAGGTCCCTGATTCAATTCTGGTCAGGGCACATGTCCGGTTGCAGGCTCAATCCCCAGTAGGAAGGCGTTAAGGAGATAGCCAATCTATGTTTCCCTGTCATTAATGTTTCCATCTGTCTATTCCCCTCCTATCTAAAAATCAATAAAAACTTTTTAAAAAGTTTGCCACATACAGCCACATGTAAATGTTTTTGAGTTTAAGTGAATTGGAGAAAACAAAAGACTGGCAGTGGGAATTAAAAAGACTATTCTAGCTATTATATATGTACTAGAGGCCTGGTGTATGAAATTTGTGCACTGGGAGGGGTGTCCCTTAGCCCAGCCTGCACTCTCTCCAACCTGGGACCCCTCAGGGATATCTGACTTCCGGTTTAGGCCCAATCCCACAGGCCTGCCTGCCTGATTGCCTCAAACCACTTCTGCCTGCCAACCTGATCACCCCCTAGCTGCTCCCCTGTCTGCATGATTAACACCTAACTGCTCCCCTGCCGGCCCAATTGCTCCCAACTGCCCTCCCCTGCTGGCCTGATCTCGCCTCCACTGCCCTTCCCTGCTGGCCTGATCGCCCCTAACTGTCTCTGCCTACCTGATCAACCCCAACTGCCCTCCCCTGCAGGCCTGATCTCGCCCCCAACTGCTCTCCTCTGCTGGCCAATTTGTTTCTGATTGGTTGGTTTCTATGCTAGTCAGTGTCAAAAGCTCTGTCTCCTAGGAAGCCATTGGCTCCTCACATTTCACCCAGATTTGGTTTTAATTAGTTGGTTTCTATGCCAGTCAGCATCTCTGGGCCTATCAATGGGGCCTGATCAGAAAGGCGGGGCTGATCAGCAGCCCCAGTGGAGGCTTTGAGAGAAATTGGAGGCATGGCTGCTGGCCAGGCCCAGAGAGAAAGAGAGAGGCAAGTGCTGATCAACAGCTGCCACAGAGGCTATAGATCAGACCCTGCTTCTCTCTTCAGGCCTCTCTCTGGGCCTGATTCACAGCCCCCTCAGTAGTCAGTGCTGGGTCACTGCACCTGCAGCCACAGCAGTCAGTGCTGGGTTGGACTGACTTCCAGTTGGTTGAGCCTCTGGTTGTTGTGGATGTGACGGACCCAGGGTTTTTATATATTAGGATTATCATATATAGTTTCCAAGGTATAAATATGTAATCATAAGCAGGATATCTAATTTCCAAAAGTTTGTGTCTAAGGCATCACGTATAGTAAACATCTCCATCCTACATATAAACATATGTAACTTGAAGCATGTTTATCTTAAAACCAATTTTTCAGTCCTAAAATATTCAGTTTGATTGGAATTTGTCCCAGGTTACTAAGTAAACACAAATACAACGACTGTGAAAATGGCCAATATATCTAAAATTTTAATTAAATTAAAAATATGTTACATGCATATGTCAGTTCTAAACTAAACTATAAGAATTTATAAAACTTTAAAAACAAGGTCAAGGGTAGTTCTTAATATCAAAAGAAAAATTCAGAAACTGTTGAGGAAAAAATCTTTTACTGAAATAAATAATGTCATCTATTTGTGGTATCCCTCAATTAACTGTACTAAAAACTATTACAACAGGTTTATTTTGTAAATACCGCATGAGGGACTTATTTTGTCCCTCCAAAACATAGATAATGGAAAATTCTGACTTTTAAAGTTCAACCATGTGTAAGTTATTGAAACTGACTTTCAACTAGTTAAAAGCAATTTCTTTTACTCTTTCCTAGTTTTAACCATTTGAACAGTTTTTCCCTAAGCCTTTCCAAAATTAATTTGCTTCTTATTTCAAAGCAAAGTATGGAAAATTCTAGCTCAAAACTAAAATTTTTCAAAGAGTTGAAAAACACACTGAGGCATATTAGTCAATTGTTTTCAGAATATTAGGTAGCTTACAATAAATATAGATACAAATGATATAGCTAGTATTAAATAACTCAACCCCTCAGGAAGCATGTTAATTGCATTAGCATTTAGTTAATGAACATTTAGATAATAATGATCTCCAGCAACACTCTGAAGGGTTCCTTTCTATGTTATAAAGCACAGAGTAAGGAAAACATTTTCCAACAAGTTTATTTAGGCTGAGAAAGATTGTCAAAGCAAGTATGTTTTCACCCGGGGTCAAAGATACACACACATATTCTTTCATCCACTGAACTAATATAAAAGTCTTGGACAGTTTCTGGCATTATTTCATTGAAATAAAAGAAGACTCCTTCCCTTATTAGCCTTCCATGTTTGTTTATTTGTTTGGTCGGTTGGTTTATTTTTGTATTACTTCCTTGACAAATATCAGATTAACTTCTCTAGGTGCTAGGAAATATAGAAATTAAACCTATACACATGCACACACGAAATCCCTGCCCTAGACATGATACAATGAACAGAGAACAGTGAGGAAGATATTCTAGACACCTCATGAAAAGAAGCACTGAACTTGCAAAAGTGTCAAGGAAGATTATTGGTTAAAGTGTCTCTTAAAAATGGTTACTTTCTATACCAAATTATCTTCCATGACCATTTTAGTATCTACTTTCTATGTCTTCTAAGTGTTTGAGAATCACAAAGTGAGCCTCCACTATTTAATGAAACTAGGATTTCTCTTTATTTTATTCAGAGAGAGAGAGAGAGAGAGAGAGGAAGGGAAAGAAAAGAAAAGGGATGGGAGAGATAAAGAGATATCTGTATTCCACTTATTTATGTATTCATTGGTCGCTTCTTGTATGTACCCTGTTCAAACCCACAACCTTGGTGTATCGGGATGATGCTTTAACCAACTGAGCTCCCCAGCTAGGGACAGATTGCCCTTTTAAATCATTTTTTTCAGATTGGTACTTAAAATACTCTGCTCTTACCACACTGACTTTCAGATGGTGGGAGCTCTGTAGGAGCCCAAGATAAAATAAAGTTAAAAAGGACCCCATGGATGGAAATGTGAAGTCACTGAGAGATTTTAAGCAGGAAGGTGACATAGTCTGATGTCTGTTTTAGATCGATCAATTCTGTGGCAAGGAATAGAATCAATTGAAAGAGGGAGAGACTGGAGACAAATAGAGGTGTGACAACTACTACAGTAAATCTAGTGGGAAATGATAATGGCCTAAACTTATCATAAGGGAAAGAGAAGACCTAACAAATTTGGGAGACAGACTTTATGATCAGTTTGATGGGGGGGGGGGGAGAGATTCATGGAAGAAAAAGGAAAAAAATCATAATTTAAGCTTATTTTTTACACAAAGAGGTATTAAATTGTTCAGCATATTTGTTTATTTATTTATTTACTTACGTACTAACTTACTTACTTACTTATCTATTTGAGAGAGAGGAAGAAAAAGAGAAACATCAATTGGTTGCCTTCTGTATGAGCCCTGACCTGGGACTCAACCTGGCAACTGAAGCACCAACCCTGCCCACAACTGGGGCATACACCCTGATTGGGAGTTGAACATCGCAACCTGTAACCTTTCTTGGTATGTGGGATGACGCTCCAACCAACTGAGCCACCCAGCCAGGGTTCAACATAATTTTAAAATAATTTATTATTCTCCTACTGATTTGAAATGTGAGCAACTAATATTTGTTAACTTTTAGTACTATAGTCATTCCTAATTAAGTAAGAAATCATCATAGAATATTTAGACCATTATGCAAATATATACTTCAATTTTCAAAATAGATATATGTATTCAATTTAATGTACAGCCACCTAACATATGTCAAATACTATGTGGAGGACATAAAGAAATAAAAGCGACAGTCCTTGCCTTCATGTTATGTTCAGTTACAAAACTAAGACATGGAAAGTGAAATGAATCAAGCCATGGGATTAGAATCAAATGAATAGGAAATACAGTAATTACCAAAGAAGAGGAAACTTTATTTGAGCTGAAATCATTGGAGAAAAAAAAAATCAGAGGAGGGGGGTTGGTCTTAAATAAAAAAAAAGAAGAATTAGAAAAGATGAGAGAAGTCCAAGAGCTGCAATAACCTTTGCACAATAAATACTCAATAACTGTTTACTGAATGAATGACTGGGTGAACATAAAGTAAGGATCAGAGCAATGAGTGAGTGAAACATCTTAATGAACGAGCCTGCAGTTGTACCCATTTCATATAGTACCAAGACATATTTAGTCAAATATAAAGGTAAAAATGTATACATATCATGTCCTTAAACATATGCACAAGACCTCCTTTATTTCTCCCTCCCTTTGACCATTCCTGGCCAATCAATCACAAGTTTTGTTTTATAACTCCCAGGCTTTCATTTCTTACTACTAGAAGGGTCTCCCTGCCTCCAGTCCTCTGCTAAAAAAATTAATTCTCTATTCAGCTTTCAAGTGTTACTCATTACAAGCATACAATAAATATTCATTCGTTGTAATTAGAGTTTAAAATATTTATTAATTATAGTATACTGTGTGTTAAGGACTGAAAAATAACAAAACTGAACCAGAGAAGTAAGTCTTAACATGGATGGATGGTTGGATGGATGGATGGATGAATCGATGAATGGGTGGATGGATGGATGAAAGAATGAATAAATGCCAGTATGATCTCAACCCTGGCTTTTAGCCTTTCAGTGGTTTTTCAGTACCTCCAGCATATAAGGTCTATAAATATTTCGAGTTGTCTCTTTTTATGTCCTTAAACTAATCATCTGCCATTCCTTGCCTTATAATTAATTCACAATACCAAACTGCTTATATGTTCATGTACACCCTATTTCAACCTTTGCTTTCTGGACTTCCTCCAAGCTGTGTTTGTTTTGTTTGTTTGTTTTTATAATTGCCTGAATTATTATTTCTGTATTCCTCCACCCCCAAAACTTATTCAATTGCTTAGTTGCCTTTCTTCCTTTGGGATTTGATGTAAAGGACTCTAATAAATCATTCTTGGTACCTTCCACCGCTCCTAGATTTAAATGCATTGCCTTTCCTCTGAGTTCTGTTAAATTCTATGCCTAGGTCTATCATATTATATCATGTGTATATCCCATTCTTCCCAAGGAGCATCCTAAAGGCAGGGATTATGTCTTACTCATCTTTAAATCCCCACTCCAAGCATAGGGATTTTTTTTTTAATGCACAGTTCTGTTAAATATATAATGCAGTTTGTTAAAATGTTTGTTGTTGAATAAATGAAGGAATGATTTGTATATTTCAGAAATTAACAGAAATTATCAAACACAGGAGATGATTCTTTCCATGTCAAAAGCTCAAGTTTTAGCACAAAAATCAGTCTATAAGCAAATAGTAATAATAATAAGGAACAAATTAGCTTTTGTACAGGATATATTTTGAACAATAATGGTGTTTTAGATCAACTACCAGTAACACAAAGGTAAAATATGAAATGAAGAGGAAAAAAGAGGCCTAGAGTTTGAGGATAAGAGGAAATAAGAACATGGAGAAGGTAAAGTATCTTCTGTAAAATGTTTTCATACATTGAATGCTTCTTTCATAATATTCCATAATCAATCTCTGTTGTAAATTTTGATTTTAAAAGCAATTCATATCCCCTTGGATATTAAAAATAAATAATATGAATTTTCTATATCCTAACATGATTTCTTTTCATGATCAAGAACCTACTATTTTAATGGCATTAAAGCACCTTAGAACGGTCAAGGTGTTTACTAGAAAAATGTTTCATATAAAAACAAAGTCCTTCATAATGATTGTTTCAAACCACTTTAGACTTATGGAAATCCAAACAAAATGAACTTTGCTATTTTGTAGCAATAAATTCAGATATACTTTATTCCTCATTTCGGGTAGTTAAATCTATAATTCTTCTAAAGCATCTGCAAAACCTAACTTAGATTCAGAACAATTAATATGTTATACACAAGCAAAGGTGAAGGTTATTCTAAATATAGAATCTATAATGCCTTTATAGATTTGCTGAAGTAGTATAAAATAGCTTTACTATTTAAATTTTTTATGAGAAATGCTAATATTTTAGAGTAAACTCATAAAATAATCAATATAAATAATACACATGAATTTTATTTGAGAAGGTAAAATTAATAAATCATCTCTTGCTTGACTATACAGCTATTTTAAAAGATAATTTTATTTTTTTCCAGTCCCCTCATTCCCCCTCCCCTCTGACAGCTGTCAGACTGTTCCATGTATCCATGCCTCTGTTTGTATTTAAAATATGTATTTTAGGTAATTGGTAGTTCTTAACTGATTTGCCACAAGCTCACATTTTTCAGTCATAGATTTTTACAAATAAATAAATACTTATGTCTTTTAATGTGGCATAGCACATGAAAACTTTATCCTACTTAATTTAATAGTTACCTAGTTGGCTAGTAAACTCTTTGAGAAACACCTCTCCAAATGGGAAGACATTTCTACATATAAAAGATAATAGCATTATTGCTTTACGTCTTTGCCCATAAATTGAATGAATTCCAGTACCAGTAAAAAATACCTGGATTAATTATGTAAAAAATTTAAACATCCCTGAAAAGATGACAATGAATCAAAAAAGTCTCCTTTTCCTTCTCTATTCCAGCATTATTGCTAAGGCATCATTTAAGCTATTGCATAATAACTCATTTTAAGCTGCTCGAAGAGAAACATTAATTAAGGAACTGCTTCAATATCCAGATCTATATATTAGACTACTATGTCTTAATTTTGCATCCTTGTCTTATGAGTAAGGAAGTGATACAGAGAAAAGCATCCAAAAAGATTCAGGTATTAGAAAGCAGGGATTTGGAAGAAGGGTGTTTGTAGGAGCCACTTAACACCAAATCAAATGCTATTTCTCTTTTATTTTTCACTTTTAGTATTAAGGTTTAGCAAGCATTTCATTTCTTGACACTATTGCCTTTCTACTTTTCTGTCTATCAGGGTCTTTGATAGACATCCTTCCTCCTGGAGTGTATCCAGAGTCTGTAATCTGCAGTTTGAGAACAGAAAGCTTCCTAAACCACTGTAACAATAAGCCTATGGGATATTGCCAGAAGCCAGTTCCTAGCATGTCATAATTGCAAGAGTTTCATCTAACCCTTGATGGAACTTGGGGACTCAACAAGGGCTGAGTCACATATGTTATCTCCTGCTGGAATAGCTAAAGGCATTTCCCCAAACCTGAAAAGGATGATTGCTTGCTGTCAGACAGCTCAGGGGATCTTAATCTACATGTTATTGCCTACTGTTGGCCAAACATCTGAACAGCTGGAGGTAATTCCCCAATCTGACAATGGATTCTGTAAGAAACCCTACCCTTTGATGTGTATAGCTCCACCTTGCCTTAGGACAATTTGTGTCAATAAAAAGCAAGGGGTCCTGAGACAGGGAGAACTTGGTTTCTTTAGTCAGGCTCCTCTGCCCCCTAAATGCCTTTCAAAATTATGTTTTGTCTCTGGACTCTTATTTAATTTACGCACAGCCCCTTCTCCAGATTGCTGAACCCTTCTAGATACCAGATCAAGACCACTGGCGATAAATGGTGCCCAATATCCGGCGATAGAATATAAATTGGGAATGACTCCTCGCTTAGAGCTTTCTACAAGAATGGTGAATTTTAGACCTCCAGAAATTAACAAATGGTATGGAATGTTCCCTTCCCCCCAAAATGAAAAACAAATATTGCAAATGTCTTAAATGGTCAGGAATATAGTGACCTAGAATATATTCCTGAAATCCTTTTCATTATGACACATTCTAAATTTTCAAAATGGGTTTATACATTTAATAAATAATAGATACATTATACAATAATTAACATCTTTAGAATGCATATACTCATCCTATATGATTTTCATAATCTGTGAAGTGAGTTGGGCAGACATTACTAATGTGTGTGGCTACCTTAAAGATTAAAAGCTAAGGCACAAAGAGAAAAATGACTTGCCCAAGGGCATAGGATAATATGAAATGGGATTGGGATTACCAAGGTCTTCTGATACCTTGTTTCATTTTTTTTCTGAAAGAATTTATTAAATTCAGACAATTAATAGTTTCAAGTTACTTACCACTGATGCTTATTCATAGCTTAACTCAGAGGAGTCAGTTTTGAATGTTTTAAAGCCTGCATTAACCATCTCAGCATTAGAATTTAGAAGCATTATCTCAGGTAAAAATGGTCAAAAAAGGGACAAATGCATAAAATTTAAATTCCATATATTTAGGATAATATGTGCACACAAAATATTTATCATAACAGCACTTAAAACTGACAACATTGTAGACAAATCTAAGTGTACATTAGTAGGAAACACAAATAAAATATGGAACATCCAGCTTAATAAAATATGATGCAGTGTGATTTATGTGTAAAACATATAAAAGGAGAAAAATGGCCACAATATATTTTATATTGATAAATAGAATATACTTTCTTTATTCTCACATACAATATAAATTATGTAGTACATATCATGATTTTTATACATATGTATCACAGGATACAGATTATAACATACAGACATGCTAATATCTTATTTTTACATGTCTATAATTAAATATAAATAGGTATACATACATATTTATATATAAACACATATTTATATCTATATCTAGCACTGGAAAAATAGGTGCCAAATTGTCAACAATAATTACCTGTGGGGAGTTCCATTAAAGGAGTATATGAGTATAGGCAGATAATTTTAGTTTCTGTTTTCTATATTTATGCATTATTTGAGATTGCTGCAGTGAGCAAATGCTATCTTTAATATATTATAAAACATGTGAAGGGTCATTATGAGCTGACTATATAAATAGGATTAAGAAATGTTTAAATATATTATTTGAAAAACAGCCAAAATAAATTAGGGAAATAGTACTGTTTTAATATGTAGGTATAGTACTCCCTGCTTCTGCACTTTCCACTGACTGGAATGGGAATATGGTAGCTGGAGAAGGTATGTAAGACAATGACATGGAAGTCAAAATTATGGAAAACAAGCCGCTCGGCCAGTGTGGTTCAGTGGTTGTCAACCTGTGAAACAGGAGGTCATGGTTTGATTCCCTGTGAGGGCACATGCCTGGGTTGCGGGCTCAATCCCCAGTGTGGGGCATGCAGTAGGCAGCCAGTCAATGATCTGCTATCATCATTGATGTTTCTGTGTCTCTCTCTCCCTTTCCCTTCCTAGCTGAAATCAATAAAAATATATTTAGAGAGAGAGAGAGAAAAAAAACAATCCTGGGACTGAATATCATGGAACTACCATATGAGCAATGAATGCTTGAACTACCATGTGAGTGAGAAACATTCTTCTTCTCATGTTTAACCTAGTATTATTTTGGCCTTTTACAGTAGGTAAAATTAATATAATATGTGGGGGCTAGTGGGGGGATGAGGGCACGTATGTAATAAGTTAATCAATAAAGAAATTAAAAGAAATACAATATGTGATTCCACATGATATTCCAAGAACATGACCTATTCAGTCCTCATGGACAATATGTATCTATTGTAGAGTTAGAAGTAAAATGCTATCTTAGCCTGCTTTATTAAATTTTTCCACTTCCCTACTTTCCTTATCAACCTTATAACTGAGAGAGAATCATTGATCAGCTGCCTTCTGCACTCCCCCTACTGGGGATGGAGCCCCTAACTCTGGCATGTGCCCTTGACTGGATCAAATACGGGACCCTTCAGTCCACAGACCGACGCTCTATCCACTGAGCCAAACCAGCTAGGACTGCAGTTTGCCTCCTAAGGGAGTTTTCTATGGTGAAAGAGAACACGTACTGGAGAATAGAGTCATCCAGTTATCATTAATAGTTACATTTATTCAAATGCAATCATACACTGCTCTTCTTGGCTTGCATTTCAGTTTGATGACCTTAGTGTGAATCTACTATGAAATGAGATTTCATGTTTGCTATGGCAACAAAAATATGAACTTAGAATTCTGAAGACGGAGCTAAACTAGGGCAAATCCATACGGTAATACCACATTTTGAGGCCTCTTGACTGAAAGCTCATAGTGTCATTAGCTAAGCACTATTTTCATTGAACACATTTACATTGTGAAGAACAGGAATGATGCCAAAATGTAAATACTGAGCTAAATGGGTTTATATTAAAATTGAATGGCATTCTTGTGTTCTTAACTTTTAAAAAATCAAATGATGTGGGTTAAAATATTAATCTAGTTACAGTCTAATAAAATGTGATGAATTTATCAAAGAAAGGGCTTTTACTTTTTGTTTGCTGTGTGTGTGCTTTTATTTTGTAGTGGCAGCGTGTGTGTGTGTGTGTGGGGGGGGCTAGATCAAATAATGGTTATTAACAGAGCTCAGATATTACCTCACAGAGCAATACGCTTAAAATATCTATGTTTTATAAATAATATAAGCTTTTATTTTTAAACCTTGTTATGATACTTTGTCACTATAAAGACATATATATCTATCTCCCTTTTCTCAGTGATGAAACTTGTAAAATTATTTTGATTCTATTTTAGCAAAAAAAAAAAGTGTATTGACCTAGAAACATTTCTCCTATGAGAACTGGAGGGTGGCTGTCACCATATAACCCTAGAATGTTTTATATACTTAGTCATTTTTACTTGTTAATCATTTCATCTTCTTAATCCATCAATCTAACTTCCTTCAGATGGGAATTTAAATGATTGGCTGTTCAGGTACCAAAGCAATCCTTTAAAAATATAAATATTTATATAGAAAACAGACTGATGGCTGCCAGAAGGGATGGGAGTTGGGGGACTGGTTGAAAGAGGTGAAGGGATTGAGAAGTACAGGTTGGTAGTTACAAAATAGTCATGGGATGTAAAGTGCAGCATGGGAAATATAGTCATTAATATTGCCATATGATGTTAGGTGGGTACTGAAAATATCGGGGGGAACACTTTGTAAACTATATGGTTATTTAACAACTATGCTGTACACCTGATACTAATACAAAATAATATTGAATGTAAATTGTACTTGAAAAAAATAAAAAGGAACAAAGGAAATAGAAAATTAAAATATACATATTTATAACTAAGTCAGATGTGCCCAATGTCTGATTTATAAGATGGGGGTGAGGGGGATGGGATAAAGGGAAGAGCTGGTCACAATAATTCTCATGCACACAAACGCAGAAGCCTGAGCTATGATTACAACCTGTCCTCTCTGCTTACTTACCCAGAACCTACAGTATGCGAACCTGACAACACATGTTTCCTATCTGGTCAGTTTGATAAAGACGTACCATGTCAGTGGTGTTTAGCTTGTGATGTGGCGACTGTTTCAGCACTGACTGTCAGTGACCTGTGTGTCAGCTGACGCGGTTACCAGAAATTCGCATGCAGCCTCCTAAAATGCCAGACACATGGACCCTTTCCACAAGAGAGATATAATAGGACCCACATGATAGCCCCATTAAACAATGAAACATGTGACATTAACTAAAAACAGGAACGCATCAGCAAATATGCCTGAGGAAGTTTATGGTATTTAACTCCTAAACATTAATTTTATTGTGGTGTATGAGGAATTAATTAACTGAGAGTTTCCTTTTTTATTGAAAGCGGAAATACTGTTCAGAAAAGCAATGAAGAGTAAATACAACATATTTTAAGTTTATTAAGCTTGGCTCATCGACTTCTATTTATTTAAGCTAATCTCATAAGGCAATTAAATATTTCAATCAGTAACTTTATGTGGCCATTTTATTTAGCACATTTCTGAAAAATTAATCAATGTGATAGAATGCAGAATGAGTATATGAATATATTTCTTGTTTCCTACAGCTAAAACAATGATTCCATACATTTTTTAATCACATGATCTTTTCCAACTTGAGCTCTGATAGCCAAGTGGAAAATGACAATAGAAAAGATTAAAAGCTAGTGATTATAATGAAGATAGTTCAGGTTAAGGTTATATCTACATGACATAAGTGTTTCCATCAGCACTGTAATATTTTTCTCTGAACAATTAAGTTTTCCAAGTTAGAGGAAGCTTCATGCAGGTGTGGTAGAACGACTGTTATCCCAGATAAATATAAAACGCAATTCATTGCTGGGTGGGGTTTTAGAAAAGAATCTTCTTATTTTAATAGGATCTGTGTTTTCCCAGCATTCTACTCAGTATTTATCATTTATAAATAATTTAATAAGAGGCACATTGGTAGACCGTTTCATAGAGAATCCTATCTAATCTCTAATGATTTAGTAGAATGGGTGTTATTAATCCCTTTTGCAGATGAGGGAGCTGATGCTCAGTAACTTGTACAAGGACAATCAAAGTAGGATAATGAGGCAAAACTTGATTCCAGACCCATGCTGTCCTTAGACTCTTCCGCCACCCAAAGTGTACTTGAACCAATTTATTTGAAGGCCCACTTACTTTACAATTCAGAATTGGAACCTTGGTTGTTTAGATTTTCAAGTTTATTTCAGGACTGTAATGATTGTTTTCTGATTAAAATGAGCTAGGACCCATAAATATATTTTAAAACTGGGATTTTTATTCTTATATTGTTTAATGATGCACAGCTATATTCCACACTATTTTTCTGATTCTACCATTATATTTCTTAAAGGGAAAATACCTTTATGTCCAACAAAAAGCGTATTATTTTCAGAAACAGATGTTAGCTAAATGTATGATGGTTAAGTACCCCAACCTGTAATTTTGTTTTATTACTTCCCTGTTGAGAACATATTAGCTCTTTTCGTAAGATTCCATAGGTTTTTGTTTTATTTATTTTATCAAGTCACAGTCTAAACAGGAAAATTTATCATCAATACTTTCTATGAATGGATTGATAAAAAGCATTTGAGTTTTTGATACCAACAAATGGTATATATTTACTTGGAACTCAAATCAAGATGGATTAGGCAGTCTCTCATTGACAACTATTAATATCACTCGAAACAACTGACAACCAGAGAAGTCACATGTGGTTGACAATTATGAGAGGAATGAAAATGAAGGCCCACTGAAGAGAGATGTTAGTATTTCCTTCTCTCCCTACCGCTACGCCTTTCCACAGTGTGACTAGGTAGGAAGTAGTTTGCACTACTTATTGCTTCCACCCAGCTCCTCAATCAAACTGACTTGCCATGCCAGGGTGTCAACAAGGGTGCCACTTCCTTTTGCTATTGGCTTCTTAGTTTTAGAGTTTGGCATGATGCTCATTTCAAGGTTGCCATCAACTATGGAGATCTTATTCTATTTTATCAGAAGTGGTATTGTTTTATAACTTTAAGCACTCCGGGTATGAGTATCAAATAGTTAATACACTCACAATTGTAGGAAAGGAAAAATTTCTGCATGCCACATTACAGTCACACTGAACAAATTTAGTATGCCAACTCTGTCAAACGGGAGTGAGGCTGAGGTGTTCTTGACCTTTTCCAAGCCTACAGTTATGCTATTGTTCATACTCAATGTGGTTTTCTCTTCAGCACAATAATTGCTAATGGGACTTATTTCTATAGTTGCTTAAAATTTTTCTTTTTGGAAAACAGAATTAGTCTATATGTATATATTGCAGGTGCAGTCTGAGGCAACTGATGACTTTTAAAAGTGTCTTTTTTCATTTTAGTAACCAAGGTTACCAAAACTATATTGCAACATTTGCTTAATGTGAATAGTAATTCCTTAGGAAAATGGAAAGAAAACAAAGTATAAAAATCTTTATGAATAAAATCTCAGAATTTAGTGTAGTGATAGAACTTAACATTATATTTTTAGAATTTAAATTATTCCTAGAATTTAAACATTTAAAATGTAAATATAGCCCCTAATTATTTATTTTTAAAAGTTGGTGTTTCTTGATGAATTGATCTACCAAAAAAAGAATGATTTGGCAAATAATATTAAATGAATAAATTAAAAATCCAGAGTGAGAGCATAATCTTAAAACATAGGGAACTGAAGTAAAAAAAGGGGGGGGGGGGTGGAAAGATGTACAAACACAGTGTAAAACCCACAAAGGGTACAGTACCGTAAAAGAGTGAATTTTCATAGTCCTGAGTTCAGTTCACTTTTTATTTAGACTTCATAGTTACAATTACTCATCCCAAATTACTTTGTATATTTGAAAAATTATATTCCATTTCTTCAATATTATATAAAGAAAGGTTTAAAGACTAGACATAAATGCTAAATTTTAAAATTCAAAACATCATTTAACAGGAAACATAGATTTGATTTCTATTAATGGTGGATAGAGTTTTGCAAATGTAATAAATACTGAAGCATAGCAAAATGCTAATGGGACAATTTATTAACATATAAATGAACCAAAATCGATTGTTATTTATAAAATGATATTCTGCATAAATATCTAAAGTGATATTATTTCACTAATTGTTTTCACTGGTGTTCTACTTTAATCAATGAAAAATATTTCAATAAACTTGCTTTCCCTATAATCTTTCTAGGCATGGTAACAATGTTTTAGAAGGTATTTAGCTTATAAATTTAGCCCCTTTTTGGAACATACTATTTTTATTTAACACATTATAGTTGACATTTTGGCTATGTAAAGTTTTAAAAAATGAAGTATTTGATTGTTTCTAAAACTAACAATGTACAATTTTGGTTTTGGTAAAAAAGAAAAAAAGAAGTCAAAATAATAGGCATGTAAAGTTAACAAGCAATATAAACCATTATCTTGGTAACTCATCACTTAGAGCAAAAATGCCCTTGTAGTATTTGTAAGAGGACTCATTCGTTATTCATACAATCATTCGATAAATAGTTGAATGTTATAATAAAAGTTTAGATACAACAATAAATAAGATAGAATAAGCACCTGCTCTCATAGAGCTTTTAATTAAAAGGAAAGAGAAAACACAGGGTGGGAACAAGTAGGTGTACAGTTGTGAGGATATGAGTTTATCCTTGTATTACTATTTATCGATTGATTATTGCATTATTAGTACAATATAATTATAAACCTACTTTTTCCCACCCTTGTAAATCCAAGATCCAAAGGAACCCAGCAAAAGAGATCTAACAGGCAAGCTCTCCCTGGTCTGAGTTAAAAGGGGTTCAGAACATCAAGGAGAGTGAACACTCAAAATGCCAGTCCAGAGTTAAGAAAGAGGTTTGGTCTGGGAACTAAAATAAGACTAGGAAAAAAGTAAGCTGTAAACATAGGGTGGAGACAGATAATAGAAGGCCAACTACAACGAATTCATATTAGAAAACTTGGGTTTATCTTAAAAACAACAACAACAATGGAAACTTATTGGAAAGTGTATTCCTATCTTATCTATGTAAAAATAAAAATGAAACCTGAAAATTATAGCATTCACATTTTATGAATACACTGGAAATAGAAGTTATGAAACTTAATTCTAAAGAGTAAATATTGGCTTCAGAAGCATAGAAATAATCTGAGCTCTTTTAAATACCAACATGAACCCCTTTCAATACCTTCTATGTGTTTCCTCTTTAAAATAAATATGCTATATGGGTGATCTCATTTCTTGGTGTGGCAGAAATGTTAAATTGCCTAATTTAATGCCATACCCTCCACCCACTCCCAAATGAGAAAACTCAATGGTACTTACTACATCCAGCCTTGTAGCTGAAGCCTGGAGGCAGGAGGAATCCTTGCTGGGCAGCTGCAGCCAGTGTCCGTTGATCAGGAGGGAATACGGGAATCATCAATGGCGGCAGTTGACCTTGAACCTGCTGAACATGATAAAGAGGATCAAAGAGAAGAAGTTTTGCTGCTCCATGTTTCCACCCTTCTCACTTTATGATAAAAGAAAATCATTTATTCAATTCAATATACTGGCATACAAGCTTGTTAGAACACTGGGCTTGAAGTCTTGCTTTGGCACTACCTTAGGAGAATCAAAATATACAATAATTGAAAGGTGTTATCAAGTTCATTTTCTGACCTGATGAGTAATTTCCCTACATGATATCCTTGAGAATGATGAATGAAGCATTACTCCTTTCACACAATAAGCCTCTTCTCATTGCATTAATATAATGGTTAAAAAAACCATCCCTTAGGTTGAACTAAAATCTCCTCATGTAAATCCTGCCTATTAGGAATAATTCTACTTTCTAAAATAAAACCAACTATTTTATATGTGTTTAATTTTATATGTGATCAGCTCTTCATTACTTGAAGGTAATTCTCATGTTGACACATAATATTGAAAATTTATGATTTTTAAATAAAATAGCTGGAAGAAATCTTAAGTAAGACTTTCCCCTTTCTTTATAGAAGAGGTTACTGGGGCCAAAAGACAACTTAATTGTCCATGGCCATTGAAACTCGGTCTAGAATCCAATCCCTTGAATCCTGCTCTATACATACTTTTCTCTTCATCTATCATTTTTCAAGCTTTAAACCACTCTTCGAATGACATAGCCTCTGCTCTGGTTGCCTTCTTTGGACTACGCCTTAATTAGCTGGTATAACTCTCGGAAATATGGATTTCACATCAGTAAATGAATAATACAGCACAATGGAATAACTATCTTCTTTGAACTGAACAAGAATTTCCAGACCTAATGCTGTCATTTCTGCAGCTATGTCACATTAGTGACTAATGCAGAGGTGGTCATTAACTAAAGTACCTAGGATATGCTTTCCAAATATTTAAGCAAGATCTCCACGGTGAACATGACTATTGTTTAGTGTTTGTCACTGAATATGTGAATGAGAATTTAGGATCATGCTGAAAATCACACATTTGACACTTTATTTTTACTGACTGCTCCACATTATTTTAGTTACTTGGAAAATATTTGATAAACACTTACTCTGCAGAAGAAAATGAACTAGGCAGTAGAGATACAATAGTGAACAAAAAACCAAGGTCCTATGCCCTTGGAGCTCACATTACAGTGGGAAGAATAGTAAAAAGTAAAGCAAATATACAACAGAATTACAAGTTCATCCATTCACTAATACTAACAGCAATTCTGAGGAATCTCTCAGACTTGTTTTCCTTTCTCCCGTAGCACTGCACATTCTTAGGGAGGTTATGATTCTTATAGTTCTTATCACTTATCACATAAAAAGTCCACCCTCAGTTTCTCCTTCATCTTTCACAATAAACCTCTAAGCTCTTTCTGAGATTTTGATTGGTGAGTGTCCCTTTGGGGTTGAGAGTGTGAGAGAGAGGGAGGAAGAACGGGGGGAGAGAATGGGAGAGTTGGAGAGAGAGGGAGGGAGAGATGAGAGAGAGATGAGCACTATAAGAATGAGACTATTTTCAGCAATGATTCCAAATTGGAAATTATTTCTTCTAGCCAATAGAATTTTAAACCTGTCACTGTCATACCTTTTTAGTAAAACTAAAGCCAGCAGTTTTTTGAATGTTTTGGAGAAGAGATAAACCTTATGTAGAAATCAATGAAAAATAATTGACTAAATACTAAAAAAATTAGAGACTGCATATTGAGCAAGAATGTAGGAATAAGTGGCCTAAAACAAGGGATAGACATTGGAAGGCAAAACAGTATGAGGGCCAGTTCAGTGTAAGCAGAGAATGCTGACCAGAATAACACGCAGAGACAAACAAGAAACCTGCCACATTGGTTAAGGATTATCACCAGCAGCTCCATATCCTTTATATTTCATTGTAAGTTATATTTAATATAGTATTTCTCTTCCTTTCTAAGATGACATTGGTTATATGATGTATCATAAATTTAAAAAGAGAATTTTAAAGGGAAGAAGGAAGAAACTTAGAATGAAACATACACACATTTGAGAAAAATAACTACTATAGAATTGCAGAAAGAATAGTTTTTTGTTTTAGTGCAGTAGTTCTCAAACTTGAATGTATGAGTATCACCAGGCAAGCTCTGAAAAAGCCTGTGTTCAGACTGCTTCCCAGACCAATTAAATCTGAATCAGGGGTGAGCCCCAGTCATCAGCATTTTTTTTATTGATTTTTTACAGAGAGGAAGGGAGATGGATAAAGAGCTAGAAACGTCGATGAGAGAGAAACATCGACCAGCTGCCTCCTGCACACCCCATACCGGGGATGTTCCCGCAACCAAGGTACATGCCCTTGACCGGAATCGAACCTGGGACCTTCCAGTCCACAGGACGACACTCTATCCACTGAGCCAAACCGGTTTCGGCGGCATCAGCATTTTTTCAAATTCCCCTGATGACTTCAATGTGCATCCACACTTGAGAAGCACTGTCTTAAAGAATGCTTTCAGTCAGTCAACACATCTTTTTGTCTTCTTCATTTTTGCCTTGAGTTACAAAGCACCTTCACATATATAATTTGCTAAAATGGAGACTCTGCCTGACTTTTATAGGTGCTAGTGCCACATGATAGACCAGATATTAAGCTATATTCTTCACAGAATTCCTTCTGAGTGAGTCTTGTATCTGTATTTTACATGCCCTTCTTGTGAAAAACGAAACAAAAACAACAACAATAAAAAGAAACTTGGATGGTTTAGAAAGTAATGACCAAATCCCTCAGCCTGGTATTCAAGTTTCTTCACAATCTGTCCTCTGTCTATCTTCCTAGGCATTTCTGCTGCCCTACTTCAGATATGCTGTCCTCTTGCCTCAATGGATCATGGAGAGTTCCTTGCATATTCGGTGTTTTTCCATGCTTGAATGCATTCAAAAGTATTTTCTTCTCTGTTTTGAGTGATTTCTCTTTTCCTTTTCTTCTTGGCAACATCCTACTTATTTTTCAAAGGTTTTTGAGATCTACATAATGTCTTTGCCTGTGAAGCACTTCTTTCTTATGGTGCCAATTTCCAGGCAGAAAGAACTGTTACTTCTTTTAACCGCATAAAGCTAATGTAATACTTACTGTATTGAATAATAGTTACTTACATAAGCTGAGTTTCCCTTATGACCTATGAGCTTAATAAGGAAAGAGGTTGTAAATTTATTATTGTACCTTCAGAGCTCAGAACAAGAGGTAAACTATTTGTTCATTGATAATTCATAAATAAAGAAGAAGAATGAATTATATAGTTCTATCTTTCTCATTATATCTTCATGAGCCAACTCCAAATGTCCAAAAAAGGCCTGTGGACAAAAATGTTATTTAATGACCACAAAGGAATTCAATTTCATCAAGAAGAATAACGTGCCAACTATTTGTGCTCCCATTCTTGTTATAGCAAAATGGTCTTAAACATTATGATATATCCATGACTCTTAGAATTACCTATGCATAAAGAAATAAAAAAGTTACCCAGAAATATTAGAAATTTATTACATACTTCTGTAATTCCTGCCTACTATGGTCTAGTAACATGATGCTTTAATGATTATAGCTTTACAGTGTGTTTTAATAAAAGTACTCCGGGATTACTATTTTCTTTTTCAAATATATCTTGGCTTTTATGACATTTATTTTTCCACAGTCATTTTAGAATATGAAATTTCTATTTGGATTCATTAACCTTATGGCTTGATGGCTAACAGCAGATTATATCTTTAAACTTATTTAAATCCTTTCTTGCTTCATATAATTCTTACAGTTTTCTAGGTAATTTTATTATTTTTAAGATTTAAAAAAATATCTCACTTCTATTTTAAATGGACTGTATTATTGTAATATTGTTTAACTGTTCATTGTGTGTACATAAGCCTGTCTATTTTTGTATGACAGTTTTTATCAGATAATTCATTTATAGTCCAATAATTTATAATGTTTTTTTCAGCTAGCAATGTTAGTATTTTAAAGAACAAACTGATGAACAAAATTGGTCCAGAGACATGGAAGCATGGAACAGATGGACAGATCTCAGAGAGAAAGGGAGAGGGGGTGTGAGAAGAGATTTACCAAAGAACTCATATACATAGCCATAGACACAGATAATAGTGAGGTGAAGGCCTGTGGTGGGGTGGGAGCTGGGTGGAGGAGGTTCAAAGGGGAGAAAATGGGAAACATCTGTAATACTCTCAACAATAAAAAAAAAAATAAAATAATGAATTCCAGGGCTTTTAAAAATGTGTGTATTCACAACTTTTACATTATAATTATTGAAATAATTTTTCCTTAGCATTATAATTTGTTTTAATGCATAAAATTTCCAAGATCCACATATGTAGAATAACAGCGTTTTAAGGCTGAGAAAGGTCCTAGAGATTATCTGGCACAACACATTCATTGTACTAATAAGAAAATAAGACTTAGTTTGGCAACTGTTTAGTATTCATGAACTCACTGTTCATGTCAACTTTATAGAATATAAATAGTGCAAATAATGAGCACCAACTGTATTATTTCTACATCCTAATTAATGTTCAGGTCATTGCTGCTAAAATTTAGCCACTCTTTGGGAGAAAAGGACACATTACATCAAAACAGTAAAATGTTTTCTGGATAAATTCTAAAACTAATTTAGTTATAGGGTTAGTTATTCATTGTTACATACTTGCCAGTTTTGAATATTTCCAAATCCTTTTCACTATTAACTTCATTTATTTCCTTTTACTTAATGAATGAAATTCCCTTTAAGCTCCTACTTAAGTTTAAAATGTGGGACATTTATAATTAAGTTTCAGTAAAATATTTTTTGTCACAAAAATGTTAGTTTTTTTATTAGGGGGCATGTGATTCACAAGTTAGAATAACCCATTAAAATTCAAGATGCTACCTCCTATATTTTTTAACTTTAATATAAAGTATTATGTTTTAACATTTTCTATAATTCTACCACAGAAACACTGCATGTAGATTTGTCCTCTAAAATCTTAAGAATCCAACACAAACCAAACACACTATCACACTTGCAAAAAACAAATACAAGTTATTAATTATTCACAGTTAAATTTTTATATTTTATGGAAATACTCTATTGCAAAACCCTTAAATAGACATTTAAGATTATTAATTTACCTTTCAATTTAATGGGTCTGGTTATTTACTTATTCAATCAATATTTTTACTACGCAGAATGTGTACTTTTTTGGTAACTAGGGATACAAAGATGAAGTCACATACAATGCCTGCTCTCTAGGAGCTAAGGCCGGTGCTGGTGGGGCAAATGGACAGTCACACTGCTGTTAATTCAACAAAACAGACTTGTGTAATACATTGTGGAACACAGACAAGGGACTCCTAACGTAGCCAGGCTGGCCTCATGGAGACAGGTACAGCAGGCATAGAGATGGATAGATAAGTAGGAGTTAGCCAGGCAAAGAGATGGGAATGTGAAAAAGGATTCTAAGGGGAGATGGTGTGAGAAAAATCATAATGTGAAGGGAATACCACCAATAATCTAGAATGACAAAAAATGTAAGAGGGAACCAGTGGTGAGAAAGTCTGCCTGAGTCAGTGTGAGTATCAGCATGATAAACTTGAGAGTCCCCCTCTAGGCTCTGAAGAACCACTAAAGAATTTAAAGCAGGTTAGGTAGACTACTCTGATGAGTACAGGGAGAAAAGATTTGAGAGGCCAAGCATAGAGATGAGGCAGGAGGTTAATACAGTTAACTAGGCAATAGATTATGAGAGCTTAATCAATTATAGAAGGGTTTATAAATAAGAAGAAAAAGCCAAAAATATTTAGGGTAAATATGTGTAACATTGATGATGGGGGAGGCTATATATGTGAGAATATATGAGAGACCTCTGTATATATATATATATAAATACTAGAGGCCTGGTGCATGAAATTCGTGCACTGGGGCGGGGGGGGGGTCCCTCAGCCCAGCCTGCACCCACTCACAATCCAGGACACCGTGAGGAATGTCTGACTGCTGGTTTCAGGCCTAAACTGGCAGTCAGACATCCCTCTCGCAATCTAGGACCACTGGCTCCTAACTGCTCGCCTGCCTGCCTCATTGCCCCTAACCACTCGCCTGCGTGCCTCATCACCTGTAACCACTCTGCCTGCCAGCCTTATCGCCCCTAACCGCCTCTGCCTGCCTGCCTCATCGCCCCTAACCGTCTCTGCCTGCCTGCCTCATCGCCTCTAACTGCTCGCCTGCCTGCCTCATCGCCTCTAACTGTTCGCCTGCCTGCCTAATCGCCCCTAACCACCTCTGCCTCAGCCCCCACCACTGCTGCTTCATCTGGAAGGTCGTCCAGAAGGTCTTTCGGCTGTCTGGTCTAATTAGCATATTATGCTTTTATTATTATAGATAGACAGGGGTGGGCAAAAGTAGGTTTACACTTGTAATAATACAATAATGAATAAATAATACTATGAGAATAGTATGAGAATAAACTCTTTCAAGTATTCATCACTATGAACCTAATTTTGCCCACCCTTATAAATAGTTCAACATACATATATGTTGAAAACTTGGAGATGAAGAATGGAACAGACTCAAAGATAACTCTCAGGTGTCTAGTTTATGTAATTACTAGTGACCCAGTGCACAGATTCATGCACATTGAAAGGATATTAATTAGCAGGTGGCCGGGGGGGTGGGACTGGGTTAGATGGGCCAGATATGCCCTGGTGCCAACCTCCTGCAGTCCCTCCCCAGCATCTGTGGAGTGAGTGGGGTCTCTCAGGCAGGTGGGGTCCCTTGGCCTGGCCAGCAGGGAATGAGCCAAAACCAGCTCTCTGACATCCCTCGAGGGTCCCAGAATGGGAGAGGGCACTCTGCAAAGTTGCAGTCATACAGGGTGTGGAACACAAACGCAAATGTGCAGTAAACCAGATTTATGGGCGGCCCTAGCAACAACATAACCCACGGCCAAAGGTGGAATGGCATGGCCCCACAAGGAATCAGGCTCCCCGCTCCCTGGTTTCAGGGTACATCACCCAAGAACCACAGCTGCCAAGTCACTGTAGCTCAGCAGCTCCTGCATTGAGCGCCTGCCCCCTGGTGGTCAGTGTGCATCATAGAGACTGGTCAGACAGTGGGAGGGACACTTAGCATATTAGCCTTTTATATATACAGATTTATCCTATCTAATAAAAGAGTAATATGCAAATTGACCATCACTCTAACACATAAGATGGCTGCCCCCATGTGGTCAAAGATCCTGTCCCCATGTGGACACAAGATGGCTACCACAAGATGGCCAGCAGGGGAGGGCAGTTGGGAGGGACCAGGCTGCAGGGGAGTGCAGTTGTGGGCAATCAGGACAGCAGGGGAGGGCAATTGGGAGGGATCAGGCCTGCAAGGGAGGGCAGTTGGGGGCAATCAAACCTGCAGGGGAGGGCAGTTAGGGGTGACCAGGCCAGCAGAGGATGGAAGTTGGGGGTAACTGGGCCTGCAGGGGAGGGCAGTTAGGGGTGACCAGGACTGCAGGGGAGGGCAGTTAGGGGTGACCAGGCCTGCAGGGGCAGTTAGGGGCAAACAGGCTGGCAGGGGATCAGTTAGCCATCAATCAGGCTGGCTGGGGAGTGGTTAGGGGGTGATCAGGCTGGCAGGCAGAAGCAGTTAGGGGCAATCAGAAAGGCAGGCAGGTGAGCAGTTGAGAGCCAGCAGTCCTGGATTGTGAGAGGGATGTCTGACTGCCCGTTTAGGCCCGATCCCACTGGGGATCAGTCTCCTCTGAAAGTCGGACATTCCTCAAGGGGTCCCAGATTGGAGAGGGTGCAGGCTGGGCTGAGGGACACCCCCCCTCCCATGCACGAATTTTGTGCACCAGGCCTCTAGTATAAGTATAAAAGAAAAACAAAGCATAGAGGGGTAGCAATAGCTTTCATGGAAAGATAATGAATTTGTTTTGGCATATGATGTATATGAGGTGCCTAAATAATATTCTATTGGATTTATGTTACTAGCAGATGGACACTCCAGTCTGAAGTGATTTTTAGAGGCTATGGTTTGGGGAGTCATTCATTGATGAGTGTGAAGTAGATAATCTAGAGAGGATCTGAATGAGACAGCTCAAAATCATCTGGGTTACAACAATAATTGAACTAGGTGCAGAGAAAGAATCTATGAAGAGCGAAGTAAGATACAAATAAAGAAAGTCGTGATTATAGTGTCAATTAAAACCAACAATGGGATTTCAAGATTAAAGTAGTGACTGATAGTAAAAAATGTAGTAGAAAGAGTACTTTAGATAAAAACAATCTTCTGAAATTGTTAATTAGAAGATAGTTATGATTCTAACAACAGTGATTCCATTAGAGCAGAGGGTAGGAACCATATTGCAAAAGGTTGAGGACTGAATGACAAGCACGAAAATGGAGAAAGCAGATGTAGACTATTCCTCAGAGAAGTCTGGGTGAGAGTTAGGAGACATTAGAAAGCAGCTGCCTGGGATATATAGGCTTTATTTAGGTGCAGACTTTTGAGCATATTTATTGGCTAAAAGGAGCAAACATAAGTTGAAATTTTTTAATGTAGGAAAGCGAGAAACGAAGTGGTGAACCAAAATTTTCAGAGGAGACTGAAAGGCAATCCAGGGGTACAGAGACTAGTTTTGAATGGGAATGACATCTCATCCTTGGGAGCGGAGGAACGGAGCTATATAAGTGATATAAGCAACTATGTTTTATACAGAGCTAGGGAAATGAGAAGATAAGAAAAATCAGGCCTGATGGGAGAAATTTTCTCAATGATGTAGGCGATGTCATATCTTGAAAATGAGAGAGATTGGGATTAAGGAAGGGAGTTCAGCAAAGGTAAGGACATCTGGATCATTGTGAGAAATGAAAAAGAAAGTAAACCTTGGACAATTACAAAGAGTGCTAGAAAATGCTAGGGCCTTAGAAATGACCACATAAATTATGATGCTGTCAGTCTTCCCTTTTGTGTGTGTGTGTGTGTGTGTGTGTGTGTGTGTGTGTGTGTGTGTGTATGTGTTTTGTTTTGTTTTCAGAGTACCCGGTCCCTGTAGATGAGAATCAAAAAGGTGAATTCCAGCATACAAGTTGGGGAAGAGACAGGGGACATCCGCAAACATAGGTTATGAGGAAATCAAAGTTGCTTTTGAACACAATGGGCTTTAGGCTTTACCCAAGGAAGAGAGGCCTGGAAGGCATCACTACCCTTGGAAAAATATAGCACTCAAAGAACTAGAGAAACTCCCATGATACCAAGGAGCAGTTTGCATGAGCACTCAAACAGGAAGTCATGGTAAAGACTGTTTAAAAATACATATGCAAATGTCAAAATGAAAGGCAGTTATATGATTTAAGTCAGCACAATTACAAATAAAATGTAAAATCCAAAACTCTTCAAATGTTCCTCAAGCGTTTATCTTGATGACTCCTACAGTGTTCAAGCACATATCATCTTCAGGGACCAGCTCACCTACCACTGACATTCAGCCACCTTCAGCGGGGAACAGAGCAGCTGTTTAGAAGCACACAGTGACACTACACAGCAGTTCTGAGAAAATGAAGAATATAATATCCAAATGAGATTACAAGCGGGGTTTGGGTGGGAGGATGTAATTACCCAAACTGGAGTCACCAGGATAACAAAGCTGACTTTCCACCATTAACAAGAAGAGGCGTGGGATCTTCAATGACCACTAATAGTCTGTGATTTTTCTTTCATGTAACAAAAGTCTATTTGCCAGTTTATCCTACCCAATGCAATGGTCTTTAGAAATAAACAAACAACTACACTCAAATTAAAAAATAAAGGAGTCAATTTATCTTCCAATTAATCTACTAGGAAGACTAAAGAAAACCTCACCGAGAGATAACGGGAACATAAAAACACTGCTAAAATTGCAATCCCTGCCTCTCACTTCCCAACAGTCACATTAGAATCCTATCACCTCTAATTTCATTTGATTCAAGACAAAGACAAAGTAGCCATATTCTTTTAGAACAAAAATGAACAGCCATGTGGGTTTTTTACATAGTAGTATTCTTCGGCAAAAGCCACAGAACTTTTTTTAAAAAAATCGTTTCCAAGGATGAAAGTGACTTTGCAAGCAAAGTGGCTTCAAAACAGGCCTCAAAAATACT